>NW_026577936.1:0-600000 GCF_029407905.1 Bubalus kerabau
TGCGCCGGGAAGGCCGGGAACCCCTTCCAGACCACGCAGGGGAATCGCCTCTCCTGTCGCGATCAGGAGGGGAGAAGGGGCTCAGAGGAAGCGGTGCCGGGACACTCGGTGTTCCCCTCGAGGGAACCCGGCGTGTCGGGGACTTTTGGGGGTCGCAGGAAGGCTGTCAGGGACCGTTTCGCCCTTCAGGGCGGAACAGGGGACTTCCCTTGAGACGCCGTGGCGGGCAAGGACCTCATCTTGCCAAGAGGTGGGAACCACGTGGTTTTTCTCGAGTTGCGGCGCGATTCTCGAGTTACGACGGGGATCTCAGCCTTCCCCTTGGGTTGGCCCTGGGAAGCCCAATCTTCCATTCGGGGTGCGAGGGAACGCTGGGGGTTGCGCTCGAGTCACTGCAGGGCCGAAGAGACCTCACCTAGGCGTGTGTCCGGAACCTAATATTCCTCTCCAGGGAAGGCAGGGATCTCGGGGTTGCATTCCAGGCACCCCTGGGGAGTCAGGCCTCGTCTCGAGGGCAAGCCAAGGACTCCGCTCTCCTCTCGAGTCGCGACGCGGGGCTCTTGGAGCCCCCTGAGCGGCCTCAAGGGAGTCCAGCCTCCTCTTCCGTTTGGAGAGAGGACCCGGGATTGCTCTCCAGGCCATGCAGGAAAAGAAGGCCCTCAGCTCGCGAGGACGGGGGCGTCTCAGGGGTTTCCTCGAGCTTCGGCGCCCGTGGGGGTTTTCTCGCGAGGCACGACGAGGATCTCAGGGAGCCTCTCGTGCGGCGCCAGGGAAGTCAGGTCTCCATGGCGCGTGGCGAGGGGGAGCGCGTCCTGGCTCTCGAGTCACGGGAGGGGACTAGGGCCTCGAGACGCGTTGAAGAAGGACTCTCGAGGTCTTCCTCGGGGGGCGGCGGGAAACCCTCGTGTCCCTCGCCTTCTGCCGGGGACCTTAGGGAACGTCCCAGGGTGCCTCTGAGAGGCGAGGGATCCTGTGGAGTGGCGGGCCCCTCGGGACTCCGCTGGGTCTGGCGCAACGGAAGAGGGCCTCACCTCGAGGGGAGCAGGAACCTCAGGCTTCCTCTCCGTTTCGGACTCCGACCGCAGGGTCCCTGCAGAGTTGGGACAGGAGAGTCAGGCCTCGTCTTGTCTGAGGAAGGGAACCCCGCTGGCCTCTCGAGTTGCTCAGGGGGGTCTCAGGCCACTCGTCGAGCTGTGTTTGGAACCCGCGGGTCTTTGCGGACGATGCACGCGGGTGGCAGTGCCCCTTCGTGTTGTGCCTTCCCCCACAGGTTGCCTTCGAAGAGGGGTCCGGGCCTCGGGTCCTTCTCAAGGGCGGACCGGGGAATCGGGGGCGTTCGGCATGTGGGCCCACCCACGTGGCTCGTCTCGAATTTCCTCGTGAGACCGGCCTCATCCTGAGGTGCGCCGGGAAGGCCGGGAACCCCTTCCAGACCACGCAGGGGAATCGCCTCTCCTGTCGCGATCAGGAGGGGAGAAGGGGCTCAGAGGAAGCGGTGACGGGACCCTCGGTGTTCCCTCGAGGGAACCCGGCGTGTCGGGGGACTTTTGGGGTCGGCAGGAAGGCTGTCAGGGACCGTTTCGCCCTTCAGGGCGAACAGGGGACTTCCCTTGAGACGCCGTGGCGGGCAAGGACCTCATCTTGCCAAGAGGTGGGAACCACGTGGTTTTTCTCGAGTTGCGGCGCGATTCTCGAGTTACGACGGGGATCTCAGCCTTCCCCTTGGGTTGGCCCTGGGAAGCCCAATCTTCCATTCGGGGTGCGAGGGAACGCTGGGGGTTGCGCTCGAGTCACTGCAGGCCGAAGAGACCTCACCTAGGCGTGTGTCCGGAACCTAATATTCCTCTCCAGGGAAGGCAGGGATCTCGGGGTTGCATTCCAGGCACCCCTGGGGAGTCAGGCCTCGTCTCGAGGGCAAGCCAAGGACTCCGCTCTCCTCTCGAGTCGCGACGCGGGGCTCTTGGAGCCCCTGAGCGGCCTCAAGGGAGTCCAGCCTCCTCTTCCGTTTGGAGAGAGGACCGGGATTGCTCTCCAGGCCATGCAGGAAAAGAAGGCCCTCAGCTCGCGAGGACGGGGGCGTCTCAGGGGTTTCCTCGAGCTTCGGCGCCCGTGGGGGTTTTCTCGCGAGGCACGACGAGGATCTCAGGGAGCCTCTCGTGCGGCGCCAGGGAAGTCAGGTCTCCATGCGCGTGGCGAGGGGAGCGCGTCCTGGCTCTCGAGTCACGGAGGGACTAGGGCCTCGAGACGCGTTGAAGAAGGACTCTCGAGGTCTTCCTCGGGGGGCGGCGGGAAACCCTCGTGTCCCTCGCCTTCTGCCGGGGACCTTAGGGAACGTCCCAGGGTGCCTCTGAGAGGCGAGGGATCCTGTGGAGGTGGCGGGGCCCCTCGGGACTCCGCTGGGTCTGGCGCAACGGAAGAGGGCCTCACCTCGAGGGGAGGCAGGAACCTCAGGCTTCCTCTCCGTTTCGGACTCCGACCGCAGGGTCCCTGCAGAGTTGGGACAGGAGAGTCAGGCCTCGTCTTGTCTGAGGAAGGGACCCCGCTGGCCTCTCGAGTTGCTCAGGGGGTCTCAGGCCACTCGTCGAGCTGTGTTTGGAACCCGCGGGTCTTTGCGGACGATGCACGCGGGTGGCAGTGCCCCTTCGTGTTGTGCCTTCCCCCACAGGGTTGCCTTCGAAGAGGGGTCCGGGCCTCGGGTCCTTCTCAAGGGCGGACCGGGAATCGGGGGCGTTCGGCATGTGGGCCCACCCACGTGGCTCGTCTCGAATTTCCTCGTGAGACCGGCCTCATCCTGAGGTGCGCCGGGAAGGCCGGGAACCCCTTCCAGACCACGCAGGGGAATCGCCTCTCCTGTCGCGATCAGGAGGGGAGAAGGGGCTCAGAGGAAGCGGTGACGGGACCCTCGGTGTTCCCCTCGAGGGAACCCGGCGTGTCGGGGGACTTTTGGGGGTCGCAGGAAGGCTGTCAGGGACCGTTTCGCCCTTCAGGCGGAACAGGGGACTTCCCTTTAGACGCCGTGGCGGGCAAGGGCCTCATCTTGCCAAGAGGTGGGAACCACGTGGTTTTTCTCGAGTTGCGGCGGGATTCTCGAGTTACGACGGGGATCTCAGCCTTCCCCTTGGGTTGGCCCTGGGAAGCCCAATCTTCCCCTCGGGTTGCGAGGGAAAGCTGGGGGTTGCGCTCAAGTCACTGCAGGGCCGAAGAGACCTCACCTAGGCGTGTGTCCGGGACCTAATATTCCTCTCCAGGGAAGGCAGGGATCTCGGGGTTGCCATTCCAGGCTCCCCCGGGGAGTCAGGCCACGTCTCGAGGGGAAGCCAAGGACTCCGCTCTCCTCTCGAGTGGCGACGCGGGTCTCTTGGAGCCCCCTGAGCGGCCTCAAGGGAGTCCAGCCTCCTCTTCCGTTGCAGAGAGGACCCGGGATTGCTCTCCAGGCCATGCAGGAAAAGAAGGCCCTCAGCTCGCGAGGACCGGGGCGTCTCAGGGGTTTCCTCGAGCTGCGGCGCCCGTGGGGGTTTTCTCCCGAGGCACGACGAGGATCTCAGGAGCCTCTCGTGCGGCGCCAGGGAAGTCAGGTCTCCATGGCGCGTGGCGAGGGGGAGCGCGTCCTGGCTCTCGAGTCACGGGAGGGGACTAGGGCCTCGAGACGCGTTGAAGAAGGACTCTCGAGGTCTTTGTCGGGGGGCGCGGGAAACCCTCGTGTCCCTCGCCTTCTGCCGGGGACCTTAGGAACTTCCCAGGGTGCCTCTGAGAGGCGAGGGATCCTGTGGAGGTGGCGGGGCCCCTCGGGACTCCGCTGGGTCTGGCGCAACGGAAGAGGGCCTCACCTCGAGGGGAGGCAGGAACCTCAGGCTTCCTCTCCGTTTCGGACTCCGACCGCAGGGTCCCTGCAGAGTTGGGACAGGAGAGTCAGGCCTCGTCTTGTCTGAGGAAGGGAACCCCGCTGGCCTCTCAAGGTGCTCAGGGGGTCTCAGGCCCCTCGTCGAGCTGTGTGTGGAACCCGCGGGTCTTTGCGGACGCTGCACGGGGGTGGCAGTGCCCCTTCGTGTTGTGCCTTCACCCACAGGGTTGCCTTCGAAGAGGGGTCCGGGCCTCGGGTCCTTCTCAAGGGCGGACCGGAGAATCGGGGGCGTTGGGCATGTGGCCCCACCCACGTGGCTCATCTCGAATTTCCTCGTGAGACCGGCCTCATCCTGAGGTGCGCCGGGAAGGCCGGGAACCCCTTCCAGACCACTCAGGGGAATCGCCTCTCCTGTCGCGATCAGGAGGGAGAAGGGGCTCAGAGGAAGCGGTGCCGGGACCCTCGGTGTTCCCCTCGAGGGAACCTGTCGTGTCGGGGGACTTGTGGGGGTCGCAGGAAGGCTGTCAGGGACCGTTTCGCCCTTCAGGGTGGAACAGGGGACTTCCCTTGAGACGCCGTGGCGGGCAAGGGCCTCATCTTGCCAAGAGGTGGGAACCACGTGGTTTTTCTCGAGTTGCGGCGGGATTCTCGAGTTACGACGGGGATCTCAGCCTTCCCCTTGGGTTGGCCCTGGGAAGCCCAATCTTCCCCTCGGGTTGCGAGGGAAAGATGGGGGTTGCGCTCGAGTCACTGCAGGGCCGAAGAGACCTCACCTAGGCGTGTGTCCGGAACCTAATATTCCTCTCCAGGGAAGGCAGGGATCTCGGGGTTGCATTCCAGGCTCCCCCGGGGAGTCAGGCCTCGTCTCGAGGGAAGCCAAGGACTCCGCTCTCCTCTCGAGTGGCGACGCGGGTCTCTTGGAGCCCCCTGAGCGGCCTCAAGGGAGTCCAGCCTCCTCTTCCGTTGCAGAGAGGACCCGGGATTGCTCTCCAGGCCATGCAGGAAAAGAAGGCCCTCAGCTCGCGAGGACCGGGGCGTCTCAGGGGTTTCCTCGAGCTGCGGCGCCCGTGGGGGTTTTCTCCCGAGGCACGACGAGGATCTCAGGGAGCCTCTCGTGCGGCGCCAGGGAAGTCAGGTCTCCATGCGCGTGGCGAGGGGGAGCGCGTCCTGGCTCTCGAGTCACGGGAGGGGACTAGGGCCTCGAGACGCGTTGAAGAAGGACTCTCGAGGTCTTCCTCGGGGGGCGGCGGGAAACCCTCGTGTCCCTCGCCTTCTGCCGGGGACCTTAGGGAACTTCCCAGGGTGCCTCTGAGAGGCGAGGGATCCTGTGGAGGTGGCGGGGCCCCTCGGGACTCCGCTGGGTCTGGCGCAACGGAAGAGGGCCTCACCTCGAGGGGAGGCAGGAACCTCAGGCTTCCTCTCCGTTTCGGACTCCGACCGCAGGGTCCCTGCAGAGTTGGGACAGGAGAGTCAGGCCTCGTCTTGCCTGAGCAAGGGAACCCCGCTGGCCTCTCAAGGTGCTCAGGGGGTCTCAGGCCCCTCGTCGAGCTGTGTGTGGAACCCACGGGTCTTTGCGGACGCTGCACGGGGGTGGCAGTGCCCCTTCGTGTTGTGCCTTCACCCACAGGGTTGCCTTCGAAGAGGGGTCCGGGCCTCGGGTCCTTCTCAAGGGCGGACCGGAGAATCGGGGGCGTTGGGCATGTGGCCCCACCCACGTGGCTCATCTCGAATTTCCTCGTGAGACCGGCCTCATCCTGAGGTGCGCCGGGAAGGCCGGGAACCCCTTCCAGACCACTCAGGGGAATCGCCTCTCCTGTCGCGATCAGGAGGGGAGAAGGGGCTCAGAGGAAGCGGTGCCGGGACCCTCGGTGTTCCCCTCGAGGGAACCCGTCATGTCGGGGGACTTGTGGGGGTCGCAGGAAGGCTGTCAGGGACCGTTTCGCCCTTCAGGGTGGAACAGGGGACTTCCCTTGAGACGCCGTGGCGGGCAAGGGCCTCATCTTGCCAAGAGGTGGGAACCACGTGGTTTTTCTCGAGTTGCGGCGGGATTCTCGAGTTACGACGGGGATCTCAGCCTTCCCCTTGGGTTGGCCCTGGGAAGCCCAATCTTCCCCTCGGGTTGCGCGGAAAAGCTGGGGGTTGCGCTCGAGTCAATGCAGGGCCGAAGAGACCTCACCTATGTGTGTGTCCGGGACCTAATATTCCTCTCCAGGGAAGGCAGGGATCTCGGGGTTGCATTCCAGGCTCCCCCGGGGAGTCAGGCCTCGTCTCGAGGGGAAGCCAAGGACTCCGCTCTCCTCTCGAGTCGCGACGCGGGGCTCTTGGAGCCCCCTGAGCGGCCTCAAGGGAGTCCAGCCTCCTCTTCCGTTTGCAGAGAGGACCCGGGATTGCTCTCCAGGCCATGCAGGAAAAGAAGGCCCTCAGATCGCGAGGACAGGGGCGTCACAGGGGTTTCCTCGAGCTGCGGCGCCCGTGGGGGTTTTCTCCCGAGGCACGACGAGGATCTCAGGGAGCCTCTCGTGCGGCGCCAGGGAAGTCAGGTCTCCATGCGCGTGGCGAGGGGGAGCGCGTCCTGGCTCTCGAGTCACGGGAGGGGACTAGGGCCTCGAGATGCGTTGAAGGAGGACTCTCGAGGTCTTTCTCGGGGGGCGGCGGGAAACCCTCGTGTCGCTCGCCTTCTGCTGGGGACCTTAGGGAACTTCCCAGGGTGCCTCTGAGAGGCGAGGGATCCTGTGGAGGTGGCGGGGCCCCTCGGGACTCTGCTGGATCTGGCGCAACGGAAGAGGGCCTCACCTCGAGGGGTGGCAGGAACCTCAGGCTTCCTCTCCGTTTCGGACTCCGCCCGCAGGGTCCCTGCAGAGTTGGGACAGGAGAGTCAGGCCTCGTCTTGTCTGAGGAAGGGAACCCCGCTGGCCTCTCGAGTTGCTCAGGGGGTCTCAGGCCCCTCGTCGAGCTGTGTGTGGAACCCGCGGGTCTTTGCGGACGATGCACGGGGGTGGCAGTGCCCCTTCGTGTTGTGCCTTCACCCACAGGGTTGCCTTCGAAGAGGGGTCCGGGCCTCGGGTCCTTCTCAAGGGCGGACCGGGGAATCGGGGGCGTTCGGCATGTGGCCCCACCCACGTGGCTCGTCTCGAATTTCCTCGTGAAGACCGGCCTCATCCTGAGGTGCGCCGGGAAGGCCGGGAACCCCTTCCAGACCACGCAGGGGAATCGCCTCTCCTGTCGCGATCAGGAGGGGAGAAGGGGCTCAGAGGAAGCGGTGCCGGGACCCTCGGTGTTCCCCTCGAGGGAACCCGGCATGTCGGGGGACTTTTGGGGGTCGCAGGAAGGCTGTCAGGGACCGTTTCGCCCTTCAGGGCGGAACAGGGGACTTCCCTTGAGACGCCGTGGCGGGCAACGGCCTCATCTTGCCAAGAGGTGGGAACCACGTGGTTTTTCTCGAGTTGCGGCGGGATTCTCGAGTTACGACGGGGATCTCAGCCTTCCCCTTGGGTTGGCCCTGGGAAGCCCAATCTTCCCCTCGGGTTGCGAGGGAAAGCTGGGGGTTCCGCTCGAGTCACTGCAGGGCCGAAGAGACCTCACCTAGGCGTGTGTCCGGGACCTAATATTCCTCTCCAGGGAAGGCAGGGATCTCGGGGTTGCATTCCAGGCTCCCCCGGGGAGTCAGGCCTCGTCTCGAGGGGAAGCCAAGGACTCCGCTCTCCTCTCGAGTCGCGACGCGGGTCTCTTGGAACCCCCTGAGCGGCCTCAAGGGAGTCCAGCCTCCTCTTCACTTTTGAGAGAGGACTCGTGATTGCTCTCCAGGCCAGGCAGGAAAAGAAGGCCCTCACCTCGCGAGGACGGGGGCATCTCAGGGGTTTCCTCGAGCTGTGGCACCCGTGGGGGTTTCCTCCCGAGGCACGACGAGGATCTCAGGGAGCCTCTCGTGCGGCTCCAGGGAAGTCATGTCTCCATGCACGTGGCGAGAAGGAGCGCATCATTGTTCTCGAGTCATGGTAGGGGACTAGGGCCTCGAGACGCGTTGAAGAAGGACTCTCGATGTCTTTCTCGGGTTGCAGCGGGAAACCCTCTTTTCCCCCGACTTCTGCCGGGGACCTGAGGGAACTTCCCAGGGTGCCTCTGAGAGGTGAGGGACGCTGTGGAGTTTGCGGGGACTCTCGGGACTCCACTGGGTTTGTCGCAATGGAAGAGGGCCTCATCTCGAGTGGAGGCAGGAACCTCAGTCTTCCTCTCCAATTCTGACTCAGATCGTAGTGTCCCTGCAGAGTTGGGACAGGAGAGTCAGGCTATGTGTTTTCTGAGGAATGGAACTCCGCTTGCCTCTCGAGTTGTTCATGGGGTTTCAGGCCCCTTGTCAAACTGTGTGTGAAATCTGCAGGTTTTTCCAGACGATGCATGGGGGTGTCAGTGACCCTTCGTTTTGTGTCTTCATCCACAGGGTTGCCTTCGAAGAGGTGTCCGGGCATCGTGTTCTTATGAAGAGCGGCCTGGGAAATCGAGGTCGTTCATCATTTGGCACCACCCACGTGGCTAGTCTCGAATTTCCTCATGAAACCGGCCTCATCCTGAGGTGTGCCGCGAAGGTCATGAAACCCTTCCAGACAAAGCAGAGGAATCGACCCTCCTGTGGCGATCAGGAGGAGAGAAGTGGCTCAGATGAAGTGCTGCTGGGAACCTCGGTGTTTCCCTCAAGTGAGACAGGTATGTCGGGTAACTTTTGGGGTCGCATAACGCGTTCCAAGTACCGTTTCGCTCTTCAAATTGGAACGTGGGACTTCTCTTGGGGTGCTCCAGCGGGCAAGGGCCTCATCTTGGAATGACTGGGGAACCACTTGGTTTTTCTCGAGTTGCGGTGGGATATTTGAGTTACCACAGGGAATTCATGCTTCCTCTTGTGTTGGCCCACAAAAGTCTTATCTTCCATTCGAGATTCGAGGAAGAGCTGGAGGTGCGCTCTAGTCACTGAAGGCAAAAGAGACCCCACCAAGGCTTGTGTGCAGGACCTAATGTTCATGCCAAGGGCGACAGGAATCTCGGGGTTGCATTCCAGACTCACCCTGGAGTCAGGCCTCGTCTCGAGGGGAAGCAAAGGACTCTGCTCTCCTCTCGAGTCGGACGGGTATGTCTTGGAGCCCACTGAGTGGCTTAAAGGGAGTCAAACCTCCTCTGGTGTTTGGAGGGAGGACACGGGATTGCTCTCCAGGCAATGCAGGAAATGAAGGCCCTCGTCTCCCGATGACTGGGGCGTCTCGTAGGTTTTCTCGAGCTGTGGCGCTAGTGTGGGGTTTCTCACGAAGTAAGACTGGGAGCTCAGTGAGCCTCTCACGTGGTGCCAGGGCAGTCAGGTCTCTATGCACGTGGTGAGAGGGAGCCCGTCATTGTTCTCGAGTCATGGTAGGGGAATTGGGCCTGAAAACGTGTTAAAGAAGGACTCTCGAGGTCTTTCTTGGGTTGCAGCAGGAAACCCTGGGTTCCATCGACTTGTGCCAGTGACCTCAGGAAGCTTCTCAGCGTGCCTCTGAGAAGTCAGGGTCACTGTGGAGTTGGGAGGGGCCTCTCGGAACTCCACTGGGTTTGGTGCAATGGAAGAGGGCCTCATGACAAGTTGAGGCAGGAACCACAGGGTTCCTCTCCTGGCTTCGAATGCGCCGGATCTGACTCGGATCGCAGAGTCCCTGCAGAGTTGGGACAGGAGAGTCAGGCCTCGTCTTGTGTGGAGGAATGGAACTCCGCTTGACTCTCGCGTTGTTCATGGGGTGACAGGCCACTTGTCGATTTGTATGTGGAACTTGCGGGTTTTTCTGGACGATGCACTGGGGTGTCACTGCCCCTTCGTGTTGTGCCTTGATCCACAGGATTGCCTTCGAGTTGGGTTCTGCCATCGGGTTCTTATCAAGAGCGGACCAGGGAATCGGGGTCTTTTGGCATGTCGCACCACCCACGAGGCTATGTCTCGAATTTCCTCGTGAGACTGGCCTCATCTTGATGTGCGCCAGGAAGTTCGGGAACGCCTTCCAGACAAAGCAGGGGAATCGAACCTCCTGTCGCGATCAAGAGGGGAGAAGAGTCTCAGATGAAGTGGTGCCAGGAACCTCGGTGTTCTCCTCAAGTGAGACTGGTATGTCGGGGAACTTTTGGGGTCGCATCAAGGGTTCCAAGTAACATTTCGCTCTTCAATACGGAACGTGGGACTTCTCTTGAGACGCTGTAGCGGGCAAGGGCCTCATCTTTCGATGACGGGGGAACCACGTGGTTTCTCTTGAGTTGGGGTGGGATTCTCAAGTTACAACGGGGAATTCAGGCTTCCTCTTCAACTGGCCCAGGGAAGTCCAGTTTTCATTCGAATTGTGAGTTAGAACTGGGGATTGCTCTCGAGACACTGCAGGGCCAAATAGACCTCATCTAGGCTTGTGTCCAGGACCTAATGCTCCTCTGCTGGGGCGAAAGCGATCTCAGCATTGCATTCTCGACTCACCCGGGGAGTCAGGCCTCGTCTCGAGGGGAAGCCAAGGACACCGCTCTCCTGTCAAGTCGCGACGGGTATATCTTGGAGCTCACTGTGTGGCCTAAAATGAGTCAAGCCTCCTGTGGAGTTTGGAGAGAGGACTCAGGATTGCTCTCCAGGCCATACAGCAAAGGAAGGCCCTCATCTCGTGAGGACTGGGGCGTCTCGTGGGTATTCTCGAGCTGCGGCTCCAGTGTGGTGTTGCTCACGAGGTATAATGGGGAGCTCAGGGAGCCTCTTCTGTGGCGCCAGGGAAGTCAGGTTTCTATGCGCGTGGCTGGGGGAGCGCGTCATTGCTCTCGAGTCATGGTAGGGGAATCGCACCTCAAGACGCATTGAAGAAGGACTCTCGAGGTCTTTACGGGTTGGGGCAGGAAACCCTTGGTTCCCTCGACTTGTGCCGGTGATCTCAGGAAGGTCTAAGGGTGCCTCTGAGAAGTCAGGGATACTGTGCAGTTGGGAGGGGTCTCTTGGGACTCCACTGGGTTCGGTGCAATGGAAGAGGGCCTCATCTCGAGTGGAGGCAGGAAACTCATGTTTCCTCTCCTGACTTCCCCTGGGCCAGATCTGACTCGGATCGCAGTTTCGCTGCAGAGTTCAAACAGGAGAGTCAGGCCTCGTCTTGTGTGGAGGAATGGAACTCTGCTTGCCTCTCCAGTTGTTCACGTGGTGACAGGTCACTTCTCGAGCTGTGTGTGGTACCTGCGGGTTTCTCCGAACGATACCCAGGGGTGTCAGTGCCCCTAAGTGTTGTGCCTTCATCAAAAGGGTTATCTTCAAAGAGGTGTCCGGGCATCAGGATCTTATCAAGAGCGGACCGGGAAATCGGGGTCTTTCGGCATGTGTCACCATCCACGTGGCTATGTCTCGAATATCCTCGTGAGACCGGCCTCATCCTGAGATGCACCGGGAAAGGCAGGAACCCCTTCAAGACAAAACAGGGGAATCGACCCTCCTGTCGCGATCAGGAGGGGAGAAGGGGCCCAGATGTAGTGGTGCCGGGAACCTCGGTGTTCTCCTCGAGTCAGACTGGTGTGTCGAGGAACTTTTGAGGGCGCATCAAGGGTGCCAATACCGTTTCGCACTTCACGACGGAACGTGGGACTTCTCTTGAGACGCTGTAGGGGGCAAGGGCCTCATCTTGGGATGACGGGGGAACCACGTGGCGTTTCTCGAGTTGTGGCGGGATTCTCGAGTTTCGACGGGGAATACAGTCTTCCTCATGTGTTGGGCCAGGGAAGTCCTATCTTCCATTCGAGTTTCAAGGGAGAGCTGGGGATTGCTCTCGAGTCACTGCAGGGCAAAATAGACCTCATCTAGGCTTGTGTCCAGGACTTAATGTTCGTCCCTAGGGGCGACAGGGATCTTGTTGTTGCATACCAGACTCACCCGGGGAATCAGGCCTCGTCTCGAGGGGAAGCAAAGAACTCCGCTGTCCTTTTGAGTCGCGATGGGTATCTCTTGGAGCCCACTGTGTGCCCTAAAGGGAGTCAAGCCTCCTGTGGTGTTTGGATAGAGGACTCGGATTTCCTCTCCAGGCCATGCAGGAAAAGAAGGCCCTCATCTCGCGATGATGGCGGCGTCTCGTGGGTTTTCTAGACTGCTGCGCTAGTGCCGGGTTTCTGACGAGGTACGAGAGGGAGCTCAGGGAGCCTCTCGTGTGGCGCCAGGGAAGTCAGGTCCCCATGAGATGGCTAGGGGAAGCTCGTCATTGCTCTCGAGTCATAGTAGGGTAATCGGGCCTCAAGACGGGTTGAAGAAGGACTCTCGAGGTCTTTCTCGGGTCACTGCATAAAACCCAGGGTTCCCTTGACTTGTGCCTGCGACCTCAGGGAGCTTCTCAGAGTGCCTCTGAGAAGTCAAGGATACTGTGCAGTTTGGAGGGGCCTCTCGAGACTCCTCTGCATTTGGTGGAATGTAAGAGGGACTCATCTCGAGTTGAAGCAGGAACCTCAGTGTTCCTCTCCATTTCTGACTCAGATCGCAAGGTCCCTGCATGTTGGTACAGGAGAGTCAGGCCTCGTCTTTTCTGGAGGATGGGACTCCTCTTGCCTCTCGAGTTGTTCTCGAGGTGACAGGCCACTTGTTGAGCTGTGTGTGTAACCTGCCCGTTTTTCCGGATGATGCACAGTTGTGTTAGTGCCCCTTCGTGTTGTACCTTCATACTCAAGGCTGCCTTCCAAGAGGTGTCCGAGCATCGGATTCTTATCAAGAGTGGACAGGGAAATTGGAGTCTTTCAGCAAGTGGCACCACCCACAAAGCTACGTATCGAATTTCCCCATGAGACCGGCCTCATCCTGAGTTGTGCAGGGAAGGTCGGGCCCCCTTGCAGACAAAGCAGGGGAATCGACCCACCGGTCACGATCAGGAGGGCAGAAGGGGCTTAAATGAAGTGGTGCCGGGAACCTTGGTGTTCCCCTTGAGTGAGACCGCCGTGTTGGGGGACTTTTGGGGTCGCATCAAGGGTGCCAAGTACCGTTTCGCATTTCAAGACGGAACCTGGGACATCTTTTGAAACGCTGTAGCGGGCAAGGGCCTCATCTTGCGATGACGGGAGAACCACGTGGTTTTGCTCGAGTTGCGGCGGGATTCTCGAGTTATGACCGGGAATTTAGGCTTCCTCTTGTTGGCCTTGAAATCCAATCTTCCATTCGGGTTGCGAGGGGGAGCTGGGGATTGCGCTAGAGTCACTGCAGGGCAAAAGAGACCTAATCTAGGCTTGTGTCCAGGATCTAACGTTGCTCTCCAGGGGCGACAGGGATCTCGGGTTTGCATTCCAGACTCATCCGGGGAGTCAGTTCTCACCTCGAGGGTAAGCAAAGAATTCTGCTCTCGTCTCGAGTCGCGATGGGTATCTCTTGGAGCCCACTGTGTGTACTAAAGGGAGTCAAGCCTCCTGTGGAGTTTGGAGAGAGGACTCGGGATTGGACTCCAGGCCATGCAGGAAAAGACGGCCCTCATCTCGAGATGACGGTGGCGTCTCGTGGGTTTTCTCGAGCTGCGGCGCCAGTGTGGGGTGTCTCATGAAGTACCACGGGGATCTCAGGGAGCCTCTTGTGTGGCACCAGGAAAATCCAGTATTCCATTCGAGTTGCAAGTTAGAACTGGGGATTGCTCTCCAGTCACTGCAGGGCAAAATAGACCTCATCTACGCTTGTGTCCAGGACCTAGTGTTCCACTACTGGGCCAACAGGGATCTCAGGGTTGCATTCTCGACTCACCCAGAGAATCAGGCCTCGTCTTGAGGGGAAAAAAAGGACTCCGCTCTCCTGTCGAGTCGCGACGGGTATCTCTTGGAGCCCACTGCGTGGCGTAAAGGGAGTGAAGCCTCCTATGGAGTTTGGAGAGATGACTCGGGATTGTTTTCCTGGCCATGCAGGAAAAAAGGCCCTCATCTTGCGATGACGGGGGCATCTCGTGGGTTTTCTCCAGCTGCGGCGCCAGTATCAGATTTCTCACGAGGTACAACGGGGAGCTCAGAGAGCCTCTCGTGTGGTGCTAGGGACGTCAGGTCTCCGTGCGTGTGGTGAAGGGGAGTGCGTGATTGCTCTCGAGTCATAGTAGGCGAATTGGGCCTCAAGACGCATTGAAGAAGGACTCTCGAGGTCTTTCTCGGGTTGCGGCAGGGAACCCTGGGTTCCCTTGATTTGTGTCGGTGACCTCAGGCAACTTCTAAGGGTGCCTCTGAGAAGTCAGGGACACTGTGGATTTGGGAGGGGCCCTTCGTTACTCAACTGGGTTTGGTGCAATCGAAGAGGGCCCCATCTCGAATGGAGGCAGGAACCTCAGGGGTCCTCTCCATTTCTGACTCGGGTCGCAGGGTACCTGCAGAGTATGGAGAAGAGAGTCACGCCTCGTCTTCTGTGGAGGAATGGATTTCCCCTTGCCTTTCGAGTTGTTCACGGAGTGACAGGCCACTTGTTGAGCTGAGTGTGGAACCTGCGGGTTTTTCCGGACGATGCACGGGGGTGTCAGTGCCCCTTCGTGTTGTGCCTTCATCCACAGGGTTGCCTTCAAAGAGGTGTCCGGGCATCGGGTTCTTTTCAAGAGCGTACCGGAAAATTGGGGTCTTTCAGCATGTGGTACCACCCACGAGGCTACGTCTCGAATTTCCTCGGGAGACCGGCCTCATCCTGAGGTGCGCCGGGAAGGTCGGGAACCCCTTGCAGACAAAGCAGGGGAATCGACCCACCGCTCGCGATTAGAAGGGGAGAAGGGGCTCAGATGAAGTGGTGCCGGGAACCTCGGTGTTCCCCTCGGGTGAGACCGGTATGTCACGGCACTTTTGAGGTCGCATCAAGGGTGCCAAGTACAGTTTCGCACTTCAAGATGGAACGTGGGAATTCTCTGGAGATGCTGTAGCGGGCAAGGGCCTCATATTGCGATGACGAGGGAAACACGTGGTTTTTCTCGAGTTGAGGCGGGATTCTTGAGTTACAACGGGGAATTCAGGCTTCCTCTTGTGTTGGCCCAGGAAGTCCAATCTTCCATTCAACTTGTCAGAGAGAGCTGGGGGTTGCTCTCGAGTCACTTCAGGGCAAAGAGTCCTCATCTAGGCTTGGGTCCAGGACGTAATGTTCCTCTCCAGGGGCGACAGGGATATCGGGGTCGCATTCCAGTCTCACCCGGTGGGTCACGCCTCGTCTCGAGAAGAAGCAAAGGACTCCACTATCCTCTCGAGTCGGGACGCGTAACTCTTTGAGCCCAATGAGTGGCCTAAAGGGAGTCAAGCGTCCTGTGTAGCTTGGACAGAAGGTTCACGCTTGATCTGCATACCATGCAGTTAAAGATGGCCCTCCTCTCGTGATGACGGGGGCGTCTCATGGGTTTTCTCGAGCTGCGGCGCCAGTGTGGGGTTTCTCACGAGATATGATGGGGAGTTCAGGGAGCCTCTCGTGCGGCGCCAGAGAAGGCTTACTCCATGCGTGTGGCCAGGCAGATCGCGTCATTGCTCTGGAGTCATGGGAGGGACTAGGGCCTCAAGAGGCATTTAAGAAGGACTCTCAAGGTCTTTCTTGGGTTGGGGCGGGAAACACTCGTTTCCCTCGACCTCTACAGGGGACCTTAGGGAACTTCCCAGGTGCCTCTGAGAGGTGAGGGATACTGAGGAGTTAGAGGGGCCTCTCGGGACTCCACTAGGTTTGACGAAATGAAAGAGGGCCTCATCTCGATTGGAGGCAGGAACCTCAGGCTTCCTCTCCATTTCTGACTCCGACCGCAGGGTCCCTGCAGAGTTGGGACAGGAGAGTCAGGCCTCGTCTTGTCTGAGTAACGGAACTCTGCTTGCCTCTCGAGTCGTTCAGGGGGTCTCAGGGCCCTTGACAAGCTGTGTGTGGAACCTGCGGGTGTTTCCAGAAGATGCATGGGGGTGTCAGTGCCCCTTCGTTTTGTGCCTTCCCCCACAGGGTTGCCTTCAAAGAGGTGTCCAGGCATCGGGTTCATTTCAAGAGCGGACCGGGAAATCGGGGTCATTCTGCATGTGGCACCACCCACGTGGCTCATCTCGAATTTCCTCGTGAGACCAGCATCATCCTGAGGTGCGCCGGGAAGGCCGGGAACCCCTTCCACACAAAGTAGGGGAATGGATTCTCCTGTCGCGATCAGGAGGGGAGATGGGGCTCAGATGAAGTGGTGCCAGGACCCTCGGTGTTCCACTCGAGGGAACCCGGTGTTTCAGGGAACTTTAGGGGTCGCATCAAGGGAGCCAAGTACCGTTTCCCACTTCAGGACGGAACATGGGACTTCCCTGGAGACGCTGTAGCGGGCAAGGGCCTCATCCTGTGAAGACGTTGGAACCACGTCGTTTTTCTCGAGTTGCATCGGGATTCTCGAAAACGACAGGAATTTCAGGCTTCCTCTTGGGTTGGCCCTGGGAAGCCCAATCTTCAGTTCGAGTTGCGATGGAAAGCTGGGGGTTCTGCTCGAGTCACTACAGGGCCAAAGAGACCTCATCGAGGCATGTGTCCAGGACCTAATATTCCTCTCAAGGGAAGACAGGGATCCCGGGTTTCCATTCCAGACTCCCCCGGGGAGTCAGGACTCGCCTGGAGGGGAAGCAAAGGACTCCGCTTTCCTCTCAAGTCGCGACACGGATCTCTTGGAGCCCACTGAGTGGACTCAAGGGTGTCGAGCCTCCTCTTCCGTTTGGAGAGAGGACCCGGGATTGCTCTCCAGGCCAGGCAGGAAAAGAAGGCCCTCATCTCGCGATGACGGGGGCGTCTCATGGGTTTCCTCAGGCTGCTGCGCCCATGGGGGTTTTCTCACGAGGCACGACGAGGACCTCAGGGAGCCTCTCGTGCGGCGCCAGGGAAGTCAGGTCTCCATGCACATGGCGAGGGGGAGCTGGTCATCACTCTCGAGTCAGGGGAAGCGGCTAGGTCCTCAAGAGGCGTTGAAGAAGGACTCTCGAGGTCTTTCTCGGGTTGCGGCGGGAAACCCTCGTTTCCCTCGACTTGTGCAGGGGACCTTAGGGAACTTCCCACGGTGCCTCTGAGATGTGAGGGATGCTGTGGAGTTGGCAGGGCCTCTCGGGACTCTGCTGGGTTCGGCGCAATGGAAGAGGGCCTCATCTCGAGGGGAGGCAGGAACCTCAGGCTTCCTCTCGGTTTCGGACTCCGACTGCACGGTCCCTGCAGTGTTGGGACAGGAGAGTCATGCCTCGTCTTGTCTGAGGAATGGAATTCTGGTTGCCTCTCGAGTTGTTCCGGGAGTCTCAGGCCCCTTGTCGAGCTGTGTGTAGACCCTGCGGGTTTTTCTGGATGATGCGCGGGGGTGTCAGTGCCCCTTCGTGTTGTGCCTTCACCCACAGGGTTGCCTTCGAAGAGGTGTCCGGGCATCGGGTTCTTATCAAGAGCGGACCGGAAATCGGGGTCGTTCGGCACGTGGCACCTCACACGTGGCTAGTCTCGAATTTCCTCCTGAGACCGGCCTCATCCTGAGGTGCGCCAGGAAGGCTGGGAACCCCTTCCAGACCACGCAGGGGAATCGACTCTCCTGTCGCGATCAGGAGGGGAGAAGGGGCTCAGATGAAGTGGTGCCGGGACCCTCGGTGTTCCCCTCGAGGGAACCCAGCGTGTCGGGGAACTTTTGCGGTCGCATCAAGGGTGTCAAGTACCGTTTCGCACTTAAGGATGGAACATGGGACTTCCCTGGAGACACCGGAACTTCGGTGTTCCCCTTGAGTGAGACCGGTATGTTGGGGAACTTTGGGGTCGCATCAAGGGTGCCAAGTAGCATTTCGAACTTTAAGATGGAACGTGGGACTTCTCTTGAGACTCTAGCTGGCAAGGGCCTCATATTGCGATGAAGGGGGAACCACATGGTTTTTAAGACTTGAGGCTGAATTCTCGAATTACGATGGGAAATTCAGACTTCCTCTTGTGTTGACCGTGGGAGGACCAATCTTCCATTCAAATTGTGAGGGAGAGATGGAGGTTGCTCTCGAGTCACTGTAGGGCAAAATAGACCTCATCTAGGCTTGTGTCTAGGACATAATGTTCCACTCCAGGGGCGACAGGGATCTCGGGGTTGCATTCCAAACTCACCCGGGGAGTCAGGCCTCGTCTCCAGGGAAGCAAAGGACTCCGCTCTCCTCTCGAGTCGCACCGGGTATTTCTTGGACCCAACTGAGTGGCCTAAAGGGAGTCAATACTGCTGTGAAGTTTGGAGAGAGGACCAGGAATTGCTCTCCAGGTCAGGCAGGAAAAGAAGGCCCCCATCTCGCGATGACGGTGGGTTTTCCCGAGCTGCGGCGCCAGTGTGGGGTTTCTCACGAGGTATGACGGGGAGCTCAGGGAGCCTCTCATGTGGCGCCAGGGAAGTCAGGTGTCCATGCGCATGGCGAGGGGGAGCGTGTCATTGCTCTCGAGTCATGGTAGGGGAATCCGTCCTCAAGACGCGTTGAAGACGAACTCTTGATGTCTTTCTCGGGTTGCGGCAGGATACCCTGTGTTCCCTCGACTTGTGCCGGTGACCTCAGGGAGTTGCTCAGGGTGCCTCTGAGAAGACACTGATACTGTGGAGTTGGGAGTGGCCTCTCGGGACTCCACTGGGTGTGGTATAATACAAGAGGGCCTCATCTCGTGTTGAGGAAGGAACCTCAGGGTTCCTCTCCATTTCAGACTCCGATCTCAGGATTCCTGCAGAGTTGGGACAGGAGAGTCAGGCCTCGTATTCTGTGGAGAAATGAAACTTAGCTTGCCTCTCGAGTTGTTCATGAGGTAACAGGTCACTTGTCGAGCTGTATGTGGAACCTGCAGAATTTTCCAAAAGATGCACGGGTGTTCAGGGTCCCTCCTTGTTGTGCCTTCATCCTACGGGATGCATTCGAAGAAGTGTACGGGCATCGGGTGCTTATTAATAGCTGACCTGGAAATGGGGTCTTTCCGCATGTGGCACCACCCACGAGGCTACATCTCCAATTGCCTCTTGAGACCGGCCTCATCCTGATGTGCGCTGGGAAGATCGGTAACCCCTCCCACACAAAGCAGGAGAATCGACACTCCTGTTGCAATCAGGAGGGGGGAAGGGGCTCAAATGATGTGGTGCGGGGAACATGGGTGTTACCCTCGAGTGAGGCCTGTATGTTGGGGAAATTTGGGGGTGCCATCATGGGTGCCAAGTACCGTTTTGCACTTCATTAGGAACGTGGGACTTCTTTAGAGACGCTGTGGCGGGCAAGGGCCTCATGCTGTGAAGACGATGGAACCACGTGGTTTTTCTCGAGTTGCGGCGGGATTCTCGAGTTACGACGGGGATTTCAGGATTCCTCTTGTGTTGGACCTGGGAAGCCCAAACTTCCCTTCGAGTTGCGAGGGAAAGCTGGATGTTGTGCTCGAATCACTGCAAGGCCAAAGAGACCTCATCTAGGCGTGTGTCCAGGACCTAATAGTCCTCTCAAGGGAAGACAAGGATCTCGGGATTGCACTCCAGACTCCCCCGGGGAGTCAGGCCTCGCCTCGAGGGGAAGCAAAGGACTGCGCTCTCTTCTCGAGCCGTGACGCAGATCTCTTGGAGCCCACTGAGTCGCCTCAAGGGAGTCCAGCCTACTCTTCAGTTTGGAGAGAGGACTCGGGATTGCTCTCCAGGCCAGGCAGGAAAAGAAGGCCCTCAGCTCGCGAGGACGGGGGCGTCTCAGGGGTTTCCTCGAGCTGCGGTGCCGTGGGGGTTTTCTCCCGAGGCACGACGAGGATCTCAGGGAGCCTCTCGTGCGGCGCCAGGGAAGCCAGGTCTGCATGCACGAGGCGAGGGGGAGCGCATCATTGCTCTCTAGTCCAGAGAGGGGACAAGGGCCTCAAGACACTTTGCAGCAGGACTATTGAAGTCTTTCTCGAGTGGCGGCGGAAAACCCTCATTTCCCTCGCCTTCTGCCGGGGACCTTAGGGAACTTCCCAGGGTGCCTCTGAGAGGTGAGGGATGCTGTGGAGTTAGCGGGGCCTCTCGGGACTCCACTGGGGTTGGCGCAATGGAAGAGAGCCTCATCTCGAGGGGAGGCAGGAACCTCAGGCTTCCTCTCGGTTTCTGACTCCGACCCTCCGACCTCAGGGTCCCTGCAGAGTTGGGACAGGAGAGTCAGGCCTCGTCTTGTCTGAGGAAGGACACTCTGCTTGCCTCTCGAGTTGCTCAGGGGGTCTCAGGCCCCTCGTCGAGCTGTGTGTGGAACCCGCGGGTCTTTGCGGACGATGCACGGGGGTGGCAGTGCCCCTTCATGTTGTGCCTTCACCCACAGGGTTGCCTTCGAAGAGGGGTCCGGGCCTCGGGTCCTTCTCAAGAGCGGACCGGGGAATCGGGGGCATTCGGCATGTGGCACCACCCACGTGGCTCGTCTCGAATTTCCTCGTGAGACCGGCCTCATCCTGAGGTGCGCCGGGAAGGCCGGGAACCCCTTCCAGACCACGCAGGGGAATCGCCTCTCCTGTCGCGATCAGGAGGGGAGAAGGGGCTCAGATGAAGCAGTGCCAGGACACTCGGTGTTCCCCTCGGGGGACCTCGGCTTGTCGGGGGACTTTTGGGGGTCGCAGGAAGGCTGTCAGGGACCGTTTCGCCCTTCAGGGCGGAACAGGGGACTTCCCTTGAGACGCCGTCGCAGGCAAGGGCCTCATCTTGCCAAGAGGTGGGAACCACGTTGTTTTTCTCGAGTTGCGGCGGGATTCTCGAGTTACGACGGGGATCTCAGCCTTCCCCTTGGGTTGGCCCTGGGAAGCCCAATCTTCCCCTCGGGTTGCGAGGGAAAGCTGGGGGTTGCGCTCGAGTCACTGCAGGGCCGAAGAGACCTCACCTAGGCGTGTGTCCGGGACCTAATATTCCTCTCCCGGGAAGGCAGGGATCTTGGGGTTGCATTCCAGGCTCCCCCAAGGAGTCAGGCCTCGTCTCGAGGGGAAGCCAAGGACTCCGCTCTCCTCTCGAGTCGCGACGCGGGTCTCTTGGAGCCCCCTGAGCGGCCTCAAGGGAGTCCAGCCTCCTCTTCCGTTTGGAGAGAGGACCCGGGATTGCTCTCCAGGCCATGCAGGAAAAGATGGCCCTCAGCTCGCGAGGACGGGGGCGTCTCAGGGGTTTCCTCGAGCTGCGGCGCCCGTGGGGGTTTTCTCCTGAGTCACGACGAGGATCTCAGGGAGCCTCTCGTGTGGTGCCAGGGAAGTCAGGTCTCCATGCGCGTGTCGAGAGGGAGCGCGTCCTGGCACTCGAGTCACGGGAGGGGACTAGGGCCTCGAGACGCGTTGAAGAAGGACTCTCGAGGTCTGTCTCAGGGGGCGGCGGGAAACCCTCGTTTCCCTCGCCTTTTGCCGGGGACCTTAGGGAACTTCCCAGGGTGCCTCTGAGAGGCGAGGGATCCTGTGGAGGTGGCGGGGCCACTCGGGACTCCGCTGGGTCTGGCGCAACGGAAGAGGGCCTCACCTCGAGGGGAGGCAGGAACCTCAGGCTTCCTCTCCGTTTCGGACTCCGACCGCAGGGTCCCTGCAGAGTTGGGACAGGAGAGTC
The DNA here is from genome assembly GCF_029407905.1 of Bubalus kerabau. Classification (NCBI taxonomy): domain Eukaryota; kingdom Metazoa; phylum Chordata; class Mammalia; order Artiodactyla; family Bovidae; genus Bubalus; species Bubalus kerabau. Next base: position 21,325 of record NW_026577936.1, read on the forward strand.
AGGCCTCGTCTTGTCTGAGGAAGGGAACCCAGCTGGCCTATCGAGTTGCTCAGGGGGTCTCAGGCCCCTTGTCGAGCTGTGTGTGGAACCCGCGGGTCTTTGCGGACGATGCCCGGGGGTGGCAGTGCCCCTTCGTGTTGTGCCTTCACCCACAGGGTTGCCTTCGAAGAGGGGTCCGGGCCTCGGGTCCTTCTCAAGAGCGGACCGGGGAATCGGGGGCGTTCGGCATGTGGCCCCACCCACGTGGCTAGTCTCAAATTTCCTCGTGAGACCGGCCTCATCCTGAGGTGCGCCGTGAAGGCCGGGAATCCCTTCCAGACCAGGCAGGGGAATCGCCTCTCCTGTCGCGATCAGGAGGGGAGAAGGGGCTCAGAGGAAGTGGTGCCGGTACCCTCGGTGTTCCCCTCGGGGAACCCGGCGTGTCGGGGAAATTTTGGGGGTCGCAGCAAGGCTGTCAGGGACCATTTCGCCCTTCAGGGCGGAACAGGGAACTTCCCTTGAGATGCCGTGGCGGGCAAGGGCCTCATCTTGCCAAGAGGTGGGAACCACGTGGTTTTTCTCGAGTTGCGGCGGGATACTCGAGTTACCACGGGGATCTCAGCCTTCCCCTTGGGTTGGCCCTGGGAAGCCCAATCTTCCCCTCGAGTTGCGAGGGAAAGCTGGGGGTTGCGCTCGAATCACTGCAGGGCCGAAGAGACCTCACCTAGGCGTGTGTCCGGGACCTAATATTCCTCTCCAAGGAAGGCAGGGATCTCGGGGTTGCATTCCAGGCTCCCCCGGGGAGTCAGGCCTCGTCTCGAGGGGAAGCCAAGGACTCCGCTCTCCTCTCGAGTCGCGACGCGGGGCTCTTGGAGCCCCCTGAGCGGCCTCAAGGGAGTCCAGCCTTCTCTTCCGTTTGGAGAGAGGACCCGGGATTTCTCTCCAGGCCATGCACGAAAAGAAGGCCCTCAGCTCGCGAGGTTGGTGGCGTCTCAGGGGTTTCCTCGAGCTGCAGCGCCCGTGGGGGTTTTCTCCCGAGGCACGACGAGGATCTCAGGGAGCCTCTCGTGTGGTGCCAGGGAAGTCAGGTCTCCATGTGCGTGGCGAGGGGAAGCGCTTCATTGCTCTCGAGTCACGGGAGGGGACTAGGGCCTCGAGACGCGTTGAAGGACTCTCGAGGTCTTTCTCGGGGGGCGGCGGGAAACCCTCGTGTCCCTCGCCTTCTGCCGGGGACCTTAGGGAACTTCCCAGGGTGCCTCTGAGAGGCGAGGGATCCTGTGGAGGTGGCGGGGCCCCTCGGGACTCCGCTGGGTCTGGCGCAACGGAAGAGGGCCTCACCTCGAGGGGAGGCAGGAACCTCAGGCTTCCTCTCAGTTTCGGACTCCGAACGCAGGGTCCCTGCAGAGTTGGGACAGGAGAGTCAGGCCTCGTCTTTTCTGAGGAAGGGAAACCCGCTGGCCTCTCGAGTTGCTCAGGGGGTCTCAGGCCCCTCGTCGAGCTGTGTGTGGAACCCGCGGGTCTTTGCGGATGATGCACGGGGGTGGCAGTGCCCCTTCGTGTTGTGCCTTCACCCACAGGGTTGCCTTCGAAGAGGGGTCTGGGTCTCGGGTCATTCTCAAGAGCGGACCGGGGAATCGGGGGCGTTCGGCATGTGTCACCACCCACGTGGCTGGTCTCGAATTTCCTCGTGAGCACAGCCTCATCCTGAAGTGTGCCGGGAAGGCCGTGAACCCCTTCCAGACCACGCAGGGTAATCGACTCTCCTGTCGCGTTCCGGAGGGGAGAATGGTCTCAGATGAAGTGGTGCCGGGAACCTCGGTGTTCCCCTTGAGTGAGTCTGGTATGTCGCGGAACTTTTGGGGTCGCATCAAGGGTGCCAAGTACCGTTTCGCACTTCAGGATGGAACGTGGGACTTCTCTTGAGATGCTGTAGCGGACAAAGGGCCTCATCTTGCGATGACGAGGGAAGCACGTGGTTTTTCTCGAGTTGCGGTGGGATTCTCGAGTTACGACGGGGAATTCAGGCTTCCTCTTGTGTTGGCCCAGGAAGTCTAATCTTCCATTCGAGTTGCCAGGGAGAGCTGGGGATTGGGCTCCATTCACTGAAGTGCAAACTAGACCTCATCTAGGCTTGTATCCAGGACTTAATGTTCCTCTCCATAGGCGACAGGGATTTGGGGTTGCATTCCATACTCACCCGGAAGTCAGGCCTCATCTCGAGGGGAAGCAAAGGACTCCACTCTCTTCTCGAGTCGCGACAGGTATCTCTTAGAGCCCACTGAGTGGTCTTTGCTCTGTAGGAGAGCTCTAGTGTTCATAAGCCTGTACATAAGTGAACACAGACATTCTGTGTGCATGTTGCTGCGTACCCAAAATAGGGCCACAAGGAGCCTCATGCTCTCCATGCGGCGCGGAAGCTGTGCAGCCACGCAGCAGCTGAAGAATCCAACCAATTGCTCTTTTCTTACCTCTGACAGAGCTCGCATTGCCGTAGCCCTTGGCAGTTTGAAAACACTGGACCCTAACCCCTCTCAAAGTAGGCCTGGGTTCTAGTTCGAATAGAAAGTCAATAGCGGAGCTGAGGACAGGAACGCGGCAGTCATTTATCACACGCTCCTGCAGCCTGCTACTACAGGGACACTAACGCTAGAAGCTAGGAATGTCTTTGCAAGGTGCGCAAAGGACAAGGGAGAACCTCGACCCTGACTCTAGTATTTCAGTCCCCTGAGCAGATCTGAAGTTCTCCCGCTGTAGAAGCTAACCCATTCCTTTCAAATACAGGCTTCCTAACACAGGGCCAGTTGGCTGCTTGCTCTTCCACGAAGCAGGCTTCCTTAACTTGCAAACTGCAAATTCCGCTTAACAGCCTGGAGGAAAATCGCTTCTTGGAAGATTTTTTTCAGAGGCTGTATCCCCGGAGCTGGGGCCAAGCTAGGGGACCTATACTGACAAGGGAAGGCAAAACCACATCCAATGTCTTTGCTCTGGAGGACAGCTTTGGTGAGCCTAAGTCTTTCAGGAATATTTCTGGCTCCAACAGAGTCAAATTCTGTGTGTGAAGCTGCACAGCCAAAATAGGGGAACAGAGAGCCTGATTCTCTCTGTGTAGCTTTGAAGCTGTCTTTCAAGCAACAGCTTGAGAATCCATACAATGCTCTCCCTTACTGCTAAGAGAATTCTCATTGCTGTCGTCCTTGACAGTTTGTAGAAATCCGCACCCTAACCCTTCTCCAAGTAGGCCTGTGTCCTAGCTTGGAATAACAGGCAACGGCGGAGCTGAGGCCAGTAAGGCACAAGTGAGGTCTCACACACTCTTGCAGCCTGATCGTCCAGGAGCAGTAAGGCCTCTTTTTCCCTGTAGGAGGCTCGCTTGCCTTGCCTCCTGTGAACTGCATTTCCCAGCCTGGGCGCAAAGCTGTTCCTGGAGATTTTTTCTCAGGGGCTGTTTCCCTGGAGCTGGGTCGGACCTCGGGGGCCCAACTCACAGGGGAAGACAAAACCACATGGACAGGTCTATGCTCTGTAGGAGAGCTCTAGTGAACCTCATCTCTCAGGAACATTCTTGGCTTCTACAGAGACACCTCTGTGCATGAAGCTACACACCCAACATAGTGGCAAAGGGAGTCTGATTCTCTCCGTGGGTGCTGATGCTTTGTGGCAAAGCACCTGCTAAGAATCCATCCGCATAGGCTTCCCTCACCTTGACAGAGGTCTCATTGCTGTAGTCCTTGGCAGTTTGGAAAGAAGCAGACCCTTACCCTTCACCAAGTAGGCCCTTGTCCCTGTTTGAATGGAAAGGCAGTAGCTGAGCTGAGGCCAGTAAGGCGCCAGTCAAGTCTGACATATTCCCGATGCCTGCTCCTTCATGGAAAATAACGTTAGAATCTGGGAATGTCTTTGCAAGGCTGGCAAAGGGCAGTCAGGAACCTCGACCCTGCCTCTGGAATTTCTATCTTCTCAGCACATCTGGCGGTCTCGGTCAGGAGAAACTAACCCATTCCTTGCAAATATAGGCTTCCAAACACAGGCCGGTTGGCTGTCTCTTCTTGCCGAAGGAAGCTTGCTTATCCCACCTCCTGTGAACTCCACTTCCCAGCCTGGGTGATAAGAGGTTCTTGGAGATCTTTTCTCAGAGGCTGTTTCCAAGGAGCAGGGGCTGATCCCAGAGACCCACACGCACAGGGGAAGGGAAAACCGCATGGATAAGTCTTTGCTCTCTAGGAGTGCTCTAGTGAACCTCACTGTATGGAGAATGTTCTTGGCTCCAACGGGGACATCTCTGTGTGGGAAGCTGCATAGCCAACATAGAGACACAGAGACCTGATTCTCTCTGTGCAGCTTTGACGCTGTCGTTCAAACAACAAATTGAGAATCCACACAATGCTCTCCCTTACCACTGAGAGAGTTATCATTGCTGTAGCCCTTCGCAGTTTCTGGAAATCGGCACACAAAGACTTCTCCAAGTAGGCCTGGGTTCAAGTTCAGATGAACATGCAATAGCGGAGCTGAGGCCAGTAAGGCACCAGTCAGGTGTCACACACTCTGGCAGCCTGCTCCTCCAGGGACAGTAAGGCCTCTATTTCCCTTCAGGAGGCTCGCTTGCCTTACTTCCTGTGAACAGCGTTTCCCAGCCTGGGCGGAAAGCAGTTCCTGGAGATCTTTTCTCAGGGGCTGTTTCCCCGGAGTTGGGGCGGACCTCGGGGACCCAACTCACAGGGGAAGGCAAAACCAAATGGACAGGTCTATGCTCTGTAGGAGATCTCTAGTGAACTGCCGGGGTCCAGCCCCAGCTGATCCAGGGTATTTGAAGCAGAGACGGCGTAGGCGAGGGTCAGGGAACAACTGCTTAATTAAACGTTAATTAAGGATATAAAGAGTAATAAAATGAGGATAGCTCAGTAGGAAAATTCAGTGGAGAAAAGAGGCTGAGTAGCTTGGTTTACGCGGGGGACCAATAAAACTTCAAGACAAGAAGCTTGCACCACTTACGTAGGCCGCAGGCGTCCTTCCATTCTCCCGAAGGAGAGGAGACACTGAGGCCTCCCCGGTCGGATCTTAGAAGCCCAGGCAAAATTAGTAAGCTTGGTGGGTTCCGCGCTCCAGATGGAGACTCAACCAGAGTGAGAGAGAGAGAGAGACATGGGGAGACCAGTATTTCGAGAAACTGATCACAATTCTTTATTTTCCATGGTCTACTTTTATACACTGAGATGTTATGCAAAAGTCACGTGGGGTCAGCAGTCCTGACTTTTATCAAAGTCAGGTGCTTCATACAAAAGTATACAGAGGTCTTAGGGGTGTTACATCATCTTCTGGCCGGGGGGCCTGCTGACAATTTACGACCCTCTCCTTGTGACAGCGGCCAGTCAACCAGGACACTTATTTCTCCAGGGGTGATTATTCTTAAAACAGACGCCACCCAAATAAAGTTACATTCCTATAGGGTGAGGGTGTAGTGGGTTTTAGTTAAGGAAAGAATTTACTTAGCCTAAGGTCTAACGTGATTTATATCAAAGGTTAATACTTATTTCTTCTATATATTCATTAATGTGTATAAGGGCAGGGGATGTGGAGACTTAGCAGTAAACATCAGCTCAACAAATGAAAAACCCTTCACCAATATGATTTCTAATCAGCCCATTATAATTATACTAATAATTTTCTAACTTTTCTAAGGAACCTGTTTTTAGAAGGTTTAAAGCATCTCGTGCCTCTCATGGTTGGGAGGCTGTGAGCAATCACATGTGGCCGGACAAGCCTGTCAGGCAGGCTAGAGAACCTTCAGAGGAGTTTGTAGGTTAAAACACTCTTGTCACACGAAGGGGTTTTTATCAACTGGAGCTCTAGGTTAACTCCTTCTCCGAAAGAGGTGGTGGGGGACAGCCCCCCGTAAAGTCAGAGGTGTAGGTGAGAGCACAAAGTAGTAAGGTAGGCAGGCTCTGGTTATGGGGGTAGATGCTCGAGGATTTCCAGGGGGACTCCTGAGGCTCGATCCCGCCTTTGCGTATGTCGAGCCTCCTTCCTCATGACCTTTGCCATGGGCGGAGTGCCTCACTCTGGCCCCCAACAGTGAACCTCCTCTCTCAGGAACATTCTTGGCTCCTATCGAGACACCTCTGTGTGTGTAGCTACACATGCAACGTAGGGGCAAAGGGAGCCAGATTCTTTCCGTGGGGTGCTGATGCTTTGTGGCAAAGCACCTGCTTGAGAATCCATCAGCTTACGCTTCCCTCGCCTTGACAGAGGTCTCATTGCTGTAGCCCTTGGCAGTTTCAAAGAAGAAGACACTTACCCTTCATAAAGTAGGCCCTTGTCCTAGTTTGAATGGAAAGGCAATAGCTGAACTGAGGCCAATAAGGAGCCAGTCCCCTCTGACACATTCCCGAAGCCTGCTCCTTCATGGAATATAACTCTAGAATCTTGGAATGTCTTTGCAAGGCTGGCAAAGGGCAGTCAGGAACCAGCACCCTGCCTCTGGAATTACCGACTTCTGAGCAGATCTGGAGGTCTCCTTTAGGAGAAGCTAACCCATTCCTTCCAAATAGAGGCTTCAAAACACAGGCAGGTTGGCTGCCTTTCGTGCCCGAAGGAGGCTTGCTTTTCTCTCCTCCTATGAACCCCAGTTCCCAGCCTCTGGGAAAAGCGTATCTTGAAGACATTTTCTCAGGGGTTGTTTCCACGGAGCTGGGGCCGAGCCCGGGGCCCAAAGGCACAGGGGAAGGCAAGACCACATGGACAGGTCTATGCTCTGTAGCAGACCTCTAGTGAACCTCATCTCTCAGGAGCATTCTTGGCTCCTACAGAGACACCTCTGTGTGTGAAGCTGCGTACCTAACATAGGGGCAGAGAGAGCCTGATTCTCTCTGTTCATTTTGACGCTGTCATTCAGAAAACAGCTTGAGAATCCATAAAATGCTCTCCCTTACCACCGAGAGAATTCTCACTGCTGTAGCCCTTGGCACTTTGTAGAAATCTGCACCCAAACGCTTTTCCAAGTAGGCCTGGGTGCTAGCTCGGATGAACAGGCAATGGTGGAGCTGAGGCCAGTAAGGCAACAGTCAGGTTTCACACATTCTGGCAGCCTGCTCCTCCAGGGACTGTAAGGCCTCTTTTACTCTGCAGGAGATTCGCTTGCCTTACTTCCTGTGAACAGCATTTCCCAGCCTCGGCGAAGCGGTTCCTGGAGATCTTTTCTCAGGGACAGTTTCCCCGGAGGTGTGGCGGACCTCGGGGACCCAACTCACAGGGGAAGGCAAAACCACATGGACAGGTCTATGCTCTGTAGGAGAGGTTTAGTGAACCTAATCTCTCAGGAACATTCTTGGCTCCTATAGAGACAACTCTGTGTGTGAAGCTACACTCCCAACATTGGTGCACAGGGAGCTTGATTCTCTCCGTGGGGTGCTGATGCTTTGTGGCAAAGCACCTGCTTGAGAATCCATTCTCTTAGGCTTCCCTCACCTTGACAGAGGTCTCATTGTTGTAGCCCTTGGCAGTTTGCAAAGAAGAAGACCCTCACCCTTCATAAAGTAGGGCCTTGTCCTAGTTTGAATGGAAAGGCAATAGCTGAGCTGAGGTCAATAAGGAGCCAGTCCCGTCTGACACATTCCCGAAGCCTGCTACTTCATGGAAAATAACTCTAGAATCTAGGAATATCTTTGCAAGGCTAGCAAAGGGCAGTCAGGAACCAGTACCCTGCCTCTGGAATTACCGACTTCTGAGCAGATCTGGAGGTCTCCTTTAGGAGAAGCTAACCCATTCCTTCCAAATAGAGGCTTCAAAACACAGGCAGGTGGGCTGCCTTTTCGTTCCCTATGGAGGCGTGCTTTTCTCTCCTCCTACGAACCCCGGTTCCCAGACACTGGGAAAAGGGGATCTTGAAGATATTTTCTCAGGGGTTGTTTCCACAGAGCTGGGGCTGAGCCTGGAGACCCAAAGGCACAGGGGAAGGCAAGACGACATGGACAAGCCTTTGCTCTTTAGTATAGCTCTAATGAACCTCACCCTGTCAGGATCTTTCTTGATTCCTACGGAGACACACCTGTGTGTGAAGCTGCGGGCACAGAGAGCCTGATTACCCCTGTGCAGCGCTGAGTCTGGGCGGCTAAACAACAGCTTGGGAATGCAGCCTGGGGCTCTTCCCTTCCCTCGGACAGAGCTCTCCTTGCGTTAGGCCTTGGTAGTTTGCATACAATGGGGCCCTAAGCCCTCTGCAAGTTGGCCTGGCTCCTAGGTCCAAAGGGCAGGCCAGAGCGGAGCTGAGGCTGTCAGGCTCCAGACACATCTCCCATACTCCTACATCCTGCTCCTACCCGGGCGTGAACGCTAGAAGCTGGGAAGGTACCTGGACCGTGCAGGGGCGGGGCGAACGCGGGCGGCGTGGGGCGGGGGTCGGCTTCTGGCGGGGGTGGGGGCGGGCTTCCCAGTTGTGCTCTCGGAGGTGAACACTGAGGCTGAAAACGCGCCGGGAGCGCACCCGGGACTGGGTAAACCCGGGCTGCGCGAGTCGAGATTCCGATGGCTTTGGGTGGGGGTCGGTCCCAGTTGTGCTCCCGGGGGTCGCCACTGCGGCTGGGAACGCGCCGGGAGCGCGGCAGGGGCGGGGCTAACCCTGGGGGCGCGGGGCGGGGGTCGGCTCATGGGGGGGATGGGGAGGGGTTCACAGTTGCCCTCTAGGGGGTTGCAACTGCGGCTGGGAACGCCCATTTCGTCCGCTCCTGGGTCCCCAAGGATCGCCATCCCGTGGGTGCAGTGGAGGGCTGCGGACCACAGGTAAGGGAACTGGGACTGCGTGGAGCAGGGAACCAAGTATTCCGCCGTCTGTTGGCACATTCTCGGAGCTCCCCAACCTGGCGGTCGCAGAAAGGCCTTCCCTTTGGGGTCAAGGCCTTTACTGCTCCACCCCTCTGCTGAAAAATCTAAGAGTCTGCGCGGTTCTTCCAAGCAGCCTAGTGTCCGCTGGAAGTCCAAGGGACAGAACACTGAACTCTGGCCGGCTGGCCCAGCCCTGCTTCTGGCACTTTGTAAGCCAGCGGGCCCTTGAGCACCTGCTGGGATGGGAAAGGGAAGGGTCCACGGATTGCACCCTAGAAACTTAGTAGGGTGCATGGATTTCAAACCCTGGTGGCCGCCCAGGCAGCAAAGAAGGGGGGAGGGCACCTTGCTGCCCTTTCATGGCAGAATCTGTGGTAGTCCAGCTGCGTGGGCCTTTTCATGAGGACCCCGTGCAATAGAAGTTTGGTGTTTTGGAACTGAATAATTAGAACGTGTAAAAGCTTTAAATTATGTGGTGGTGTAATTAAAAAACAAAACAAAACAAAACCAAGCTCCAAGTGTTTTGCAAATGGAGGTTTAAATATTGAAGGACTGTATTCCTTGCACTGTGGCATTCTATCAAGAAGTGTGCAGGATTTTTTTTTTTTTAAGAAAAGTGTTCGAAGTGAGGGAAACAGGAAACCCAGAGGTGCCCCTGTATTTTGGGGAAGGCCTTAGGAGGTCACTTGGAAATGCTGCTGGCTGTGCGGGAGGGCGGCAGATGGGCTGTGCAGGCTTGTCCTTTGCATGGATGTTCTTGTGTGTGGAAACCCAGCTCGGAGCCATCTCCTGATGTGTAAGAATTTCGCAGACAAACCTTGAGCTAAGCAATGCATTTTTTCCTAAGAAAATGTTTGTCTTAAGCGATGTAAATATCCTATGTATTTCCGCTAGACTCTGCCTTCAGGTAGGTTCCCCCAAAAGGCTCAGAAGCGATTTGAACAAAACAGCATATTTTCCTCCTAGCTTGTTCTCCTTATCTATGTTAAGGAAATGATATATTTGCCTGCAATACTGCCTTTCTTCAAGATTCATGTCAATCAAGTTTTGGCCCGGGATGACTCACCTGCTGCCAATATTATCTCAATGCATGTCGTGGGGGAAGGGCCTGGTGCCATTCCCTGAAACAGTTCCTTTCTTTCCTTAGCTGACTGCTAGTGCCTGTAGAATATCTGGCTAAAGACCAGCAGGGGGTACTCTTACTACCCCCCCCCACCCCGCCTCGAGTCTAAGTCAGCAGCTTTCTCTATCTCTTTAATACTTTAATAACACTTGATGACACAAAAGCTCTGAGCGATCAAATCATATCAAATCTTCATTTCAGATTGAAGATGCATTCCATGGTATTGCCATCTTAAGTCTTTCCATCGTTATGGAATATCTGTCCATGTATTCAGGATAGTTTTCAGCCAGGGTGTATAATTTCCAGTGTGCCAGTCTTGTCATCCTCGTTACATCCATGGCAAAGTGTTTTATTCATGTTGATATTATTGAAAGGGAATTTTTTTAAATTCCTTTTCAGATTATTATCTGCTAATGTATACAGATAAAACTGTGTAATCATTCATTTTTATCAGTTTGGACAGCTTGATAGTTGTCTTTAATTTCTTTACTTTCTGACACTTTAAGATTATCCTGGGACACATATGTAATGCCTCACCCCTAAATTCAGACATGTGTTCAAAGAACTTCTGTCCTTTTATTTATTTATTTATTTATTCTTTAACATTGAAATCGTTTTGACTATGCTGGGTGTTTGTTGCTAGATGGAAGTAGCTAGGACCTCTGGACTGCAGTCTCTCATCTCTTGCTGACCTCTTGTTGACCTCTGCAGAATCCTGGTAGGTGGGAGCTTGTTAGTTCCTTGTTCCTTATCAGAACCTCCTGTGGTAAGTGTTTTTCTCTTCTCTGTTGCCTGGTAAGGGTGGGTGGTCATGGGCATCCCAAAGTTGGCTAGAAGTCAATTATTTAGGCAGGCTTGTGCATAGATATGGGAGAAGGCAATGGCACCCCACTCCTGGAAAATCCCAAGGACGGAGGAGCCTGGTAGGCTGCAGTCCATGGGGTGGCTAAGAGTCGGACACCACTGAGCGACTTCATTTTCACTTTTCACTTCCATGCATAGGAGGAGGAAATGGCAACCCACTCCAGTGTTCTTGCCTAGAGAACCCCAGGGACTGCGGGGCCTGGTGGGCTGCCATCTATGGCGTGGCACAGGGTCGGCCTCAACTGAACCACTTAGCAGCTGCAGCAGCAGCAGCAGCAGTGCATAGATATCAAAGGGGATGAGAACAGTCAGGTAGGATCACATATGTCACCGTGAAACAATACTTCTCCTCTTAGCCAAAGCTAACAAAAGATTTCTGTTCTAGGTCAACCTAGAAGAGATCACTTAAGAGGTAAAGAAACTTAAACTCCATTAGCAAAGGCAGTTCAACATCTCAAGAAAACTTGTGCTAGGCACAAAACTCTTTTCTGGGGGCCTACTTTCCCTACAACCTCCTTATCCCATTCTGTACCCATTCCTTTGCTTCTCCCGTCCTGAAAATGCCACCTGTAAGACAGAACTACTTCGTTTTCCTTCTTAAAGTGTGATTGCATTCCATACATTCTTGTAATAACAAGTCATACATTTCCCTTCAGCAACCAAGAACTCACTCTTATATTGGCATTTGATAGATTGGTGAGCATACCTATCAGTGATAATAGCGCCCACCCCGCTTCCTGCAAGAACAGAACAAAACAAAACAAAACAAAAAAATTGCTTTCTTACATTTAATATGTTCGGATGGTGCCAGTCACTATTCATGCAGAGTCAAAAATCTCTTTTGTTTCTGTGTAAAAGGGAGGTCCTTTCAAGTCGTGAATGTTTCAGAAGTTTCATTTATTTGGAAGTGACCTAGCTATTCAATACACTGTCGTCACTTAGTTTAGCACCAGGATAGAAACTCAGGTAACCAAAACACCTGGAGGAACGATTGTAAGTTCAGTTCAGTTCAGTTGCTCAGTCGAGTCTGACTCTTTGTGACCCCGTGGCCTGCAGGACGCCAGGCTTCCGTGTCCATCACCAACTCCAGGGACTTGCTCAAACTCATGTCCATCGAGTCAGTGATGCCATCCAACCATCTTATCCTCTGTCATCCCCTTCTCCTCTGCCTTCAATCAAGACTATGAGAGGCGGATATTTTAGAGTATAATTATTGTTAAGAGTTTATCTAAAAGCTCATATCACATTTACATATTTTACATTGGTTGTTGCTGTTTCCAGGTACTTTCTTGCTGACAAGCTTGTGGCACATATAACAATAGAGCAATTTTTACCTTAGAATAAACCTAGGCACTATGAACATGTTGTGCTTAATGTTGTTGACTCTTAGACATGTCTATAGTGGAGGAGCAAAACCAAAAATACTAGATATTTAATATTGACTAGTTCCCAGTTCACGGGACTCTGACATTCATTTAGGTCAATGTTTTCTTGTATTTCCAGCAGTTTGATTTGGAAGGGCTGCCTTGTCTTGAGACCATTGAAATCAGAACTCAGAACTTGAGCAATATTATCAAAAAACACAAGGCTCACACTGACACATACCTTAATCCAAACAGACAGACAAGACATCTTCCAGTTTTCCGCCTGAGATTTAAAACATTTCTTTGAGCCGTTTTCCTGGGGAGTGGGGGGGGGGGAGTGGGGGTGGCAGCGAGGCAGGCTTGGGTAACAAGCTAATTGTTGGTCATTGCATATGCAAAGAACCAGCTTTCCGGGTTCCAAGGAAAAAAGTTTCCTTGGTACCCAATTTTGTTTGGATCTATAGACTCTCATGGCCCTCCTAGGTCAGGACATCTTTCCTTTCTGTAGTCCTCGTTTTATCCCTAAATCATAGACAGCTTGGATTGTCTCTGTGGGGTGGATGTATTGTCCTCGTGTTTGACCTGGCGGCAGTAGCGAGGTCCGAGAGCCTCTCCTGGAACCGGGCGTGGGGATGGGGCTCACCAGGAGCCCCTGGTGGAAGTGGGCAACGCGCCGGGAGTGCGCCAGGGGCGGGGCGATCCCGGGCGGCGCGGGTCGGGGTTCTGGTCGGGAGGGGGTGGGGGGCGGTAACAGTTGTGCTCTCGGGGGTCCCCACTGCAGCTGGAAACGCGCTGGGAGTGCGGCAGGGGCGGGGTGAACCCGGGTGGCGTGGGGCAGGGTTCGGCTCCTGGTGGGGGTGGGGGAGGGCTTCCCAGTTGTGCTCTCGGTGGTGGCCACTGCGGCTGGAAACGTGCCGGGAGCGCACCCGGGGCGGGGTAAACCTGGCTGTGCGGGTCGAGATTTAGATGGCTGTGGGTGGGGGTTCGGTCCCAGTTGTGCTCTCGGGGGTCGCCACTGTGGCTAGGAACGCCCATTTCCTACGCTCCTGTGTCCCCAAGGATCCACATCTAGTGGGTGCAGCGGAGGGCTGCGGGCCACAGGTCAGGGAACTGGGACTGCTTGGAGAAGGGAACCAAGTATTCCGCCCTCTGTTGGCACATTCTCGGAGCTCCCCAACCTGGCGGTTGCAGAAAGGCCTCGCCCTTGGTGTCAAGGCCTTTACCGCTCCACCCCTTTGCTGAAAAATCTCAGTCTGCACGGTTTTCCCAAGCAGCCTAGTGTCCCCTGGAAGTCCAAGGGACAGAACACTGAACTCTGGCCGGCTGGCCCAGCCCTGCTTCTGGCACTTTGTAAGCCCGCGGGCCCTTGAGCACCTGCTGGGATGGGAAAGGGAAGGGTCCACGGATTGCACCCTAGAAACTTAGTAGGGTGCATGGATTTCAAACCCTGGTGGCCGCCCAGGCAGCAAAGAAGGGGGGAGGGCACCTTGCTGCTCTTTCATGGCAGAATCTGTGGCTGTCCTGATGCGTGGGCCTTTTCATGGGGACCTTGTGCAATAAAAGTTTGGTGTTTTGGTACTGAAATAGAAATTGTAAAAAGTTTAAATTATGTGGTGGTGTAATTAAAAAACAAAACAAAACAAAACCAAGCCCCAAGTGTTTGGCACAGGGAGGGTTAAGTATTGAAGGCCTGTTTTCCTTGCACTGTGGCATTCTATCAAGAAGTGTGCAGGATTTTTTTTTTTTTTAAGAAAAGTGTTAGAAGTGAGGGAAACAGGAAACCCAGAGGTGCCCCTGTATTTTGGGGAAGGCCTTAGGAGGTCACTTGGAAATGCTGCTGGCTGTGGGGGAGGGGGGCAGATGGGCTGTGCAGGCTTGTCCTTTGCATTCATGTTCTTGTGTGTAGAAACCCAGCTCGGAGCCATCTCCTGATGTGTAAGAATTTCGCAGACAAACCTTGAGCTAAGCAATGCATTTGTTCCTGAGGAAATGTTTGTCTTAAGCGATGTAAATATCCTATGTATATCTGCTGGACTCTGGCTTCAGGTCGGTTCCCCCAATAGGCTCAGAAGTGACTTGAACAAAACAGTATGTTTTCCTCGTACCTTGTTCTCCTAATCTATGTTAAGGAAATGATATATTTGCCTGGAATACTGCCTTTCTTCAAGATTCATGTCAATCAGTTTTTGGCCCAGGATGACTCACCTGCTGCCAATGTGACCTCAAGGCATGTCGTGGGGGAGGGGCCTGGGGCCATTCCCTGAGACAGTGCCTTTCTTTCCTTAGCTGACTGCTAGTGCCTGTAGAATATCTGGCTAGAGCCCAGCAGGGCGTACACCCCGCCTCAAGTCTAAGTCAGCAGCTTTCTCTATCTCATTTATACTTTAATAACAATTGATGACACAAAAGCTCTGAGCGATCAAATCATATCAAATCTTCATTTCAGATTGAAGATGCATTCCATGGTATTGCCATCTTAAGTCTTTCCATTGTTATGGAATACCTGTCCATGTATTCAGGATAGTTTTCAGCCAGGGTGTATAAGTTCCAGTGTGCCAGTCTTGTCATCCTCGTTACATCCATGGCAAAGTGTTGTATTCATGTTGACATTATTGAAAGGGAATTTTTTTTAATTCCTTTTCAGATTATTATCTGGTAATATATACAGAAAAAACTGTGTAATCTTTCGTTTTTATCAGTTTGGACAGCTTGATAGTTGTCTTTAACTTCTTTCCTTTCTCATACTTTAAGATTTTCCGGGCACCGTACATGTACTGCCTCACCCCTAATCTCAGTCATGTGTTCAAAGAACTTCTGTCCTTTATTTGTTTACTTATTTTTTGCAACATTGAATTCGTTTTGACTATGCTGGGTCTCTGCTGCAAGATGGAAGTTGCTAGGACCTCTGGACTGCAGTCTTCCATCTCTTACTGACCTCTTGTTGACCTTTGCAGAATCCTGGTTGGCGGGAGCTTGTTAGTTCCTCGTTCCTTACCAGGACCTCCTGTGGTAAGTGTTTTTCTCTTCTCTGTTGCCTTGTAAGGGTGGATGGTCATTGGCATTCCAAAGCTAGCTAGAAGTCAATTATTTAGGCGGGCTTGTGCATAGATATGGGAGAAGGCAATGGCACCCCATTCCAGTACTCTTGCGTGGAAAATCCCATGGATGGAGGAGCCTGGTAGGCTGCAGTCCATGGGGTCGCTAAGAGTCAGACACCACTGAGCGACTTCACGTTCACTTTTCACTTTCATGCATGGGAGGAGGAAATGGCAACCCACTCCATTGTTCTTGCCTAGAGAACCCCAGGGACTGCGGGGCCTGGTGGGCTGCCGTCTATGGGGTCGCACAGAGTCGGACACGACTGAAACGACTTAGCAGCAGCGGCGGCGGCAGCAGCAGCAGAAGCAGTGCATCGATATCAAAAGGGCTGCAAACAGTCAGGAAGGATCACATATGTCACCGTGAAACACTACTTCTCCACTTAGCCAAAGCTAACAAAAGATTTCTGTTCTAGGTCAACCTAGAAGAGATCACTTAAGAGGTAAAGAAACTTAAACTCCATTAGCAAAGGCAGTTCGACATCTCAAGAAAACTTGTGCTAGGCAAAGAACTCTTTTCTGGGGGTCCACTTTCCCTACAACCTCCTTATCCCATTCTGTACCCATTCCTTTGCTTCTCCCATCCTGAAACGGCCACCTGTAAGACAGAACTACTTTGTTTTCCTTCCTCAAGTGCCATTGCATTCCACATACTTTCTTGTAATAACAAGTCATACATTTCCCTTCAGCAACCAAGAACTGACTTTTATATTGGCATTCGCTATAGCCCGCCCCCCTCCCCCCACCCCCAAGAACAGAAAAAAACAAAACAAAACAAAACAATTGCTTTCGTAAATTTAACATGTCAGGATGGTGCCAGACACTATTCATGGAGAGTCAAAAATCTCTTTTGTTTCTGTGTAAAAGGGAGGTCCTTTCAAGTCGTGAATGTTTCAGAACTTTCATTTATTTGGAAATGACCTAGCTATTCAATACACTGTCGTCACAAGGATAGAAACTCGGGTAACCAAAACACTTGGAGAAACGTTTGTTAGTTCAGTTCAGTTCAGTTGCTCAGTCGTGTCTGACTCTTTGGGACCCCGTGGCCTGAAGGACGCCAGGCTTCCGTGTCCGTCACCAGCTCCAGGGGCTTGCTCAAACTCATGTCCATCGAGTCAGTGATGCCATCCAACCATCTTATCCTCTGTCATCCCCTTCTCCTCTGCCTTCAATCAAGACTATGAGAGGCAGATATTTTAGAGTATAATTATTGTAAAGAGTTTGTCTAAAAGCTCATATCACATTTACATTTTTTACTTTTGTTGTTGTCGTTTCCAGGTACTTTCTTGCTGACAAGCTTGTGACAGATATAACAATAGAGCAATTTTTACCTCAAAAGAAACCTAGGCACTATGAACATGTTGTGCTTAATGTTGTTGACTCTTAGACATGTCTATAATGGAGGAGCAAAACCAAAAATACTAGATATTTAATATTGACTAGTTCCCAGTTCACGGGACTCTGACATTCATTTAGGTCAATGTTTTCTTGTATTTCCAGCAGTTTGATTTGGAAGGGCTGCCTTGTCTTGAGACCATTGAAATCAGAACACAGAACTTGAGCAATATTATCAAAAAACACAGGGCTCACACTGACACATACCTTAATCCAAACAGACAGACAAGACATCTTCCAGGTTTCCGCCTGAGATTTAAAATATTTCTTTGAGCCAGCCTTCTGGGGAGTGGGGGGATGCGGGTGGCAGCGAGGCAGGCTTGGGTAACAAGCTAATTGTTGGTCATTGCATATGCAAAGAACCAGCTTTCCGGGTTCCAAGGAAAAAAGTTTCCTTGGTAACCAACTTTGTCTGGTTCTATAGAATATCATGGCCCTCCTAGGTCAGGTCATCTTGCCTTTCTGTAGTCCTCGTTTTATCCGTAAATCATAGACAGCTTGGATTGTCTCTGTGGGGTGTATGTATTGTCCTCATGTTTGACCTGGCGGCAGCAGCGAGGTCCGAGAGCCTCTCCTGGAACCGGGCGTGTGGACGGGGCTCACCAGGAGCCACTGGTGAAGGTGGGCAGCGCCCCTGGAGCGCGGCAGGGGCGGGGCGAACCCGGGTGGTGCAGGGCGGGTGTCGGCTCCTGGCGGGGTTGGGGGAGGGCTTCCCAGTTGTGCTCTCGGAGATGGCCACTGCGGCTGGAAACGCTCTGGGAGCGCACCCAGGGCGGGGTAAACCTGGGCTGCACAGGTCGAGATTCCGCTCGCTGTGGGTGGGTGGTCGGTCCCTGTTGTGCTCCCGGGGGTCGCCAATGTGGCTGGGAACCCGCCGGGAGCCCGGCAGGGCCGGGGCAAAACCTGGAGGCGCGGGGCGGGGTGGGGGGTCCGTTCGCAGCGGGGGTCGGCTCCTGGCGGGGGTGGGGAGGGCTTTCCAGATGTGCTGTTGGGGGTCGCCATTGCGGCTGGGAATGCCCATTTCGTGAACTCCTGGATCCCCAAGGATCGGCATCCATTGGCCACAGCGGAGGGGTGCGGAACACAGGTAAGGGAACGGGGACTGCCTGGAGCAGGGAACCATGTATTCCGCCCTGTGTTGGCACAGTCTCAGAGCTCCCCAACCTGGCGGTCGCAGAAAGGCCTCGTCTTTGGGGTCAAGGCCTTTACCACTCCACCCCTCTGCTGAAAAACCTCAGAGTCTGCGCGGTTTTCCCAAGCAGCCTAGTGTCCGCTGGAACTCCAAGGGACAGAACCCTGAATTCTGGCCGGCTGGCCCAGCCCTGCTTCTGGCACTTTGTAGGCCAGCGGGCCCTGGAGCACCTGCTAGGATGGGAAAGGGAAGGGTACGCGAATTGCACCCTGGTGGCCGCCGAGGCAGCAAAGAAGTGGGGAGGGCACCTTACTCCCCTTTAATGGCAGACAGAATCTGTGGATGTCCTGCTGCGTGGGCCATTTCATGGGGACCTTGTGCAATAAAAGTTTACCGGTGACCTTAGGGAACTTCCCAGTGTGCTTCTGACAGATGAGGGATGCTGTGGAGTTGGCGGGGCCTCTCAGGACTCCGCTGGGTTTGGCGCACTGGAAGAGGGCCTCATCTCCAGGGAAGGCAGGAACCTCAGGCTTCCTCTCCGTTTCGGACTCCGACCGCAGGGTCCCTGCAGAGTTGGGACAAGAGAGTCAGGAATCGTCTTGTCTGAGGAAGGGAACTCCGCTTGCCTCTCGAGGTGCTCAGGGGGTCTCAGGCCCCTTGTTGAGCTGTGTGTGGAACCTGCGGGTGTTTCCGGACGATGCACGACAGTGACAGTGCCCCTTCGTGTTGTGCCTTCACCCACTGGCTTGCCTTCGAAGAGGTGTCCGGGCCTCAGGTTCTTCTCAAGAGCGGACCGGGGAATTGGGCTCGTTCGGCATGTGGCACCACCCACGTGGCTCGTTTCGAATGTCCTCGTGAGACCGGCCTCCTCTTGATGTGCACCGGCAAGTCCGGGAACCCCTTCCAGACCACGCAGGAGAATCGACTCTCCTGTCGCGATCAGGAGGGGAGAAGGGGCTCAGGTGAAGCGGTGCCGGGACCCTCGGTGTTCCACTCGAGGGAACCCGGCGTATCGGGGAACATTTGGGGGTCGCAGGAAGGCTGTCAGGGACCGTTTCGCCCTTCAGGGCGGAACAGGGGACTTCCCTTGAGACGCCGTTACGGGCAAGGGCCTCATCTTGCGAAGAGGTGGGAACCACGTGGTTTTTCTCGAGTTGCGGCGGGATTCTCGTGTTACGACAGGGGATTACAGGCTTCCTCTTGTGTCGGCCCTGGGTAGCCCAATCTTCTATTCTAGTGGCGAGCGAAAGCTGGGGGTTGCGCTCGAGTCACTGCAGGGCCAAAGAGACCTCATCTAGGCGTGTGTCCAGGACCTAATGCTCCTCTCCAGGGAAGACAAGGATCTCGGGCTTGCATCCCATGCTCCCCCGGGGAGTCAGGCCTAGCCTCGAGGGGAAGCAAAGGACTCCGCTCTCCTCCCGAGTCGCGACTGATATCTTGGTGCCCCCTGAGTGGCCTCAAGGGAGTCCAGCCTCCTCTTCACTTTTGAGAGAGGACTCGTGATTGCTCTCCAGGCCAGGCAGAAAAAGAAGGCCCTCACCTCGCGAGGACGGGGGCATCTCAGGGGTTTCCTCGAGCTGCGGCACCCGTGGGGGTTTCCTCCCGAGGCACGACGAGGATCTCAGGGAGCCTCTCGTGCGGCGCCAGGGAAGAAATGTCTCCATGCACGTGGCGAGAAGGAGCGCGTCATTGTTCTCGAGTCATGGGAGGGGACTAGGGCCTCAAGACGCGTTGAAGAAGGACTCTCGATGTCTTTCTCGGGTTGCAGCGGGAAACCCTCGTTTCCCCCGACTTCTGCCGGGGACTTGAGGGAACTTCCTAGGGTGCCTCTGAGAGGTGAGGGATGCTGTGGAGTTGGTGGTGCCTCTCGGGACTCCACTGGGTTTGTCGCAATGGAAGAGGGCCTCATCTCGAGTGGAGGCAGGAACCTCAGGCTTCCTTTCCAATTCTGACTCTGATCGTAGTGTCCCTGCAGAGTTGGGACAGGAGAGTCAGGCTATGTCTTTTCTGAGGAATGGAACTCCGCTTGCCTCTCGAGTTGTTCATGGGGTTTCAGGCCCCTTGTCAAACTGTGTGTGGAATCTGCAGGTTTTTCCAGATGATGCATGGGGGTGTCAGTGACCCTTCGTTTTGTGTCTTCACCCACAGGGTTGCCTTCGAAGAGGTGTCCGGGCATCGTGTTCTTATGAAGAGCGGACTGGGAAATTGGGGTCGTTCAGCATTTGGCACCACCCACGTGGCTAGTCTCGAATTTCCTCATGAAACCGGCCTCAACCTGAGGTGTGCCGCGAAGGTCATGAAACCCTTCCAGACAAAGCAGAGGATTCGACCCTCCTGTGGCGATCAGGTGGGGAGAAGTGGTTCAGATGAAGTGCTGCTGGAAACCTCGGTGTTTCACTCAAGTGAGACAGGTATGTCGGGTAACTTTTGGGGTCACATAACGCATTCCAAGTACCGTTTCTCTCTTCAAATTGGAACGTGGGACTTCTCTTGGGGTGCTCCAGAGGGCAAGGGCCTCATCTTGGAATGACTGGGGAACCACTTGGTTTTTCTCTAGTTGCGGTGGGATATTTGAGTTACCAC
The DNA here is from genome assembly GCF_029407905.1 of Bubalus kerabau. Lineage (NCBI taxonomy): Eukaryota > Metazoa > Chordata > Mammalia > Artiodactyla > Bovidae > Bubalus > Bubalus kerabau. The sequence goes on from NW_026577936.1 coordinate 41,677, forward strand.
AGGGAATTCATGCTTCCTCTTGTGTTGGCCCACAAAAGTCTTATCTTCCATTCGAGATTCGAGGAAGAGCTGGAGGTGCGCTCTAGTCACTGAAGGCAAAAGAGACCCCACCAAGGCTTGTGTGCAGGACCTAATGTTCATGTCAAGGGGCGACAGGAATCTCGGGGTTGCATTCCAGACTCACCCTGGAGTCAGGCCTCGTCTCGAGGGGAAGTAAAGGACTCTGCTCTCCTCTCGAGTCGGACGGGTATGTCTTGGAGCCCACTGAGTGGCTTAAAGGGAGTCAAACCTCCTCTGGTGTTTGGAGGGAGGACACGGGATTGCTCTCCAGGCAATGCAGGAAATGAAGGCCCTCATCTCCCGATGACTGGGGCGTCTCGTATGTTTTCTCGAGCTGTGGCGCTAGTGTGGGGTTTCTCACGAAGTAAGACTGGGAGCTCAGTGAGCCTCTCACGTGGTGCCAGGGCAGTCAGGTCTCTATGCACGTGGTGAGAGGGAGCCCGTCATTGTTCTCGAGTCATGGTAGGGGAATTGGGCCTGAAAACGTGTTAAAGAAGGACTCTCGAGGTCTTTCTTGGGTTGCAGCAGGAAACCCTGGGTTCCATCGTCTTGTGCCAGTGACCTCAGGAAGCTTCTCAGCGTGCCTCTGAGAAGTCAGGGTCACTGTGGAGTTGGGAGGGGCCTCTCGGAACTCCACTGGGTTTGGTGCAATGGAAGAGGGCCTCATGACAAGTTGAGGCAGGAACCACAGGGTTCCTCTCCTGGCTTCGAATGCGCCGGATCTGACTCGGATCGCAGAGTCCCTGCAGAGTTGGGACAGGAGAGTCAGGCCTCGTCTTGTGTGGAGGAATGGAACTCCGCTTGACTCTCGCGTTGTTCATGGGGTGACAGGCCACTTGTCGATTTGTATGTGGAACTTGCGGGTTTTTCTGGACAATGCACTGGGGTGTCACTGCCCCTTCGTGTTGTGCCTTGTTCCACAGGATTGCCTTCGAGTTGGGTTCTGCCATCGGGTTCTTATCAAGAGCGGACCAGGGAATTGGGGTCTTTTGGCATGCCACACCACCCACGAGGCTATGTCTCGAATTTCCTCGTGAGACTGGCCTCATCTTGATGTGCGCCAGGAAGGTCGGGAACGCCTTCCAGACAAAGCAGGGGAATCGAACCTCCTGTCGCGATCAAGAGGGGAGAAGAGTCTCAGATGAAGTGGTGCCGGGAACCTCGGTGTTCTCCTCAAGTGAGACTGGTATGTCGGGGAACTTTTGGGGTCGCATCAAGGGTTCCAAGTAACTTTTCGCTCTTCAATACGGAACGTGGGACTTCTCTTGAGACGCTGTAGCGGGCAAGGGCCTCATCTTTCGATGACGGGGGAACCACGTGGTTTTTCTTGAGTTGGGGCGGGATTCTCGAGTTACAACCGGGAATTCAGGCTTCCTCTTGTGTTGGCCCAGGAAGTCCAATCTTCCATTCAACTTGTCAGAGAGAGCTGGGGGTTGCTCTCGAGTCACTTCAGGGCAAAGAGTCCTCATCTAGGCTTGGGTCCAGGACGTAATGTTCCTCTCCAGGGGCGACAGGGATATCGGGGTCGCATTCCAGTCTCACCCGGTGGGTCACGCCTCGTCTCGAGAAGAAGCAAAGGACTCCACTATCCTCTCGAGTCGGGACGCGTAACTCTTGGAGCCCAATGAGTGGCCTAAAGGGAGTCAAGCGTCCTGTGTAGCTTGGACAGAAGGTTCACGCTTGATCTGCATACCATGCAGTTAAAGATGGCCCTCCTCTCGTGATGACGGGGGCGTCTCATGGGTTTTCTCGAGCTGCGGCGCCAGGGTGGGGTTTCTCACGAGATATGATGGGGAGTTCAGGGATCCTCTTGTGCAGCGCCAGAGAAGCCTGACTCCATGTGTGTGGCCAGGCAGATCGCGTCATTGCTCTCGAGTCATGGGAGGGACTAGGGCCTCAAGAGGCATTTAAGAAGGACTCTCAAGGTCTTTCTTGGGTTGGGGCGGGAAACACTCGTTTCCCTCGACCTCTACAGGGGACCTTAGGGAACTTCCCAGGTGCCTCTGAGAGGTGAGGGATACTGAGGAGTTAGAGGGGCCTCTCGGGACTCCACTAGGTTTGACGAAATGAAAGAGGGCCTCATCTCGATTGGAGGCAGGAACCTCAGGCTTCCTCTCCATTTCTGACTCCGACCACAGGGTCCCTGCAGAGTTGGGATAGGAGAGTCAGGCCTCGTCTTGTCTGAGTAACGGAACTCTGCTTGCCTCTCGAGTCGTTCAGGGGGTCTCAGGGCCCTTGACAAGCTGTGTGTGGAACCTGCGGGTGTTTCCAGAAGATGCATGGGGGTGTCAGTGCCCCTTCGTTTTGTGCCTTCCCCCACAGGGTTGCCTTCAAAGAGGTGTCCGGGCATCGGGTTCATTTCAAGAGCGGACCGGGAAATCGGGGTCATTCTGCATGTGGCACCACCCACGTGGCTCATCTCGAATTTCCTCGTGAGACCAGCATCATCCTGAGGTGCGCCGGGAAGGCCGGGAACCCCTTCCACACAAAGTAGGGGAATGGATTCTCCTGTCGCGATCAGGAGGGGAGATGGGGCTCAGATGAAGTGGTGCCGGGACCCTCGGTGTTCCACTCGATGGAACCCGGCGTTTCAGGGAACTTTAGGGGTCGCATCAAGGGAGCCAAGTACCGTTTCCCACTTCAGGACGGAACATGGGACTTCCCTGGAGACGCTGTAGCGGGCAAGGGCCTCATCCAGTGAAGACGTTGGAACCACGTCGTTTTTCTTGAGTTGCATCGGGATTCTCGAAAACGACAGGAATTTCAGGTCTCTCTTGGGTTGGCTCTGGGAAGCCCAATCTTCAGTTCGAGTTGCGATGGAAAGCTGGGGGTTCTGCTCGAGTCACTACAGGGCCAAAGAGACCTCATCGAGGCGTGTGTCCAGGACCTAATATTCCTCTCAAGGGAAGACAGGGATCCCGGGTTTCCATTCCAGACTCCCCCGGGGAGTCAGGACTCGCCTGGAGGGGAAGCAAAGGACTCCGCTTTCCTCTCAAGTCGCGACACGGATCTCTTGGAGCCCACTGAGTGGACTCAAGGGTGTCGAGCCTCCTCTTCAGTTTGGAGAGAGGACTCGGGATTGCTCTCCAGGCCAGGCAGGAAAAGAAGGCCCTCATCTCGCGATGACGGGGGCGTCTCATGGGTTTCCTCAGGCTGCTGCGCCCATGGGGGTTTTCTCACGAGGCATGATGAGGACCTCAGGGAGCCTCTCGTGCGGCGCCAGGCAAGTCAGGTCTCCATGCGCATGGCGAGGGGGAGCTGGTCATCACTCTCGAGTCATGGGAAGCGGCTAGGTCGTCAAGAGGCGTTGAAGAAGGACTCTCGAGGTCTTTCTCGGGTTGCGGCGGGAAACCCTCGTTTCCCTCGACTTCTGCAGGGGACCTTAGGGAACTTCCCAGGGTGCCTCTGAGAGGTGAGGGATGCTGTGTAGTTGGCAGGGCCTCTCGGGACTCTGCTGGGTTCGGCGCAATGGAAGAGGGCCTCATCTCCAGGGGAGGCAGGAACCTCAGGCTTCCTCTCGGTTTCGGACTCCGACTGCACGGTACCTGCAGTGTTGGGACAGGAGAGTCATGCCTCGTCTTGTCTGAGGAATGGAATTCTGGTTGCCTCTCGAGTTGTTCCGGGAGTCTCAGGCCCCTTGTCGAGCTGTGTGTAGACCCTGCGGGTTTTTCCGGATGATGCACGGGGGTGTCAGTTCCCCTTCGTGTTGTGCCTTCACCCACAGGGTTGCCTTCAAAGAGGTGTCCGGGTATCGGGTTCTTATCAAGAGCGGACCGGAAAATCAGGGTCGTTCGGCACGTGGCACCTCACACGTGGCTAGTCTCGAATTTCCTCCTGAGACCGGCCTCATCCTGAGGTGCGCCAGGAAGGCCGGGAACCCCTTCCAGACCACGCAGGGGAATCGACTCTCCTGTAGCGATCAGGAAGGGAGAAGGGGCTCAGATGAAGTGGTGCCGGGACCCTCGGTGTTCCCCTCGAGGGAACCCAGCGTGTCGGGGAACTTTTGCGGTCGCATCAAGGGTGTCAAGTACCGTTTCGCACTTAAGGACGGAACATGGGACTTCCCTGGAGACACCGGGAACTTCGGTGTTCCCCTGGAGTGAGACCGGTTTGTTGGGGAACTTTGGGGTCGCATCAAGGGTGCCAAGTAGCATTTCGAACTTTAAGATGGAACGTGGGACTTCTCTTGAGACTCTAGCTGGCAAGGGCCTCATATTGCGATGAAGGGGGAACCACATGGTTTTTAAGACTTGAGGCTGAATTCTCGAATTACGATGGGAAATTTAGACTTCCTCTTGTGTTGACTGTGGGAAGTCCAATCTTCCATTCAAATTGTGAGGGAGAGATGGAGGTTGCTCTCGAGTCACTGTAGGGCAAAATAGACCTCATCTAGGCTTGTGTCTAGGACATAATGTTCCACTCCAGGGGCGACAGGGACTCGGGGTTGCATTCCAAACTCACCCGGGGAGTCAGGCCTCGTCTCCAGGGAAGCAAAGGACTCCGCTCTCCTCTCGAGTCGCACCGGGTATTTCTTGGACCCAACTGAGTGGCCTAAAGGGAGTCAATACTCCTGTGAAGTTTGGAGAGAGGACCAGGAATTGCTCTCCAGGTCAGGCAGGAAAAGAAGGCCCCCATCTCTCCTTGACGGGGGCATCTTGTGGTTTTTCTCGAACTGCGGCGCCAGTGTGGGTTTTCTCACGAGGTACGATGGGGTACTCAGGGAGCCTCTTGTGTGGTACTAGGGAAGTCAGTTTTCCTGCTTGTGGCGAGGGGAGCACGTCCTTGCTCTGGAGTCATGGTAGGGGAATCGGGCATCAAGAGACGTTGAAAAAGGACTCTCCAAGTCTTTCTCGGGTTACTTCAGGAAACTCTGGGTTCCCTTGACTTGTGCCAGTGACCTCAGGTAGCTTCTCAGGGAGCCTCTGAAAATTCAGGGATACTGTGGTGTTGGGAGGGGCCTCTCGGGACACCACTGAGTTTGGTTCAATGGAAGAGGGCCTCTTCTCTAGTTGAGGCAGGAACCTCAGGGTTCCTCTCCATTTCTGACTCCAATTGCAGGGTCCCTGAAGAATTGGGACAGGAGAGTAAGGCCTCGTCTTGTGTGAAGGAATGCAACTTCACTTGCCTCTCGAGTTGTTCACGAGGTGACAGTCCACATTTGGAGCTGTGAGTGGAATCTGCGGGTTTTTCCAGACGATGCATGGGGATGTCAGTGTCCCTTCGTGTTGTGCCTTCATCCACAGGGTTGCCTTCGAAGAGATGTCCGGGCGTCAGGTTCTTATCTAGAGTGGACCGGGAATTCGGGATCTTTCAGCATATGGCACCAACCATGAGGCTACTTTTCGAATTTCCTCATGAGACCGGCCTCATCCGGAGGTTCGCGGGGAACGTCGGGAACCCCTTGCAGACAAAACATGGGAATCGACCCTTCTGTCGCGATCAGGAGGGTTGAAGGGGCTCACAGGAAGTGGTGCCGTGAACTTTGGTATTTCCCTCGAGTGAGACCGGTATGTCAGGGAACTTTGGGGGTCGCATCCAGGGTGCCAAGTACCGTTTTGTACTTCAGGATGGAACGTGGGACTTCTCTTGATACGCTGTAGCGGCCAAGGGCCTCATCTTGCGATGACGGGGGAGCCACGTGGTTTTCTCGAGTTGCGGCGGGATTCTCGAGTTATGACGGGGATTTCAGGCTTCCTCTTGTGTTGGGCCAGGGAAGTCCAATCATCCATTCGAGTTGCGAGGGAGAGCTGGGGGTTGCGCTCGAGTCACTGCAGGGCAAAGGAGACCTCATCTAGGCTTGTGTCCAGGACCTAATGTTCCTCTCCAAGGGCCACAGGGATCTCAGGTTTGCATTCCAGACTCACCCAGGGAGTCAGGCCTCATGTCGAAGGGAAGCAAAGGACTCCGCTCTCCTTTCGAGTCGCGACGGGCACCTCTTGGAGCCCACTTTGTGGCCTAAAGGGAGTCAAGCCTCCTGTGAAGTTTGGAGAGAGGACTTGGGACTGCTCTCCAGGCCATGCAGGAAAAGATGGCCCTCATCTCGCGATGACGGAGGGATCTTGTGGGTTTTCTCGAGCTGCGGCGCCAGTGTGGGGTTTCACACGAGGTACGACGGGGAGCTCAGGGAGCCTCTCGTGTGGCGCCAGGGAAGTCAGGTCTCCATGTGCGTGGCGAGGGGGAGCGCATTATTGCTCCCGAGCTATGGTAGGGGAATCTGACCTCAAGACACATTGAAGAAGGACTCTCGAGGTCTTTCTTCGGTTGTGGAAGGAAACCCTTATTTCCCTCGACTTTTGCCGGTGGCCTCAAGGAGCTTCTCAGAATGCCTATGAGAAGTCAGGGATACTGTGGAGATGGGAGGGGCCTCTCGGGACTCCACTGGGTTTGTTTTAATGGAAGAGGGCCTCATCTCGGGTTGAGGCAGGAACCTCAGGTTTCCTCTCCATTTCTGACTCAGATCGAAGCGTGCCTGCAGAGTTGGGATTGGATACTCAGGCCTCGTCTTGTCTGAGGAAGGGAACTCCGCTTTCCTCTCTCATTGTTTAAGGGGTGACAGGCCAGTTGTGGAGCTGTATGTGGATCCTGCGGGGTTTTCCGGATGATGAACAGGGTTGCCAGTGCCCCCTCGTGTAGTGCCTTCATCCACAGGGTTGCCTTAGAAGAGGTGTCCGGGCATCGGGTTCTTATCAAGACCAAGACCGAGAAATCGGGGTCTTTTGGCACGTGGCACCAACATGAGGCTACGTCTCGAATTTCTTCGTGAGACTGGCCTCATCCTGAGGTGCGCCGTGAAGGTCGGGAACCCCTTCTAGACAAAGCAGGGGGATCGACCTTCCTGCCGTGATCAGGAGCGGAGAAGGGGCTCAAATGAAGTGGTGCCAGGAACTTCGGTGTTCCCTTGGAGTGAGACCGGTATATTGGGGAACTTTTGGGGTCGCATCAAGGGTGCCAAGTAGCATTTCGAACTTTATGAAGAAACATGGGACTTCTCTTGAGACTCTGTAGCGGGCAAAGGCCTCATATTGCGATGAATGGGGAACCACGTGGTTTTTAAGAGTTGCGGTGGGATTCTCGAGTTACAACGGGAAATTCAGACTTAATCTTGTGTTGGCCCAATGAAGACCAATCTTCCATTCGAATTGCGAGGGAGAGATGGGTGTTGCTCTCGAGTCACTGTAGGGCAAAATAGACCTCATTTACGCTTTTGTCCACGACATAATGTTCCTCTCCAGGGGCAACAGGGATCTCGGGGTTGCATTCCAGGCTTCCCCGGGGAGTCAGGCCTCGTCTCGAGGGGAAGCCAAGGACTCTGCCCTCCTCTCGAGTCGCGACGCGGGTCTCTTGGAGCCCCCTGAGCGGCCTCAAGGGAGTCCAGCCTCCTCTTCCGTTTGGAGAGAGGACCGGGGATTGCTCTCCAGGCCATGCAGGAAAAGAAGGCCCTCAGCTCGCGAGGACGGGGGCGTCTCAGGGGTTTCCTCGAGCTGCGGCGCCCGTGGGGGTTTTCTCCCGAGGCACGACGAGGATCTCAGGGAGCCTCTCGTGCGGCGCCAGGGAAGTCAGGTCTCCATGCGCGTGGCGAGGGGGAGCGCGTCCTGGCTCTCGAGTCACGGGAGGGGACTAGGGCCTCGAGACGCGTTGAAGAAGGACTCTCGAGGTCTTTCTCGGGGGGCGGCGGGAAACCCTCGTGTCCCTCGCCTTCTGCCGGGGAACTTAGGGAACTTCCCAGGGTGCCTCTGAGAGGCGAGGGATCCTGTGGAGGTGGCGGGGCCCCTCGGGACTCCGCTGGGTCTGGCGCAACGGAAGAGGGCCTCACCTCGAGGGGAGGCAGGAACCTCAGGCTTCCTCTCCGTTTCGGACTCCGACCGCAGGGTCCCTGCAGAGTTGGGACAGGAGAGTCAGGCCTCGTCTTGCCTGAGGAAGGGAACCCCGCTGGCCTCTCGAGTTGCTCAGGGGGTCTCAGGCCTCTCGTCGAGCTGTGTGTGGAACCCGCGGGTCTTTGCGGACGATGCACGGGGGTGGCAGTGCCCCTTCGTGTTGTGCCTTCACCCACAGGGTTGCCTTCGAAGAGGGGTCCGGGCCTCGGGTCCTTCTCAAGGGCGGACCGGGGAATCGGGGGCGTTCGGCATGTGCCCCACCCACGTCGCTCGTCTCGAAATTCCTCGTGAGACCGGCCTCCTCCTGAGGAGCGCCGGGAAGGCCGGGAACCCCTTCCAGACCACGCAGGGAAATCGCCTCTCCTGTCGCGATCAGGAGGGGAGAAGGGGCTCAGAGGAAGCGGTGCCGGGACCCTCGGTGTTCCCCTCGAGGGAACCCGGCGTGTCGGGGGACTTTTGGGGGTCGCAGGAAGGCTGTCAGGGACCGTTTCGCCCTTCAGGGCGGAACAGGGGACTTCCCTTGAGACGCTGTCGCGGGCAAGGGCCTCATCTTGCCAAGAGGTGGGAACCACGTCGTTTTTCTCGAGTTGCGGCGGGATTCTCGAGTTACGACGGGGATCTCAGCCTTCCCCTTGGGTTGGCCCTGGGAAGCCCAATCTTCCCCTCGGGTTGCGAGGGAAAGCTGGCGGTTGCGCTCGAGTCACTGCAGGGCCGAAGAGACCTCACCTAGGCGTGTGTCCGGGACCTCATATTCCTCTCCAGGGAAGGCAGGGATCTCGGGGTTGCATTCCAGGCTCCCCCGGGGAGTCAGGCCTCGTCTCGAGGGGAAGCCAAGGACTCCGCTCTCCTCTCGAGTCGCGACGCGGGTCTCTTGGAGCCCCCTGAGCGGCCTCAAGGGAGTCCAGCCTCCTCTTCCGTTTGGAGAGAGGACCCGGGATTGCTCTCCAGGCCATGCAGGAAAAGAAGGCCCTCAGCTCGCGAGGACGGGGGCGTCTCAGGGCTTTCTTCGAGCTGCGGCGCCCGTGGGGGTTTTCTCCCGAGGCACGACGAGGATCTCAAGGAGCCTCTCGTGCGGCGCCAGGGAAGTCTGGTCTCCATGCGCGTGGCGAGGGGGAGCGCGTCTTGGCTCTCGAGTCACGGGAGGGGACTAGGGCCTCGAGACGCGTTGAAGAAGGACTCTCGAGGTCTTTGTCGGGGGGCGGCGGGAAACCCTCGTGTCCCTCGCCTTCTGCCGGGGACCTTAGGGAACTTCCCAGGGTGCCTCTGAGAGGCGAGGGATGCTGTGGAGGTGGTGGGGCCCCTCGGGACTCCGTTGGGTCTGGCGCAACAGAAGAGGGCCTCACCTCTAGGGGAGGCAGGAACCTCAGGCTTCCTCTCCGTTTCGGACTCCGACCGCTGGGTCCCTGCAGAGTTGGGACAGGAGAGTCAGGCCTCGTCTTGCCTGAGGAAGGGAACCCCGCTGGCCTCTCGAGTTGCTCAGGGGGTCTCAGGCCCCTCGTCGAGCTGTGTGTGGAACCCGCGGGTCTTTGCGGACGATGCACGGGGTTGGCAGTGCCCCTTGGTGTTGTGCCTTCACCCACAGGGTTGCCTTCGAAGAGGGGTCCGGGCCTCGGGTCCTTCTCAAGGGCCGTCCGGGGAATCGGGGGCGTTCGGCATGTGGCCCCACCCACGTGGCTGGTCTCGAATTTCCTCGTGAGACCGGCCTCCTCCTGAGGTGCGCCGGGAAGCCCGGGAAACCCTTCCTGACCACGCAGGGGAATCGCCTCTCCTGTCGCCATCAGGAGGGGAGAAGGGGCTCAGAGGAAGCGGTGCCGGGACCCTCGGTGTTCCCCTCGAGGGAACCCGGCGTGTCCGGGGACTTTTGGGGGTCGCAGGAAGGCTGTCAGGGACCGTTTCGCCCTTCAGGGCAGAACAGGGGACTTCCCTTGAGACGCTGTCGCGGGCAAGGGCCTCATCTTGCCAAGAGGTGGGAACCACGTGGTTTTTATCGAGTTGCGGCGGGATTCTCGAGTTACGACGGGGATCTCAGCCTTCCCCTTGGGTTGGCCCTGGGAAGCCCAATCTTCCCCTCGGGTTGCGAGGGAAAGCTGGCGGTTGCGCTCGAGTCACTGCAGGGCCGAAGAGACCTCACCTATGCGTGTGTCCGGGACCTCATATTCCTCTCCAGGGAAGGCAGGGATCTCGGGGTTGCATTCCAGGCTCCCCCGGGGAGTCAGGCCTCGTCTCGAGGGGAAGCCAAGGACTCCGCTCTCCTCTCGAGTCGCGACGCGGGTCTCTTGGAGCCCCCTGAGCGGCCTCAAGGGAGTCCAGCCTCCTCTTCCGTTTGGAGAGAGGACCCGGGATTGCTCTCCAGGCCATGCAGGAAAAGAAGGCCCTCAGCTCGCGAGGACGGGGGCGTCTCAGGGGTTTCCTCGAGCTGCGGCGCCCGTGGGGGTTTTCTCCCGAGGCACGACGAGGATCTCAGGGAGCCTCTCGTGCGGCGCCAGGGAAGTCAGGTCTCCATGCGCGTGGCGAGGGGGAGCGCGTCCTGGCTCTCGAGTCACGGGAGGGGACAAGGGCCTCGAGACGCGTTGAAGAAGGACTCTCGAGGTCTTTCTCGGGGGGCGGCGGGAAACCCTCGTGTCCCTCGCCTTCTGCCGGGGACCTTAGGGAACTTCCCAGGGTGCCTCTGAGAGGCGAGGGATCCTGTGGAGGTGGCGGGGCCCCTCGGGACTCCGCTGGGTCTGGCGCAACGGAAGAGGGCCTCACCTCGAGGGGAGGCAGGAACCTCAGGCTTCCTCTCCGTTTCGGACTCGGACCGCAGGGTCCCTGCAGAGTTGGGACAGGAGAGTCAGGCCTCGTCTTGTCTGAGGAAGGGAACCCCGCTGGCCTCTCGAGTTGCTCAGGGGGTCTCAGGCCCCTCGTCGAGCTGTGTGTGGAACCCGCGGGTCTTTGCGGACGATGCACGGGGGTGGCAGTGCCCCTTCGTGTTGTGCCTTCCCCCACAGGGTTGCCTTCGAAGAGGGGTCCGGGCCTCGGGTCCTTCTCCAGGGCGGACCGGGGAATCGGGGGCGATCGGCATGTGGCCCCACCCACGTGGCTCGTCTCGAATTTCCTCGTGAGACCGGCCTCATCCTGAGGTGCGCCGGGAAGGCCGGGAACCCCTTCCAGACCACGCAGGGGAATCGCCTCTCCTGTCGCGATCAGGAGGGGAGAAGGGGCTCAGAGGAAGCGGTGCCGGGACCCTCGGTGTTCCCCTCGAGGGAACCCGGCGTGTCGGGGGACTTTTGGGGGTCGCAGGAAGGCTGTCAGGGACCGTTTCGCCCTTCAGGGCGGAACAGGGTACTTCCCTTGAGACGCCGTGGCGGGCAAGGGCCTCATCTTGCCAAGAGGTGGGAACCACGTGGTTTTTCTCGAGTTGCGGCGGGATTCTCGAGTTACGACGGGGATCTCAGCCTTCCCCTTGGGTTGGCCCTGGGAAGCCCAATCTTCCCCTCGGGTTGCGAGGGAAAGCTGGGGGTTGCGCTCGAGTCACCGCAGGGCCGAAGAGACCTCACCTAGGCGTGTGTCCGGGACCTAATATTCCTCTCCAGGGAAGGCAGGGATCTCGGGGTTGCATTCCAGGCTCCCCCTTGGAGTCAGGCCTCGTCTCGAGGGGAAGCCAAGGACTCCGCTCTCCTCTCGAGTCGCGACGCGGGTCTCTAGGAGCCCCCTGAGCGGCCTCAAGGGAGTCCAGCCTCCTCTTCCGTTTGGAGAGAGGACCCGGGATTGCTCTCCAGGCCATGCAGGAAGAGAAGGCCCTCAGCTCGCGAGGACGGGGGCGTCTCAGGGGTTTCCTCGAGCTGCGGCGCCCGTGGGGGTTTTCTCCCGAGGCACGACGAGGATCTCAGGGAGCCTCTCGTGCGGCGCCAGGGAAGTCAGGTCTCCATGCGCGTGGCGAGGGGGAGCGCGTCCTGGCTCTCGAGTCACGGGAGGGGACTAGGGCCTCGAGACGCGTTGAAGAAGGACTCTCGAGGTCTTTCTCGGGGGGCGGCGGGAAACCCTCGTGTCCCTCGCCTTCTGCCGGGGACCTTAGGGAACTTGCCAGGGTGCCTCTGAGAGGCGAGGGATCCTGTGGAGGTGGCGGGGCCCCTCGGGACTCCGCTGGGTCTGGCGCAACGGAAGAGGGCCTCACCTCGAGGGGAGGCAGGAACCTCAGGCTTCCTCTCCGTTTCGGACTCCGACCGCAGGGTCCCTGCAGAGTTGGGACAGGAGAGTCAGGCCTCGTCTTGTCTGAGGAAGGGAACCCCGCTGGCCTCTCGAGTTGCTCAGGGGGTCTCAGGCCCCTCGTCGAGCTGTGTGTGGAACCCGCGGGTCTTTGCGGACGATGCACGGGGGTGGCAGTGCCCCTTCGTGTTGTGCCTTCACCCACAGTGTTGCCTTCGAAGAGGGGTCCGGGCCTAGTATCCTTCTCAAGAGCGGACCGGGGAATCGGGGGCGTTCGGCATGTGGCCCCACCCACGTGGCTCGTCTCGAATTTCCTCGTGAGACCGGCCTCATCCTGAGGTGCGCCGGGAAGGCCGGGAACCCCTTCCAGACCACGCAGGGGAATCGCCTCTCCTGTCGCGATCAGGAGGGGAGAAGGGGCTCAGAGGAAGCGGTGCCGGGACCCTCGGTGTTCCCCTCGAGGGAACCCGGCGTGTCGGGGGACTTTTGGGGGTCGCAGGAAGGCTGTCAGGGACCGTTTCGCCCTTCAGGGCGGAACAGGGGACTTCCCTTGAGACGCCGTGGCGGGCAAGGGCCTCATCTTGCCAAGAGGTGGGAACCACGTGGTTTTTCTCGAGTTGCGGCGGGATTCTCGAGTTACGACGGGGATCTCAGCCTTCCCCTTGGGTTGGCCCTGGGAAGCCCAATCTTCCCCTCGGGTTGCGAGGGAAAGCTGGGGGTTGCGCTCGAGTCACCGCAGGGCTGAAGAGACCTCACCTAGGCGTGTGTCCGGTACCTAATATTCCTCTCCAGGGAAGGCAGGGATCTCGGGGTTGCATTCCAGGCTCCCCCGGGGAGTCAGGCCTCGTCTCGAGGGGAAGCCAAGGACTCCGCTCTCCTCTCGAGTCTCGACGCGGGTCTCTTGGAGCCCGCTGAGCGGCCTCAAGGGAGTCCAGCCTCCTCTTCCGTTTGGAGAGAGGACCCGGGATTGCTCTCCAGGCCATGCAGGAAGAGAAGGCCCTCAGCTCGCGAGGACGGGGGCGTCTCAGGGGTTTCCTCGAGCTGCGGCGCCCGTGGGGGTTTTCTCCCGAGGCACGACGAGGATCTCAGGGAGCCTCTCGTGCGGCGCCAGGGAAGTCAGGTCTCCATGCGCGTGGCGAGGGGGAGCGCGTCCTGGCTCTCGAGTCACGGGAGGGGACTAGGGCCTCGAGACGCGTTGAAGAAGGACTCTCGAGGTCTTTCTCGGGGGGCGGCGGGAAACCCTCGTGTCCCTCGCCTTCTGCCGGGGACCTTAGGGAACTTCCCAGGGTGCCTCTGAGAGGCGAGGGATCCTGTGGAGGTGGCGGGGCCCCTCGGGACTCTGCTGGGTCTGGCGCAACGGAAGAGAGCCTCACCTCGAGGGGAGGCAGGAACCTCAGGCTTCCTCTCCGTTTCGGACTCCGACCGCAGGGTCCCTGCAGAGTTGGGACAGGAGAGTCAGGCCTCGTCTTGTCTGAGGAAGGGAAACCCGCTGGCCTCTCGAGTTGCTCAGGGGGTCTCAGGCCCCTCGTCGAGCTGTGTGTGGAACCCGCGGGTCTTTGCGGACGATGCACGGGGGTGGCAGTGCCCCTTCGTGTTGTGCCTTCCCCCACAGGGTTGCCTTCGAAGAGGGGTCCGGGCCTCGGGTCCTTCTCCAGGGCGGACCGGGGAATCGGGGGCATTCGGCATGTGGCCCCACCCACGTGGCTCGTCTCGAATTTCCTCGTGAGACCGGCCTCATCCTGAGGTGCGCCGGGAAGGCCGGGAACCCCTTCCAGAGCACCCAGGGGAATCGCCTCTCCTGTCGCGATCAGGAGGGGAGAAGGGGCTCAGAGGAAGTGGTGCCGGGACCCTCGGTGTTCCCCTCGAGGGAACCCGGCGTGTCGGGGGACTTTTGGGGGTCGCAGGAAGGCTGTCAGGGACCGTTTCGCCCTTCAGGGCGGAACAGGGGACTTCCCTTGAGACGCCGTGGCGGGCAAGGGCCTCATCTTGCCAAGAGGTGGGAACCACGTGATTTTTCTCGAGTTGCGGCGGGATACTCGAGTTACGATGGGGATCTCAGCCTTCCCCTTGGGTTGGCCCTGGAAAGCCCAATCTTCCCCTCGGGTTGCGAGGGAAAGCTGGGGGTTGCGCTCGAGTCACCGCAGGGCCGAAGAGACCTCACTTAGGCGTGTGTCCGGGACCTAATATTCCTCTCCAGGGAAGGCAGGGATCTCGGGGTTGCATTCCAGGCTCCCCCGGGGAGTCAGGCCTCGTCTCGAGGGGAAGCCAAGGACTCCGCTCTCCTCTCGAGTCGCGACGCGGGTCTCTTGGAGCCCCCTGAGCAGCCTCAAGGGAGTCCAGCCTCCTCTTCCGTTTGGAGAGAGGACCCGGGATTGCTCTCCAGGCCATGCAGGAAGAGAAGGCCCTCAGCTCGCGAGGACGGGGGCGTCTCAGGGGTTTCCTCGAGCTGCGGCGCCCGTGGGGGTTTTCTCCCGAGGCACGACGAGGATCTCAGGGAGCCTCTCGTGCGGCGCCAGGGAAGTCAGGTCTCCATGCGCGTGGCGAGGGGGAGCGCGTCCTGGCTCTCGAGTCACGGGAGGGGACTAGGGCCTCGAGACGCGTTGAAGAAGGACTCTCGAGGTCTTTCTCGGGGGGCGGCGGGAAACCCTCGTGTCCCTCGCCTTCTGCCGGGGACCTTAGGGAACTTCCCAGGGTGCCTCTGAGAGGCGAGGTATCCTGTGGAGGTGGCGGGGCCCCTCGGGACTCCGCTGGGTCTGGCGCCACGGAAGAGGGCCTCACCTCGAGGGGAGGCAGCAACCTCAGGCTTCCTCTCCGTTTCGGACTCCGACCGCAGGGTCCCTGCAGAGTTGGGACAGGAGAGTCAGGCCTCGTCTTGTCTGAGGAAGGGAACCCCGCTGGCCTCTCGAGTTGCTCAGGGGGTCTCAGGCCCCTCGTCGAGCTGTGTGTGGAACCCGCGGGTCTTTGCGGACGATGCACGGGGGTGGCAGTGCCCCTTCGTGTTGTGCCTTCACCCATAGTGTTGCCTTCGAAGAGGGGTCCGGGCCTAGTATCCTTCTCAAGAGCGGACCGGGGAATCGGGGGCGTTCGGCATGTGGCCCCACCCACGTGGCTCGTCTCGAATTTCCTCGTGAGACCGGCCTCATCCTGAGGTGCGCCGGGAAGGCCGGGAACCCCTTCCAGACCACGCAGGGGAATCGCCTCTCCTGTCGCGATCAGGAGGGGAGAAGGGGCTCAGAGGAAGCGGTGCCGGGACCCTCGGTGTTCCCCTCGAGGGAACCCGGCGTGTCGGGGGACTTTTGGGGGTCGCAGGAAGGCTGTCAGGGACCGTTTCGCCCTTCAGGGCGGAACAGGGGACTTCCCTTGAGACGCCGTGGCGGGCAAGGGCCTCATCTTGCCAAGAGGTGGGAACCACGTGGTTTTTCTCGAGTTGCGGCGGGATTCTCGAGTTACGACGGGGATCTCAGCCTTCCCCTTGGGTTGGCCCTGGGAAGCCCAATCTTCCCCTCGGGTTGCGAGGGAAAGCTGGGGGTTGCGCTCGAGTCACCGCAGGGCCGAAGAGACCTCACCTAGGCGTGTGTCCGGGACCTAATATTCCTCTCCAGGGAAGGCAGGGATCTCGGGATTGCATTCCAGGCTGCCCCGGGGAGTCAGGCCTCGTCTCGAGGGGAAGCCAAGGACTCCGCTCTCCTCTCGAGTCGCGACGCGGGTCTCTTGGAGCCCCCTGAGCGGCCTCAAGGGAGTCCAGCCTCCTCTTCCGTTTGGAGAGAGGACCCGGGATTGCTCTCCAGGCCATGCAGGAAGAGAAGGCCCTCAGCTCGCGAGGACGGGGGCGTCTCAGGGGTTTCCTCGAGCTGCGGCGCCCGTGGGGGTTTTCTCCCGAGGCACGACGAGGATCTCAGGGAGCCTCTCGTGCGGCGCCAGGGAAGTCAGGTCTCCATGCGCGTGGCGAGGGGGAGCGCGTCCTGGCTCTCGAGTCACGGGAGGGGACAAGGGCCTCGAGACGCGTTGAAGAAGGACTCTCGAGGTCTTTCTCGGGGGGCGGCGGGAAACCCTCGTGTCCCTCGCCTTCTGCCGGGGACCTTAGGGAACTTGCCAGGGTGCCTCTGAGAGGCGAGGGATCCTGTGGAGGTGGCGGGGCCCCTCGGGACTCCGCTGGGTCTGGCGCAACGGAAGAGGGCCTCACCTCGAGGGGAGGCAGGAACCTCAGGCTTCCTCTCCGTTTCGGACTCGGACCGCAGGGTCCCTGCAGAGTTGGGACAGGAGAGTCAGGCCTCGTCTTGTCTGAGGAAGGGAACCCCGCTGGCCTCTCGAGTTGCTCAGGGGGTCTCAGGCCCCTCGTCGAGCTGTGTGTGGAACCCGCGGGTCTTTGCGGACGATGCACGGGGGTGGCAGTGCCCCTTCGTGTTGTGCCTTCACCCACAGTGTTGCCTTCGAAGAGGGGTCCGGGCCTAGTATCCTTCTCAAGAGCGGACCGGGGAATCGGGGGCGTTCGGCATGTGGCCCCACCCACGTGGCTCGTCTCCAATTTCCTCGTGAGACCGGCCTCATCCTGAGGTGCGCCGGGAAGGCCGGGAACCCCTTCCAGACCACGCAGGGGAATCGCCTCTCCTGTCGCGATCAGGAGGGGAGAAGGGGCTCAGAGGAAGCGGTGCCGGGACCCTCGGTGTTCCCCTCGAGGGAACCCGGCGTGTCGGGGGACTTTTGGGGGTCGCAGGAAGGCTGTCAGGGACCGTTTCGCCCTTCAGGGCGGAACAGGGGACTTCCCTTGAGACGCCGTGGCGGGCAAGGGCCTCATCTTGCCAAGAGGTGGGAACCACGTGGTTTTTCTCGAGTTGCGGCGGGATTCTCGAGTTACGACGGGGATCTCAGCCTTCCCCTTGGGTTGGCCCTGGGAAGCCCAATCTTCCCCTCGGGTTGCGAGGGAAAGCTGGGGGTTGCGCTCGAGTCACCGCAGGGCTGAAGAGACCTCACCTAGGCGTGTGTCCGGTACCTAATATTCCTCTCCAGGGAAGGCAGGGATCTCGGGGTTGCATTCCAGGCTCCCCCGGGGAGTCAGGCCTCGTCTCGAGGGGAAGCCAAGGACTCCGCTCTCCTCTCGAGTCTCGACGCGGGTCTCTTGGAGCCCGCTGAGCGGCCTCAAGGGAGTCCAGCCTCCTCTTCCGTTTGGAGAGAGGACCCGGGATTGCTCTCCAGGCCATGCAGGAAGAGAAGGCCCTCAGCTCGCGAGGACGGGGGCGTCTCAGGGGTTTCCTCGAGCTGCGGCGCCCGTGGGGGTTTTCTCCCGAGGCACGACGAGGATCTCAGGGAGCCTCTCGTGCGGCGCCAGGGAAGTCAGGTCTCCATGCGCGTGGCGAGGGGGAGCGCGTCCTGGCTCTCGATTCACGGGAGGGGACTAGGGCCTCGAGACGCGTTGAAGAAGGACTCTCGAGGTCTTTCTCGGGGGGCGGCGGGAAACCCTCGTGTCCCTCGCCTTCTGCCGGGGACCTTAGGGAACTTCCCAGGGTGCCTCTGAGAGGCGAGGGATCCTGTGGAGGTGGCGGGGCCCCTCGGGACTCTGCTGGGTCTGGCGCAACGGAAGAGAGCCTCACCTCGAGGGGAGGCAGGAACCTCAGGCTTCCTCTCCGTTTCGGACTCCGACCGCAGGGTCCCTGCAGAGTTGGGACAGGAGAGTCAGGCCTCGTCTTGTCTGAGGAAGGGAAACCCGCTGGCCTCTCGAGTTGCTCAGGGGGTCTCAGGCCCCTCGTCGAGCTGTGTGTGGAACCCGCGGGTCTTTGCGGACGATGCACGGGGGTGGCAGTGCCCCTTCGTGTTGTGCCTTCCCCCACAGGGTTGCCTTCGAAGAGGGGTCCGGGCCTCGGGTCCTTCTCCAGGGCGGACCGGGGAATCGGGGGCGTTCGGCATGTGGCCCCACCCACGTGGCTCGTCTCGAATTTCCTCGTGAGACCGGCCTCATCCTGAGGTGCGCCGGGAAGGCCGGGAACCCCTTCCAGAGCACCCAGGGGAATCGCCTCTCCTGTCGCGATCAGGAGGGGAGAAGGGGCTCAGAGGAAGTGGTGCCGGGACCCTCGGTGTTCCCCTCGAGGGAACCCGGCGTGTCGGGGGACTTTTGGGGGTCGCAGGAAGGCTGTCAGGGACCGTTTCGCCCTTCAGGGCGGAACAGGGGACTTCCCTTGAGACGCCGTGGCGGGCAAGGGCCTCATCTTGCCAAGAGGTGGGAACCACGTGATTTTTCTCGAGTTGCGGCGGGATACTCGAGTTACGATGGGGATCTCAGCCTTCCCCTTGGGTTGGCCCTGGGAAGCCCAATCTTCCCCTCGGGTTGCGAGGGAAAGCTGGGGGTTGCGCTCGAGTCACCGCAGGGCCGAAGAGACCTCACTTAGGCGTGTGTCCGGGACCTAATATTCCTCTCCAGGGAAGGCAGGGATCTCGGGGTTGCATTCCAGGCTCCCCCGGGGAGTCAGGCCTCGTCTCGAGGGGAAGCCAAGGACTCCGCTCTCCTCTCGAGTCGCGACGCGGGTCTCTTGGAGCCCCCTGAGCGGCCTCAAGGGAGTCCAGCCTCCTCTTCCGTTTGGAGAGAGGACCCGGGATTGCTCTCCAGGCCATGCAGGAAGAGAAGGCCCTCAGCTCGCGAGGACGGGGGCGTCTCAGGGGTTTCCTCGAGCTGCGGCGCCCGTGGGGGTTTTCTCCCGAGGCACGACGAGGATCTCAGGGAGCCTCTCGTGCGGCGCCAGGGAAGTCAGGTCTCCATGCGCGTGGCGAGGGGGAGCGCGTCCTGGCTCTCGAGTCACGGGAGGGGACTAGGGCCTCGAGACGCGTTGAAGAAGGACTCTCGAGGTCTTTCTCGGGGGGCGGCGGGAAACCCTCGTGTCCCTCGCCTTCTGCCGGGGACCTTAGGGAACTTCCCAGGGTGCCTCTGAGAGGCGAGGTATCCTGTGGAGGTGGCGGGGACCCTCGGGACTCCGCTGGGTCTGGCGCCACGGAAGAGGGCCTCACCTCGAGGGGAGGCAGCAACCTCAGGCTTCCTCTCCGTTTCGGACTCCGACCGCAGGGTCCCTGCAGAGTTGGGACAGGAGTGTCAGGCCTCGTCTTGTCTGAGGAAGGGAACCCCGCTGGCCTCTCGAGTTGCTCAGGGGGTCTCAGGCCCCTCGTCGAGCTGTGTGTGGAACCCGCGGGTCTTTGCGGACGATGCACGGGGGTGGCAGTGCCCCTTCGTGTTGTGCCTTCACCCATAGTGTTGCCTTCGAAGAGGGGTCCGGGCCTAGTATCCTTCTCAAGAGCGGACCGGGGAATCGGGGGCGTTCGGCATGTGGCCCCACCCACGTGGCTCGTCTCGAATTTCCTCGTGAGACCGGCCTCATCCTGAGGTGCGCCGGGAAGGCCGGGAACCCCTTCCAGACCACGCAGGGGAATCGCCTCTCCTGTCGCGATCAGGAGGGGAGAAGGGGCTCAGAGGAAGCGGTGCCGGGACCCTCGGTGTTCCCCTCGAGGGAACCCGGCGTGTCGGGGGACTTTTGGGGGTCGCAGGAAGGCTGTCAGGGACCGTTTCGCCCTTCAGGGCGGAACAGGGGACTTCCCTTGAGACGCCGTGGCGGGCAAGGGCCTCATCTTGCCAAGAGGTGGGAACCACGTGGTTTTTCTCGAGTTGCGGCGGGATTCTCGAGTTACAACGGGGATCTCAGCCTTCCCCTTGGGTTGGCCCTGGGAAGCCCAATCTTCCCCTCGGGTTGCGAGGGAAAGCTGGGGGTTGCGCTCGAGTCACCGCAGGGCTGAAGAGACCTCACCTAGGCGTGTGTCCGGGACCTAATATTCCTCTCCAGGGAAGGCAGGGATCTCGGGGTTGCATTCCAGGCTCCCCCGGGGAGTCAGGCCTCGTCTCGAGGGGAAGCCAAGGACTCCGCTCTCCTCTCGAGTCTCGACGCGGGTCTCTTGGAGCCCGCTGAGCGGCCTCAAGGGAGTCCAGCCTCCTCTTCCGTTTGGAGAGAGGACCCGGGATTGCTCTCCAGGCCATGCAGGAAGAGAAGGCCCTCAGCTCGCGAGGACGGGGGCGTCTCAGGGGTTTCCTCGAGCTGCGGCGCCCGTGGGGGTTTTCTCCCGAGGCACGACGAGGATCTCAGGGAGCCTCTCGTGCGGCGCCAGGGAAGTCAGGTCTCCATGCGCGTGGCGAGGGGGAGCGCGTCCTGGCTCTCGAGTCACGGGAGGGGACTAGGGCCTCGAGACGCGTTGAAGAAGGACTCTCGAGGTCTTTCTCGGGGGGCGGCGGGAAACCCTCGTGTCCCTCGCCTTCTGCCTGGGACCTTAGGGAACTTCCCAGGGTGCCTCTGAGAGGCGAGGGATCCTGTGGAGGTGGCGGGGCCCCTCGGGACTCTGCTGGGTCTGGCGCAACGGAAGAGAGCCTCACCTCGAGGGGAGGCAGGAACCTCAGGCTTCCTCTCCGTTTCGGACTCCGACCGCAGGGTCCCTGCAGAGTTGGGACAGGAGAGTCAGGCCTCGTCTTGTCTGAGGAAGGGAAACCCGCTGGCCTCTCGAGTTGCTCAGGGGGTCTCAGGCCCCTCGTCGAGCTGTGTGTGGAACCCGCGGGTCTTTGCGGACGATGCACGGGGGTGGCAGTGCCCCTTCGTGTTGTGCCTTCCCCCACAGGGTTGCCTTCGAAGAGGGGTCCGGGCCTCGGGTCCTTCTCCAGGGCGGACCGGGGAATCGGGGGCGATCGGCATGTGGCCCCACCCACGTGGCTCGTCTCGAATTTCCTCGTGAGACCGGCCTCATCCTGAGGTGCGCCGGGAAGGCCGGGAACCCCTTCCAGACCACGCAGGGGAATCGCCTCTCCTGTCGCGATCAGGAGGGGAGAAGGGGCTCAGAGGAAGCGGTGCCGGGACCCTCGGTGTTCCCCTCGAGGGAACCCGGCGTGTCGGGGGACTTTTGGGGGTCGCAGGAAGGCTGTCAGGGACCGTTTCGCCCTTCAGGGCGGAACAGGGTACTTCCCTTGAGACGCCGTGGCGGGCAAGGGCCTCATCTTGCCAAGAGGTGGGAACCACGTGGTTTTTCTCGAGTTGCGGCGGCATTCTCGAGTTACGACGGGGATCTCAGCCTTCCCCTTGGGTTGGCCCTGGGAAGCCCAATCTTCCCCTCGGGTTGCGAGGGAAAGCTGGGGGTTGCGCTCGAGTCACCGCAGGGCCGAAGAGACCTCACCTAGGCGTGTGTCCGGGACCTAATATTCCTCTCCAGGGAAGGCAGGGATCTCGGGGTTGCATTCCAGGCTCCCCCTTGGAGTCAGGCCTCGTCTCGAGGGGAAGCCAAGGACTCCGCTCTCCTCTCGAGTCGCGACGCGGGTCTCTAGGAGCCCCCTGAGCGGCCTCAAGGGAGTCCAGCCTCCTCTTCCGTTTGGAGAGAGGACCCGGGATTGCTCTCCAGGCCATGCAGGAAGAGAAGGCCCTCAGCTCGCGAGGACGGGGGCGTCTCAGGGGTTTCCTCGAGCTGCGGCGCCCGTGGGGGTTTTCTCCCGAGGCACGACGAGGATCTCAGGGAGCCTCTCGTGCGGCGCCAGGGAAGTCAGGTCTCCATGCGCGTGGCGAGGGGGAGCGCGTCCTGGCTCTCGAGTCACGGGAGGGGACTAGGGCCTCGAGACGCGTTGAAGAAGGACTCTCGAGGTCTTTCTCGGGGGGCGGCGGGAAACCCTCGTGTCCCTCGCCTTCTGCCGGGGACCTTAGGGAACTTGCCAGGGTGCCTCTGAGAGGCGAGGGATCCTGTGGAGGTGGCGGGGCCCCTCGGGACTCCGCTGGGTCTGGCGCAACGGAAGAGGGCCTCACCTCGAGGGGAGGCAGGAACCTCAGGCTTCCTCTCCGTTTCGGACTCCGACCGCAGGGTCCCTGCAGAGTTGGGACAGGAGAGTCAGGCCTCGTCTTGTCTGAGGAAGGGAACCCCGCTGGCCTCTCGAGTTGCTCAGGGGGTCTCAGGCCCCTCGTCGAGCTGTGTGTGGAACCCGCGGGTCTTTGCGGACGATGCACGGGGGTGGCAGTGCCCCTTCGTGTTGTGCCTTCACCCACAGTGTTGCCTTCGAAGAGGGGTCCGGGCCTAGTATCCTTCTCAAGAGCGGACCGGGGAATCGGGGGCGTTCGGCATGTGGCCCCACCCACGTGGCTCGTCTCCAATTTCCTCGTGAGACCGGCCTCATCCTGAGGTGCGCCGGGAAGGCCGGGAACCCCTTCCAGACCACGCAGGGGAATCGCCTCTCCTGTCGCGATCAGGAGGGGAGAAGGGGCTCAGAGGAAGCGGTGCCGGGACCCTCGGTGTTCCCCTCGAGGGAACCCGGCGTGTCGGGGGACTTTTGGGGGTCGCAGGAAGGCTGTCAGGGACCGTTTCGCCCTTCAGGGCGGAACAGGGGACTTCCCTTGAGACGCCGTGGCGGGCAAGGGCCTCATCTTGCCAAGAGGTGGGAACCACGTGGTTTTTCTCGAGTTGCGGCGGGATTCTCGAGTTACGACGGGGATCTCAGCCTTCCCCTTGGGTTGGCCCTGGGAAGCCCAATCTTCCCCTCGGGTTGCGAGGGAAAGCTGGGGGTTGCGCTCGAGTCACCGCAGGGCCGAAGAGACCTCACCTAGGCGTGTGTCCGGTACCTAATATTCCTCTCCAGGGAAGGCAGGGATCTCGGGGTTGCATTCCAGGCTCCCCCGGGGAGTCAGGCCTCGTCTCGAGGGGAAGCCAAGGACTCCGCTCTCCTCTCGAGTCTCGACGCGGGTCTCTTGGAGCCCGCTGAGCGGCCTCAAGGGAGTCCAGCCTCCTCTTCCGTTTGGAGAGAGGACCCGGGATTGCTCTCCAGGCCATGCAGGAAGAGAAGGCCCTCAGCTCGCGAGGACGGGGGCGTCTCAGGGGTTTCCTCGAGCTGCGGCGCCCGTGGGGGTTTTCTCCCGAGGCACGACGAGGATCTCAGGGAGCCTCTCGTGCGGCGCCAGGGAAGTCAGGTCTCCATGCGCGTGGCGAGGGGGAGCGCGTCCTGGCTCTCGAGTCACGGGAGGGGACTAGGGCCTCGAGACGCGTTGAAGAAGGACTCTCGAGGTCTTTCTCGGGGGGCGGCGGGAAACCCTCGTGTCCCTCGCCTTCTGCCTGGGACCTTAGGGAACTTCCCAGGGTGCCTCTGAGAGGCGAGGGATCCTGTGGAGGTGGCGGGGCCCCTCGGGACTCTGCTGGGTCTGGCGCAACGGAAGAGAGCCTCACCTCGAGGGGAGGCAGGAACCTCAGGCTTCCTCTCCGTTTCGGACTCCGACCGCAGGGTCCCTGCAGAGTTGGGACAGGAGAGTCAGGCCTCGTCTTGTCTGAGGAAGGGAAACCCGCTGGCCTCTCGAGTTGCTCAGGGGGTCTCAGGCCCCTCGTCGAGCTGTGTGTGGAACCCGCGGGTCTTTGCGGACGATGCACGGGGGTGGCAGTGCCCCTTCGTGTTGTGCCTTCCCCCACAGGGTTGCCTTCGAAGAGGGGTCCGGGCCTCGGGTCCTTCTCCAGGGCGGACCGGGGAATCGGGGGCGTTCGGCATGTGGCCCCACCCACGTGGCTCGTCTCGAATTTCCTCGTGAGACCGGCCTCATCCTGAGGTGCGCCGGGAAGGCCGGGAACCCCTTCCAGAGCACCCAGGGGAATCGCCTCTCCTGTCGCGATCAGGAGGGGAGAAGGGGCTCAGAGGAAGTGGTGCCGGGACCCTCGGTGTTCCCCTCGAGGGAACCCGGCGTGTCGGGGGACTTTTGGGGGTCGCAGGAAGGCTGTCAGGGACCGTTTCGCCCTTCAGGGCGGAACAGGGGACTTCCCTTGAGACGCCGTGGCGGGCAAGGGCCTCATCTTGCCAAGAGGTGGGAACCACGTGATTTTTCTCGAGTTGCGGCGGGATACTCGAGTTACGATGGGGATCTCAGCCTTCCCCTTGGGTTGGCCCTGGGAAGCCCAATCTTCCCCTCGGGTTGCGAGGGAAAGCTGGGGGTTGCGCTCGAGTCACCGCAGGGCCGAAGAGACCTCACTTAGGCGTGTGTCCGGGACCTAATATTCCTCTCCAGGGAAGGCAGGGATCTCGGGGTTGCATTCCAGGCTCCCCCGGGGAGTCAGGCCTCGTCTCGAGGGGAAGCCAAGGACTCCGCTCTCCTCTCGAGTCGCGACGCGGGTCTCTTGGAGCCCCCTGAGCGGCCTCAAGGGAGTCCAGCCTCCTCTTCCGTTTGGAGAGAGGACCCGGGATTGCTCTCCAGGCCATGCAGGAAGAGAAGGCCCTCAGCTCGCGAGGACGGGGGCGTCTCAGGGGTTTCCTCGAGCTGCGGCGCCCGTGGGGGTTTTCTCCCGAGGCACGACGAGGATCTCAGGGAGCCTCTCGTGCGGCGCCAGGGAAGTCAGGTCTCCATGCGCGTGGCGAGGGGGAGCGCGTCCTGGCTCTCGAGTCACGGGAGGGGACTAGGGCCTCGAGACGCGTTGAAGAAGGACTCTCGAGGTCTTTCTCGGGGGGCGGCGGGAAACCCTCGTGTCCCTCGCCTTCTGCCGGGGACCTTAGGGAACTTCCCAGGGTGCCTCTGAGAGGAGAGGGATCCTGTGGAGGTGGCGGGGCCCCTCGGGACTCCGCTGGGTCTGGCGCCACGGAAGAGGGCCTCACCTCGAGGGGAGGCAGCAACCTCAGGCTTCCTCTCCGTTTCGGACTCCGACCGCAGGGTCCCTGCAGAGTTGGGACAGGAGAGTCAGGCCTCGTCTTGTCTGAGGAAGGGAACCCCGCTGGCCTCTCGAGTTGCTCAGGGGGTCTCAGGCCCCTCGTCGAGCTGTGTGTGGAACCCGCGGGTCTTTGCGGACGATGCACGGGGGTGGCAGTGCCTCTTCGTGTTGTGCCTTCACCCATAGTGTTGCCTTCGAAGAGGGGTCCGGGCCTAGTATCCTTCTCAAGAGCGGACCGGGGAATCGGGGGCGTTCGGCATGTGGCCCCACCCACGTGGCTCGTCTCGAATTTCCTCGTGAGACCGGCCTCATCCTGAGGTGCGCCGGGAAGGCCGGGAACCCCTTCCAGACCACGCAGGGGAATCGCCTCTCCTGTCGCGATCAGGAGGGGAGAAGGG
Source organism: Bubalus kerabau (assembly GCF_029407905.1). Classification (NCBI taxonomy): domain Eukaryota; kingdom Metazoa; phylum Chordata; class Mammalia; order Artiodactyla; family Bovidae; genus Bubalus; species Bubalus kerabau. The sequence continues at coordinate 66,860 of NW_026577936.1, forward strand.
GCTCAGAGGAAGCGGTGCCGGGACCCTCGGTGTTCCCCTCGAGGGAACCCGGCGTGTCGGGGGACTTTTGGGGGTCGCAGGAAGGCTGTCAGGGACCGTTTCGCCCTTCAGGGCGGAACAGGGGACTTCCCTTGAGACGCCGTGGCGGGCAAGGGCCTCATCTTGCCAAGAGGTGGGAACCACGTGGTTTTTCTCGAGTTGCGGCGGGATTCTCGAGTTACGACGGGGATCTCAGCCTTCCCCTTGGGTTGGCCCTGGGAAGCCCAATCTTCCCCTCGGGTTGCGAGGGAAAGCTGGGGGTTGCGCTCGAGTCACCGCAGGGCCGAAGAGACCTCACCTAGGCGTGTGTCCGGTACCTAATATTCCTCTCCAGGGAAGGCAGGGATCTCGGGGTTGCATTCCAGGCTCCCCCGGGGAGTCAGGCCTCGTCTCGAGGGGAAGCCAAGGACTCCGCTCTCCTCTCGAGTCTCGACGCGGGTCTCTTGGAGCCCGCTGAGCGGCCTCAAGGGAGTCCAGCCTCCTCTTCCGTTTGGAGAGAGGACCCGGGATTGCTCTCCAGGCCATGCAGGAAGAGAAGGCCCTCAGCTCGCGAGGACGGGGGCGTCTCAGGGGTTTCCTCGAGCTGCGGCGCCCGTGGGGGTTTTCTCCCGAGGCACGACGAGGATCTCAGGGAGCCTCTCGTGCGGCGCCAGGGAAGTCAGGTCTCCATGCGCGTGGCGAGGGGGAGCGCGTCCTGGCTCTCGAGTCACGGGAGGGGACTAGGGCCTCGAGACGCGTTGAAGAAGGACTCTCGAGGTCTTTCTCGGGGGGCGGCGGGAAACCCTCGTGTCCCTCGCCTTCTGCCTGGGACCTTAGGGAACTTCCCAGGGTGCCTCTGAGAGGCGAGGGATCCTGTGGAGGTGGCGGGGCCCCTCGGGACTCTGCTGGGTCTGGCGCAACGGAAGAGAGCCTCACCTCGAGGGGAGGCAGGAACCTCAGGCTTCCTCTCCGTTTCGGACTCCGACCGCAGGGTCCCTGCAGAGTTGGGACAGGAGAGTCAGGCCTCGTCTTGTCTGAGGAAGGGAAACCCGCTGGCCTCTCGAGTTGCTCAGGGGGTCTCAGGCCCCTCGTCGAGCTGTGTGTGGAACCCGCGGGTCTTTGCGGACGATGCACGGGGGTGGCAGTGCCCCTTCGTGTTGTGCCTTCCCCCACAGGGTTGCCTTCGAAGAGGGGTCCGGGCCTCGGGTCCTTCTCCAGGGCGGACCGGGGAATCGGGGGCGATCGGCATGTGGCCCCACCCACGTGGCTCGTCTCGAATTTCCTCGTGAGACCGGCCTCATCCTGAGGTGCGCCGGGAAGGCCGGGAACCCCTTCCAGACCACGCAGGGGAATCGCCTCTCCTGTCGCGATCAGGAGGGGAGAAGGGGCTCAGAGGAAGTGGTGCCGGGACCCTCGGTGTTCCCCTCGAGGGAACCCGGCGTGTCGGGGGACTTTTGGGGGTCGCAGGAAGGCTGTCAGGGACCGTTTCGCCCTTCAGGGCGGAACAGGGGACTTCCCTTGAGACGCCGTGGCGGGCAAGGGCCTCATCTTGCCAAGAGGTGGGAACCACGTGATTTTTCTCGAGTTGCGGCGCGATACTCGAGTTACGATGGGGATCTCAGCCTTCCCCTTGGGTTGGCCCTGGGAAGCCCAATCTTCCCCTCGGGTTGCGAGGGAAAGCTGGGGGTTGCGCTCGAGTCACCGCAGGGCCGAAGAGACCTCACTTAGGCGTGTGTCCGGGACCTAATATTCCTCTCCAGGGAAGGCAGGGATCTCGGGGTTGCATTCCAGGCTCCCCCGGGGAGTCAGGCCTCATCTCGAGGGGAAGCCAAGGACTCCGCTCTCCTCTCGAGTCGCGACGCGGGTCTCTTGGAGCCCCCTGAGCGGCCTCAAGGGAGTCCAGCCTCCTCTTCCGTTTGGAGAGAGGACCCGGGATTGCTCTCCAGGCCATGCAGGAAGAGAAGGCCCTCAGCTCGCGAGGACGGGGGCGTCTCAGGGGTTTCCTCGAGCTGCGGCGCCCGTGGGGGTTTTCTCCCGAGGCACGACGAGGATCTCAGGGAGCCTCTCGTGCGGCGCCAGGGAAGTCAGGTCTCCATGCGCGTGGCGAGGGGGAGCGCGTCCTGGCTCTCGAGTCACGGGAGGGGACTAGGGCCTCGAGACGCGTTGAAGAAGGACTCTCGAGGTCTTTCTCGGGGGGCGGCGGGAAACCCTCGTGTCCCTCGCCTTCTGCCGGGGACCTTAGGGAACTTCCCAGGGTGCCTCTGAGAGGCGAGGGATCCTGTGGAGGTGGCGGGGCCCCTCGGGACTCCGCTGGGTCTGGCGCCACGGAAGAGGGCCTCACCTCGAGGGGAGGCAGCAACCTCAGGCTTCCTCTCCGTTTCGGACTCCGACCGCAGGGTCCCTGCAGAGTTGGGAAAGGAGAGTCAGGCCTCGTCTTGTCTGAGGAAGGGAACCCCGCTGGCCTCTCGAGTTGCTCAGGGGGTCTCAGGCCCCTCGTCGAGCTGTGTGTGGAACCCGCGGGTCTTTGCGGACGATGCACGGGGGTGGCAGTGCCCCTTCGTGTTGTGCCTTCCCCCACAGGGTTGCCTTCGAAGAGGGGTCCGGGCTTCGGGTCCTTCTCCAGGGCGGACCGGGGAATCGGGGGCGATCGGCATGTGGCCCCACCCACGTGGCTCGTCTCGAATTTCCTCGTGAGACCGGCCTCATCCTGAGGTGCGCCGGGAAGGCCGGGAACCCCTTCCAGACCACGCAGGGGAATCGCCTTTCCTGTCGCGATCAGGAGGGGAGAAGGGGCTCAGAGGAAGCGGTGCCGGGACCCTCGGTGTACCCCTCGAGGGAACCCGGCGTGTCGGGGGACTTTTGGGGGTCGCAGGAAGGCTGTCAGGGACCGTTTCGCCCTTCAGGGCGGAACAGGGGACTTCCCTTGAGACGCCGTGGCGGGCAAGGGCCTCATCTTGCCAAGAGGTGGGAACCACGTGGTTTTTCTCGAGTTGCGGCGGGATTCTCGAGTTACGACGGGGATCTCAGCCTTCCCCTTGGGTTGGCCCTGGGAAGCCCAATCTTCCCCTCGGGTTGCGAGGGAAAGCTGGGGGTTGCGCTCGAGTCACCGCAGGGCTGAAGAGACCTCACCTAGGCGTGTGTCCGGTACCTAATATTCCTCTCCAGGGAAGGCAGGGATGTCGGGGTTGCATTCCAGGCTCCCCTGGGGAGTCAGGCCTCGTCTCGAGGGGAAGCCAAGGACTCCGCTCTCCTCTCGAGTCGCGACGCGGGTCTCTTGGAGCCCGCTGAGCGGCCTCAAGGGAGTCCAGCCTCCTCTTCCGTTTGGAGAGAGGACCCGGGATTGCTCTCCAGGCCATGCAGGAAGAGAAGGCCCTCAGCTCGCGAGGACGGGGGCGTCTCAGGGGTTTCCTCGAGCTGCGGCGCCCGTGGGGGTTTTCTCCCGAGGCACGACGAGGATCTCAGGGAGCCTCTCGTGCGGCGCCAGGGAAGTCAGGTCTCCATGTGCGTGGCGAGGGGGAGTGCGTCCTCGCTCTCGAGTCACGGGAGGGGACTAGGGCCTCGAGACTTGTTGAAGAAGGACTCTCGAGGTATTTCTCAGGGGGCAGCGGGAAACCCTCGTGTCCCTCGCCTTCTGCCGGGGACCTTAGGGAACTTCCCAGGGTGCCTCTGAGAGGCGAGGGATCCTGTGGAGGTGGCGGGGCCCCTCGGGTCTCCACTGGGTCTGGCGCAACGGAAGAGGGCCTCACCTCGAGGGGAGGCAGGAACCTCAGGCTTCCTCTCCGTTTCGGACTCCGACCGCAGGGTCCCTGCAGAGTTGGGACAGGAGAGTCAGGCCTCGTCTTGTCTGAGGAAGGGAACCCCGCTGGCCTCTCGAGTTGCTCAGGGGGTCTCAGGCCCCTCGTCGAGCTGTGTGTGGAACCCGCGGGTCTTTGCGGACGATGCACGGGGGTGGCAGTGCCCCTTCGTGTTGTGCCTTCCCCCACAGGGTTGCCTTCGAAGAGGGGTCCGGGCCTCGGGTCCTTCTCGAGGGCGGACCGGGGAATCCGGGGCGTTCGGCATGTGGCCCCACCCACGTGGCTCGTCTCGAATTTCCTCGTGAGACCGGCCTCATCCTGAGGTGCGCCGGGAAGGCCGGGAACCCCTTCCAGAGCACGCAGGGGAATCGCCTCTCCTGTCGCGATCAGGAGGGGAGAAGGGGCTCAGAGGAAGCGGTGCCGGGACCCTCGGTGTTCCCCTCGAGGGAACCCGGCGTGTCGGGGGACTTTTGGGGGTCGCAGGAAGGCTGTCAGGGACCGTTTCGCCCTTCAGGGCGGAACAGGGGACTTCCCTTGAGACGCTGTGGCGGGCAAGGCCTCATCTTGCCAACAGGTGGGAACCACGTGGTTTTTCTCGAGTTGCGGCGGGATTCTCGAGTTACGACGGGGATCTCAGCCTTCCCCTTGGGTTGGCCCTGGGAAGCCCAATCTTCCCCTCGGGTTGCGAGGGAAAGCTGGGGGTTGCGCTCGAGTCACCGCAGGGCCGAAGAGACCGCACCTAGGCGTGTGTCCGGGACCTAATATTCCTCTCCAGGGAAGGCAGGGATCTCGGGGTTGCATTCCAGGCTCCCCCGGGGAGTCAGGCCTCGTCTCGAGGGGAAGCCAAGGACTCCGCTCTCCTCTCGAGTCGCGACGCGGGTCTCTTGGAGCCCCCTGAGCGGCCTCAAGGGAGTCCAGCCTCCTCTTCCGTTTGGAGAGAGGACCCGGGATTGCTCTCCAGGCCATGCAGGAAGAGAAGGCCCTCAGCTCGCGAGGACGGGGGCGTCTCAGGGGTTTCCTCCAGCTGCGGCGCCCGTGGGGGTTTTCTCCCGAGGCACGACGAGGATCTCAGGGAGCCTCTCGTGCGGCGCCAGGGAAGTCAGGTCTCCATGCGCGTGGCGAGGGGGAGCGCGTCCTGGCTCTCGAGTCACGGGAGGGGACTAGGGCCTCGAGACGCGTTGAAGAAGGACTCTCGAGGTCTTTCTCGGGGGGCGGCGGGAAATCCTCGTGTCCCTCACCTTCTGCCGGGGACCTTAGGGAACTTGCCAGGGTGCCTCTGAGAGGCGAGGGATCCTGTGGAGGTGGCGGGGCCCCTCGGGACTCCGCTGGGTCTGGCGCAACGGAAGAGGGCCTCACCTCGAGGGGAGGCAGGAACCTCAGGCTTCCTCTCCGTTTCGGACTCCGACCGCAGGGTCCCTGCAGAGTTGGGACAGGAGAGTCAGGCCTCGTCTTGTCTGAGGAAGGGAACCCCGCTGGCCTCTCGAGTTGCTCAGGGGGTCTCAGGCCCCTCGTCGAGCTGTGTGTGGAACCCGCGGGTCTTTGCGGACGATGCACGGGGGTGGCAGTGCCCCTTCGTGTTGTGCCTTCCCCCACAGGGTTGCCTTCGAAGAGGGGTCCGGGCCTCGGGTCCTTCTCGAGGGCGGACCGGGGAATCGGGGGCGATCGGCATGTGGCCCCACCCACGTGGCTCGTCTCGAATTTCCTCGTGAGACCGGCCTCATCCTGAGGTGCCCCGGGAAGGCCGGGAACCCCTTCCAGAGCACGCAGGGGAATCGCCTCTCCTGTCGCGATCAGGAGGGGAGAAGGGGCTCAGAGGAAGCGGTGCCGGGACCCTCGGTGTTCCCCTCGAGGGAACCCGGCGTGTCGGGGGACTTTTGGGGGTCGCAGGAAGGCTGTCAGGGACCGTTTCGCCCTTCAGGGCGGAACAGGGGACTTCCCTTGAGACGCCGTGACGGGCAAGGGCCTCATCTTGCCAAGAGGTGGGAACCACGTGGTTTTTCTTGAGTTGCGGCGGCATTCTCCAGTTACGACGGGGATCTCAGCCTTCCCCTTGGGTTGGCCCTGGGAAGCCCAATCTTCCCCTCGGGTTGCGAGGGAAAGCTGGGGGTTGCGCTCGAGTCACCGCAGGGCCGAAGAGACCTCACCTAGGCGTGTGTCCGGGACCTAATATTCCTCTCCAGGGAAGGCAGGGATCTCGGGGTTGCATTCCAGGCTCCCCCGGGGAGTCAGGCCTCGTCTCGAGGGGAAGCCAAGGACTCCGCTCTCCTCTCGAGTCGCGACGCGGGTCTCTTGGAGCCCCCTGAGCGGCCTCAAGGGAGTCCAGCCTCCTCTTCCGTTTGGAGAGAGGACCCGGGATTGCTCTCCAGGCCATGCAGGAAGAGAAGGCCCTCAGCTCGCGAGGACGGGGGCGTCTCAGGGGTTTCCTCCAGCTGCGGCGCCCGTGGGGGTTTTCTCCCGAGGCACGACGAGGATCTCAGGGAGCCTCTCGTGCGGCGCCAGGGAAGTCAGGTCTCCATGCGCGTGGCGAGGGGGAGCGCGTCCTGGCTCTCGAGTCACGGGAGGGGACTAGGGCCTCGAGACGCGTTGAAGAAGGACTCTCGAGGTCTTTCTCGGGGGGCGGCGGGAAACCCTCGTGTCCCTCGCCTTCTGCCGGGGACCTTAGGGAACTTGCCAGGGTGCCTCTGAGAGGCGAGGGATCCTGTGGAGGTGGCGGGGCCCCTCGGGACTCCGCTGGGTCTGGCGCAACGGAAGAGGGCCTCACCTCGAGGGGAGGCAGGAACCTCAGGCTTCCTCTCCGTTTCGGACTCCGACCGCAGGGTCCCTGCAGAGTTGGGACAGGAGAGTCAGGCCTCGTCCTGTCTGAGGAAGGGAACCCCGCTGGCCTCTCGAGTTGCTCAGGGGGTCTCAGGCCCCTCGTCGAGCTGTGTGTGGAACCCGCGGGTCTTTGCGGACGATGCCCGGGGGTGGCAGTGCCCCTTCGTGTTGTGCCTTCACCCACAGGGTTGTCTTCGAAGAGGGGTCCGGGCCTCGGGTCCTTCTCAAGGGCGGACCGGGGAACCTGGGGCGTTCGGCATTTGGCACCACCCACGTGGCTCGTCTCGAATTTCCTCGTGAGACCGGCCTCATCCTGAGGTGCGCCGGGAAGGCCGGGAACCCCTTCCAGAGCACGCAGGGGAATCGCCTCTCCTGTCGCGATCAGGAGGGGAGAAGGGGCTTAGAGGAAGCGGTGCCGGGACCCTCGGTGTTCCCCTCGAGGGAACCCGGCGTGTCGGGGGACTTTTGGGGGTCGCAGGAAGGCTGTCAGGGACCGTTTCGCCCTTCAGGGCGGAACAGGGGACTTCCCTTGAGACGCCGTGGCGGGCAAGGGCCTCATCTTGCCAAGAGGTGGGAACCACGTGGTTTTTCTCGAGTTGCGGCGGCATTCTCCAGTTACGACGGTGATCTCAGCCTTCCCCTTGGGTTGGCCCTGGGAAGCCCAATCTTCCCCTCGGGTTGCGAGGGAAAGCTGGGGGTTGCGCTCGAGTCACCGCAGGGCCGAAGAGACCTCACCTAGGCGTGTGTCCGGGACCTAATATTCCTCTCCAGGGAAGGCAGGGATCTCGGGGTTGCATTCCAGGCTCCCCCGGGGAGTCAGGCCTCGTCTCGAGGGGAAGCCAAGGACTCCGCTCTCCTCTCGAGTCGCGACGCGGGTCTCTTGGAGCCCCCTGAGCGGCCTCAAGGGAGTCCAGCCTCCTCTTCCGTTTGGAGAGAGGACCCGGGATTGCTCTCCAGGCCATGCAGGAAGAGAAGGCCCTCAGCTCGCGAGGACGGGGGCGTCTCAGGGGTTTCCTCGAGCTGCGGCGCCCGTGGGGGTTTTCTCCCGAGGCACGACGAGGATCTCAGGGAGCCTCTCGTGCGGCGCCAGGGAAGTCAGGTCTCCATGCGCGTGGCGAGGGGGAGCGCGTCCTGGCTCTCGAGTCACGGGAGGGGACTAGGGCCTCGAGACGCGTTGAAGAAGGACTCTCGAGGACTTTCTCGGGGGGCGGCGGGAAACCCTCGTGTCCCTCGCCTTCTGCCGGGGACCTTAGGGAACTTCCCAGGGTGCCTCTGAGAGGCGAGGGATCCTGTGGAGGTGGCGGGGCCCCTCGGGACTCTGCTGGGTCTGGCGCAACGGAAGAGGGCCTCACCTCGAGGGGAGGCAGGAACCTCAGGCTTCCTCTCCGTTTCGGACTCCGACCGCAGGGTCCCTGCAGAGTTGGGACAGGAGAGTCAGGCCTCGTCTTGTCTGAGGAAGGGAACCCCGCTGGCCTCTCGAGTTGCTCAGGGGGTCTCAGGCCCCTCGTCGAGCTGTGTGTGGAACCCGCGGGTCTTTGCAGACGATGCACGGGGGTGGCAGTGCCCCTTCGTGTTGTGCCTTCACCCAAGGGTTGCCTTCGAAGAGGGGTCCGGGCCTCGGGTCCTTCTCAAGGGCGGACCAGGGAACCGGGGGCGTTCGGCATGTGGCACCACCCACGTGGCTCGTCTCGAATTTCCTCGTGAGACCGGCCTCATCCTGAGGTGTGCCGGGAAGGCCAGGAACCCCTTCCAGACCACGCAGGGGAATCGCCTCTCCTGTCGCGATCAGGAGAGGAGAAGGGGCTCAGAGGAAGCGGTGTCCGGACCCTCAGTGTTCCCCTCGAGGGAACCCGGCGTGTCGGGGGACTTTTGGGGGTCGCAGGAAGGCTGTCAGGGACCGTTTCGCCTTTCAGGGCGGAACAGGGGACTTCCCTTGAGACGGCGTCGCGGGCAAGGGCCTCATCTTGCCAAGAGGTGGGAACCACGTGGTTTTTCTCGAGTTGCGGCGGGATTCTCGAGTTACGACGGGGATCTCAGCCTTCCCCTTGGGTTGGCCCTGGGAAGCCCAAACTTCCCCTCGGGTTGCGATGGAAAGCTGGGGGTTGCGCTCGAGTCACTGCAGGGCCGAAGAGACCTCACCTAAGTGTGTGTCCGGGACCTAATATTCCTCTCCAGGGAAGGCAGGGATCTCGGGGTTGCACTCCAGGCTCCCCCGGGGAGTCAGGCCTCGTCTCGAGGGGAAGCCAAGGACACCGCTCTCCTCTCGAGTCGCGACGCGGGACTCTTGGAGCCCCCTGAGCGGCCTCAAGGGAGTCCAGCCTCCTCTTCCGTTTGGAGAGAGGACCCGGGATTGCTCTCCAGGCCATGCAGGAAAAGAAGGCCCTCGGCTCGCCAGGACGGGGGCATCTCAGGGGTTTCTTCGAGCTGCGGCGCCCGTGGGGGTTTTCTCCCGAGGCACGACGAGGATCTCAGGGAGCCTCTCGTGGGGCGCCAGGGAAGTCAGGTCTCCATGCGCGTGGCGAGGGGCAGCGCGTCCTGGCTCTCGAGTCACGGGAGGGGACTAGGGCCTCGAGACGCGTTGAAGAAGGACTCTCGAGGTCTTTCTCGGGGGGCGGCGGGAAACCCTCGTTTCCCTCGCCTTCTGCCGGGGACCTTAGGGAACTTCCCAGGGTGCCTCTGAGAGGCGAGGGATCCTGTGGAGGTGGCGGGGCCCCTCGGGACTCCGCTGGGTCTGGCGCAACGGAAGAGGGCCTCACCTCGAGGGGAGGCAGGAACCTCAGGCTTCCTCTCCGTTTCGGACTCCGACCGCAGGGTCCCTGCAGAGTTGGGACAGGAGAGTCAGGCCTCGTCTTGTCTGAGGAAGGGAACCCCGCTGGCCTCTCGAGTTGCTCAGGGGGTCTCAGGCCCCTCGTCGAGCTGTGTGTGGAACCCGCGGGTCGTTGTGGACGAAGCACGGGGGTGGCAGTGCCCCTTCGTGTTGTGCCTTCACCCACAGGGTTGCCTTCGAAGAGGGATCCGGGCCTCGGGTCCTTCTCAAGAGCGGTCCGGGGAATCGGGGGCGTTCGGCATGTGGCCCCACCCACGTGGCTCGTCTCGAATTTCCTCGTGAGACCGGCCTCATCCTGAGGTGCGCCGGGAAGTCCGGGAACCCCTTCCAGACCACGCAGGGGAATCGCCTCTCCTGTCGCGATCAGGAGGGGAGAAGGGGCTCAGAGGAAGCGGTGCCAGGACCCTCGGTGTTCCCCTCGGGGGAACCCGGCGTGTCGGGGGACTTTTGGGGGTCGCAGGAAGGCTGTCAGGGACCGTTTCGCCCTTCAGGGCGGAAGAGGGGACTTCCCTTGAGACGCCGTCGCGGGCAAGGGCCTCATCTTGCCAAGAGGTGGGAACCACGTGGTTTTTCTCGAGTTGCGGCGGGATTCTCGAGTTACGACGGGGATCTCAGCCTTCCCCTTGGGTTGGCCCTGGGAAGCCCAAACTTCCCCTCGGGTTGCGATGGAAAGCTGGGGGTTGCGCTCGAGTCACTGCAGTGCCGAAGAGACCTCACCTAAGTGTGTGTCCGGGACCTAATATTCCTCTCCAGGGAAGGCAGGGATCTCGGGGTTGCACTCCAGGCTCCCCCAGGGAGTCAGGCCTCGTCTCGAGGGGAAGCCAAGGACACCGCTCTCCTCTCGAGTCGCGACGCGGGACTCTTGGAGCCCCCTGAGCGGCCTCAAGGGAGTCCAGCCTCCTCTTCCGTTTGGAGAGAGGACCCGGGATTGCTCTCCAGGCCATGCAGGAAAAGAAGGCCCTCGGCTCGCCAGGACGGGGGCATCTCAGGGGTTTCTTCGAGCTGCGGCGCCCGTGGGGGTTTTCTCCCGAGGCACGACGAGGATCTCAGGGAGCCTCTCGTGGGGCGCCAGGGAAGTCAGGTCTCCATGCGCGTGGCGAGGGGGAGCACGTCCTGGCTCTCGAGTTACGGGAGGGGACTAGGGCCTCGAGACGCGTTGAAGAAGGACTCTCGAAGTCTTTCTCGGGGGGCGGCGGGAAACCCTCGTTTCCCTCGCCTTCTGCCGGGGACCTTAGGGAACTTCCCAGGGTGCCTCTGAGAGGCGAGGGATCCTGTGGAGGTGGCGGGGCCCCTCGGGACTCCGCTGGGTCTGGCGCAATGGAAGAGGGCCTCACCTCGAGGGGAGGCAGGAACCTCAGGCTTCCTCTCCGTTTCGGACTCGGACCGCAGGGTCCCTGCAGAGTTGGGACAGGAGAGTCAGGCCTCGTCTTGTCTGAGGAAGGGAACCCCGCTGGCCTCTCGAGTTGCTCAGGGGGTCTCAGGCCCCTCGTCGAGCTGTGTGTGGAACCCGCGGGTCGTTGCGGACGAAGCACGGGGGTGGCAGTGCCCCTTCGTGTTGTGCCTTCACCCACAGGGTTGCCTTCGAAGAGGGATCCGGGCCTCGGGTCCTTCTCAAGAGCGGACTGGGGAATCGGGGGCGTTCGGCATGTGGCCCCACCCACGTGGCTCGTCTCGAATTTCCTCGTGAGACCGGCCTCATCCTGAGGTGCGCCGGGAAGGCCGGGAACCCCTTCCAGACCACGCAGGGGAATCGCCTCTCCTGTCGCGATCAGGAGGGGAGAAGGGGCTCAGAGGAAGCGGTGCCAGGACCCTCGGTGTTCCCCTCGGGGGAACCCGGCGTGTCGGGGGACTTTTGGGGGTCGCAGGAAGGCTGTCAGGGACCGTTTCGCCCTTCAGGGCGGAAGAGGGGACTTCCCTTGAGACGCCGTCGCGGGCAAGGGCCTCATCTTGCCAAGAGGTGGGAACCACGTGGTTTTTCTCGAGTTGCGGCGGGATTCTCGAGTTACGACGGGGATCTCAGTCTTCCCCTTGGGTTGGCCCTGGGAAGCCCAATCTTCCCCTCGGGTTGCGAGGGAAAGCTGGGGATTGCGCTCGAGTCACTGCAGTGCCGAAGAGACCTCACCTAGGCGTGTGTCCGGGACCTAATTTTCCTCTCAAGGGAAGGCAGGGATCTCGGGGTTGCATTCCAGGCTCCCCCGGGGAGTCAGGCCTCGTCTCGGGGGCAAGCCAAGGACTCCGCTCTCCTCTCGAGTGGCGACGCGGGTCTCTTGGAGCCCCCTGAGCGGCCTCAAGGGAGTCCAGCCTCCTCTTCCGTTTTGAGAGAGGACCCGGGATTGCTCTCCAGGCCATGCAGGAAAAGAAGGCCCTCAGCTCGCGAGGACGGCGGCTTCTCAGGGGTTTCCTCGAGCTGCGGCGCCCGTTTGGATTTTCTCCCGAGGCACGACGAGGATCTCAGGGAGCCTCTCGTGCGGCGCCAGGGAAGTCAGGTCTCCATGCGCGTGGCGAGGGGGAGCGCGTCATGGCTCTCGAGTCACGGGGGGGTCTAGGTCCTCGAGACGCGTTGAAGAAGGACTCTCGAGGTCATTCTCGGGCGGCGGCGGAAAAACCACGTTTCCCTCGCCTTCTGCCGGGGACCTTAGGGAACTTCCCAGGGTGCCTCTGAGAGGCGAGGGATCCAGTGGAGGTGGCGGGGCCCCTCGGTACTCCGCTGGGTCTGGCGCAACGGGAGATGGCCTCACCTCGAGGGGAGGCAGGAACCTCAGGCTTCCTCTCCGTTTCGGACTCCTACCGCAGGGTCCCTGCAGAGTTGGCACAGGAGAGTCAGGCCTCGTCTTGTCTGAGGAAGGGAACCCCGCTTGCCTCTCGAGTTGCTCAGGGTGTCTCAGGCCCATCGTCGAGCTCTGTGTGGAACCCACGGGTCTTTGCGGATGATGCACGGGGGTGGCAGTGCCCGTTCTTGTTGTGCCTTCACCCACAGGGTTGCCTTCGAAGAGGGGTCCGGGCCGCGGGTCCTTCTCAAGAGCGGACCTGGGAATCGGGGTCGTTCGGCATGTGGCCCCACCCACGTGGCTCGTCTCGAATTTCCTCGTGAGACCGGCCTCATCCTTAGGTGCCCCGGGAAGGCCTGGAACCCCTTCCAGAGAACGCAGGGGAATCGACTCTCCTGTCGCGATCAGGAGATGAGAAGGGGCTCAGAGGAAGCGGTTGCGGGACCCTCGGTGTTCCCCTCGAGGGAACCCGGCGTGTCAGGGAACTTTTGTGGGTCGCATGAAGGCTGGCAGGATCCTTTCCGCCCTTCAGGGCGGAAGAGGGGACTTCCCTTGAGACGCCGTCGCGGGCAAGGGTCTCATCTTGCCAAGAGTTTGGAACCACGTGGTTTTTCTCGAGTTGCGGCGGGATTCTCGAGTTAAAATGGGGATCTCAGCCTTCCTCTTGGGTTGGCCCTGGGAAGCCCAATCTTCCCCTCGAGTTGCAAGGGAAATCTGGGGGTTGCGCTCAAGTCACTGCAGGGCCGAAGAGACCTCACCTAGGCGTGTGTCCAGGACCTACTATTCCTCTCCAGGGAAAGCAGGCATCTCGGGGTTGCATTCCAGGCTCCCCCGGGGAGTCAGACCTCGTCTCGAGGGGAAGCCAAGGACTCCGCTCTCCTCTCAAGTCGCGACAAGGATCTGTTGGAGCCCCCTGAGCGGCCTCAACGGAGTCCAGCCTGCTCTTCAGTTTGGAGAGAGGACTCGTGATTGGTCTCCAGGCCATGCAGGAATATAAGGCCCTCATCTCGCGATGACCGGGGTGTCTCATGTGTTTCCTCGAGCTGCCGCGGCAGTGTGGGTTTCCTCACGAGGTACGATGAGGATCTCAGGGAGCCTCTCGTGCAGTGCCAGGTTAGTCAGGTCTCCATGCGCGTGAAGAGGGGGCGCGTGTCATGGCTCTCGAGTCATGGTAGGGGAATCGCGACTCAACACATTTTGAAGCACTCTCGAGGTCTTTCTCGAGTCATGGCAGAAAACCCAGGGTTCCCTCGACTTGTGCCTGTGACCTCAGGGAGCTTCTCATTGTGCCTCTGAGAACTCAGGGATACTGTGGAGTTGGTAGGGGCCTCTCGGGACTCCACTGGGTGTGGTGCAATGGAAGAGGGCCTCATCTCGAGTGGACGCAGGAACCTCAGGCTTCCTCTCCGTTTCTGACTCGGATCCCATGGTCCCTGCAGAGTAGGGACAAGAGAGTCACACCTAGTCTTCTGTTGAGGAATGGACCTTCGTTTGCCTTTCGAGTTGTTTACAGGGTGACAGGCCACTTGTCGAAATGTCTGTGGGACCTGCGGGTTTTTCTGGACGATGCACGCGGGTGTCAGTGCCCCTTCGTGTTGTGCCTTCATCCACAGGTTTTCCTTCAAAGAGGTGTGCTGGCATCGGGTTCTTTTCAAGAGTGGACCGTGAAATTGGGGTCTTTCGGCATGTGGCACCACCCACGAGGCTACGTCTCGAACTTCCTCATGAGACCGGCCTCATCCTGAGGTGCGCCCGGAAGGTCGGGAACCCCTTGCAGACAGAGAAGGGGAGTCGACCCTCCTGTCGCAATCAGGAGAGGAGAAGGGGTCAGATGAAGTGGTGCCGGGAACCTCGGTGTTCCCCTTGAGTGAGTCTGGTATGTCGCGGAACTTTTGGGGTCGCATCAAGGGTGCCAAGTACCGTTTCGCACTTCAGGATGGAACGTGGGACTTCTCTTGAGATGCTGTAGCGGACAAAGGGCCTCATCTTGCGATGACGAGGGAAGCACGTGGATTTTCTCGAGTTTCGGTGGGATTCTCGAGTTACGATGGGGAATTCAGGCTTCCTCTTGTGTTGGCCCAGGAAGTCCAATCTTCCATTCGAGTTGCCAGGGAGAGCTGGGGATTGGGCTCCATTCACTGAAGGGCAAACTAGACCTCATCTAGGCTTGTATCCAGGACTTAATGTTCCTCTCCATAGGCGACAGGGATTTGGGGTTGCATTCCATACTCACCCGGGGAGTCAGGCCTCATCTCGAGGGGAAGCAAAGGACTCCACTCTCTTCTCGAGCCGCGACAGGTATCTCTTGGAGCCCACTGAGTGGTCTTTGCTCTGTAGGAGAGCTCTAGTGTACATAAGCCTGTACATAAGTGAACACAGACATTCTGTGTGCATGTTGCTGCGTACCCAAAATAGGGCCACAAGGAGCCTCATGCTCTCCATGCAGCGCGGAAGCTGTGCAGCCACGCAGCAGCTGAAGAATCCAACCAATTGCTCTTTTCTTACCTCTGACAGAGCACGCATTGCCGTAGCCCTTGACAGTTTGGAAACACTGGACCCTAACCCCTCTCAAAGTAGGCCTGGGTTCTAGTTCGAATAGAAAGTTAATAGCGGAGCTGAGGACAGGAACGCGGCAGTCATTTATCACACGCTCCTGCAGCCTGCTACTACAGGGACACTAACGCTAGAAGCTAGGAATGTCTTTGCAAGGTGCGCAAAGGACAAGGGAGAACCTCGACCCTGACTCTAGTATTTCAGCCCCCTGAGCAGATCTGAGGTTCTCCCGCTGTAGAAGCTAACCCATTCCTTTCAAATACAGGCTTCCTAACACAGGGCCAGTTGGCTGCTTGCTCTTCCACGAAGCAGGCTTCCTTAACTTGCAAACTGCGAATTCCGCTTAACAGCCTGGAGGAAAAATCGCTTCTTGGAAGATTTTTTTCAGAGGCTGTATCCCCGGAGCTGGGGCCAAGCTAGGGGACCCATACTGGCAAGGGAAGGCAAAACCACATCCAATGTCTTTGCTCTGGAGGACAGCTTTGGTGAGCCTAAGTCTTTCAGGAATATTTCTGGCTCCAACAGAGTCAAATTCTGTGTGTGAAGCTGCACAGCCAAAATAGGGGAACAGAGAGCCTGATTCTCTCTGTGTAGCTTTGAAGCTGTCATTCAAACAACAGCTTGAGAATCCATACAATGCTCTCCCTTACTGCTAAGAGAATTCTCATTGCTGTAGTCCTTGACAGTTTGTAGAAATCCGCACCCTAACCCTTCTCCAAGTAGGCCTGGGTCCTAGCTCGGAACAACAGGCAACGGCGGAGCTGAGGCCAGTAAGGCACAAGTGAGGTCTCACACACTCTTGCAGCCTGATCGTCCAGGAGCAGTAAGACCTCTTTTTCCCTGCAGGAGGCTCGCTTGCCTTGCCTCCTGTGAACTGCATTTCCCAGCCTGGGCGCAAAGCTGTTCCTGGAGATTTTTTCTCAGGGGCTGTTTCCCTGGAGCTGGGTCGGACCTCGGGGGCCCAACTCACAGGGGAAGACAAAACCACATGGACAGGTCTATGCTCTGTAGGAGAGCTCTAGTGAACCTCATCTCTCAGGAACATTCTTGGCTTCTACAGAGACACCTCTGTGCATGAAGCTACACACCCAACATAGTGGCAAAGGGAGTCTGATTCTCTCCGTGGGTGCTGATGCTTTGTGGCAAAGCACCTGCTAAGAATCCATCCGCATAGGCTTCCCTCACCTTGACAGAGGTCTCATTGCTGTAGTCCTTGGCAGTTTGGAAAGAAGCAGACCCTTACCCTTCACCAAGTAGGCCCTTGTCCTTGTTTGAATGGAAAGGCAGTAGCTGAGCTGAGGCCAGTAAGGCGCCAGTCAAGTCTGACATATTCCCGATGCCTGCTCCTTCATGGAAAATAACGTTAGAATCTGGGAATGTCTTTGCAAGGCTGGCAAAGGGCAGTCAGGAACCTCGACCCTGCCTCTGGAATTTCTATCTTCTCAGCACATCCGGAGGTCTCGGTCAGGAGAAACTAACCCATTCCTTGCAAATATAGGCTTCCAAACACAGGCCGGTTGGCTGTCTCTTCTTGCCGAAGGAAGCTTGCTTATCCCACCTCCTGCGAACTCCGCTTCCCAGCCTGGGGGATAAGAGGTTCTTGGAGATCTTTTCTCAGAGGCTGTTTCCAGGAGCAGGGGCTGATCCCGGAGACCCACACGCACAGGGGAAGGGAAAACCGCATGGATAAGTCTTTGCTCTCTAGGAGTGCTCTAGTGAACCTCACTCTATGGGGAATGTTCTTGGCTCCAACGGGGACATCTCTGTGTGGGAAGCTGCATAGCCAACATAGAGACACAGAGACCTGATTCTCTCTGTGCAGCTTTGACGCTGTCGTTCAAACAACAAATTGAGAATCCACACAATGCTCTCCCTTACCACTGAGAGAGTTATCATTGCTGTAGCCCTTCGCAGTTTCTGGAAATCGGCACACAAACACTTCTCCAAGTAGGCCTGGGTTCAAGTTCAGATGAACATGCAATAGCGGAGCTGAGGCCAGTAAGGCACCAGTCAGGTGTCACACACTCTGGCAGCCTGCTCCTCCAGGGACAGTAAGGCCTCTATTTCCCTTCAGGAGGCTCGCTTGCCTTACTTCCTGTGAACAGCGTTTCCCAGCCTGGGCGGAAAGCAGTTCCTGGAGATCTTTTCTCAGGGGCTGTTTCCCCGGAGTTGGGGCGGACCTCGGGGACCCAACTCACAGGGGAAGGCAAAACCAAATGGACAGGTCTATGCTCTGTAGGAGATCTCTAGTGAACTGCCGGGGTCCAGCCCCAGCTGATCCAGGGTATTCGAAGCAGAGACGGCGTAGGCGAGGGTCAGGGAACAACTGCTTAATTAAACGTTAATTAAGGATATAAAGAGTAATAAAATGAGGATAGCTCAGTAGGAAAATTCAGTGGAGAAAAGAGGCTGAGTAGCTTGGTTTACGCGGGGGACCAATAAAACTTCAAGACAAGAAGCTTGCACCACTTATGTAGGCCGCAGGCGTCCTTCCATTCTCCCGAAGGAGAGGAGACACTGAGGCCTCCCCGGTCGGATCTTAGAAGCCCAGGCAAAATTAGTAAGCTTGGTGGGTTCCGCGCTCCAGATGGAGACTCAACCAGAGTGAGAGAGAGAGAGAGAGACATGGGGAGACCAGTATTTCGAGAAACTGATCCCAATTCTTTATTTTCCATGGTCTACTTTTATACACTGAGATGTTATGCAAAAGTCACGTGGGGTCAGCAGTCCTGACTTTTATCAAAGTCAGGTGCTTCATACAAAAGTATACAGAGGTCTTAGGGGTGTTACATCATCTTCTGGCCGGGGGGCCTGCTGACAATTTACGACCCTCTCCTTGTGACAGCGGTCAGTCAACCAGGACACTTATTTCTCCAGGGGTGATTATTCTTAAAACAGACGCCACCCAAATAAAGTTACATTCCTATATGGTGAGGGTGTAGTGGGTTTTAGTTAAGGAAAGAATTTACTTAGCCTAAGGTCTAACGTGATTTATATCAAAGGTTAATACTTATTTCTTCTATATATTCATTAATGTGTATAAGGGCAGGGGATGTGGAGACTTAGCAGTAAACATCAGCTCAACAAATGAAAAACCCTTCACCAATATGATTTCTAATCAGCCCATTATACTTATACTAATAATTTTCTAACTTTTCTAAGGAACCTGTTTTTAGAAGGTTTAAAGCATCTCGTGCCTCTCATGGTTGGGAGGCTGTGAGCAATCACATGTGGCCGGACAAGCCTGTCAGGCAGGCTAGAGAACCTTCAGAGGAGTTTGTAGGTTAAAACACTCTTGTCACACCCAGGGGTTTTTATCAACTGGAGCTCTAGGTTAACTCCTTCTCCGAAAGAGGTGGTGGGGGACAGCCCCCCGTAAAGTCAGAGGTGTAGGTGAGAGCACAAAGTAGTAAGGTAGGCAGGCTCTGGTTATGGGGGTAGATGCTCGAGGATTTCCAGGGGGACTCCTGAGGCTCGATCCCGCCTTTGCGTATGTCGAGCCTCCTTCCTCATGACCTTTGCCATGGGCGGAGTGCCTCACTCTGGCCCCCAACAGTGAACCTCCTCTCTCAGGAACATTCTTGGCTCCTATCGAGACACCTCTGTGTGTAGCTACACACGCAACGTAGGGGCAAAGGGAGCCAGATTCTTTCCGTGGGGTGCTGATGCTTTGTGGCAAAGCACCTGCTTGAAAATCCATCAGCTTACGCTTCCCTTGCCTTGACAGAGGTCTCATTGCTGTAGCCCTTGGCAGTTTGGAAAGAAGAGGACCCTTACCTCTCATAAAGTGGGCCCTTGTCCTAGTTTGAAAGGAAAGGCAAGAGCTGAGCTGAGGCCAATAAGGCGCCAGTCAAGTCTGACATATTCCCGAAGCCTGCTCCTTCATGGAAAATAACGCTGTAATCTAGGAATGTCTCTGCAAGGCTGGCAAAGGGCAGTCAGGAGCCTGCACCCTGCCTCTGGAATTACCGACTTCTGAACAGATCTGGAGGTCTCCCTTAGGGGAAGCTAACCCATTCTTCCAAATAGAGGCTTGCAAACGCAGGCCGCTTGGCTGCCTCTTGCTCTCTGAAGGAGGCCTGCTTTTCCCGCCTCCTATGAATCCCACATCCCAGCCTCTGGGAAAAGCGGATCTTGAAGATCTTTTCTCAGGGGTTGTTTCCACGGAGCTGGGGCTAAGCCTGGAGACCCAAACTAACAGGGGAAGAAAAACCACATGTACAAGTCTTTGCTCTCTAGGAGAGCTCTAGTGAACTTCACTCTGTCACGAACATTCTTGATTCATATGGAGACACCCCTGTGTGCGAAGCTGCGTACCCAACATGGGGGCACAGAGAGCCTGATTCTCTCTGTGTAGCTTTAAAGATGTCGTTCAAAAAACACCTTGAAAATCCATACAATGCTCTTCCTTACCCGTGACAGAGTTCTCATTGCTGTAGCCCTTGGCAGTTTTTAGAAATCCGCACCCAAACCCTTCTCCAAGTAGTCCTGGGTCCTAGTTCGGAGGAACATGCAATGGCGGAGCTGAGGCCAGTAAGGCACCAGTCAGGTCTCACACACTCTGCAGCCTGATCATCCAGGGACAGTAAGCCCTCTTTTTCCCTGCAGGAGGCTCACTTGACTTCCCTCCTGTGAGCTGCATTTCCCAGCCTGGGGGAAAAGAGGTCCCTGGAGATCTTTTCTCAGGGGCTCCTTCCCCGGAGCTGGGGAGGACCTCGAGGACCCAACTCACAGGGGAAGGCAAAAGCATATGGACAGGTCTATGCTCTGTAGGAGAGCTCTAGTGAACCTCATCTCTCAGGAACATTCTGGCCTCCTATAGAGACACCTCTGTATGTGAAGCTACACACCCAACATAGGGGCAAATGGAGCCTGATTCTCCCCGTGGGGTGCTGATGCTTTGTGGCAAAGCACCTGCTTGATGATCCATCCACTTAGGCTTCCCTCGCCTTGACAGAGGTCCCATTGCTGTAGCCCTTGGCAGTTTGGAAAGAAGAAGACCCTTACCCTTCATAAAGTAGGCCTTTGTCCTAGTTTGAATGGAAAGGTAATAGCTGAGCTGAGGCCAATAAGGTGCCTGCCAAGTCTGACACACTCCCGTAGCCTTCACCTTCATGGAAAATAACTCTAGAATCTGGGAATGTCTTTGCAAGGCTGGCAAAGGGCAGTCAGGAACCAGTACCCTGCCTCTGGAATTACCGACTTCTGAGCAGATCTGGAGGTCTCCTTTAGGAGAAGCTAACCCATTCTTTCCAAATAGAGGCTTCCAAACAGGCCAGTTGGCTGCCTTTTCGCGCCCGAAGGAGGCCTGCTTTTCTCGCATCCTATGAAGCCCTGTTCCCAGCCTCTGGGAAAAGCGGATCTTGAAGATATTTTCTCAGGGGTTGTTTCCATGGAGCTGGGGCCGAGACCAGAGACCCAATCGCACAGGGGAAGGAAAACCACATGGACAAGTCTTTGCTCTCCAGGAGACCTCTAAGTGAAACTTACTGTGTCAGGAACGTTCTTGACTCCTATGGAGACACCCCTGTGTGTGAAGCTGTGTACCCAACAAGGGGGCACACAGGGCCTGATTCTCTCTTTGCAGCTTTGAAGCTGTCGTTCAAACAACAGCTTGAGAATCCATAGAATGCTCTCCCTTACCTCTGAGAGACTTCTCATTGCTGTAGCCTTTGGCAGTTTTTACAAATCCGCACCCAAACCCTTCTCCAAGTAGGCCTGGGTCCTGGTTTGGATGGCCATGCAATGGCGGAGCTGAGGTCAGTAAGGCACCAGTCAGGTGTCACACACTCTGGCAGCCTGCTCCTCCAGGGACAGTAAGGCCTATTTTTCCCTGCAGGAGGCTCGCTTGCCTTGCCTCCTGTGAACTGCGTTTCCCAGCCTGGGCAAAAAGCGGTTCCTGGAGATCTTTTCTCAGGGGCTCTATCCCCAGAGCTGGGGTGGACCTCGGGGACCCATCTCACAGGGGAAGGAAAAACCACATGGACAGGTCTATGCTCTGTAGGAGACGTTAGTGTGTCTCATCTCTTAGGAACATTCTTGGCTCGTACAGAGACACCTCTGTGTGTAAAGCTACACACCGAACATAGGGGCACAGGGAGCCTGATTCTCTCCGTGGGGTGCTGATGCTTTGTGGCAAAGCACCTGTTTGAGAATCCATCTGCTTACGCTTCCCTCGCCTTGACAGAGGTCTCATTGCTGTGTCTTTTGGCAGTTGGGAAAGAAGTAGACCCTTACCCTTCACCAAGTAGGCCCTGATCCTAGTTTGAAAGGAAAGGCAATAGCTGAGCTGAGGCCAGTAAGGCACCCGTCAACTCTGACATATTCCCGATGCCTGCTCCTTCATGGAAAATATTGCTAGAATCTAGGAATGTCTTTGCAAGGCTGGCAAAGGGCAGTCAGGAACCTCGACCCTGCCTCTGGAATATCTATCTTCTGAGCAGATCTGGAGGTCTCCTTCTGGAGAAGCTAACCCATTCCTTGCAAATAGAGGCTTCCAAACACAGGCTAGTTGGCTGCCTCTTCTTGCCTGAAGGAGGCTTGCTTTTCCTGCCTCCTATGATCCCTGGTTTCCAGCATGGGGGAAAAGCAGATCTTGGAGATCTTTGCTCAGGGGTTGTTTCCACGGAGCTGGGGTTGTGCCCAGAGACCCACACATACAGGGGAAGGCAAAACCACATGAACAAGTCTTTGCTCTCTAAGAGAGCTCTAGTGAACCTCAGTCTTTGACGAACGTTCTTGGCTCCTATGCGGACACCTCTGTGTGTGAAACTGCGTACCCAACATGGCGGCAAAGAGCCTGATTCTCTCTGTGCAGGTTTAATGCTGTCGTTCAGAAAACAGCTTGAGAATCCATACAATTCTCGCCCTTACCTCTGAGAGAGTTCTCATTGCAGTAGCCCTTGGAAGTTTGTAGAAATCTGCACCTAAACCCTTCTCCAAGTAGGCCTGAGTCCCAGTTCGGAGGAACAAGCAATGGCGGAGCTAAGACCAGTATGGCACCAGTCAGTTTTCACACACTCTGGCAGCCTGCTCCTCCAGGGACAGTAAGGCTTCTTTTTCTCTGCAGGAGGCTCACTTGCCTTACTTCCTGTGAACAGCTTTTCCCAGCCTGGGCGAAAAGCGGTTCCTGGAGATCTTTTCTCAGAGGCTGTTTTCTCGGAGCTGGGGTGGACCTCGGGCACCCAACTCACAGGGGAAGGCGAAACCACATGTACAGGTGAGCACTCTGTAGGATAGCTCTTGTGAGCCTCATCTCTCAGGAACATTCTTGGCTCCTGTAGAGACACCACTGTGTGTGAATCTACACACCCCACATAGGGGCAAAGGGAGCCTGATTCTCTCCGTGGGGTGCTGATGCTTGGTGGCAAAGAACCTTCCTGATAATCCATCCGCTTATGCTTCCCTCGCATTTACGGAGGTCTCATTGCTGTAGCCCTCGGCAGTTTGGAAAGAAGAAGACCCTTACCCTTCATAAAGTAGGGCCTTGTCCTACTTTGAATGGAAAGGCAATAGCTGAGCTGAGGCCAATAAGGCGCCAGTCAAGTCTGACATATTCCCAAAGCCTGCTTCTTCAGGAAGATAACTGTAGAATCTAGGAATGTCTTTGCAAGGCTGGCAAAGGGCAGTCAGGACCCTGCACACTGCCTCTGGAATTACCGACTTCTGAACAGATCTGGAGGTCTCCCTTAGGGGAAGCTAACCCATTCTTCCAAATAGAGGCTTCCAAACGCAGGCCGCTTGGCTGCCTCTTGCTCTCTGAAGGAGGCCTGCTTTTCCCGCCTCCTATGAACCCCAAAACCCAGCCTCTGGGAAAAGCGGATCTTGAAGATCTTTTCTCAGAGGTTGTTTCCACGGAGCTGGGGCCGAGCCTGGAGCCCCAAACGCACAGGGGAAGAAAAACCACATGGACAAGTCTTTGCTCTCTAGGAGAGCTCTAGTGAACCTCACTCTGTCAGGAACGTTCTTGTTTCCTATGGAGACACCCCTGTCTGTGAAGCTGTGTACTGAACATGGAGACACAGAGTCTGATCCTCTCTGTGCATCTTTGAAGCTGTCGTTCAAACAACAGCTTGAAAATCCATACAATGCTCTTCCTTACCCGTGACACAGTTCTCATTGCTATACCCCTTGGCAGTATTTAGAAATCCATACCCAAACCCTTCTCCTAGTAGGCCTGGGTCCTAGTTCAGAGGAACATGCAATGGCGGAGCTGAGGCCAGTAAGGCACCAGTCAGGTCTCACACACTCTTGCAGCCTGATCGTCCAGGGACAGTAAGGCCTGTTGTGCCTTGCAGGAGGCTCGCTTGCGTTACCTCCTGTGAACTGCGTTTGCCAGCCTGGGGGAATAGCGGTCCCTGGAGATCTTTTCTCAGGGGCTCCTTCCCCTGAGCTGGGGCGGACCTCAGGGACCCAACTCACAGGGCAAGGCAAAACCATATGGACAGGTCTATGCTCTGTAGCAGACTTCTAGTGAACCTCATCTCTCAGGAACATTCTTGGCTCCTATAGAGACACTTCTGTGTGTGAAGCTGCGTACCTAACATAGGGGCACAGAGAGCCTGATTCTCTCAGTTCATTTTGACCCTGTCGTTCAGAAAACAGCTTGAGAATCCATAAAATGCTCTCCCTGACCGCTGAGAGAATTCTCACTGCTGTAGCCCTTGGCACTTTGTAGAAATCCGCAGCCAAACGCTTCTCCAAATAGGCCTGGGTCCTAGTTCGGAGGAACAGGCAATGGTGGAACTGAGGCCAGCAAGGCAACAGTCAGGTTTCACACACTCTGGCAGCCTGCTCCTCCAGGGACTGTAAGGCCTCTTTTTCTCTGCAGGAGATTCGCTTGCCTTACTTCCTGTGAACAGCGTTTCCCAGCCTCAGCGAAGCCGTTCCTGGAGATCTTTTCTCAGGGACAGTTTCCCCGGAGGTGTGGTGGACCTCGAGGACCCAACTCACAGGGGAAGGAAAAACCACATGGACAGGTCTATGCTCTGTAGGAGAGGTTTAGTGAACCTAATCTCTCAGGAACATTCTTGGCTCCTATAGAGACAACTCTGTGTGCGAAGCTACACTCCCAACATTGGGGAACAGGGATCTTGGTTCTCTCCGTGGGGTGCTGATGCTTTGTAGCAAAGCACCTGCTTGAGAATCCGTCCTCTTAGGCTTCCCTCGCCTTGACAGAAGTCTCATTGCTGTAGCCCTTGGCAGTTTCAAAGAAGAAGACCCTTACACTTCATAAACTAGGCCCTTGTCCTAGTTTGAATGGAAAGGCAATAGCTGAGCTGAGGCCATTAAGGAGCCAGTCCCCTCTGACACATTCCCGAAGCCTGCTCCTTCATGGAATATAACTCTAGAATCTTGGAATGTCTTTGCAAGGCTGGCAAAGGGCAGTCAGGAACCAGCACCCTGCCTCTGGAATTACCGACTTCTGAGCAGATCTGGAGGTCTCCTTTAGGAGAAGCTAACCCATTCCTTCCAAATAGAGGCTTCAAAACACAGGCAGGTTGGCTGCCTTTCGTGCCCGAAGGAGGCTTGCTTTTCTCTCCTCCTATGAACTCCAGTTCCCAGCCTCTGGGAAAAGCGTATCTTGAAGATATTTTCTCAGGGGTTGTTTCCACGGAGCTGGGGCCGAGCCCGGGGCCCAAAGGCACAGGGGAAGGCAAGACCACATGGACAGGTCTATGCTCTGTAGCAGACCTCTTGTGAACCTCATCTCTCAGGAGCATTCTTGGCTCTTATAGAGACACCTCTGTGTGTGAAGCTGCGTACCTAACATAGGGGCACAGAGAGCCTGATTCTCTCTGTTCATTTTGACGCTGTCATTCAGAAAACAGCTTGAGAATCCATAAAATGCTCTCCCTTACCACTGAGAGAATTCTCACTGCTGTAGCCCTTGGTACTTTGTAGAAATCTGCACCCAAACGCTTTTCCAAGTAGGCCTGGGTGCTAGCTCGGATGAACAGGCAATGGCGGAGCTGAGGCCAGTAAGGCAACAGTCAGGTTTCACACACTCTGGCAGCCTGCTCCTCCAGGGACTGTAAGGCCTCTTTTACTCTGCAGGAGATTCGCTTGCCTTACTTCCTGTGAACAGCATTTCCCAGCCTCGGCGAAGCGGTTCCTGGAGATCTTTTCTCAGGGACAGTTTCCCCGGAGGTGTGGCGGACCTCGAGGACCCAACTCACAGGGGAAGGCAAAACCACATTGACAGGTCTATGCTCTGTAGGAGAGGTTTAGTGAACCTAATCTCTCAGGAACATTCTTGGCTCCTATAGAGACAACTCTGTGTGTGAAGCTACACTCCCAACATTGGTGCACAGGGAGCTTGATTCTCTCCGTGGGGTGCTGATGCTTTGTGGCAAAGCACCTGCTTGAGAATCCATCCTCTTAGGCTTCCCTCACCTTGACAGAGGTCTCATTGCTGTAGCCCTTGGCAGTTTGCAAAGAAGAAGACCCTTACCCTTCATAAAGTAGGGCCTTGCCCTAGTTTGAATGGAAAGGCAATAGCTGAGCTGAGGTCAATAGGGAGCCAGTCCCGTCTGACACATTCCCGAAGCCTGCTTCTTCATGGAAAATAACTCGAGAATCTAGGAATATCTTTGCAAGGCTAGCAAAGGGCAGTCAGGAACCAGTACCCTGCCTCTGGAATTAACAACTTCTGAGCAGATCTGGAGGTCTCCTTTAGGAGAAGCTAACCCATTCCTTCCAAATAGAGGCTTCAAAACACAGGCAGGTGGGCTGCATTTTTGTTCCCGATGGAGGCGTGCTTTTCTCTCCTCCTACGAACCCCGGTTCCCAGACACTGGGAAAAGTGGATCTTGAAGATATTTTCTCAGGGGTTGTTTCCACGGAGCTGGGGCCGAGCCTGGAGACCCAAAGGCACAGGGGAAGGCAAGACCACATGGACAAGCCTTTGCTCTTTAGTATAGCTCTAATGAACCTCACCCTGTCAGGATCTTTCTTGATTCCTACGGAGACACACCTGTCTGTGAAGCTGCGGCTACAGAGAGCCTGATTCCCTCCGTTTACCGCTGAGTCTGCATTGCCAAGCAACAGCATGGGAACGCAGCCTGGGGCACTTCCCTTCCCTCGGACAGAGCTCTCCTTGCGGTAGGCCTTGGTAGTTTGCATACAATGGGGCCCTAAGCCCTCTGCAAGTTGGCCTGGCTCCTAGGTCCAAAGGGCAGGCCAGAGCGGAGCTGAGGCTGTCAGGCTCCAGACACATCTCCCATACTCCTACATCCTGCTCCTACCCGGGCGTGAACGCTAGAAGCTGGGAAGGTACCTGGACCGTGCAGGGGCGGGGCGAACGCGGGCGGCGTGGGGCGGGGGTCGGCTTCTGGCGGGGATGGGGGCGGGCTTCCCAGTTGTGCTCTCAGAGGTGGACACTGAGGCTGAAAACTCGCCGGGAGCGCACCCGGGACAGGTAAACCCGGGCTGCGGGGTTCGAGATTCAGATGGCTTTGGGTGGGGGTCGGTCCCAGTTGTGCTCCCGGGGTCGCCACTGCGGCTGGGAACGCGCAGGGAGCGCGGCAGGGGCGGGGCTAACCCTGGCGGAGCGGGGCGGGGTCGGCTCACGGGGGGGATGGGGAGGGGTTCCCACTTGCGCTCTCGGGGGTTGCAACTGCGGCTGGGAACGCCCATTTCGTCCGCTCCTGGGTCCCCAAGGATCGCCATCCCGTGGGTGCAGCGGAGGGCTGCAGACCACAGGTAAGGGAACTGGGATTGCGTGGAGCAGGGAACCAAGTATTCCGCTGTCTGTTGGCACATTCTCGGAGCTCCCCAACCTGGCGGTCGCAGAAAGGCCTTGCCTTTGGGGTCAAGGCCTTTACCGCTCCACCCCTCTGCTGAAAAATCTCAGAGTCTGCGCGGTTTTTCCAAGCAGCCTAGTGTCCGCTGGAAGTCCAAGGGACAGAACACTGAACTCTGGCCGGCTGGCCCAGCCCTGCTTCTGGCACTTTGTAAGCCAGCGGGCCCTTGAGCACCTGCTGGGATGGGAAAGGGAAGGGTCCATGGATTGCACCCTAGAAACTTAGTAGGGTGCATGGATTTCAAACCCTGGTGGCCGCCCAGGCAGCAAAGAAGTGGGGAGGGCACCTTGCTGCCCTTTCATGGCAGAATCTGTGGTTGTCCAGCTGCGTGGGCCTTTTCATGAGGACCCTGTGCAATAAAAGTTTGGTGTTTTGGAACTGAATAATTAGAACGTGTAAAAGCTTTAAATTATGTGGTGGTGTAATTAAAAAACAAAACAAAACAAAACCAAGCTCCAAGTGTTTTGCAAATGGAGGTTTAAATATTGAAGGACTGTATTCCTTGCACTGTGGCATTCTATCAAGAAGTGTGCAGGATTTTTTTTTTTAAGAAAAGTGTTCGAAGTGAGGAAAACAGGAAACCCAGAGGTGCCCCTGTATTTTGGGGAAGGCCTTAGGAGGTCACTTGGAAATGCTGCTGGCTGTGCGGGAGGGCGGCAGATGGGCTGTGCAGGCTTGTCCTTTGCATGGATGTTCTTGTGTGTGGAAACCCAGCTCGGAGCCATCTCCTGATGTGTAAGAATTTCGCAGACAAACCTTGAGCTAAGCAATGCATTTTTTCCTAAGAAAATGTTTGTCTTAAGCGATGTAAATATCCTATGTATTTCCGCTAGACTCTGGCTTCAGGTCGGTTCCCCCAAAAGGCTCAGAAGCGATTTGAACAAAACAGCATGTTTTCCTCCTAGCTTGTTCTCCTTATCTATGTTAAGGAAATGATATATTTGCCTGCAATACTGCCTTTCTTCAAGATTCATGTCAATCAAGTTTTGGCCCGGGATGACTCACCTGCTGCCAATATTATCTCAATGCATGTCGTGGGGGAGGGGCCTGGTGCCATTCCCTGAAACAGTTCCTTTCTTTCCTTAGCTGACTGCTAGTGCCTGTAGAATATCTGGCTAAAGACCAGCAGGGGGTACTCTTACTTCCCCCCCCACCCCGCCTCGAGTCTAAGTCAGCAGCTTTCTCTATCTCTTTAATACTTTAATAACACTTGATGACACAAAAGCTCTGAGCGATCAAATCATATCAAATCTTCATTTCAGATTGAAGATGCATTCCATGGTATTGCCATCTTAAGTCTTTCCATCGTTATGGAATATCTGTCCATGTATTCAGGATAGTTTTCAGCCAGGGTGTATAATTTCCAGTGTGCCAGTCTTGTCATCCTCCTTACATCCATGGCAAAGTGTTTTATTCATGTTGATATTATTGAAAGGGAATTTTTTAAAATTCCTTTTCAGATTATTATCTGCTAATGTATACAGATAAAACTGTGTAATCATTCATTTTTATCAGTTTGGACAGCTTGATAGTTGTCTTTAATTTCTTTACTTTCTGACACTTTAAGATTATCCTGGGACACATATGTAATGCCTCACCCCTAAATTCAGACATGTGTTCAAAGAACTTCTGTCCTTTTATTTATTTATTTATTTATTCTTTAACATTGAAATCGTTTTGACTATGCTGGGTGTTTGTTGCTAGATGGAAGTAGCTAGGACCTCTGGACTGCAGTCTCTCATCTCTTGCTGACCTCTTGTTGACCTCTGCAGAATCCTGGTAGGTGGGAGCTTGTTAGTTCCTTGTTCCTTATCAGAACCTCCTGTGGTAAGTGTTTTTCTCTTCTCTGTTGCCTGGTAAGGGTGGGTGGTCATGGGCATCCCAAAGTTGGCTAGAAGTCAATTATTTAGGCAGGCTTGTGCACAGATATGGGAGAAGGCAATGGCACCCCACTCCTGGAAAATCCCAAGGATGGAGGAGCCTGGTAGGCTGCAGTCCATGGGGTGGCTAAGAGTCGGACACCACTGAGTGACTTCGTTTTCACTTTTCACTTTCATGCATAGGAGGAGGAAATGGCAACCCACTCCAGTGTTCTTGCCTAGAGAACCCCAGAGACTGCGGGGCCTGGTGGGCTGCCATCTATGGCATGGCACAGGGTCGGCCTCAACTGAACCACTTAGCAGCTGCAGCAGCAGCAGCAGCAGTGCATAGATATCAAAGGGGATGAGAACAGTCAGGTAGGATCACATATGTCATCGTGAAACAATACTTCTCCTCTTAGCCAAAGCTAACGAAAGATTTCTGTTCTAGGTCAACCTAGAAGAGATCACTTAAGAGGTAAAGAAACTTAAACTCCATTAGCAAAGGCAGTTCAACATCTCAAGAAAACTTGTGCTAGGCACAAAACTCTTTTCTGGGGGCCTACTTTCCCTACAACCTCCTTATCCCATTCTGTACCCATTCCTTTGCTTCTCCTGTCCTGAAAATGCCACCTGTAAGACAGAACTACTTCGTTTTCCTTCTTAAAGTGTGATTGCATTCCATACATTCTTGTAATAACAAGTCATACATTTCCCTTCAGCAACCAAGAACTGACTCTTATATTGGCATTTGATAGATTGGTGAGCATACCTATCAGTGATAATAGCGCCCACCCCGCTTCCTGCAAGAACAGAACAAAACAAAACAAAACAAAAAAATTGCTTTCTTACATTTAATATGTTCGGATGGTGCCAGTCACTATTCATGCAGAGTCAAAAATCTCTTTTGTTTCTGTGTAAAAGGGAGGTCCTTTCAAGTCGTGAATGTTTCAGAAGTTTCATTTATTTGGAAGTGACCTAGCTATTCAATACACTGTCGTCACTTAGTTTAGCACCAGGATAGAAACTCAGGTAACCAAAACACCTGGAGGAACGATTGTAAGTTCAGTTCAGTTCAGTTGCTCAGTCGAGTCTGACTCTTTGTGACCCCGTGGCCTGCAGGACGCCAGGCTTCCGTGTCCATCACCAACTCCAGGGGCTTGCTCAAACTCATGTCCATCGAGTCAGTGATGCCATCCAACCATCGTACCCTTGTCATCCCCTTCTCCTCTGCCTTCAATCAAGACTATGAGAGGCAGATATTTTAGAGTATAATTATTGTAAAGAGTTTGTCTAAAAGCTCATATCACATTTACATTTTTTACTTTTGTTGTTGTCGTTTCCAGGTAGTTTCTTGCTGACAAGCTTGTGACAGATATAACAATAGAGCAATTTTTACCTCAAAAGAAACCTAGGCACTATGAACATGTTGTGCTTAATGTTGTTGACTCTTAGACATGTCTATAGTGGAGGAGCAAAACCAAAAATACTAGATATTTAATATTGACTAGTTCCCAGTTCACGGGACTCTGACATTCATTTAGGTCAATGTTTTCTTGTATTTCCAGCAGTTTGATTTGGAAGGGCTGCCTTGTCTTGAGACCATTGAAATCAGAACTCAGAACTTGAGCAATATTATCAAAA
Organism: Bubalus kerabau; assembly: GCF_029407905.1. Taxonomy (NCBI): domain Eukaryota; kingdom Metazoa; phylum Chordata; class Mammalia; order Artiodactyla; family Bovidae; genus Bubalus; species Bubalus kerabau. Next base: position 96,941 of record NW_026577936.1, read on the forward strand.
AACACAAGGCTCACACTGACATATACCTTAATCCAGACAGACAGACAAGACATCTTCCAGTTTTCCGCCTGAGATTTAAAATATTTCTTTGAGCCGTTTTCCTGGGAAGTGGGGGGGGGGGGAGTGGGGGTGGCAGCGAGGCAGGCTTGGGTAACAAGCTAATTGTTGGTCATTGCATATGCAAAGAACCAGCTTTCCGGGTTCCAAGGAAAAAAGCTTCCTTGGTACCCAATTTTGTTTGGATCTATAGACTCTCATGGCCCTCCTAGGTCAGGACATCTTTCCTTTCTGTAGTCCTCGTTTGAACCCTAAATCATAGACAGCTTGGATTGTCTCTGTGGGGTGGATGTATTGTCCTCGTGTTTGACCTGGCGGCAGTAGCGAGGTCCGAGAGCCTCTCCTGGAACCGGGCGTGGGGACAGGGCTCACCGGGAGCCCCTGGTGGAAGTGGGCAATGCGCCGGGAGCGCGCCAGGGGCGGGGCGATCCCAGGCGGCGCGGGTCGGGGTTCCGGTCGGGAGGGGGTGGGGGGTGGTAACAGTTGTGCTCTCGGGGGTCCCCACTGCAGCTGGAAACGCGCTGGGAGTGCGGCAGGGGCGGGGTAAACCTGGGCTGCGCGGGTCGAGATTTAGATGGCTGTGGGTGGGGGTTCGGTCCCAGTTTTGCTCTCCGGGGTCGCCACTGCGGCTAGGAACGCCCATTTCCTATGCTAATGTGTCCCCAAGGATCCACATCTAGTGGGTGCAGCGGAGGGCTGCGGGCCACAGGTCAGAGAACTGGGACTGCTTGGAGCAGGGAACCACGTATTCCGCCCTCTGTTGGCACATTCTCGGAGCTCCCCAACCTGACGGTTGCAGAAAGGCCTCGCCCTTGGTGTCAAGGCCTTTACCGATCCACACCTTTGCTGAAAAATCTCAGTCTGCACGGTTTTCCCAAGCAGCCTAGTGTCCCCTGGAAGTCCAAGGGACAGAACCCTGAACTCTGGCCGGCTGGCCCAGCCCTGCCTCTGGCACTTTGTAGGCCAGCGGGCCCTGGAGCACCTGCTAGGATGAGAAAGGGAAGGGTCCGCGAATTGCACCCTAGAAAGTTAGTAGGGTGCATGGATTTCAAACCCTGGTGGCCGCCCAGGCAGCAAAGAAGTGGGGAGGGCACCTTGCTGCCCTTTCATGGCAGAATCTGTGGCTGTCCTGATGCGTGGGCCTTTTCATGGGGACCTTGTGCAATAAAAGTTTGGTGTTTTGGTACTGAATAATTAGAAATTGTAAAAAGTTTAAATTATGTGGTGGTGTAATTAAAAAACAAAACAAAACAAAACCAAGCCCCAAGTGTTTGGCACAGGGAGGTTTAAGTATTGAAGGCCTGTTTTCCTTGCACTGTGGCATTCTATCAAGAAGTGTGCAGGATTTTTTTTTTTTTAAGAAAAGTGTTCGAAGAGCTTGAAACAGGAAACCCAGAGGTGCCCCTGTATTTTGGGGAAGGCCTTAGGAGGTCACTTGGAAATGCTGCTAGCTGTGGGGGAGGGGTCAGATGGGCTGTGCAGGCTTGTCCTTTGCATTCATGTTCTTGTGTGTAGAAACCCAGCTCGGAGCCATCTACTGATGTGTAAGAATTTCGCAGACAAACCTTGAGCTAAGCAATGCATTTGTTCCTGAGGAAATGTTTGTCTTAAGCGATGTAAATATCCTATGTATATCTGCTGGACTCTGGCTTCAGGTCGGTTCCCCCAATAGGCTCAGAAGCGACTTGAACAAAACAGTATGTTTTCCTCGTACCTTGTTCTCCTAATCTATGTTAAGGAAATGATATATTTGCCTGGAATACTGCCTTTCTTCAAGATTCATGTCAATCAGTTTTTGGCCCAGGATGACTCACCTGCTGCCAATGTGACCTCAAGGCATGTCGTGGGGGAGGGGCCTGGTGCCATTCCCTGAGACAGTGCCTTTCTTTCCTTAGCTGACTGCTAGTGCCTGTAGAATATCTGGCTAGAGACCAGCAGGGCGTACACCCCGCCTCAAGTCTAAGTCAGCAGCTTTCTCTATCTCATTTATACTTTAATAACAATTGATGACACAAAAGCTCTGAGCGATCAAATCATATCAAATCTTCATTTCAGATTGAAGATGCATTCCATGGTATTTCCATCTTAAGTCTTTCCATTGTTATGGAATATCTGTCCATGTATTCAGGATAGTTTTCAGCCAGGGTGTATAATTTCCAGTGTGCCAGTCTTGTCATCCTCGTTACATCCATGGCAAAGTGTTGTATTCATGTTGACATTATTGAAAGGGAATTTTTTTAAATTCCTTTTCAGATTATTATCTGCTAATATATACAGAAAAAACTGTGTAATCTTTCGTTTTTATCAGTTCGGACAGCTTGATAGTTGTCTTTAAATTCTTTCCTTTCTCATACTTTAAGATTTTCCGGGCACCGTACATGTACTGCCTCACCCCTAATCTCAGTCATGTGTTCAAAGGACTTCTGTCCTTTATTTGTTTACTTATTTTTTGCAACATTGAATTCGTTTTGACTATGCTGGGTCTCTGCTGCAAGATGGAAGTTGCTAGGACCTCTGGACTGCAGTCTTCCATCTCTTACTGACCTCTTGTTGACCTCTGCAGAATCCTGGTTGGCGGGAGCTTGTTAGTTCCTTGTTCCTTACCAGGACCTCCTGTGGTAAGTGTTTTTCTCTTCTCTGTTGCCTGGTAAGGGTGGATGGTCATTGGCATCCCAAAGCTAGCTAGAAGTCAATTATTTAGGCAGGCTTGTGCATAGATATGGGAGAAGGCAATGGCACCCCACTCCAGTACTCTTGCGTGGAAAATCCCATGGATGGAGGAGCCTGGTAGGCTGCAGTCCATGGGGTGGTTAAGAGTCGGACACCACTGAGCGACTTCACGTTCACTTTTCACTTTCATGCATGGGAGGAGGAAATGGCAACCCACTCCAGTGTTCTTGCCTAGAGAACCCCAGGGACTGCGGGGCCTGGTGGGCTGCCGTCTATGGGGTCGCACAGAGTCGGACACGACTGAAACGACTTAGCAGCAGCGGCGGCGGCAGCAGCAGCAGAAGCAAGGCATCGATATCAAAAGGGCTGCAAACAGTCAGGAAGGATCACATATGTCACCGTGAAACACTACTTCTCCGCTTAGCCAAAGCTAACCAAAGATTTCTGTTCTAGGTCAACCTAGAAGAGATCACTTAAGAGGTAAAGAAACTTAAACTCCATTAGCAAAGGCAGTTCGACATCTCAAGAAAACTTGTGCTAGGCACAGAACTCTTTTCTGGGGGTCCACTTTCCCTACAACCTCCTTATCCCATTCTGTACCCATTCCTTTGCTTCTCCCATCCTGAAACTGCCACCTGTAAGACAGAACTACTTCGTTTTCCTTCCTCAAGTGCCATTGCATTCCACATACTTTCTTGATATAACAAGTCATACATTTCCCTTCAGCAACCAAGAACTGACTTTTATATTGGCATTGGCTATAGCCCGCCCCCCTCCCCCCACCCCCAAGAACAGAACAAAACAAAACAAAACAATTGCTTTCTTACATTTAACATGTCAGGATGGTGCCAGACACTATTCATGGAGAGTCAAAAATCTCTTTTGTTTCTGTGTAAAAGGGAGGTCCTTTCAAGTCGTGAATGTTTCAGAACTTTCATTTATTTGGAAATGACCTAGCTATTCAATACACTGTCGTCACAAGGATAGAAACTCGGGTAACCAAAACACCTGGAGAAACGTTTGTTAGTTCAGTTCAGTTCAGTTGCTCAGTCGTGTCTGACTCTTTGGGACCCCGTGGCCTGCAGGACGCCAGGCTTCCGTGTCTGTCACCAGCTCCAGGGGCTTGCTCAAACTCATGTCCATCGAGTCAGTGATGCCATCCAACCATCGTACCCTTGTCATCCCCTTCTCCTCTGCCTTCAATCAAGACTATGAGAGGCAGATATTTTAGAGTATAATTATTGTAAAGAGTTTGTCTAAAAGCTCATATCACATTTACATTTTTTACTTTTGTTGTTGTCGTTTCCAGGTAGTTTCTTGCTGACAAGCTTGTGACAGATATAACAATAGAGCAATTTTTACCTCAAAAGAAACCTAGGCACTATGAACATGTTGTGCTTAATGTTGTTGACTCTTAGACATGTCTATAATGGAGGAGCAAAACCAAAAATACTAGATATTTAATATTGACTAGTTCCCAGTTCACGGGACTCTGACATTCATTTAGGTCAATGTTTTCTTGTATTTCCAGCAGTTTGATTTGGAAGGGCTGCCTTGTCTTGAGACCATTGAAATCAGAACACAGAACTTGAGCAATATTATCAAAAAACACAAGGCTCACACTGACACATACCTTAATCCAGACAGACAGACAAGACATCTTCCAGGTTTCCGCCTGAGATTTAAAATATTTCTTTGAGCCAGTCTTCTGGGGAGTGGGGGGATGGAGGTGGCAGTAAGGCAGGCTTGGGTAACAAGCTAATTGTTGGTCATTGCATATGCAAAGAACCAGCTTTCCGGGTTCCAAGGAAAAAAGTTTCCTTGGTAACCAACTTTGTCTAGTTCTATAGAATATCATGGCCCTCCTAGGTCAGGTCATCTTGCCTTTCTGTAGTCCTCGTTTGAACCCTAAATCATAGACAGCTTGGATTGTCTCTGTGTGGTGTATGTATTGTCCTCATGATTGACCTGGAGGCAGCAGCGAGGTCCGAGAGCCTTTCCTGGAACCGGGCGTGGGGACGGGGCTCACCGAGAGCCGCTGGTGAAGGTGGGCAGCGCCTCTGGAGCGCGGCAGGGGTGGGGCGCCCCGGGCGGCGCAGGGCGGGTGTCGGCTCCTGGCGGGGGTAGGGGAGGGCTTCCCAGTTGTGCTCTCGGAGATGGCCACTGCGGCTGGAAACGCGCCGGGAGCGCAGCCAGGGTGGGGTAAACCTGGGCTGCACAGGTCGAGATTCCGCTCGCTGTGGGTGGGGGGTCGGTCCCTGTTGTGCTCCCGGGGGTCGCCAATATGGCTGGGAACCCGCAGGGAGCCCGGCAGGGCCGGGACGAAACCTGGCGGCGCGGGGCGGGGTGGGGGTCCGTTCGCAGTGGGGGTCGGCTCCTGGCAGGGGTGGGGGAGGGCTTTCCAGATGTGCTGTTGGGGGTCGCCATTGCGGCTGGGAATGCCCATTTCGTGAACTCCTGGATCCCCAAGGATCGGCATCCATTGGCCACAGCGGAGGGGTGCGGAACACAGGTAAGGGAACGGGGACTGCGTGGAGCAGGGAACCATGTATTCCGCCCTGTGTTGACACAGTCTCAGAGCTCCCCAACCTGGCGGTCGCAGGAAGGCCTCGTCTTTGGGGTCAAGGCCTTTACCACTCCACCCCTCTGCTGAAAATCCTCAGAGTCTGCGCGGTTTTCCCAAGCAGCCTAGTGTCTGCTGGAAGTCCAAGGGACAGAACCCTGAATTCTGGCCGGCTGGCCCAGCCCTGCTTCTGGCACTTTGTAGGCCAGCGGGCCCTGGAGCACCTGCTAGGATGGGAAAGGGAAGGGTATGCGAATTGCACCCTGGTGGCCGCCGAGGCAGCAAAGAAGAGGGGAGGGCACCTTACTGCCCTTTAATGGCAGACAGAATCTGTGGCTGTCCTGCTGCGTGGGCCTTTTCATGGGGACCTTGTGCAATAAAAGTTTACCGGTGAACTTAGGGAACTTCCCAGTGTGCTTCTGACAGATGAGGGATGCTGTGGAGTTGGCGGGGCCTCTCAGGACTCTGCTGGGTTTGGCGCAATGGAAGAGGGCCTCATCTCCAGGGAAGGCAGGAACCTCAGGCTTCCTCTCCGTTTCAGACTCCGACCGCAGGGTACCTGCAGAGTTGGGACAGGAGAGTCAGGAATCGTCTTGTCTGAGGAAGGGAACTCCGCTTGCCTCTCGAGGTGCTCAGGGGGTCTCAGGCCCCTTGTTGAGCTGTGTGTGGAACCTGCGGGTATTTCCGGAAATGCACGACGGTGACAGTGCCCCTTCGTGTTGTGCCTTCACCCACTGGGTTGCCTTCGAAGAGGTGTCTGGGCCTCGGGTTCTTTTTAAGAGCGGACCGGGAAATCGGGGTCTTTCGGCATGTGGGACCACCCACGGGGCTAGTCTCAAATTTCCTAGTGAGGCCGGCTTCATCCTGACGTGTGCCAGGAAGGCCGGGGACCCTTCCAGACAACGCAGGGGGATCGACTCTCCTGTCGCCATCAGGAGGGGAGAAGGGGCTCAGATGAAGTGGGGCCGGAACCCTCGGTGTTACCCTTGAGGGAAACCGGCGTGTGGGGGACTTTTGGGGGTTGCATGAAAGGAGTCAGTTACCATTTCGCACTTCAGGACAGAACCTGGGACTTCCCTTGAGACGCCGTAGCGGGCAAGGGCCTCATCTTGCGAAGACGTTGGAACCATGTGGATTTTCTCGAGTTGCGGCGGGATTCTAGAGTTACGACGGGGATTTCAGGCTTCCTCTTGTGTTGGCCCCGGGAAGCCTAATCTTCCATTCGAGTTGCGAGGGAAAGCTTGGGGTTGCACTCGAGTCACTGCAGGGCCAAAGAGACCTCATCTAGGCCTGTGTCCGGGACTTAACGTTCCTCTCAAGGGAAGAAAGGGATCTCAGGGTGGCGTTCCAGACTCCCCCGGGGAGTCAGGCCTAGCCTCGAGGGCAAGCAAAGGATGCCGCTCTCCTCTCAAGTCGCGACGCAGATCTCTTGGAGCCCACTGAGTGGCCTCAAGGGTGTCAGGCCTTCTCTTCAGTTTGGAGAGAGGACTCAGGATTGCGGTCTGGGTCAGGCAGGAAAAGAAGGCCCTCACCTCGCGAGGATGGGGGCTTCTCAGGGGTTTCCTCGAGCTGCGGCGCCCGTGGGGGTTTTTCACGAGGCAAGACGAGGATCTCAGGGAGCCTCTCGTGCGGTGCCAGGGAAGTCAGGTCTCTGTGCGGGTGGCGAGGGGGAGTGCGTCATGGCTCTCGAGTCATGGGAGAGGACTAGGGCCTCCAGACGCATTGAAGAAGGACACTCGAGGTCTTTCTGGGGTTGCGGCGGGAAAGCCTCATTTCCCTCGACTTCTGCCAGGGACCTGAGGGAACTTCCCATGGTGCCTCTGATAGGTGAGGGATGCTGTGGAGTTGGCGGGGCCTCTCGGGACTCCGCTGGGCTTGGCGCAATGGAAGAGGGCCTCATCTCGAGGGGAGACAGGAAACTTAGGCTTCCTCTCCTTTTCGGACTCCAACCACAGGGTCCCTGCAGAGTTGGGACAGGAGAGTCAGGCCTCGTCTTGTCTGAGGAAGGGAACTCCGCTTGCCTCTCGAATTGCTCAGGGTGTCTCACGCACCTCGTCGAGCTGTGTGTGGAAACCGCGGGTTTTTCCGGACGACTCACGGGGGTGTCAGTGCCCCTTCGAGTGGTACCTTCACCCACAGGGTTGCCTTCGAAGAGGGGTCCGGGCCTCGGGTCCTTCTCAAGAGCGGACCGGGGAATCGGGGGCGTTCGGCATGTGGCACCACCCACGTGGCTCGTCTCGAATTTCCCCGTGAGACCGGCCTCATCCTGAGGTGCGCCGGGAAGGCCGGGAACCCCTTCCAGACCACGCAGGGGAATCGCCTCTCCTGTCGCGATCAGGAGGGGAGAAGGGGCTCAGATGAAGCTGTGCCGGGACTCTAGGTGTTCCCCTCGAGGGAACCCGGCGTGTCGGGGAACTTGTGGGTGTCGTACGAAGGGTGTCAGGTACCGTTTCGCACTTCAGGGCGGATCATGGGACTTCCCTTGAGACGCCGTAGTGGGCAAGGGCCTCATCTTGCGAAGACGTTAGAACCACGTGTTTTTTCTCGATTTGCGGTGGGATTCTCGAGTGACGACGGGGATTACAGGCTTCCTCCTCTGTTGGCCCTGGGAAGCCCCGTCTTCCATTCGAGTGGCGAGGGAAAGCTGGGGGCTGCCTTGAGTCACTGCAGGGCCAAAGAGACCTCATCTAGGCGTGTGTCCAGGACCTAATGTTCCTATCCAGGGAAGGCAGGGATCTCGGGGTTGCATTCCAGGATCCCCTGGGGTGCCAGGCCTCGTCTCAAGGGGAAGCCAAGGACTCCGCTGTCCTCCCGAGTCGCGACGCGGATCTCTTGGAGCCCCCTACTGGCCTCAGTGGAGTCAAGCCTCCTCTTCATTTTGGAGAGAGGGCTCGGGATTGTTCTCCAGGCCATGTAGGAAAAGAAGGCCCTTCACCTCGTGAGGACGGGGGCGTCTCAGGGCTTTCCTCGAGCTGCGGCGCCCTTGGGGGTTTTCTCGCGAGGCACGACGAGGATCTCAGGGAGCCTCTCGTGCGGCGCCAGGGAAGTCAGGTCTCCCTGCGCGTGGCGAGGGGGAGCGCGTCATGGCTCTCGAGTCACGGGAGGGGACTAGGGCCTCGAGACGCGTTGAAGAGGGACTATCGAGGTCTTTCTCGGGTTGTGTCGGGAAAAGTCATTTCCCTCGACTTCTGCCGGGGACCTTAGGGAACTTCCCAGGGTGTCTCTGAGAGTTGATGGATACTGTGGAGTTGGCGGGGCCTCTCGGGACTCCGCTGGGTTTGTCGCAATGGAAGAGGGCCTCATCTCGAGGGGAGGCAGGAACCTCAGACTTCCTCTCTGTTTCGGACTCAGACCGCAGGGTCCCTGCAGAGTTGGGACAGGAGAGTCAGGCTACGTCTTTTCTGAGGAATGGAACTCCGCTTGCCTCTCGAGTTGTTCATCGGGTTTCAGGCCCCTTGTCAAACTGTGTGTGGAATCTGCAGGTTTTTCCAGACGATGCACGGGGGTGTCAGTGATCCTTCGATTTGTGCCTTCATCCACAGGGTTGCCTTCGAAGAGGTGTCCGGGCATCGGGTTCTTATGAAGAGCGGACTGGGAAATCGGGGTCGTTCAGCATTTGGCAGCACCCACGTGGGTTGTCTCGAATTTCCTCATGAAACCGGCCTCATCCTGAGGTGTGCCGCCAAGGTCATGAAACTCTTCCAGACAAAGCAGAGGAATCGACCCTCCTGTGGCGATCAGGAGGGGAGAAGTGGCTCAGATGAAGTGCTGCTGGGAACCTCGGTGTTTCCCTCAAGTGAGACAGGTATGTCGGGTAACTTTTGGGGTTGCATAAAGCGTTCCAAGTACCATTTCACTCTTCAAAATGGAACGTTGGACTTCTCTTGGGGTGCTCCAGCGGGCAAGGGCCTCATCTTGGAATGACTGCGGAACCACTTGGTTTTTCTCGAGTTGCGGTGGGATATTTGAGTTACCACAGGGAATTCATGCTTCCTCTTGTGTTGGCCCACAAAAGTCTTATCTTCCATTCGAGATTCGAGGAAGAGCTGGAGGTGCGCTCTAGTCACTGAAGGCAAAAGAGACCCCACCAAGGCTTGTGTGCAGGACCTAATGTTCATCTCAAGACTCGACAGAAATCTCGGGGTTGCATTCCAGACTCACCTTGGAGTCAGGCCTCGTCTCGAGGGGAAGCAAAGGACTCTGCTCTCCTCTCGAGTCGGACGGGTATGTCTTGGAGCCCACTGAGTGGCTTAAAGGGAGTCAAACCTCCTCTGGTGTTTGGAGGGAGGACACGGGATTGCTCTCCAGGCAATGCATGAAATGAAGGCCCTCATCTCCCGATGACTGGGGCGTCTCGTAGGTTTTCTCGAGCTGTGGCGCTAGTGTGGGGTTTCTCACGAAGTAAGACTGGGAGCTCAGTGAGCCTCTCACGTGGTGCCAGGGCAGTCAGGTCTCTATGCACGTGGTGAGAGGGAGCCCGTCATTGTTCTCGAGTCATGGTAGTGGAATTGGGCCTGAAGACGTGTTAAAGAAGGACTCTCAAGGTCTTTCTTGGGTTGCAGCAGGAAACCCTGGGTTCCATCGACTTGTGCCAGTGACCTCAGGAAGCTTCTCAGCGTGCCTCTGAGAAGTCAGGGTCACTGTGGAGTTGGGAGGGGCCTCTCGGAACTCCACTGGGTTTGGTGCAATGGAAGAGGGCCTCATGACAAGTTGAGGCAGGAACCTCAGGGTTCCTCTCCTGGCTTCGAATGCGCCGGATCTGACTCGGATCCCAGAGTCCCTGCAGAGTTGGGACAGGAGAGTCAGGCCTCGTCTTGTGTGGAGGAATGGAACTCCGCTTGACTCTCGTGTTGTTCATGGGGTGACAGGCCACTTGTCGATTTGTATGTGGAACTTGCGGGTTTTTCTGGACGATGCACCGGGGTGTCACTGCCCCTTCGTGTTGTGCCTTGATCCACAGGATTGCCTTCGAGTTGGGTTCTGCCATCGGGTTCTTATCAAGAGCGGACCAGGGAATCGGGGTCTTTTGGCATGTCGCACCACCCATGAGGCTATGTCTCGAATTTCCTCGTGAGACTGGCCTCATCTTGATGTGCGCCAGGAAGGTCGGGAACGCCTTCCAGACAAAGCAGGGGAATCGAACCTCCTGTCGTGATCAAGAGGGGAGAAGAGTCTCAGATGAAGTGGTGCCGGGAACCTCGGTGTTCTCCTCAAGTGAGACTGGTATGTCGGGGAACTTTTGGGGTCGCATCAAGGGTTCCAAGTAACTTTTCGCTCTTCAATACGGAACGTGGGACTTCTCTTGAGACGCTGTAGCGGGCAAGGGCCTCATCTTTTGATGACGGGGGAACCACGTGGTTTTTCTTGAGTTGTGGCGGGTTTCTCGAGTTACAACGGGGAATTCAGGCTTCCTCTTCAACTGGCCCAGGGAAGTCCAGTTTTCATTCGAATTGCGAGTTAGAACCGGGGATTGCTCTCGAGACACTGCAGGGCCAAATAGACCTCATCTAGGCTTGTGTCCAGGACCTAATGTTCCTCTGCTGGGGCGACAGCGATCTCGGCATTGCATTCTCGACTCACCCTGGGAATCAGGCCTCGTCTCGAGGGGAAGCCAAGGACACCGCTCTCCTCTCGAGTCGCGACGGGTATATCTTGGAGCTCACTGTGTGGCCTAAAATGAGTCAAGCCTCCTGTGGAGTTTGGAGAGAGGACTCAGGATTGCTCTCCAGGCCATACAGCAAAAGAAGGCCCTCATCTCGTGAGGACTGGGGCGTCTCGTGTGTATTCTCGAGCTGCGGCTCCAGTGTGGTGTTGCTCACGAGGTATAATGGGGAGCTCAGGGAGCCTCTCCTGTGGCGCCAGGGAAGTCAGGTTTCTATGCGCGTGGCCAGGGGGAGCGCGTCATTGCTCTCGAGTCATGGTAGGGGAATCGCACCTCAAGACGCGTTGAAGAAGGACTCTCGAGGTCTTTTACGGGTTGGGGCAGGAAACCCTTGGTTCCCTCGACTTGTGCCGGTGATCTCAGGAAGGTCTAAGGGTGCCTCTGAGAAGTCAGGGATACTGTGCAGTTGGGAGGGGCCTCTCGGGACTCCACTGGGTTCGGTGCAATGGAAGAGGGCCTCATCTCAAGTGGAGGCAGGAAACTCATGTTTCCTCTCCTGACTTCCCCTGGGCCAGATCTGACTCGGATCGCAGTTTTGCTGCAGAGTTCGAACAGGAGAGTCAGGCCTCGTCTTGTGTGGAGGAATGGAACTCTGCTTGCCTCTCCAGTTGTTCACGGGGTGACAGGTCACTTCTCGAGCTGTGTGTGGTACCTGCGGGTTTCTGCGGACGATACCCGGGGGTGTCAGTGCCCCTTTGTGTTGTGCCTTCATCAAAAGGGTTATCTTCAAAGAGGTGTCCGGGCATTGGGATCTTATCAAGAGTGAACCGGGAAATCGGGGTCTTTCGGCATGTGTCACCATCCACGAGGCTATGTCTCGAATATCCTCGTGAGACCGGCCTCATCCTGAGATGCACCGGGAAAGGCGGGAACCCCTTCAAGACAAAACAGGGGAATCAAACCTCCTGTCACGATCCGGAGGGGAGAAGGGGCCCAGATGTAGTGGTGCCGGGAACCTCGGTGTTCTCCTCGAGTCAGACCGGTGTGTCGAGGAACTTTTGAGGTCGCATCAAGGGTGCCAATACCATTTCGCACTTCAAGACGGAACGTGGGACTTCTCTTGAGACGCTGTAGGGGGCAAGGGCCTCATCTTGCGATGACGGGGGAACCACGTGGCGTTTCTCGAGTTGTGGCGGGATTCTCGAGTTTCGACGGGGAATACAGTCTTCCTCATGTGTTGGCCCAGGGAAGTCCTATCTTCCATTCGAGTTTCAAGGGAGAGCTGGGGATTGTCCACGAGTCACTGCAGGGCAAAATAGACCTCATCTAGGCTTGTGTCCAGGACTTAATGTTCGTCCCTAGGGGCGACAGGGATCTGGGGGTTGCATACCAGACTCACCCGGGGAATCAGGCCTCGTCTCGAGGGGAAGCAAAGAACTCCGCTGTCCTTTTGAGTCGCGATGGGTATCTCTTGGAGCCCACTGTGTGCCCTAAAGGGAGTCAAGCCTCCTGTGGAGTTTGGAGAGAGGACTCGGGATTGGACTCCAGGCCATGCAGGAAAAGGAGGCCCTCATCTCGAGATGACGGTGGCGTCTCGTGGGTTTTCTCGAGCTGCGGCGCCAGTGTGGAGTGTCTCATGAAGTACCACGGGGATCTCAGGGAGCCTCTTGTGTGGCGCCAGGAAAATCCAGTATTCCTTTCGAGTTGCGAGTTAGAACTGGGGATTGCTCTCCAGTCACTGCAGGGCAAAATAGACATCATCTACGCTTGTGTCCAGGACCTAGTGTTCCACTACTGGGCCGACAGGGATCTCAGGGTTGCATTCTCGACTCACCCGGAGAGTCAGGCCTCGTCTTGAGGGGAAAAAAAGGACTCCACTCTCCTGTCGATTCGCGACGGGTATCTCTTGGAGCCCACTGCGTGGCGTAAAGGGAGTGAAGCCTCCTATGGAGTTTGGAGAGATGACTCAGGATTGTTTTCCTGGCCATGCAGGAAAAAAGGCCCTCATCTCGCGATGACGGGGGCATCTCGTGGGTTTTCTCCAGCTGCGGCGCCAGTATCAGATTTCTCACGAGGTACAACGGGGAGCTCAGAGAGCCTCTCGTGTGGTGCTAGGGACGTCAGGTCTCCGTGCGTGTGGTGAAGGGGAGTGCGTGATTGCTCTCGAGTCATAGTAGGCGAATTGGGCCTCAAGACGCATTGAAGAAGGACTCTCGAGGTCTTTCTCGGGTTGCGGCAGGGAACCCTGGGTTCCCTCGACTTGTGTCGGTGACCTCAGGCAACTTCTCAGGGTGCCTCTGAGAAGTCAGGGACACTGTGGATTTGGGAGGGGCCTTTCGTTACTCAACTGGGTTTGGTGCAATTGAAGAGGGCCTCATCTCGAATGGAGGCAAGAACCTCAGGGGTCCTCTCCATTTCTGACTCGGGTCGCAGAGTATCTGCCGAGTATGGACAAGAGAGTCACGCCTCGTCTTCTGTGGAGGAATGGATCTCCGCTTGCCTTTCGAGTTGTTCACGGAGTGACAGGCCACTTGTTGAGCTGTGTGTGGAACCTGCGGGTTTTTCCAGACGACGCACAGGGGTGTCAGTGCCCCTTCGTGTTGTGCCTTCATCCAAAGGGTTGCCTTCAAAGAGGTGTCCGGGCATCGGGTTCTTTTCAAGAGCGTACCAGAAAATTGGGGTCTTTCAGCATGTGGTACCACCCACGAGGCTACGTCTCGAATTTCCTCGGGAGACCGGCCTCATCCTGAGGTTCGCCGGGAAGGTAGGGAACCCCTTGCAGACAAAGCAGGGGAATCGATCCACCGGTCACGATCAGAAGGGGAGAAGGGGCTCAGATGAAGTGGTGCCGGGAACCTCGGTGGTCCCCTCGAGTGAGACCGGTATGTCACGGCATTTTTGAGGTCGCATCAAGGGTGCCAAGTACAGTTTCGCACTTCAAGACGGAACGTGGGAATTCTCTGGAGATGCTCTAGCGGGCAAGGGCCTCATATTGCGATGACGAGGGAAACACGTGGTTTTTCTCGAGATGCGGCAGGATTCTCGAGTTACGACGGGGAATTCAGGCTTCCTCTTGTGTTGGCCCAGGAAGTCCAATCTTCCATTCAACTTGTCACAGAGAGCTGTGGGTTGCTCTCGAGTCACTTCAGGGCAAAGAGTCCTCATCTAGGCTTGGGTCCAGGACGTAGTGTTCCTCTCCAGGGGCAACAGGGATATCGGGGTCGCATTCCAGTCTCACCTGGTGGGTCACGCCTCGTCTCGAGTGGAAGCAAAGGACTCCACTATCCTCTCGAGTCACGACGTGTAACTCTTGGAGCCCAATGAGTGGCCTAACGGGAGTCAAGCGTCCTGTGTAGCTTGGACAGAAGGTTCACGCTTGATCTGCATACCATTCAGTTAAAGATGGCCCTCCTCTCTTGATGACGGGAGCATCTCATGGGTTTTCTCGAGCTGCGGCGTCAGTGTGGGGTTTCTCACGAGATATGATGGGGAGCTCAGGGAGCCTCTCGTGTGGCGCCAGAGAAGTCAGTCCTCCATGCGTGTGGCCAGGCAGATCGCGTCATTGCTCTGGAGTCATGGGAGGGACTAGGGCCTCAAGACGCATTTAAGAAGGACTCTCGAGGTCTTTCTTGGGTAGGGGCGGGAAACACTTATTTCCCTCGACCTCTACCGGGGACCTTAGGGAACTTCCCAGGTGCCTCTGAGAGGTGAGGGATACTGAGGAGTTAGAGGGGCCTCTCGGGACTCGACTAGGTTTGACGAAATGAAAGAGGGCCTCATCTCGATTGGAGGCAGGAAACTCAGGCTTCCTCTCCATTTCTGACTCCGACTGCAGGGTCCCTGCAGGGTTGGGACAGGAGAGTCAGGCCTCGTCTTGTCTGAGTAATGGAACTCTGCTTGCCTCTTGAGTCGTTCAGTGGGTTTCAGGCCCTTGTCGAGCTGTGTGTGGAACCTGCGGGTGTTTCCAGAAGATGCACGGGGGTGTCATTGCCCCTTCATTTTGTGCCTTCCCCCACAGGGTTGCCTTCAAAGAGGTGTCCAGGCATCGGGTTCATTTCAAGAGCGGACCAGGAAATCGGGGTCGTTCGGCATGTGGCAGCACCCACGTGGCTCATATCGAATTTCCTCGTGAGACCAGCATCATCCTGAGGTGCGCCGGGAAGGCCGGGAACACCTTCCACACAAAGAAGGGGAATCGACTCTCCTGTCGTGATCAGGTGGGGAGATGGGGCTCAGATGAAGTGGGGCCGGGACTCTAGGTGTTCCACTCGAGGGAACCCGGCATTTCAGGGAACCTTAGGGGTCGCAACAAGGGAGCCAAGTACCGTTTCCCACTTCAGGACGGAACATGTGACTTCCCTGGGGACGCTGTAGCGGGCAAGGGCCTCATTCTGTGAAGACGTTGGAACCACGTCGTTTTTCTCGAGTTGCGTCTGGATTCTCGAAAACGACGGGGATTTCAGGCTTCCTCTTGGGTTGGCCCTGGGAAGCCCAATCTTCCCCTGGAGTTGCGAGGGAAAGCTGGGGGTTCTGCTCGAGTCACTACAGGGCCAAAGAGACCTCATCGAGGCGTGTGTCCAGGACCTAATATTCCTCTCAAGGGAAGACAGGGATCTCGGGTTTCCATTCCAGACTCCCCCAGGGAGTCAGGCCTCGCCTCGAGGGGAAGCAGAGGACACCGCTTTCTTCTCAAGTCGCGACACGGATCTCTTGGAGCCCAATGAGTGGACTCAAGGGTGTCGAGCCTCCTCTTCAGTTTGGAGAGAGGACTCGGGATTGCTCTCCAGGCCAGGCAGGAAAAGAAGGCCCTCATCTAGCGATGACGGGGGCGTCTCATGTGTTTCCTCAGGCTGCGGCGCCCATGGGGGTTTTCTCACGAGGCACGACGAGGACCTCAGGGAGCCTCTCGTGCGGTGCCAGGGAACTCATGTCTCCATGCGCATGGCGAGGGGGAGCTGGTCATCACTCTCGAGTCATGGGAAGTGACTAGGGCCTCAAGACGCGTTGAAGAAGGACTCTCGAGGTCTTTCTCGGGTGGCGGCGGGAAACCCTCGTTTCCCTCGACTTCTGCAGGGGACTATAGGGAACTTCCCATGGTGACTCTGAGAGGTGAGGGATGCTGTGGAGTTGGCAGGGCCTCTCGGGACTCTGCTGGGTTCGGCGCAATGGAAGAGGGCCTCATCTCGAGGGGAGGCAGGAACCTCAGGCTTCCTCTCCGATTCTGACTCCGACTGCACGGTCCCTGCAGTGTTGGGACAGGAGAGTCATGCCTCGTCTTGTCTGAGGAATGGAATTCTGGTTGCCTCTTGAGTTGTTCCGGGAGTCTCAGGCCCCTTGTCGAGCTGTGTGTAGACCCTGCGGGTTTTTCCGGATGATGCACGGGGGTGTCAGTGCCCCTTCGTGTTGTGCCTTCACTCACAGGGTTGCCTTCGAAGAGGTGTCCGGGCATCGGGTTCTTATCAAGAGCGGACCGGATAATCGGGGTCGTTCGGCACGTGGCACCTCACACGTGGCTAGTCTCGAATTTCCTCCTGAGACCGGCCTCATCCTGAGGTGCACCAGGAAGGCCGGGAACCCCTTCCAGAGAAAGCAGGGGAATCGACTCTCCTGTCGCGATCAGGAGGGGAGAAGGGGCTCAGATGAAGTGGTGCCGGGACCCTCGGTGTTCCCCTCGAGGCACCCAGCGTGTCGGCGAACTTTTGCGGTCTCATCAAGGGTGTCAAGTACCGTTTCACACTTAAGGACGGAACATGGAACTTCCCTGGAGACGCCGGGAATTTCGGTCTTCCCCTGGAGTGAGACCGGTATGTTGGGGAACTTTGGGGTCGCATCAAGGGTGCCAAGTAGCATTTCGAACTTTAAGATGGAACGTGGGACTTCTCTTGAGACTCTAGCTGGCAAGGGCCTCATATTGCAATGAAGGGGGAACCACATGGTTTTTAAGACTTGAGGCTGAATTCTCGAATTACGATGGGAAATTCAGACTTCCTCTTGTGTTGACCGTGGGAAGACCAATCTTCCATTCAAATTGTGAGGGAGAGATGGAGGTTGCTCTCGAGTCACTGTAGGGCAAAATAGACCTCATCTAGGCTTGTGTCTAGTACATAATGTTCCACTCCAGGGGCGACAGGGATCTCGGGGTTGCATTCCAAACTCACCCGGGGAGTCAGGCCTCGTCTCGAGGGAAGCAAAGGACTCCGCTCTCCTCTCGAGTCGCACCGGGTATTTCTTGGACCCAACTGAGTGGCCTAAAGGGAGTCAATCCTCCTGTGAAGTTTGGAGAGAGGACAAGGGATTGCTGTCCAGGTCAGGCAGGAAAAGAAGGCCCCCATCTCTCCTTGACGGGGGCATCTTGTGGTTTTTCTCGAACTGCGGCGCCACTGTGTGTTTTCTCACGAGGTACGATGGGGTACTCAGGGAGCCTCTTGTGTGGTACTAGGGAAGTCAGTTTTCCTGCTTGTGGCAAGGGGAGCGCGTCCTTGCTCTGGAGTCATGGTAGGGGAATCGGGCATCAAGAGACGTTGAAAAAGGACTCTCCAAGTCTTTCTCGGGTTACTTCAGGAAACTCTGGGTTCCCTCGACTTGTGCCAGTGACCTCAGGTAGCTTCTCAGGGAGCCTCTGAGAATTCAGGGATACTGTGGTGTTGGGAGGGGCCTCTCGGGACACCACTGAGTTTGGTTCAATGGAAGAGGGCCTCTTCTCTAGTTGAGGCAGGAACCTCAGGGTTCCTCTCCATTTCTGACTCCGATCGCAGGGTCCCTGAAGAGTTGGGCCAGGAGGGTAAGGCCTCGTCTTGTGTGAAGGAATGCAACTTCACTTGCCTCTCGAGTTGTTCACGGGGTGACAGTCCACTTTTGGAGCTGTGAGTGGAATCGGCGGGTTTTTCCAGACGATGCATGGAGATGTCAGTGTCCCTTCGTGTTGTGCCTTCATCCACAGGGTTGCCTTCGAAGAGATGTCCGGGCGTCAGGTTCTTATCTAGAGTGGACCGGGAATTCGGGATCTTTCAGCATGTGGCACCAACCATGAGGCTACTTTTCGAATTTCCTCATGAGACCGGCCTCATCCAGAGGTTCGCGGGGAACGTCGGGAACCCCTTGCAGACAAAGCATGGGAGTCGACCCTCCTGTTGCGATCAGGAGGGGTGAAGGGGCTCACAGGAAGTGGTGCCGTGAACTTTGGTGTTTCCCTCGAGTGAGACCGGTATGTCAGGGAACTTTGGGGGTCGCATCAAGGGTGCCAAATACCGTTTTGTACTTCAGGATGGAACGTGGGACTTCTCTTGATACGCTGTAGCGGCCAAGGGCCTCATCTTGCGATGACGGGGGAGCCACGTGGTTTTTCTCGAGTTGCGGTGGGATTCTCGAGTTACGACGGGGATTTCAGGCTTCCTCTTGTGTTGGGCCAGGGAAGTCCAATCATCCATTCGAGTTGCGAGGGAGAGCTGGGGGTTGCGCTCGAGTCACTGCAGGGCAAAGGAGACCTCATCTAGGCTTGTGTCCAGGACCTAATGTTCCTCTCCAAGGGCCACAGGGATCTCAGGTTTGCATTCCAGACTCACCCAGGGAGTCAGGCTTCGTGTTGAAGGGAAGCAAAGGACTCCGCTCTCCTTTCGAGTCGCGACGGGCACCTCTTGGAGCCCACTTTGTGGCCTAAAGGGAGTCAAGCCTCCTGTGAAGTTTGGAGAGAGGACTTGGGACTGCTCTCCAGGCCATGCAGGAAAAGATGGCCCTCATCTCGCGATGACGGAGGGGTCTTGTGGGTTTTCTCGAGCTGCGGCGCCAGTGTGGGGTTTCACACGAGGTACCTCAGGGAGCTCAGGGAGCCTCTCATGTGGCGCCAGGGAAGTCAGGTCTCCATGTGCGTGGCGAGGGGGAGCGCGTTATTGCTCTCGAGCTATGGTAGGGGAATCTGACCTCAAGACACATTGAAGAAGGACTCTCGAGGTCTTTCTTCGATTGTGGCAGGAAACCCTTATTTCCCTCGACGTTTGCCGGTGGCCTCAAGGAGCTTATCAGAATGCCTATGAGAAGTCAGGGATACTGTGGAGATGGGAGTGGCCTCTCGGGACTCCACTGGGTTTGTTTTAATGGAAGAGGGCCTCATCTCGGGTTGAGGCAGGAACCTCAGGTTTCCTCTCCATTTCTGACTCAGATCGAAGCGTGCCTGCAGAGTTGGGATTGGATACTCAGGCCTCGTCTTGTCTGAGGAAGGGAACTCCGCTTTCCTCTCTCATTGTTTAAGGGGTGACAGGCCAGTTGTTGAGCTGTATGTGGATCCTGCGGGGTATTTTCCGGACGATGAACAGGGTTGCCAGTGCCCCCTCGTGTAGTGCCTTCATCCACAGGGTTGCCTTAGAAGCGGTGTCCGGGCATCGGGTTCTTATCAAGAGCAAGACCGAGAAATCGGGGTCTTTTGGCACGTGGCACCAACACGAGGCTACGTCTCGAATTTCTTCGTGAGACTGGCCTCATCCTGAGGTGCGCCATGAAGGTCGGGAACCCCTTCTAGACAAAGCAGGGGGATCGACCTTCCTGCCGTGATCAGGAGCGGAGAAGGGGCTCAAATGAAGTGGTGCCAGGAACTTCGGTGTTCCCTTGGAGTGAGACCGGTATATTGGGGAACTTTTGGGGTCGCATCAAGGGTGCCAAGTAGCATTTCGAACTTTATGACGAAACATGGGACTTCTCTTGAGACTCTGTAGCGGGCAAAGGCCTCATATTGCGATGAATGGGGAACCACGTGGTTTTTAAGAGTTGCGGCGGGATTCTCGAGTTACAACGGGAAATTCAGACTTCCTCTTGTGTTGGCCCAGTGAAGACCAATCTTCCATTCGAATTGCGAGGGAGAGATGGGTGTTGCTCTCGAGTCACTGTAGGGCAAAATAGACCTCATCTAGGCTTTTGTCCAGGACATAATGTTCCTCTCCAGGGGCAACAGGGATCTCGGGGTTGCATTCCAGACTCACCCGAGGTAAGGCCTCATCTCGAGGGGAAACAAAGTACTCTGCTCTCCTCTCAAGTCGCGACAGGTATCTCTTGGAGCCCATTGAGTGGCCTAAAGGGAGTAAAGCCTCCTGTGAAGTTTGGAGAAAGGAACAGGGATTGCTCTCCAGGTCAGGCAGGAAATGAAGTCCCCAATCTCGCGATGACGGTGGCGTCTCGTGGGTTTTCCCGAGCTGCGGCGCCAGTGTGGGGTTTCTCACGAGGTATGACGGGGAGCTCAGGGAGCCTCTCATGTGGCGCCAGTGAAGTCAGGTGTCCATGCGCATGGCGAGGGGGAGCGTGTCATTGCTCTCGAGTCATGGTAGGGGAATCCGGCCTCAAGACGCGTTGAAGACGGACTCTTGAGGTCTTTCTCGGGTTGCGGCAGGAGACCCTGTGTTCCCTCGACTTGTGCCGGTGACCTCAGGGAGTTGCTCAGGGTGCCTCTGAGAAGACACTGATACTGTGGTGTTGGGAGGGGCCTCTCGGGACTCCACTGCGTTTGGTGCAATGGAAGATTGCCGGGAGCCAGCGAGAGACATTCCACTCGTGACAAATGTCATGAGGAAAGAGTCTCGGCATACGCAAAGGCGGGATCGAGCCTCCGGGAGTTCCCCCGTATATTCTTGAGCATCTACCCCCAAAAACCAAAGTCTGCCTTTTTTATGACTTTGTTCTCTCACCTCTGACATTACTGGGGATGTCCCCTACCACCATCTCACTCTCTCTGTCAAAGAGCTAACTTACAGCTCCAATTAATAATGTTCCTGGGCAATTAGTAGTGTTTAAATCCAAACCCCTCAGATGGTTTTCTAACTCGCCTGACAAGTTTACCCGGTCTCCTACAGCTATGCATACGATTGTGTACAGTCTCCCAGCCTCGAGACGCACGGGAAGTTTAAGATATTCAAATAGCTTAGAGCCTCTCAGAGAGTTAGAAACTGTCAGAATAAAACTAGTAAAAGATTTCATTGATGAACCAATCCTTTTTGCCAAGTTTCCACATCCCCTGAATTGTATCCTTGAATGTGTGCTAATTAATATAGTTGGTATGTAGAAAAAATAAGTACTGGCCTTGATGTTAGTAACTTTAGACCCTTAAGGTAATAAATTATTTTCTTTGTTGTAAACCCATTACACATCCTCCCTATAGGAATGCAATTTTATCTTTGAAAGATTGCACCAAACCTTAAACAATTACTCTTAGAGAAAATAACTCTTATGGTTGATAAGTCTTTGTCAAGAGTCATAAAATGTTAATAGGTCTTCTGGCCAGAAGATGATGTAAATCATCTAAACCATTTTAATACGATAAATCTGCAGAAAAGAAACCCTGGTTTTTGATAAGGATTAAAGACTGCTGACTTTGCATCCCCTATTATCCTCTATGTGTAACTTAGGGTATTAAAACCTGTGTTGAAAATAAAGTTACGGGCCTTGCTCGCCAACGCTTGGTCTCCCCATGTCATTATTCCCCTCAATTTTCAGATGAGTGTCCATCTGGAGCGCGGATATCCTCTGCGACCATTTATTTGCCTGGGCTTCGAAGACCTACTCGATAAGGTGTCTAAGGTGGGGCAACTTCCTCTATTCTAGAGGGCACTTGCAGCCTCCGTGGTCAGAGCTAACCTGGTGTCATGGGTTATATTGATTTTCTGCATAAACCAAGCTACTCAGCTGCTTTTCTCCACTGAATTTTCCTACTGAGCTATCCTCATTCTATTACTCTGTATATCTTTGATGAATAAATAAATATATAAATAGGTCGCCTACTCCATCTTCCCTTCAAATACCCTGGATCAGCTGGGGCTGGACCTCTGCAGGTGGCGCCCGAGACAGGCATTTCAAAGGTAAATCCCCAACCCCATTCCACCAGTGTTCAGTTTTGGGGACAGATAGGATCCCACTTAGGGGGCTGCAGATCCCCCTGTAGAATAGACAGGGCGAGAGGAGTGGGAAGTGTTGAAGAGTTAGAGAGAAAAAACGGTTTCTAAAAAGGCTGACAAAAAGGGCCTAATCTTTAGATAGCTAAAAGCAAAATCTTTTACTATCCTTAATTTTCTGACATGGGCAACACTGAATCAAATGAAAGACAGCTCTTTATAGGAGTAATTTTACAGTTATTAAGTAAAAGAAGAATCAAGGTTAAAACATCTTCCATTCAATCATTTTTTACATTTGTACAAGACCACTGCCCTTGGTTTCTACAACAAGGCACTGTTAACCTAGATATCTTGAAAAAACTAGGAAAACAGCTAAGAGCTTATTGTGCTCAGCAAGGTTTGGAAAAAATCCCTACTTACACCTTTCCTCTGTGGAATATGACTAGAGATGTTTTAGATCCAGCTCATGAATTTGAAAAGGTACCTGTTAAAGTGGAAAGTAAAGTTGGAAAAGTACCTGTTAAACAAAAAAGCAAATCTGAAAAGGTACCTGTTATAAAGAAAAGTGAAAATGAAGAGGCTATACCTAGCTATCGACAGCTAAATGAATGGCTAGCCGCTATGACTGCCAATGAGCATGTAAAAGATAGGGATGAAAAGAAAGATCAGCTCTCCCCTCAATTTGAAAAAGGTTTAGAGGAAACAGCAGCTCGATGCCATTCTGATGAGGATTGTTTTTTTTTTTTTTTTTAGCTAAAGATGCTCCTAAAAGTTTAAGAAAACATCCCTAATCAGACCATCCGCTCCTAAGAGGTTGAGGGAAACATCCCCGATCAGACAGTTCGTAAGATTTAGTTACCAAACAGTTAAAGGATCTCCAGAACAGAAGAGGAAAACTTCGGGACGCTCCCATCCCCCTATGCCTCCTCCTCCATGTCGGGGTAAAGGGCCACTGCTAGGAGTTTCCCGGAGAAGGATTTTCTCTAGTCCCAAGGATGAACTCGATCCTCACCTTGAGGCTTCTTTTCTAGTCCCCTCTGAAGTTTAGCCAGGGTAAAGAGGTTACAAAATAAATAAAAATATTCTCTAAAATTAAAAAAAAAATTAAAAATGGATTTCTCTGCATCTAAGAATAGACAAATATTTATTGACTGTGGAATATGATTAGAAATGTCCTGGACCTCCGTCTCGAGGCTGTTAAATAGCCTATGGGGGAGGCTATAGAGGTGGATGGTGGTGAGTCTCCATTTACTGCACAGATCATATTTTCTGCCATTGAAAAAAAAAAAAGGAGTGAGAAAGTGGTCTACCTCCCGAGGAAGGAGAGGGCTTACAGGACGCTGCGGCCGAGAGCCCTGGCGAGCTCCCTCCCCCTCTGCACAAACCTTTAAAAAACTTATCCACCACTTTCTGATTTAAGGAGACCACCACCGCCTTCGATTGTGCCTCCCAGGACCCAGGAGTTCCCCACTTTGCCCCCAAAGCCTCCCAAAGTGTTGCCTAAGACTGAGGAAGATAAAAAGTTTTTTAAACAAAGGAGCTTTTAGTACACAATATGCAGAGTGTGCTCCTTGGAGAAAACTCCCTCAGGGGGGTCTCACCCAGGCTAGGAGAAAAGCGAAAAGGCAAGGAGATTTAATAACAATATTAACCCCTGATGTGCCGCTTACTCCAATTCCAACCGGAGTGGCTGGCCCCCTATCTGAGGACATTGTAAGATTTGTCCTGGGGCGTAGCTCACTTTCTTTTAAAAAATAATTAAATAAAAAAAAAAGAAAGAAAAGAAATTTCGCTGGTGCATGGTGTAGTAGATTCTGATGA
This sequence comes from Bubalus kerabau, assembly GCF_029407905.1. NCBI lineage: Eukaryota > Metazoa > Chordata > Mammalia > Artiodactyla > Bovidae > Bubalus > Bubalus kerabau. The sequence goes on from NW_026577936.1 coordinate 120,522, forward strand.
TATTGAGAAATTAAAGTCTTGATCTCACTGCCTATCAAAACTGTACAAATTAATAAAGGTCAAAGAGTAACACAGCTTTTACTTTTACCTTACTATCAGACAAGGAAAAACTTGACTTCTCAAGCTAAGAGCCACAAAACATTTGGATCTAGTGATCTAGCCTTTTGGGTGCAGGAAATTACAGTTCCAAGGCCTTTAAAAGATCTTTTAATTCAAGAGAATAAAACGCCAGGGCTATTAGACACAGGAACAGACGTCTCTTAACATTGCTGGGAAAGACTGGCCCAGCTCCTGGCCAACACATAATACTGAAAATGAGTTGGTGGGATTAGAGAAAGTGGTATGTGGGGTGGAGATGCTGTACAGGTGGTACATTTAACAATACTTTATATATTGTTATAAATACATAATATAAATGTATTTGCCTAATTACAGTTTGCCTAATTAGGTATGGGTATAAATAAAATATAATAAAGGTATACCTAATTCTATTTATAGATCTATACTTAATTAATTTGTATATAAATTAATATGTATACTATATACACACACATATATATATATACTGTATAATTAAATATATATGGCAGAATATAATGTGTGTGTGGCTGATATTAATTGGTATGGATTGATGTGCTATGATGATAAATGTTCTATATACTGTATAATTATAAATGTGTGACATGTATTATTACAGTATATTGGTTTGTGTTGGTTGGTATTAGCTGTGTATGTGTTGTATTGTTGTAATATATATTAATTAATATATTAATTATAAAGATTAATTCAAGTATATTGATTTATATATATTATATGTCAATAACTTTATACTTGTTGCCATATATAAATACATATATAAATGCATTTTGCATTTAGGTCTATCTGTATACCTCTATACCAAAATGAGATAAGGAGGTTATACATTTATTACTTAAATTTATACAGAGACCTAAACTAAACATTAGACCTAAATTAACATATCCATAGGGAAACAGCTAGACAAATAGTGAAGTTATGTTCCAATTGTAATTAATCACTTAAACGTAAACACACAGGGGCAGACTACAATGATGAGACACTAGATGCCTGAATTACAGGCTACGACTCGGCCCCTGGTCAAGTAAAAAGGCCTCCTTACGGGAGAGTGAAAAAGGCCAGATGTGTTGCTAACTTGTGGGAGAGGGTATGCTTGTATATTTCTACAGAATGCAGATTCTCCGGTTTGGATCTCAGACAAATTCGTCATGTCACATTCCCCAAAGACCAGGTTTGCGGCGCGCGCACTCGCTCGCTCCCCCTCCCCCAGCCAGCTCTCGCCTCCGTGCCACCAGCAGTGCCTCGCACCCACCTCGCTGCACCCCGTGACCTAGAGCAAAGAAGTCTGTGCAGCGAGTGAGGGCCAGAGAGGAAAGCGCACCCGCGGAGTGCTGTCCAGACCAGCGTGGCCCCACCGGCAAGAGGGGACCGCCCTGAGCCCAAGCGGTGGCGGCTAGCCCTAAACCACGAACCCTGCCCCTCCGCCCACCATAGGCGCCTTGGCCCACAGCCTGCCGCTCGCGTTCTGCCTCCTGATGCTGGGGACACTGCTCCCCCGGGCTGACACCTACAGCTGCTCCCTGGTTCATCTTGTTTAAACCCTCAATATAATGTTTGCTCCTTTGTAATGCTACAACATCCACCTTATCTTATGATGTAACCACTTATTGAATTATGGTCTTGCTGTATTACAACAACTACAGGATTTAATGCAAACACGACGGTTTGTGGGCTTAATTATCTTGGGAACAGCAGCTTTGATAAGTGCAATCACTTCTGTTACTGTGGCAGCAATATCATTGACTCAACAAGTACATACTGCTCAATATGTTGATTCTATGTCCAAAAATGTTTCTTTAACATTGGCAACACAGGAAGCTATAGAGAGAAAATTAGAAATGAGGGTAGACGCCCTAGAGGAAGCAGTAATACATATTGGGACTGAATTGCAGGCTTTAAAGGTGAAAATGGCATTGTCTTGTCATGCTGACTATCGGTGGATATGTGGAACACCCCTGAAAGTAAATGAGACAGATTTTGAATGGGAAAAGATTAAAAACCATATTTCAGGTATCTGGAACAGCTCTGACATTGGTTGAGACGTAGGGAAACTTCACTATCAAATAGCAACCATGGAGCACTCCCGATTAGATTTTACTGCTGCTGGAACAGCAAATGATTTCTTCCATACTTTCCCTAACTACATCTCAGGAAAGAATATTCTGTCTCATGTCTTTAGCTATGCTGCGGTGGCTGCTTTAATTCTGCTTCTCATAATCATTCTTCCTTGTATTGTCAGGATTTTTCGGCAGAGTATTCAGAGGCTCGCGACTGAGCTACATCTGGCTGTTTTAAGAAATAAAAAACGGGGAGATGCCGGGAGCCGGCGAGAGACATTCCACTCGTGACAAAGGTCATGAGGAAGGAGGCTGGGCATACACAAAGGCGGGATCGAGCCTCGGGAGTCCTCCCGGATATTCTTGAGCATCTACCCCCCAAAACCAGTGTCTGCCTACTTTATTGCTTTGTGCTCTCACCTCTGACTTTACTAGGGGCTGTCCCCCACCACCATCTCATTCTTTCTGTCAAAGAGCTAACTTACAGCTCCAATTAATAAAGTTCCTGGGCAATTAGGAGTGTTTAAATCCAAACACGTCAGATGGCTCTCTAACTCGCCTGACAAGTTTACCCGGACTCCTACAGCAATGCATACAATTGTTTACAGTCTCCAAGCCTCGAGAGGCACGGGAAGTTTAAGATATTCAAATAGCTTAGAGCCTCTCAGAGAGTTAGAAACTGTCAGAATAAAACTAGTAAAAGATTTCATTGATGAACCAATGCTTGTTGCCAAGTTTCCACATCCCCTGAATTGTATAATTGAATGTGTATTAATTAATATAGTTGGTATGTAGAAGAAATAAGTAGTGGCCTTGGTGTTACTAACTTTAGACCCTTAAGGTAATAAATTCTTTCCTTTGTTGTAAACCCATTACATATCTGCCCTATAGGAATGCAATTTTATCTTCGAAAGATGGGGCCAAACCTTAAAATAATTACTCTTAGAGAAAATAAGTCTTACGGTTGATAAGTCTTTGTCAAGAGTCATAAAATGTTAATAGGTCTTCTGGCTAGAAGATGATGTAAATCACCTAAACCATTTGTATAGGATACATTTGCAGGAAAGAAACCCTGGTTTTTGATAAGGATCAAAGGCTGCTGACTTTGCATCCCCATTATCCTCTATGTGTAACTTAGGGTATAAAAACCCCTGTTGAAACTAAAGCTACGGGCCTTGATTGCCAACGCTTAGTCTCCTAATGTCATTCTTCCCCTCAATTTTCAGATGAGTGGCCATGTGGAGCGCGGATATCCTCTGCGACCATTTATTTGCCTGGGCTTCGAAGACCACTTGAGAAGGTGTCTAAGGTGGGGCACTTTTCGCTATTCAAGAGGGAGACTGCGGCCTCCGTGGTAAGAGCTAACCTGGTGTCACGGGTTATACTGATTTTCCGCATAAACCAAGCTACTCAGCTTCTTTTCTCCACTAAATTTTCCTACTGAGCTATCCTCATTCTATTACTCTTTATATCTTTGATAAATAAATCAATAGGTCGCCTACTCTGTCTCCCCTTCAAAAACCCTGGACCAGCCGAGGCTGGACCTTGTCAGAAGAGGGCCTCATCTCGATTTGAAGCAGGAACCTCAGGGTTGCTCTCCATTTCTGACTCTGAACACAGAGTCCCTACAGAGTTAGGACAGGAGAGTCAGGCCTCGTCTTGTGTGGAGGAATGGAACTCCACTGGACTCTCGAGTTGTTCACCAGATAACAGGCCTCTTGTCGAGCTGTGTGTGGAACCTGCGGTTTTGTCCGGACGATGCATGGGGGTGTCAGTTCCCCTTTGTTTTTTGCCTTCATACACAGGGTTGCCTTCGAAGAGGTATCCAGCCTTCAGGTTCTTATCAAGAGCAGACCAGGAAATCAGGGTCTTTCGGCATGTGGCACCACGCACAAGCCTACGTCTCGAATTTCTTCTTGAGACGGACCTCAACCTGAGGTGCACCAGGAAGGTCGGTAACCCTTTCAGACAAAGCAAGTGAATCGACCCTTTTGTCCCAATCAGGAGGGGAGAAGGGGCTCAGATGAAGTGGTGCCGGGAACCTCGATGTTCCCCTCGAGTAAAACTGGGATGTCGGGGAACTTTTGGAGTCACATCAAAGGTTCTAAGTACCGTTTCAAACTTCAAGACGGAACGTGAGACTTCTCTTGAGACGCTGTAGCTGGCAAGGGCCTCATCTTGTGGTGACGGGTTAACCACGTCGTTTTTCTCGAGTTGTGGCGGGATTCTCGAGTTAGGTCAGGAAATTCAGGCTTCCTCTTGTGTTGGCCCAGGGAAGTCCAGTCTTCCATTCGAGTTGCGAGGGAGAGCTAGGGATTGCGCTTGAGTCACTGCAGGGCAAAAGAGACCTTATCTAGGCTTGTGTCCAGGACATAATGTTCGTCTCCAGGGGGGACAGGGATCTCGGGGTTGCTTTCCTGATGCACCCGGGGAGTCAGTCCTTGTCTCGAGGGGAAGCGAAGGACTCCGCTCTCCTCTCGAGTTGCGACGGGTATCTCTTGGCGCCCACTGAGTGGCCTAAAGGGAGTCAAGCCTCCTGTGGAGTTTGGAGAGAGGACTCGGGATTGCTCTCCAGGCCATGCAGGAAAAGAAGGCCATCATCTCGCGATGAAGGGGGCGTCTCGTGGGTTTTCTCGAGCTGCAGCGCCAGTGTGGGGTTTCTCATGAGGTACTACGGGGAGCTCAGGGAGCCTCTCATGTGGCGCTTGGGAAGTCAGGTCTCCATGCGCATTGCGAGGGGGAGCGCGTCATTGCTCTAGAGTCATGGAAGGTGTATCGGGCCTCAAGAACCGTTAAAGAAGGCCTTTCAAGGTGTTTCTTGGGTCACGGCAGTAAACCCTGGGTTCCCTCGACTAGTGCCAGTGGCCTCAGGGAGCTTCTCAGTGTGCCTCTGAGAAGTCAGGGATACCCTGGAGTTGGGAGGGCCCTCTCGGGACTCCACTGGGTTTGGTGCAATAGAAGAGGGCCTCATCTCGAGTGGAAGCAGGAACCTCAAGGTTCATCTCCATTTCTGACTCTGATCGCAGGGTCCCTGCAGAGTTAGGACAGGAGAGTCATGCCTCGTCTTGTAAGGAGGAATGGAACTCCGCTTGCCTCTCGAGTTATTCATGGGGTGACAGGCAACTTGTCGAACTGTGTTTGGAATCTGCGGGTTTTTCCGGACGATGCACGAGGGTGTCAGTGCCCCTTCGTGTTGTGCCTTCTTCCACAGGGTTGCCTTTGAAGAGGTGTCCGGGCATCGGGTTCTTATCAAGAGCGGACCGGGGAATCGGGGTCTTTCAGCATGTGTTACCACCCATGAAGCTACGTCTCAAATATTCTCGTTAGACCGGCCTCATCCTGAGGTGCGCCGGGAAGGTTGGGAACCCCTTCCAGACAAAACACGGGAGTCGACCCTCCAGTCGCAATCAGGAGGGGAGAAGTGGCTCAGATGAAGTCGTACCGGGAACCTCGGTGTTCCCCTCGAGAGAGACCAGGGTGTTGGGGAACTTTTGGAATCGCATCAAGGGTGCCAAGTTTTCACACTTGAAGTGTGAAAACACTTCAAGAAGAAACCTGGGACTTCTCTTTAGACGCTGTAGCGGGCAAGGGCCTCATCTTGCGATGACGGGGTAACCATGTGGTTTTTCTCGAGTTTCGGCGGGATTCTCGAGTTATGATGGGGAATTCAGGCTTCCTCTTGTGTTGGCCCAGGGAAGTCCAATCTTCCATTAGAGTTGCGAGAGAGAGCTAGGGATTGCTCTCGAGTCACTTCAGGGCAAAAGAGACCTCATCTAAGCTTGTGTCCGGGACCTAATGTTCCTCTCCAGGGGCGACAGAGATCTCGGGGTTGCATTTTAGACGCACCCGAGGAGTCAGGCCTTATCTCGAGAGGAAGGAAAGGACTCTGCTCTGCTCTCGAGTCCCGACGGGTATTTCTTGGAGACCACTGAGTGGCCTAAAGGGAGTCAAGCCTCCTGTGGATTTTTTTTTTAATTTTATTTTATTTTTAAACTTTACATAATTGTATTAGTTTTTCCAAATATCAAAATGAATCCGCCTCAGGTATACATGTGCTCCCCATCCTGAACCCTCCTCCCTCCTCCCCCCCATAGCATCCCTCTGGGTCGTCCCAGAGCACTAGCCCCAAGCATCCAGTGTCATGCATCAAACCTGGACTGGCAACTCTTTTCATACATGATATTTTACATATTTCAATGCCATTCTCCCAAATCTTCCCACCTTCTCCCTCTCCCACAGAGTCCATAAGACTCTTCTATACATCAGTGTCTCTTTTGCTGTCTCGTACTCAGGGTTATTGTTACCGTCTTTCAAAGTTCCATATATATGCGTTAGTATACTGTATTGGTGTTTTTCTTTCTGGCTTACTTCACTCTGTATAATAGGCTGCAGTTTCATCCACCTCATTAGAACTGATTCATTCTATTCTTTTTAATGGCGGAGTAATACTCCATTGTGTATATGTACCACAGCTTTCTTATCCATTCATCTGCTGATGGACATCTAGGTTGCTTCCATGTCCTGGCTATTAGAAACAGTGCTGCGATGAACGTTGGGGTACACGTGTCTCTTTCCCTTCTGGTTTCCTCAGTGTGTATGCCCAGCAGTGGGATTGCTGGATCATAAGGCAGTTCTATTTCCAGTTGTTTAAGGAATCTCCACACTGTTCTCCATAGTGGCTGTACTAGTTTGCATTCCCACCAACAGTGTAAGAGGGTTCCCTTTTCTCCACACCCTCTCCAGCATTTATTATTTGTAGACTTTTGGATTGCAGCCATTCTGACTGGCGTGAAATGGTACCTCATAGTGGTTTTGATTTGCATTTCTATGATAATGAGTGATTTTGAGCATCTTTTTATGTGTTTGTTAGCCATCTGTATGTCTTCTTTGGAGAAATGTCTATTTAGTTCTTTGGCCCATTTTTTGATTGGGTCATTTATTTTTCTGGAGTTGAGCTGTAGGTGTTGCTTGTATATTTTTGAGATTAGTTGTTTGTCAGTTGCTTCATTTCCTATTATTTTCTCCCATTCCGAAGGCTGTCTTTTCACCTTGCTAATAGTTTGCTTTGATGTGCAGAAGCTTTTAAGGTTAATTCGGTCCCATTTGTTTATTTTTGTTTTTATTTCCAATATTCTGGGAGGTGGGTCATAGAGGATCCTGCTGTGATGTATTTCAGAGAGTGTTTTGCCTATGTTCTCCTCTAGGAGTTTTATAGTTTCTGGTCTTACGTTTAGATCTTGAATCCATTTTGAGTTTATTTTTGTGTATTGTGTTAGAAAGTGTTCTAGTTTCATTCTTTTACAAGTGGTTGACCAGATTTCCCAGCACCACTTGTTAAAGAGATTGTCTTTAATCCATTGTATATTTTTGCCTCCTTTGTCAAAGATAAGGTGTCCATATGTGTGTGGATTTATGTCTGGGCTTTCTATTTTGTTCCACTAATCTATATTTCTGTCTTTGTGCCAGTACCATACTGTCTTGATAACTGTGGCTTTGTAGCGGAGCCTGAAATCAGGTAGGTTGATTCCTCCAGTTCCATTCTTCTTTCTCAAGATCGCTTTGGCTATTCGAGGTTTTTTGTATTTCCATACAAATTGTGAAATTATTTGTTCTAGCTCTGTGAAGAATACTGTTGGTAGCTTGATAGGGATTGCGTTGAATCTATAAATTGCCTTGGGTAGTATACTCATTTTCACTATATTGATTCTTCCAATCCATGAACATGGTATATTTCTCCACCTATTAGTGTCCTCTTTGATTTCTTTCACCAGTGTTTTATAGTTTTCTATATATAGGTCTTTAGTTTCTTTAGGTAGGTATATTCCTAAGTATTTTATTCTTTCCGTTGCAATGGTGAATGAAATTGTTTCCTTAATTTCTCTTTCTGTTTTCTCATTATTAGTGTATAGGAATTCAAGGGATTTCTGTGTGTTGATTTTATATCCTGCAACTTTACTATAGTCATTGGCTAGTTCTAGTAATTTTCTGGTGGAGTCTTTAGGGTTTTCTATGTAGAGGATCGTGTCATCTGCAAACAGTGAGAGTTTTACTTCTTCTTTTCCAATTTGGATTCCTTTTGTTTCTTTTTCTGCTCTGATTGCTGTGGCCAAAACTTCCAAAGCTATGTTGAATAGTAATGGTGAAAGTGGGCACCCTTGTCTTGTTCCTGACTTTAGAGGAAATGCTTTCAATTTTTCACCATTGAGGATAATGTTTGCTGTGGGTTTGTCATATATAGCTTTTATTATGTTGAGGTATATTCCTTCTATTCCTGCTTTCTGGAGATTTTTTATCATAAATGGATGTTGAATTTTGTCAAAGGCTTTCTCTGCATCTATTGAGAAAATCATATGGTTTTTATTTTTCAATTTGTTAAGGTGGTGTATTACATTGATTGATTTGCGGATATTGAAGAATCCTTGCATCCCTGGGATAAAGCCCACTTGGTCATGGTGTATGATCTTTTTAATGTGTTGTTGGATTCTGATTGCTAGAATTTTGTTAAGGATTTTTGCATCTATGTCATCAGTGATATTGGCCTGTAGTTTTCTTTTTTTGTGGGATCTTTGTCAGGTTTTGGTATTAGGCTGATGGTGGCCTCATAGAATGAGTTTGGAAGTTTACCTTCCTCTGCAATTTTCTGGAAAAGTTTGAGCAGGATAGGTGTTAGCTCTTCTCTAAATTTTTGGTAGAATTCAGCTGTGAAGCCGTCTGGACCTGGGCTTTTGTTGGCTGGAAGATTTTTGGTTACAGTTTCCATTTCCGTGCTTGTGATGGGTCTGTTAAGATTTTCTATTTCTTCCCTGGTCCAGTTTTGGAAAGTTGTACTTTTCTAAGAATTTGTCCATTTCTTCCACGTTGTCCATTTTATTGGCATATAATTGTTGATAGTAGTCTCTTATGATCCTTTGTATTTCTGTGTTTTCTGTTGTGATCTCTCCATTTTCATTTCTAATTTTATTGATTTGATTTTTCTCCCTTTGTTTCTTGATGAGTCTGGCTAATGGTTTGTCAATTTTATTTATCGTTTCAAAGAACCAGCTTTTGGTTTTGTTGATTTTTGCTATGGTCTCTTTTGTTTCTTTTGCATTTATTTCTGCTCTAATTTTTAAGATTTCTTTCCTTCTACTAACCCTGGGGTTCTTCATTTCTTCCTTTTCTAGTTGCTTTAGGTGTAGAGTTAGTTTATTTATTTGACTTTTTTCTTGTTTCTTGAGGTGTGCCTGTATTGCTATGAACTTTCCCCTTAGGACTGCTTTTACCGTGTCCCACAAGTTTTGGGTTGTTGTGTTTTCATTTTCATCCGTTTCTATGCAAATTTTGATTTCTTTTTTGATTTCTTCTGTGATTTGTTGGTTATTCAGCAGCGTGTTGTTCAGCCTCCATATGTTGGAATTTTTAATAGTTTTTCTCCTGTAATTGAGATCTAATCTTACTGCATTGTGGTCAGAAAAGATGCTTGGAATGATTTCTATTTTTTCGAATTTACCAATGCTAGCTTTATGGCCCAGGATGTGATCTATCCTGGAGAAGGTTCCATGTGCACTTTAGAAAAAGTTGAAATTCATTGTTTTGGGATGAATTGTCCTATAGATATCAATTAGGTCTAACTGGTCTATTGTATCATTTAAAGTTTGTGTTTCCTTGTTAAATTTCTGTTTAGTTGATCTATCCATAGGTGTGAGTGGGGTATTAAAATCTCCAACTATTATTGTGTTAGTGTTAATTTCTCCTTTCATACTTGTTAGCATTTGTCTTACATACTGTGGTGCTCCCACGTTGGGTGCATATATATTTATAATTGTTATATCTTCTTCTTGGATTGATCCTTTGATCATTATGTAGTGACCTTCTTTGTCTCTTTTCACAGCCTTTGTTTTAAAGTCTATTTTATCTGACATGAGTATCGCTACTCCTGCTTTCTTTTGGTCCCTATTTGCATGGAAAATCTTTTTCCAGCCCTTCACTTTCAGTCTGTATGTATCCCCTGTTTTGAGGTGGGTCTCTTGTAGACAACATATGTAGGGATCTTGTTTTTGTATCCATTCAGCCAGTCTTTGTCTTTTGGTTGGAGGATTCAACCCATTTACGTTTAAGGTAATTACTGATAAGTATGATCCCATTGCCATTTACTTTATTGTTTGGGGTTCGAATTTATACACCGTTTTTGTGTTTCCTGTTTAGTATTTGTTGGAGAGCTGGTTTGGTGGTGCAGAATTCTCTCAGCTTTTGCTTGTCTGAAAAGCTTTTGATTTCTCATTCATACTTGAATGAGATCCTTGCTGGGTACAATAATCTGGGCTGTAGGTTATTTTCTTTCATCATTTTAAGTATGTCTTGCCATTCCCTCCTTGCTTGAAGAGTTTCTATTGAAAGATCAGCTGTTATCCTTATGGCAATTCCCTTGTGTGTTATTTGTTGTTTTTCCCTTGCTGCTTTTCATATTTGTTCTTTGTGTTTGATTTTTGTTAATGTGATTAATATGTGTCTTGGGGGGTTTCGCCTTGGCTTTATCCTGTCTGGGACTCTCTGGGTTTCTTGGACTTGAGTGAGTATTTCCTTCCCCATTTTAGGGAAGTTTTCAACTATTATCTCCTCAAGTATTTTCTCACGGTCTTTCTTTTTGTCTTCTTCTTCTGGGACCCCTATGATTCGAATGTTGTAGCGTTTAATATTGTCCTGGAGGTCTCTGAGATTGTGCTCATTTCTTTTAATTCGTTTTTCATGTATCCTCTCTGATTCATTTATTTCTACCATTCTATCTTCGAATTCACTAATCCTATCTTCTGCCTCTGTTATTCTACTATTTGTTGCCTCCAGAGTGTTTTTAGTTTCATTTATTGCATTATTCATTATATATTGACTCTTTTTTTATTTCTTCTAGGTCCTTGTTAAACCTTTCTTGCATCTTCTCAATCCTTGTCTCCAGGCTATTTATCTGTGATTCCATTTTAATTTCAAGATTTTAGATCCATTTCACTATCCTTACTCGGAATTCTTTATCAGGTAGATTCCCTATCTCTTCCTCTTTTGTTTGTTTGGTGGGCATTTATCCTGTTCCTTTATCTGCTGGGTATTCCTCTGTCTCATCTTGTTTAAATTGCTGAGTTTGGGGTCTCCTTTCTGTATTCTGGCAGTTTGTGGAGTTCTTTACTCTGGCATTTCCTCGTTGTGTGTGGGTTTGTACAGGTGTCTTGTCAAGGTTTCCTGGTTAGGGAAGCTTGTGTGCATGTTCTGGTGGGTGGAGCTGTATTTCTTCTCTCTGGAGTGCAATGAAGTGTCCAGTAATGAGTTATGAGATGTTTGTGGCTTTGGGGTGACTTTGGGCAGCCTGTATCTTGAAGCTCAGGGCTGCGTTCCTTTGTTGCTGGAGAATTTGCTTGGTATGTCTTGCCCTGGAACTTGTTGGCCCTTGTGTGGTGCTTGATTTCAGTGTCGGTATGGAGGCATTTGATGAGCTCCTGTCAATTAATGTTCCTTGGAGTCAGGAGTTCCCTGGAGGCAGGGTTTGGACTTAAGCCTCCTGCTTCCAGTTATCTGTCTTACTTTTACAGTAGTTTCAAAACTTCTCCTTCTATACAGCACCATTGATAAAACATCTACGTTAAAGAAGAAAAGTTTCTCTACTGTGAGGGCCACTCAGAAAGGTTCACAGCGTTACATGGAGAAGAGAAGAGGGAGGAGGGAGTTAGAGGTGACCCAAATGAGATCAGGTGGAATCAATAGTGGAGAGAGTGGGCTGGCCAGTAGTCACTTCCTTATGTGCACTCCACAACTGGACCGCTCAGAGATGTTCACAGAGTTATACAGAGACAAGAAGAAGGAGGAAGGAGACAGAGGTGGCCAGAAGGATAAAAGGGGGGAATGAAAAGGAGGGAGACAGATCCAGCCAGTAATCAGTTCCCTAAGTGTTCTCCACCGTCTGGAATACACAGAAATTCACAGAGTTGGGTAGAGTAGAGAGGGGTTAGGGAGGAGACACAGGCGACCTGGTGGAGAAAAAGGAGAGTCCAAAGGGAGAGAGAGCAGTCAAGCCAGTAATCTCGCTCCCTAGTGAAAAATGGGTACTGAAGATTGGGTTCTTAAAGGTACAAAATTGGTAACAAATACATAAAAGCAAAAATTAAAAATCTAGAGTAGAGTTTGGAATTTCAAAAATACGATGTTAAAGAAAAGAAGAAGGAAAAGAAAGAGAGAAAAAATGAACAAAGAAAAACAAACATGGTCACAAAAATTATCAAGAAAATACAGGTACAAAATTGATAACTAATACCAAAAAGCAAAAATTAAAAATCTAGAGTAGAGTTTGGAATTTCAAAAATACAATGTTAAAAAAAAGGAAGAAGAAAACTAAAGAGAAAACAAACAAACAAAAGCAAGCAATGTTGCAAAAATTATAAAGAAACTACAGGTACAAAATTGATATCAAATATCAAAAAGCATAAATTAAAAATCTAGAGTACAGTTTGGAATTTCAAAAATACAATGTTAAAGAAAAGAAGAAAAAAAAACAAAACAAAAAAACAAGGTCAAAAAATTATTATATATATATATATAAATATATATATATGAAGTTTGCTGAAGAAGAAAAAAATAGGGTCTTTTTTTTGCAAAGTAATAGGTTATAAAAGTGAAAATTAAATGAACAATAGAGGACTTAAAATTAAAAAAATTTAAAAAAAGAAAGAATGATCATAAAAATATATCTAGGACTTTCTCTGGTTTTGTTGTGAGTATCGTGGGTTCGGTTCATTTTTGGCTAGTTCCTTGGTCCGACTTATATTTCTCAAGATCTATAGGCGCCTTCCTATGTAGTCCTAATAACCACAGGGTTTTAATCTATTGCCTGTAGCTTCCAAGGCGTTTCCCTCTGTTATAGCTTCTTTTGTTTGCTGGTCTCTTCAGTGTCTGGTTTACGCCCTGACACAAAGGGGACGGTGGAGGACACTTTTTTTTTTTAGGCTCACTTGTTCAGTTGCGCTGTGGGGAGGGAGGGAGGGAGTGATGCTGCAAACAAATAACACTGGCGTGCGTTCGCAGTGCCTCAGCCACACTGGGTCTGCCCCCGCTCACGGCGCGTGTAGCCTTCCTGCCCACACTGCTCGGGCTCTAGGTTGTTCCACCGGGAACAATCCGAGGCTGGCCCTGGGCTGCATGCACCTCCCAGGTCCAAGCCGCTCAGGTTCAGGCACTCGGGTAGTCCTCAGAGGCACAGACTCAGTTCGGCCTGCGTTTTGTGCTCTTCCCAGGTCCGAGCAGCTCAGGTGATGAGGTGTTTGGCGAGCGCCAATGTTGTGACTTATCGCCTCCCCACCACTCGGTTATCTGGGTGTAAAACAGGCGCACTTTCTCAGGCAGATGTTGACCGTCCAGATCCCCAAGAAGTTTTAGTTAGCAAAGAAGCCTGCTTACAGTTTTATAGATAATGTCTCTCTGGGGCTGCAATTGCCCCCTTCCGGCTCTGGCTGCCTGTCACTGGAGGGGGAAGGTCTGCAGCCGGCTATCTCTGTTCAGTCCTTTGTTCCGTGCGTGGGCCTGGCGGTGTCTTAGGTTAGGGCTGGCTTTTTGCGTGGTAGATATCCCAGAGTCTGGTTTGCTAGCCCAAGTTATTTCGTTCAGATAGCGCTCATGGTATTCAGGCCAGATTCTTACTCTAAGCGATGCAGCCCGCGCCGCGCCTCCCTGCCCAGCCCCTGCTTGCTAATGGTGTGAGCAGGCGTCTGCACTGCTTCGCGGCTGGGGGAGTTACCGTAGGGCTTGCAATCTGCGAGTTTTAATTGTTTATTTATTTTTATCCCCCTTATGTTGCCCTTTGTGCTTCCAAAGCTTGGCAAAGATTTGGCAGTGAAAAGCTTTCCTGGTGTTTGGAAACTTTTCTCTTTTTAAGACTATCTTCCCGGGACGGAAATCCCTCCCTCCCTCTTTTGTCTCTTTTTTTGTCTTTTATACTTTTTCCTACCTACTTTCCAAGAGTTGGGTTGCTTTTCTGGGTGCCTGATGTCCTCTGGCAGTATTCATAAGTTGTATTGTGGAATTTACTCGACGTTTAAATGCTCTTTTGATGAAATTGTTTGGGGAGGAAAAGAGTTCTCCCCGTCCTACTCCTCAGCAATCTTGGCTCCTCTCTTGTGGACTTTGGAGAGAGCACGCGGGATTGCTCTCCAGGCCATGCAGGAAAAGAAGGCCCTCATCTCGCGATGTGGGGGGAGTCTCGTGGTTTTTCTGGAGCTGCGGTGCCAGTGTGGGGTTTCTCACAAGGTACGACCGGAAGCTCAGGGAGCCTCTCGTGTGGTGTCAGGGAAGTCAAGTCTCCATACGAGTGGCGAGGGGGCGCACGTCATTGCTCTCGAGTCATGGTAGAGGAATCAGGGCTCAACACAATGAAAAAGGACGCTCGAGGTCTTTCTCGGGTTGCGGCAGGAAACCCTGGGTTCCCTCGACTTGTGCCTGTGACCTCAGGTAGCTTCTCAGGGTACCTCTGAGAAGTCAGGGATACTATGGAGCTGGGAGAGGCCTCTCGGGACTCCACTGGGTTTGCTGCAATGGAAGAGGGCCTAATCTTGAGATCAGGAAGGAACCTCAGGGTTCCTCTCCATTTCGGACTCAGATCGCAGGGTCCTTGCAGAGTTGGGACAGGAGAGTCAGGCCTCGTCTTGTGTGGAGGAATGGAACTCCGCTTGCCTCTCAAGTTGTTCAAGGAGTGACAGGCCACTTGTCGAGCTGTGTGTGGAACCTGCGGTTTTTTCCAGACAATGCACGGCGGTGTCAGTGCCCCTTCATGATGTGCTTTCATCCACAGGGTTGCCTTCGAAGTGGTGTGTGGGCATCAGGTTCTTATCAAGAGCGGACCAGGAAATCGGGGTCTTTTGGAATGCGGCACCACACACGAGGCTACGTCTCGAATTTCCTCATGAGACGGGCCTCATGCTGAGGTGCCCCTGGAAGGTGGGGAAAGCCTTCCAGACAAAGCAGGTTAATCGACCCTCCTGTCGCGATCAGGAGGGGAGAAGGGGCTCAGATGAAGTGGTGCCGGGAACCTCGGTGTTCCCCTTGAGTGAGACTGGTATGTCAGGGAACTTTTGGGGTCTCATGAAGCTTGCCAAATACTGTTTCAAACTTCAAGACGAAACGTGGGGCTTCTCTTGAGACGCTGTGGTGGGCAAGGGCCTCATCTTGTGATGAAGGGGAAACCACGTGGTTTTTTTCGAGTTGCGATGGGATTGTTGACTTACGACGGGGAATTCAGGCTTCCTCTTCTGTTGGCCCAGGGAAGTCCATTCTTCCATTCGAGTTGCCAGAGAGAGCTGGGTGGGAATTGCTCTCGAGTCACGGCAGGTCAAAATAGACCTCATCTAGGCTTGTGTCCAGGACCTAATGTTCCTCTCCAGGGGCGATAGGGATCACGGGGACGCATTCCAGACTCACCCAGTGAGTCAGGCCTCGGCTCGAGGGGAAGCAAAGGATTCTGATATCCTCCTGGGTCACGATAGGTATCTCTTGGAGCCCACTGAGTGGCCTCCAGGGAGTCAAGCCTCCTGTGGAGTTGGAGAGAGGACTCGGGATTGCTCTCCAGGGCATACAGGAAGAGAAGGCCCTCAGCTCACAATGACGGGGGCGTCTTGTGGGTTTTCTCGAGTTGGGGCGCAAGTATGAATTTTCTCACGAGGTACAACGGGGATCTCAGGGAGCCTCTCATGTGGCGCCAGGAAAGTCAGGTGTCTATGTGTGTGATGAGGGGGAGCCCATAAATGCTCTCGAGTCATGGTAGGGAAATTGGGACTCAAGACGCGTTGAAGAAGGAGTCTCAAGGTCTTTCTCAGGTTGTGGCAGGAAACCCTGGGTTCCCTCGACTTGTACCGGTGACCTAGGGAGCTTCTCAGGGTGCCTGTGAGAAGTCAGGCATACTGTGGGCTTGGGAGGGGCTCTCGGAACTCCACTGGGTTTGGTGCAATGGCAAAGGTTCTCATCTCGAGTTGAGGCAGGAACCTAAGGGTTCCTCTCCATTTAAAACTCCGACCACAGGGTCCCTGAAGAATTGGGACAGGAGAGTCAGGCCTCGTCTTGTGTGGACGAATGGAACTCCACTTGCCTCTCGAGTTGTTCACAGGATAACAGACCATTTGTTGAGCTGTGAGTGGAACCTTCGGTTTTTTCCGTAAGATGCATGAGGGGGTCAGTGCCCCTTCGTGTTGTGCCTTCATCCACAGGGTTGCCTTCAAAGAGGTGTCTGGACATCGGGTTCTTATCAATAGTGGAGCAGGAAATCGGGGTCTTTCAGAACGTGGCACCATCCATGAGGCTACGTCTCGAATTTCTTCGTTAGACTGGTGTCATCCTGAGGTGCGCCATGAAGATCGGGAACCCCTTCCAGACAAAGCAGGGGAATCGACCATCTTGTCGCGATCAGGAGGAGTGAAAGGGCTCAGTTGAAGTCGTGCCGGGAACCTCGGTGTTCCCCTCGAGTGGAACCGGTGTGTCGGGAAACTTTTGGGGTCGCTTCAAGGGTGCCAAGTACCGTTTTGCACTTCAATACGGACTTGGGGCTTCACTTGACACGCTGTAGAGGGCAAGGGCCTCATCTTGGGATGACGGGGGAATCACGTGGTTTTTCTCAAGGTGCGGCGGGATTCTCGAGTTACGACGGGGAATTCAGGCTTCCTCTTGTGTTGGCCCAGGGAAGTCCAATCTTCCATTCGAGTTTCGAGGGAGAGCTGGGGTTTGCTCTTGAGTCACTGCAGGGCAAAAGAGACCTCATCTAGGCTTGTGTCCAGGACCTAATATTCCTCTCCAGGGCCGACAGCGATCTCGGGTTTGCATTCCAGACGCATCCTGGGAGTCCGAGCTCGACTCGAGGGGAAGCAAAGGACCCCGCTCTCCTCTCGAGTCACCACAGGTGTCTCTTGGAGCCCACTGAGTGGCCTAAAGGGAGTCAAGCCCCCTGTGGAGTTTGGAGAGAAGACTCGGGATTGCTCTCCAGGCCATGCAGGCAAAGAAGATCCTCATCTCGCGATGACAGGGGCGTCTTGTTGGTTTTCTCGAGCTGTGGTGCCAGTGTGCGGTTTCTGACGAGGTGCGACGGGAAGCTCAGAGAGCCTTTCGTGTGGCGCCAGGGAAGTCAGGTCTCCATGCGCATGGCAAGGGGGAGCGCGTCATTGCTCTCGAGATATGGTACGGGAATCGGGCCTCAAGATACGTTAAAGCAGGACTCTCAAGGTCTTTCTCAGGTTGGGGCAGGAAACCCTGGGTTCCGTCGACTTCTGCCGGTGACCTTAGGGAGCTTCTCAGGGTGCCTCTGAGAAGTCAGGCATACTGTGGATTTGGGACGGGCCTCTCGGGACTCCTCTGGTTTTGCGGCAATGGAAAAGGCCTCGTCTTGAGTGGAGGCAGGAACCTCAGGCTTCCTCTCCATTTCTGACTCGGTGCGCAAGGTCCCTAGAGTTGTGACAGGAGAGTCAGGCATCGTCTTGTGTGGAGGAATGGAACTCCGCTTGCTTCTCGAGTTGTTCACGAGGTGACAGACCACTTGTGGAGCTGTGTGAGAACCTGCGGGTTTTTCCGGAAGATGCACGGGGTGTCAGTGCCCCTACGTGTTGTGCCTTCATCCACAGGCTTGCCTTCGAAGAGGTGTCCAGGAGTCTGGTTTTGATCAAAAGTGGACCATGGAATCGGGGTCTTTCGGCATGTAGTATGGCCCTCGAGGCTACGTCTCGAATTTCCTCGTGAGACCGGCCTCATCCTGAGGTGCGCCGGGAAGGTCGGGAACCCCTTCGAGACAAAGCAGTGGAATCGACCCTCCTATCGCGATCATGAGAGGAGAAAGGCCTCAGATGAAGTGGTGCCGGGAACTTCAGTGTCCCCTCTAGTGAGATCGGTATATAGGGGAACTTTTGGGGTCACATCAAGGGTGCCAAGTACTGTTTTGCACTTCAAGACGGAATGTGAGACTTCTCTTGAGACGCTGTAGGGGGCAAGTGCCTCATCTTGCAATACAGGGAACCACGTGATTTTTCTCGAGTTGCGGCGGGTTTCTCAAATTACAACTGGAAATTCAGGCTTCCTCTTGTGTTGGCTCAGAAAGGCCAATCTTCCATTCGAGTTGCAAGGGAAAGCTAGGGGTTTTGCTTGAGTCACTGCAGGGCCAAAGAGACCTCCTCTAGGCTTTTGTCCAGGACCTAAGGTTCCTCTCCAGGGGCGACAGGGATCCAGGGTTGCATTCCAGACTCACCCTCGTAGTCAGACCTCATCTCGATGGGAAGCAAAGGACACCGCTCTCCTCCTGAGTATCGACGCGTATCTCTTGGAGCCCACTGAGTGACCTAAAGGGAGTCAAGCCTCCTTTGGAGTTTGGAGAGAGGATTCGGGATTGCTCTTCAGGTCATGCAGGAAAGAAGGCCCTCATTTCACCATGACAGGGGCGTCTCGTGGGTTTTCTCGAGCTGCGGCGCCAGTGTGGGGTTTCTCACGAGGTACGATGGGGAGCTCAGGGAGACTCTCATGTGGTGCCGGGGAAGTCAGATCTTCATGCGCGTGGCGAGGGGGAGCGCGTCATTTTTCTCCAGTCATGGTAGGGGAATCGGGCCTCAAGACGCGTGAAGAAGGACTCTCGAGATTTTTCTCAGGTTACGGCAGGAAACCCTGGGTTCCCTCGACTTATGCCCGTGACCTCAGGGAGCTTCTCAGGGTGCCTCTGAGAAGTCAGGGATACTGTGCAGTTGGGAGGGGCCGCTCCGAACTCCACTGGGTTTGGTGCAGTAGAAGAGGGCCTTATCTCGAGTTGAGGCAGGAACCTCATGGTTCCTCTCCATTTCTGAATCGGATCTCAGTGTCCATGCAGAGTTGGGACAGGAGAGTCAGGCCTCGTCTTGTGTGGAGGAATTTAACTCCTCTTGCCTCTCGAGTTGTTCACGGGGTGACAGGCCACTTGTCGATCTGTATGTGGAACTTGCGGGCTTTTCCAACGATGCAGGAGGGTGTCAGACCCCTTCGTTTTGTGCCTTCGTCCACAGGATTGCCTTCGAAGAGGTGTCCTAGCATTGGGTTCTTATCAAGAGCAGACAGGGAAATCGGGGTCTTTTGGCGTGTGGCACCAACCACAAGGCTACGTCTCGAATTTCCTCGTGAGACCGGCCTCATCCTGAGGTGCGCCGGGAAGGTCCGGAACCCCTTCCAGACAAAGCAGGGTAATCGACCCTCCCATCGCGATCAGGAGGGGATAAGGGGCTCAGAACAAGCGGTGCACCGAACCTTGGTGTTCCCCTCGAGTGAGACCAGGGTGTCGGGGAACTTTTGTGGTAACATCAAGGTTGCCAATTATCGTTTTAAACTTCAAGATGGAACGTGGGGCTTCTCCTGAGACGCTGTAGCTGGCAAGGGCCTCATCTTGCGATGACGGGGGAACCACGTGGTTTTCCTCGAGTTGCGGTGGGATTTTCGAATTACGACGGGGAATTCAGGTTTCCTCTTGTGTTGTCCCAGGGAAGTCCATTCTTCCATTCGAGGTGCGAGGGACAGCAGGGGATTGCTCTCGAGTCACTTCAGGGTAAATGAGACCTCATCTATGCTTGTGTCTAGGACCTAATGTTCCTCTCCAGGGGCGACAGGGATCTCGGGGTTGCATTCCAGACTCACCTGAGGAGTCAGGCCTGGTATATAGGGGAAGCAAAGAATTCCGCTCTCCTCTCGAGTCCCAATGGGTATCTCTTGGAGCCCACAGAGTGGCCTAAAGGGAGTCAGGCCTCCTGTGGAGTTTGAAGAGAGGCCTCGAGATTGCTCTCCAGGCCATGCAGGAAAAGAAGGCCTTCATCTCGCGATGACGGAGGCGTCTCGTGGGTTTTCTCGAGCTGGGGAGCCAGTGTGGGATTTCTCACGAGGTATGAGGGGGAGCTCAGGGAGCCTCTCGTGTGGCGCCAGGGAAGTCAAGTCTCCATGCGAGTGGCGAGGGGGAATGCGTCATTGCTCTCGAGTCATGGTAGGGGAATCGGGATTCAAGACGCGTGAAGGAGGATTTTCGAGGTCTTTCTCGGGTTGCGTCAGGAAACCCTGTGTTCCCTCGACTTGTGCGGTGACCTCAGGGAGCTTCTAAGGGTG
This sequence comes from Bubalus kerabau, assembly GCF_029407905.1. Taxonomy (NCBI): domain Eukaryota; kingdom Metazoa; phylum Chordata; class Mammalia; order Artiodactyla; family Bovidae; genus Bubalus; species Bubalus kerabau. Next base: position 140,762 of record NW_026577936.1, read on the forward strand.
CCTCTGAGAAGTCGCGATACTGTGGATTTGGGAGGGGCCTCTCGGGCCTCCACTGTTTTTGGTGTAATGGAAGAGGGCCTCATCTCGAGTGGAGTCAGGAACCTCAGGGTTCCTCTCCATTTCGGACTCTGATCGCAGGGTCCCTTCAGAGTTGGGACCGGAGAGTCAGGCCTCGTCTTGAGTGGAGGAATGGAACTCTGCTTGCCTCTCGAGTTGTTCATGGGATGACAGGCCTCTTGTCGAGCTGTGTGTGGAACCTGCGGCTTTTACCGAATGATGCACGGGAGTGTCAGTGACCCTTCGTTTTGTGCCTTCGTCCACAGGGTTGCCTTCGAAGAGGTGTCCGGGCATCGGGTTCTTCTCAAGAGTGGGCCGGGAAATCGGGGTATTTCGGCATGTGACACCACCCCCGATGCTATGTCTCGAATTTCCTCGTGAGACCGGCCTCATCCTGAGGTGCACCGGGAATGTGGGGAACCCCTTCCAAACAAAGCAGGGGAATAGACCCTCCTGTCTCGAACAGGAGGGGAGAAGGTGCTCAGATGAAGTGGTGCGGGAACCTAGGTGTTCCTGTCGAGTGAGACCGGCGTGTCCAGGAACATTTGGTGTCGCATCAAGGGTGCAAAGTACCGTTTCGCACTTCAAGACGGAACGTGGTTCTTTTCTTGAGAGGCCATAGCAGCAAGGGCCTCATCTTGGGATGACGTTGGAAACACGTGGTTTTTCTCGAGTTTCGGCGGGATTCTCGAGTTACGAAGGGGATTTCTGGCTTCCTCTTGTGTTGGCCCAGGGAAGCCCAATCTTCCATTCGAGTTGCGAGGGAGAGCTGGGGGTTGCGCTCGAGTCACTGCAGGGCAAAAGAAACCTCATCCAGGCTTGTGTCTAGGACCTAATGTTCCTCTCAAGGGGTGACTGGGATCTTGGGGTTGCATTCCAGACTCACCCAGGAGTCAGGCGTCGTCTCGAGGGGAAACAAAGGCCTTCTCTCTCTTCTCGAGTCGCGACGGGTATTTCTTGGAGCCCACTGAGTGGACTAAAGGGAGTCAAGCCTCCTCTGGAGTTTGGAGAGAGGACTCGGGATTGCACTCCAGGACATGCAGGAAAAGAAGGCCCTCATCTCACGATGACGGGGGGGGGGGTCTCAGTGGTTTTACCGAGCTGCAGCGCCTGTGTTGGTTTCTCAGGAGGTACGACGGGGAGCTCAGGGAGCCTCTTGTGTGGTGCCAGGGAAGTTAGGTCTCGATGCGTGTGGCAAGGGGGAGCGCGTCATTGCTCTCGAGTCATGGTAGGGGAATCAGGCCTCTAGATGCGTTGAAGAAGGACTCTCAAGATCTCTCTCGGGTCTTGGCAAGAATACCTGAGTTCCCTCGACTTGTGCCGGTGACCTCAGGGAGATTCTCCGGGTGCCTCTGAGAAGTCAGGGATACTGTGGAGTTGGGAAAGACCTCTCGGGACTCCACTGGGTTTAGTGAAATGGAAGGGGGCCTCATCTCGAGGGGAGGCAGGAACCTCAGGGTTCCTCTCCATTTCTGATTCCAATCGCAGCCCCCTGCATAGTTGGGAGAGGTGAGTCAGGCCTTGTCTTGTGTGCAGGAATGGACCTCCGCTTGCCTCTTGAGTTGTTCACTGGGTGACAGGAACTTGTTCAGCTGTATGAGTAACCTGCGGTCTTTTCCAGACGATGCACGGGGGTGTCAGTGCCCCTTCGTGTTGTGCCTTCATCCACACTATCTTTGAATAGGTGTCTGGGCATCGCGTTCTTATCAAGAGCGGATCGGGAAATCGCGGTCTTTCGGCATGTGGCACCACCATCGAGGCTACGTCTCGAATTTCCTCGTGAGACAGCCTCATCTGAGGTGCGTGGAGAAGGTCGGGAACCCCTTGCAGACAAAGCAGGGGAATCGACCCTCCTTTCGCGATCAGGAGGGGAGAAGGGGCTCAGATGAAGTGGTGCCAGGAACCTCGGTGTTCCCCTCGAGTGCGACCCGTATGTCGGGGAACTTTTGGGGTAGCATTAAGGGTGCCAAATATCATTTCGCACTTGAAGACAGAACGTGGGACTACTCTTGAGACGCTGGAGCGGGCAAGGGCCTCATCTTGCAATGAAGGGGAAACCACGTGGTTTTTCTCAAGTTGAGGTGGAATTCTCGAATTACTACTGGGAATTCAGGCTTCCTCTTGTGTTGGCTCAGGGAGGTCCAATATTCCATTCGGGTTGCGAGGGAAAGCTGGGGAGTGCTCTCGAGTTACTGCAGGGCAAAAGCGACCTCATCTAGCCTTGTGTTCAGGACCCAATGATCCTCTCCAAGGGCGACAGGGATCTCGGGTTTGCATTACAGATTCACCCAGGGAGTTAGGCCTCGTCTCGAGGGGAAGCAAAGGACTCGGCTCTCCTCTCGAGTAGCGACGCGTATCTCTTGGAGCCCACTGAGTGGTCTAAAGGGAGTCAACCCTCCTCTTCAGTTTGGAGAGAGGACTCGGGATTGCTCTCCAGGCCATGCAGGAAAAGAAGGCCCACATCTCGAGATGACGGGGGCGTCTCGTGTGTTTTCTCGAGCTGCGGCGCCAGTGTGGGGTTTCTCACGAGGTACGACGGGGAGTTCAGGTAGCCTCTCGTGTGGCAACAGGGAAGTCAGGTCTCCATTGGCGGGGCAAGTGGGAGCGCGTCATTGCTCTCAAGTCAGGGTAGGGGAATCGGGCCTCATGACAGGTAGAAAAAGAACTCTCGATGTCTTTCTAGGGTTGCGGCAGGAAACCCTGGGTTCCCTTGACTTGTGCCGGTGACCTCAGGGAGCGTCTCAGGGTGCCTCTGAGAAGTCAGGGATACTGTGGATTTGGGAGAGGCCTCTCGGGACTCCTCTGGGTTTGGTGCAATGGAAGTGGGCCTCATCTCGAGTTCAGGCAGGAACCTCAGGGTTCTGCTCCTGACTTCCTGGAGGCCGGATCTGACTCAGATCGCAGGGTCCCTGTTGAGTTTGCTCAGGAGTGTCAGGTCTCGTGTTCTGCGGAGGAATGGAACTCCGCTTACATCTCAAGTTGTTCAAGGATGACACCACTTTTCGTGATGTGTGTGGAACCTGCGGGTTTTTCGGAGATGCACGGGGGCATCAGTGCTCCTTCCTGTTGTGCCTTCATCCACAGGGTTGCCTTCGAAGAGGTGTCCGGGCATCGGGTTCTCCTCAAGTGCGGACCGGGAAATTGGGATCTTTCAGCATGTTGCACCACCCACGAGGCTACGTCTCGAATTTCCTCGTGAGACCGGCCTCATCCTGAGGCGCGCAGGAAAGTCCGGGAACCCTTTCCAAACAAAGCAGGGGAATCGAGCCTCCTTTCGGGATCAGGAGGAGAGAAAGGGCTCAGATGAAGTAGTGCCGGGAACCTCGGTGCTCTCCTTGAGTGAAAGTCGGGTAACTTTTCGCGTTGCATCAAGGGTGCCAAGTACCGTTTCGCACTTCAAGACGGAACCTGGGACTTCTCTTTAGACGCTGTAGTGGGCAAGGGCCTCATCTAGCGCTGACGGGGGACCCACGTGTTTTTTCTCGAGTTGCGGCAGGATTCTTGAGTTACGATGGGGAATACAGGTTTCTTCTTGTGTTGGCCCAGGGAAGTCCAATCTTCCATTCGAGTTGCAAGTGAGAGCTGGAGATTGCTCTCGAGTCACTGCAGGGCAAAATAGAGCTCATCTAGGTTTGTGTCCAGGACCGAGTTTTTCTCTCCAGGGGCGACAGGGATCTCGGGGTTGCATTCCAGACTCACCCGGGGAGTCAGGCCTCGTCTCGAAGGGAATGAATGGACTCCGCTCTCCTCTCGAGTCGCGACGGGTATCCCTTGGAGCCCAAGAGTGGCCTAAATGGAGTTAATCCTCCTGTGGAGTTTGGAGAGAGGACTCGGGATTGCTCTCTAGGCCATGCAGGAAAAGAAGGCCCTCATCTCGCGATGACGGGGGCGTCTCGTGGGTTTTCTCAAGGTGCAGTGCCTGGTTGGGGTTTCTCACGAGATAGGACGGGGAGCTCAGGGAGACTCCTGTGGTGCCACGGAAGTCAGGTCTCCATGGACGTGGCGTGGGGGAGCGCCTCATTGCTCTCGAGTCATGGTAGGGGAATCAAGCCTCAAGACGCTTCGAAGAAGAACTCTCGAGGTCTTTCTCGGGGTGTGGCAGGAAACCCTGGGTTCCCTCGACTTGTGCCCATGACCTCAGGGAGCTTAGCGGGGTTCCTCTGAGAAGTCAGGGATACTGTGGAGTTGAGAGGGGCTTCTCGGGACATCACAGGGACTGGTGCAATTGAAGAGGACCTAATCTCGGATTGAGGCAGTAACGTCAGGGTTCCTCTCCATTTCTGACTCGGATAGCAGGGTCCCTGCAGAGTTGGGACAGGAGAGTCAGACCTCGTCTTGTGTGGAGTAATGGAACTCCGCTTGCCTCTCGAGTTGTTCATGGGATGACAGGCCACCTGTCGAGTTGTATGTGGAACCTGCGGTTTTGGGGGACGATGCAGAGGGGTGTCAGTGCCCCTTCGTGTTGTGCCTTCATCCACAGGGTTACCTTCGAAGAGGTGACCAGGCATCGGTATCTTATCAATAGCGGACCAGGAAATCGGGGTCTTTCGGCATGTGGCACAACCCACGAGGCTACGTCTCGACTTCCCTCGTGAGACTGGCCTCATCCTGAGGTTCGCCGGGAAGTCTGGGAACCCCTTCCAGACAAAGCAGGGGAATCGACCCTCCTGTCGCCATCAGGAGGGGAGAAGAGGCTCAGCTGAAGCGGTGCTGGGAACCTCCATGTTCTCCTCGAGTGAGACCGGGGTGTCAGGGAAATTTGGGGGTCGCATCAAGGGTGCCAACTACCGTTTCACACTTCAAGACGGAACATGGGACTTCCCTGGAGACGCTATAGCTGACAGGGGCCTCATATTTCGATGACGGAGGAGCCACGTTGTTTTTCTCCAGTTGCTGCGGGATTCTCGAATTACAACGGGGAATACAGGCTTCCTCTTGTGTTGGCCCAGGGAAGTCCAATCATCCATTCGAGTTGCGAGGGAGAGCTGGGGATTGCACTTGAGTCAATGCAGGACAAAAAAGACCTCATTTAGGCTTGTGTCCAGGACCGAGTTTTCCTCTACAGGGGCGACACGGATCTCGGGATCCCATTCCAGACTCACCCAAGTAGTCAGGCCTCTGCTCGAGGGGAAGCAACGGACTCCGCTCTCCTCTAGAGTAGCGACGTGTATCTCTTGGAGGCTACTGAGTGGCCTAAAGGGAGTCAGGCCTCCAGTGGAGTTTGGAGAGTGGACTCGGGATTGCTCTCTAGGTCATGTAGGAAAAGAAGGCCCTCATCTTACGATGATGGGGGCGTCTCGTGAGTTTTCTCGAGCGGCGGTGCCAGTGTGGGGTTTTCATGAGGTAGGACGGGGAGCGCAGGGAGCCTCTCGTGTGGCGCCAGGGAAGTTAGGTTTCAATGGGCGTGGCGAGGGGAATGCGTCATTGCTCTCCAGTCATGGTAGGGTATCGGGCCTCAAGATGCGGTAAAGAAGGTCTCTCGAGGTCTTGCTCAGAATGCAGCAGGAAACCCTGGGTTCACTCGACTTGTGCCAGTGACCGCAGAGAACTTCTGAGGGTGCCTCTGAGAATCAGGGATACTGTGGATTTGGGAGGGGCCTCTCGGAACTCCACTGGGTATGGCACAATGGAACAGGGCCTCATTTCGAGTTGATGCAGGAACGTCAGGTTTCATCTACATTTCTGACTCCGATCGCACGGTCCCTGCAGAGTTGGGAAAGGAGAGTCAGGCCTTCTCTTGTGTGGAGGAAAGGAACTCCGCATGCCTCTCTAGTTCTTCAAGGGATGACAGGACACTTGTCAATCTGTGTTTGGAATCTGTGTGTTTTTCCATACTATGCATGGGGATGTCAGTACCCCTTCGTGTTGTGCCTTCACCCACAGGGTTGCCTTCGAAGAGGGGTCCGGGCCTCAGGGCCTTCTCAAGAGCGGACCGGGGCATCGGGGGCGTTCGGCATGTGGCACCACCCACGTGGTTCGTCTCGAATTTCCTCGTGAGACCGGCCTCATCCTGAGGTGCGCTGCGAAGGTCGGAACCCCTTGCAGAAAAAGCAGGGGAATCGACCCTCCTGTCTCGATCAGGAGGGGAGAAGGGGCACAGATGAGGTGATGCCGGGAACCTCGGTGTTCCCCTCCAGTGAGACCAGTGTGTTGGGGAACTTTTGGTGTCGCATCAAAGGTGCCAAGTACCGTATCGCACTTCAAGATGGAACGTAAGACTTCTTTTGAGACGCTGTAGCGGCAATGGCCGCATCTTGCGATGAATAGGGAACGATGTGGTTTTTCTCGAGTTGTGGCGGGATTCTTGAGTTACAACGGGAAATTCAGGCTTCCTCTTCTGTTGGCCCAGGGAAGTCCAGTCTTCCATTTGAGTTGCGAGGGAGAGTTGGGGATTGCTCTCGAGTCACTGCAGGAAAAAAGAGACCTCATCTAGGCTTGTGTCCAGGACCTAATGTTTCTCTCCAGGGGCGACAGGGATCTCCGGTTCGCATATCAGACTCACCCGAGGAGTCAGGCCTCGCCTTGTGGGGAAGGAAAAGACTCCACTCTCCTCTCGACTCGCGACGGGTATGTCTTGGAGTCCACTGAGTGACCAAAAGGGAGTCAAGCCTACTGTGGAGTTTGGAGAGAGGACTCGGGATTGATCTCCAGGCCATGCTAGAAAAGAAGGCCGTCATGTCGCGAAAACGGGGGCGTCTCGTGGGTTTTCTCTATCTGCGGCGCCAGTGTGGGGTTTCTCACGAGGTATGACGGGGAGCTCAGGGAGCCTCTCGTGTGGCGCCAGGGAAGTCAGGGCTTCATGAGTGTAGCAGAGGGAGCGCGTCATTGCCCTCGAGTCATGGTAGGGGAATCAGGCCTCAAAATGCGTTGAAGAAGGACTCTTGAGTTCTTTCTATGGTGGCGGCAGTAAACCCTGGGTTCACACGAATTGTGCTGGTGACCTCAGGGAGCTTCTCAGGGTGCCTCTGAGAAGTCAGGGATACTGTGGAGCTGGGACGCGTCTCTCGGGACTCCACTGGTTTTCGTGCAATGGAAGAGGTCCTAATCTCGAGTGGAGGCAGGAACCTCAGCGTTCTTCTCGTGACTTCACTGGCGCTGGTCTGATTCGGATCGCAAAGTCCCTGCAGAGTTGGGACAGGAGAGTCAGGCCTCGTCTTGTGTAGAGGAATGAAACCCCACTTGCCTCTCGAGTTCTTCAGGGGTGACAAGCCACTTGTTGAGCTGTATGTGGAACCTGCGGGTTTTTCCGGACGATGCACGAGGGTGTCAGTGCCCCTTTGTGTTGTGCCTTCATCCACAGGGTTGCCTTCGAAGAGGTGTCCAGGCATCGGGTTCTTATGAAGAGTGTACAGGGAAATCATAGTCTTTTGGCATGTGGCACCACCCGCGAGCTACGTCTCGAATTTCCTCGTGAGACCGGCCTCATCCTGAAGTGCCCCGTGAAGGTCGGGAACCCCTTACAAACAAAGCAGGGGAAGTGACCCTCCTATCACGAACAGGAGGGGAGAAGGGGCTCAGATAAACTGGTGCCGGGAACCTCGGTGTTCACCTCGAGTGAGACCGATATTTCGGGGAACTTTTGGGGTCACATCAAGGGTGTCAAGTATCGTTTCGCACTTCAAGACGGAACGTGGGACTTTTCTTGAGAAGCTGTAGCGGGCAAGGGCCTCATCTTGCGATGACGAGGGAACCAAGTGCTTTTTCTCGAGTTGCGGTGGGATTCTCGAGTTACGAAGGGGAATTCAGGCTTCCTCTTGTGTTGGCCCAGGGAAGTCCAATCTTCCATTCGAGTTGTCAGGGAGAGCGGGGGATTGCTCTCGAGTTACAGAAGGGCAAAAGAGACCTCATCTAGGCTTGTTTCCAGGACCTAATGTTCCTCTCCAGGGGAGACAGGGATCTCGGGGTTGCATTCCAGACCCACCTGGTGAGTCAGGCCTTGTCTCGAGGGGAAGCAAAGGACTCCATTCTCCTCTCGAGTCGCGATGGGTATCTCTTGGAGGCCACTAAGTGGCCTAAAGGGAGTCAAGCCTCCTGTGGAGTTTGAAAAGAGGATTCGGTATTCCTCTCCAGGCCATGCAGGAAAAGAAGGCCCTCATCTCGCGATGACAGGGGCGTATGGTGGGTTTTCTCAAGCTGCGGCGTCAGTGTGGGGTTTCTCACCAGGTACAACAGGGAGCTCAGGGAGCCTCTCTTATGGCGCCAGGGAAGTCAGGTCTCCATGTGCGTGGCGAGGGGGTGCGTGTCATTTCTATAGAGCCATGGAAGCAGATTCGGGCTTCAAGACACGTTGAAGTAGGACTCTCGAGGTCTTTTTCGCATTGTGGCAGGAAACCCTGGGTTCCCTCGACATGTGCCGGTGACCTCATGGAGCTTCTCCGGGTGCCTCTGAGAAGTCAGGGGTACTGTGGAGTTGGGAGGAGCCTCTCTGGACTCCACTGGGTTTGGTGCAATGGATGAGAGCCTCATCTCGAGTGGAGGCAGGAACCTCATGTTTCCTCTCCTGGGTTTCCTTGCGCCGGTACTGACTCGGATCGCAGTTTCCCTGCAGAGTTGGTACAGAAAATCAGGTCTCGCCTTGTGTGGAGGAATGGAACTCCACTTGCCTGTCGAGTTGTTCACGGGGTGACAGACCACTTGTTGAACTGTGTTTGTAACCTGCGGGTTTTTCTGGATGATAAACGGGGGTGTCAGTGCCCCTTCGTGTTGTGCTTTCATCCACAGGTTTTCCTTCGTAAAGGTGTCAGGGCATCGCGTTCTTATCAAGAGTAGACCGGGAAATCGGGGTCTTTCGGCTTGTGGCACCACCCACGAGGCTATGTCTCGAATTTCCTCCTGAGACCTGCCTCATCCTTAGGCGCGCTGGAAAGGTCGGGAACGCCTTCCAGACATAGCAGGGGAATCAACACTCCTGTCGCGATCACGAGGGCAGAAGGAGCTCAAATGAAGTGGTTCCGGGAACCTCGGTGTTCCTTTCGAGTGAGACCTGTATGTCGGGGAATTTTGAGATTGCATCAAGGGTGCCAAGTACCGTTTCGCACTTCAAGACAGAACGTGGGACTTCTCTTGAGTCGCTGTAGCGGGCAAGGGCCTCATCTAGCGCTGATGGGGGAACCACGTGGATTTTCTCGAGTTTCGGCGGGATTCTCGAGTTACGATGTCGAATTCAGGCTTCCAATTGTATTGGCCCAGGGAAGTCCAATCTTCAATTCGATTTGCAAGGGAGAGCTGGCGATTGCTCTCTAGTAACTGCAGTGCAAAATAGACCTCATCTAGGCTTGTGTCCAGGACCGAGTTTTCCTCTCCAGGTGCGACAGGAACTCGGGGTTGCATTCCAGACTCACACGGGGAGTCAGGCCTCATCTCGAGGGGAAGCAAAGGACTCCTCTCTCCCTTCAAGTCCTAACAGGTATCTCTTGGAGCCAACTGAGAAGCCTAAAGAGAGTCAAGCCTCCTGTGGAGTCTGGAGAGAGGACTCGGTTTTGCTCTCCATGCCAGGCAGGAAAGAAGTCCCTCATCTCGTGATGACGGGGGCGTATCGTGGGTTTTCTCGAGCTGCGGTGCCTGAATGGGGTTTCCGAAGAGGTACGACGGGGAGCTCAGGGAGACTCTCTTCAGGCGTCAGGGAAGTCAGGTCTCCATGCGCATGGCGATGGGGAGTGGGTCTTTGCTCTCGAGTCATGGTAGGGGAATCGGGCCTCAAGACGCGCTGAAGGACTCTCAAGGTCTTTCTCGGGTCGCAGCAGGAAACCCTGGGTTCCCTTGACTTGTGCCGGTGACCTCAGGTAGATTCTCAATGTGCCTCTGAGAATTCAGGGATACTGTGGAGTTGGGAGGGGCCTCTCGCGACTCATCTGGGTTTGGTGCAATGGAAGAGGGCCTCACCTCGAGTTGAGACAGGAACCTCAGGTTTCCTCTCCATTTCTAACTCGGATGGCAGGGTCCCTGAAGAGTTGGGACAGGAGAGTCAGGCCTCATCTTGTGTGGAGGAATCGAACTCTGCTTGCCTATAGAATTGTTCACGGGGTGACATTCCACTTGTTGAGCTGTGTGTAGAACCTGTGGGTTTTTCTGGACGATGCACGGGAGTTTTAGTAACCCTTCTGTGGTGCCTTCATCCACAGGGTTGCCTTCGAAGTGGTGTCCGGGCATCGGGTTCTTATCCAGATTGGACCGCACCATCGGGGTCTTTCGGCATGTGGCACCACCCACGAGGCTACGTCTCGAATTTCCTCCTGAGAAAGGCCTCATCCTTAGGTGCGCCGGGATGGGCGGGAACTCCTTCCAGACAAAGCAGGGGAATATACCCTCCTGTCGTGATCAGGAGGGGAGAAAGTGATCAGATGAAGTGGTGCCGGGAACTTCGGTGTTCCCCTCGGTGAGAACGGTGTGTTGGGGAACTTTTGGGGTTACATCAAGGGTGAAAAGTAGCATTTCGCACTTCAAGATGGAACGTGGGACTTCACTTGAGACGCTGTAGCGGGCCAGGGCCTCATCTTGGGATGACGAGTGAATCACGTGCTTTTGCTCGCATTGCGGCGGGAGTCTCGAGTTTCGACGGGGAATTCAGATTTCCTCCTGTGTTGGCCCATGGAAGTCCAATCTTCCATTCGAGTTGCGAGGGTGAGCTGGGATCCCACTCAAGTCACTGCGGGGCAAAATAGACCATATCTAGGCTTCTGTCCAGGACCGAATATTCCTCTCCAGGGGTGACAGGGATCTCGGGGTGGCATTCCAGACTCACCCAGGAAGTCCGGCCTTGTTTCTAGGGGAAGCAAAGTATTCCGCTTTCCTCTCGAGTCGCGACGGGTACCTATTGAGCGCACTGGGTAGCCTTAGTGAGTCAAGCCTCCCGTGGAGTTTGGAGAGACGACTAGGGATTGCCCTCCAGGCCATGCAGTTAATGATGGCCCTCATCTCACGATAACGGGGGCGTCTCGTGGGTTTTCTCGAGCTGCGGCGCCAGTGTGGGGTTTCTCCCGAGGCACGACGGGAATCTCAGGGAGCCTCTCGTGCGGCGCCAGGGAAGTCAGGACTCCATGCGCGTGGCGAGGGGGAGCGCGTCATGGCTCTCGAGTCACGGGAGGGGACTAGGGCCTCGAGATGCGTTGAAGAAGGACTCTCGAGGTCTTTCTCGGGGGGCGGCGGGAAACCCTCGTTTCCCTCGCCTTCTGCCGGGGACCTTAGGGAACTTCCCAGGGTGCCTCTGAGAGGCGAGGGATCCTGAGGAATTGGCGGGGCCTCTCGGGACTGCACTGGGTCTGGCGCAACGGAAGAGGGCCTCACCTCGAGGGGAGGCAGCAACCTCAGGCTTCCTCTCCGTTTCGGACTCCGACCGCAGGGTCCCTGCAGAGTTGGGACAGGAGAGTCAGGCCTCGTCTTGTCTGAGGAAGGGAATCCCGCTGGCCTCTCGAGTTGCTCAGGGGGTCTCAGGTCCATCGTCGAGCAGTGTGTGGAACCCGCGGGCCTCTGCGGATGATGCACGGGGGTGGCAGTGCCCCTTCGTGTTGTGCCTTCACCCACAGGGTTGCCTTCGAAGAGGGGTCCGGGCCTCGGGTCCTTCTCAAGAGCGGACCAGGGAATCGGGGGCATTCTGCATGTGGCCCCACCTACGTGGCTCGGGTCGAATTTCCTCGTGAGGCCAGCCTCATCCTGAGGTGCGCCTGGAAGGCTGGGAACCCCTTCCAGACCACGCAAGGGAATCGCCTCTCCTGTCGCAATCCGGAGGGGAGAAGGGGCTCAGATGAAGCGGTGCCGGGACCCTCGGTGTTCCCCTCGAGGGAACCCGGCGTGTCGGTGAACTTGGGGGTCGCAGGAAGTCTGTCAGCGACCGTTTCGCCCTTCAGGGCGGAAGAGGGGACTTCCCTTGAGACGCCGTCGCGGGCAAGGGCCTCATCTTGCCAAGAGGTGGGAACCCCGTGGTTTTTCTCGAGTTGCGGCGGGAATCTCGAGTTACGACGGGGATCTCAGGCTTCCTCTTGGGTTGGCCCTGGGAAGGCCAATCTTCGCCTCGAGTTGCGAGGGAAAGCTGGGGGTTGCACTCGAGTCACTGCAGGGCCCAAGAAACCTCACCTAGGCGTGTGTCCGGGACCTAATATTCCTCTCCAGGGAAGGCAGGGATCTCGGGGTTGCATTCCAGGCTCCCCCGGGGAGTCAGGCCTCGTCTCGAGGGAAGCCAAGAATTCCGCTCTCCTCTCGAGTCGCGACGCGGGTCTCTTGGAGCCCCCTGAGCAGCCTCAATTGACCAGACTCCTCTTCCGTTTGGAGAGAGGACCCGGGATTGCTCCCCAGGCCATGCAGGAAAAGAAGGCCCTCAGCTCTCGAGTACGGGGCCGTCTCAGGGGTTTCCTCGAGCTGCGGCGCCCCTGGGGGTTTTCTCCCGAGGCACGATGAGAATCTCAGGGAGCCTCTCGTGCGGCGCCAGGGAAGTCAGGTCTCCATGCGCGTGGCGAGGGCGAGCGCGTCATGGCTCTCGAGTCGCGGGAGGGGACTAGGGCCTCGAGACGCGTTGAAGAAGGACTCTCGAAGTCTTTGTCGGAGGGCGGCGGGAAACCCTCGTTTCCCTCGCCTTCTGCCGGGAACCTTAGGGAACTTCCCAGGGTGCCTCTGAGAGGCGAGGGATCCTGTGGAGTTGGCGGTGACCCTCGGGACACCGCTGGGTCTGGCGCAACGGAAGAGGGCCTCAGCTCGAGGGGAGGCAGGAACCTCAGGCTTCCTCTCCGTTACGGACTCCGACCGCAGGGTCCCTGCAGAGTTGGGACAGGAGAGTCAGGCCTCGTCTTGTCTGAAGAAGGGAACCCCGCTTGCCTCTCGAGTTGCTCAGGGGGTCTCAGGCCCCTCGTCGAGCTGTGTGTGGAACCCGCGGGTCTTTGCGGACGGTGCACGGGGTTGGCAGTACCCCTTCGTGTTGTGCCTTCACCCACAGGGTTGCCTTCGAAGAGGGGTCCGGGCCTCGGGTCCTTCTCAAGAGCGGACCGGGTATCGGGGGCGTTGGGCATGTGGCACCACCCACGTGGCTCGTCTCCAATTTCCTCGTGAGGCCGGCCTCATCCTTAGGTGCGCCGGGAAGGCCGGGAACCCCTTCCAGACCACGCAGGGGAATCGACTCTCCTGTCGCGATCAGGAGGGGAGAAGGGGCTCAGAGGAAGCGGTGCCGGGACCCTCGGTGTTCCCCTCGAGGGAACCCGGCGTGTCGGGGAACTTTTGGGGGTCGCATGAAGGCTGGCAGGATCCTTTCCGCCCTTCAGGGCGGAAGAGGGGACTTCCCTTGAGACGCCGTCGCGGGCAAGGGTCTCATCTTGCCAAGAGGTGGGAACCACGTGGTTTTTCTCGAGTTGCGGCGGGATTCTCGAGTTACAATGGGGATCTCAGCCTTCCTCTTGGGTTGGCCCTGGGAAGCCCAATCTTCCCCTCGAGTTGCAAGGGAAATCTGGGGGTTGCGCTCGAGTCACTGCAGGGCCGAAGAGACCTCACCTAGGCGTGTGTCCAGGACCTACTATTCCTCTCCAGGGAAAGCAGGCATCTCGAGGTTGCATTCCAGGCTCCCCCGGGGAGTCAGACCTCATCTCGTGGGGAAGCCAAGGACTCCGCTCTCCTCTTGAGTCGCGACAAGGATCTGTTGGAGCCCCCTGAGCGGCCTCAACGGAGTCCAGCCTGCTCTTCAGTTTGGAGAGAGGACTCGTGATTGGTCTCCAGGCCATGCAGGAATATAAGGCCCTCATCTCGCGATGACCGGGGTGTCTCATGTGTTTCCTCGAGCTGCCGCGGCAGTGTGGGTTTCCTCACGAGGTACGATGAGGATCTCAGGGAGCCTCTCGTGCAGTGCCAGGTTAGTCAGGTCTCCATGCACGTGAAGAGGGGGCGCGTGTCATGGCTCTCGAGTCATGGTAGGGGAATCGCGACTCAACACATTTTGAAGCACTCTCGAGGTCTTTCTCGAGTCATGGCAGAAAACCCAGGGTTCCCTCGACTTGTGCCTGTGACCTCAGGGAGCTTCTCATTGTGCCTCTGAGAACTCAGGGATACTGTGGAGTTGGTAGGGGCCTCTCGGGACTCCACTGGGTGTGGTGCAATGGAAGAGGGCCTCATCTCGAGTGGACGCAGGAACCTCAGGCTTCCTCTCCGTTTCTGACTCGGATCCCATGGTCCCTGCAGAGTAGGGACAAGAGAGTCACACCTAGTCTTCTGTTGAGGAATGGACCTTCGTTTGCCTTTCGAGTTGTTTACAGGGTGACAGGCCACTTGTCGAAATGTCTGTGGGACCTGCGGGTTTTTCTGGACGATGCACGCGGGTGTCAGTGCCCCTTCGTGTTGTGCCTTCATCCACAGGTTTTCCTTCAAAGAGGTGTGCTGGCATCGGGTTCTTTTCAAGAGTGGACCGTGAAATTGGGGTCTTTCGGCATGTGGCACCACCCACGAGGCTACGTCTCGAACTTCCTCATGAGACCGGCCTCATCCTGAGGTGCGCCCGGAAGGTCGGGAACCCCTTGCAGACAGAGAAGGGGAGTCGACCCTCCTGTCGAAATCAGGAGAGGAGAAGGGGTCAGATGAAGTGGTGCCGGGAACCTCAGTGTTCCCCTTGAGTGAGTCTGGTATGTCGCGGAACTTTTGGGGTCGCATCAAGGGTGCCAAGTACCGTTTCGCACTTCAGGATGGAACGTGGGACTTCTCTTGAGATGCTGTAGCGGACAAAGGGCCTCATCTTGCGATGACGAGGGAAGCACGTGGATTTTCTCGAGTTTCGGTGGGATTCTCGAGTTACGACGGGGAATTCAGGCTTCCTCTTGTGTTGGCCCAGGAAGTCCAATCTTCCATTCGAGTTGCCAGGGAGAGCTGGGGATTGGGCTCCATTCACTGAAGGGCAAACTAGACCTCATCTAGGCTTGTATCCAGGACTTAATGTTCCTCTCCATAGGCGACAGGGATTTGGGGTTGCATTCCATACTCACCCGGGGAGTCAGGCCTCATCTCGAGGGGAAGCAAAGGACTCCACTCTCTTCTCGAGCCGCGACAGGTATCTCTTGGAGCCCACTGAGTGGTCTTTGCTCTGTAGGAGAGCTCTAGTGTACATAAGCCTGTACATAAGTGAACACAGACATTCTGTGTGCATGTTGCTGCGTACCCAAAATAGGGCCACAAGGAGCCTCATGCTCTCCATGCAGCGCGGAAGCTGTGCAGCCACGCAGCAGCTGAAGAATCCAACCAATTGCTCTTTTCTTACCTCTGACAGAGCTCGCATTGCCGTAGCCCTTGGCAGTTTGGAAACACTGGACCCTAACCCCTCTCAAAGTAGGCCTGGGTTCTAGTTCGAATAGAAAGTCAATAGCGGAGCTGAGGACAGGAACGCGGCAGTCATTTATCACACGCTCCTGCAGCCTGCTACTACAGGGACACTAACGCTAGAAGCTAGGAATGTCTTTGCAAGGTGCGCAAAGGACAAGGGAGAACCTCGACCCTGACTCTAGTATTTCAGCCCCCTGAGCAGATCTGAGGTTCTCCCGCTGTAGAAGCTAACCTATTCCTTTCAAATACAGGCTTCCTAACACAGGGCCAGTTGGCTGCTTGCTCTTCCACGAAGCAGGCTTCCTTAACTTGCAAACTGCGAATTCCGCTTAACAGCCTGGAGGAAAAATCGCTTCTTGGAAGATTTTTTTCAGAGGCTGTATCCCCGGAGCTGGGGCCAAGCTAGGGGACCCATACTGGCAAGGGAAGGCAAAACCACATCCAATGTCTTTGCTCTGGAGGACAGCTTTGGTGAGCCTAAGTCTTTCAGGAATATTTCTGGCTCCAACAGAGTCAAATTCTGTGTGTGAAGCTGCACAGCCAAAATAGGGGAACAGAGAGCCTGATTCTCTCTGTGTAGCTTTGAAGCTGTCATTCAAACAACAGCTTGAGAATCCATACAATGCTCTCCCTTACTGCTAAGAGAATTCTCATTGCTGTCGTCCTTGACAGTTTGTAGAAATCCGCACCCTAACCCTTCTCCAAGTAGGCCTGGGTCCTAGCTCGGAACAACAGGCAACGGCGGAGCTGAGGCCAGTAAGGCACAAGTGAGGTCTCACACACTCTTGCAGCCTGATCGTCCAGGAGCAGTAAGGCCTCTTTTTCCCTGCAGGAGGCTCGCTTGCCTTGCCTCCTGTGAACTGCATTTCCCAGCCTGGGCGCAAAGCTGTTCCTGGAGATTTTTTCTCAGGGGCTGTTTCCCTGGAGCTGGGTCGGACCTCGGGGGCCCAACTCACAGGGGAAGACAAAACCACATGGACAGGTCTATGCTCTGTAGGAGAGCTCTAGTGAACCTCATCTCTCAGGAACATTCTTGGCTTCTACAGAGACACCTCTGTGCATGAAGCTACACACCCAACATAGTGGCAAAGGGAGTCTGATTCTCTCCGTGGGTGCTGATGCTTTGTGGCAAAGCACCTGCTAAGAATCCATCCGCATAGGCTTCCCTCACCTTGACAGAGGTCTCATTGCTGTAGTCCTTGGCAGTTTGGAAAGAAGCTGACCCTTACCCTTCACCAAGTAGGCCCTTGTCCTTGTTTGAATGGAAAGGCAGTAGCTGAGCTGAGGCCAGTAAGGCGCCAGTCAAGTCTGACATATTCCCGATGCCTGCTCCTTCATGGAAAATAACGTTAGAATCTGGGAATGTCTTTGCAAGGCTGGCAAAGGGCAGTCAGGGACCTCGACCCTGCCTCTGGAATTTCTATCTTCTCAGCACATCTGGCGGTCTCGGTCCGGAGAAACTAACCCATTCCTTGCAAATATAGGCTTCCAAACACAGGCCGGTTGGCTGTCTCTTCTTGCCGAAGGAAGCTTGCTTATCCCACCTCCTGCGAACTCCGCTTCCCAGCCTGGGGGATAAGAGGTTCTTGGAGATCTTTTCTCAGAGGCTGTTTCCACGGAGCAGGGGCCGATCCCGGAGACCCACACGCACAGGGGAAGGGAAAACCGCATGGATAAGTCTTTGCTCTCTAGGAGTGCTCTAGTGAACCTCACTCTATGGGGAATGTTCTTGGCTCCAACGGGGACATCTCTGTGTGGGAAGCTGCATAGCCAACATAGAGACACAGAGACCTGATTCTCTCTGTGCAGCTTTGACGCTGTCGTTCAAACAACAAATTGAGAAGTCACACAATGCTCTCCCTTACCATTGAGAGAGTTATCATTGCTGTAGCCCTTCGCAGTTTCTGGAAATCGGCACACAAACACTTCTCCAAGTAGGCCTGGGTTCAAGTTCAGATGAACATGCAATAGCGGAGCTGAGGCCAGTAAGGCACCAGTCAGGTGTCACACACTCTGGCAGCCTGCTCCTCCAGGGACAGTAAGGCCTCTATTTCCCTTCAGGAGGCTCGCTTGCCTTACTTCCTGTGAACAGCGTTTCCCAGCCTGGGCGGAAAGCAGTTCCTGGAGATCTTTTCTCAGGGGCTGTTTCCCCGGAGTTGGGGCAGACCTCGGGGACCCAACTCACAGGGGAAGGCAAAACCAAATGGACAGGTCTATGCTCTGTAGGAGATCTCTAGTGAACTGCCGGGGTCCAGCCCCAGCTGATCCAGGGTATTCGAAGCAGAGACGGCGTAGGCGAGGGTCAGGGAACAACTGCTTAATTAAACGTTAATTAAGGATATAAAGAGTAATAAAATGAGGATAGCTCAGTAGGAAAATTCAGTGGAGAAAAGAGGCTGAGTAGCTTGGTTTACGCGGGGGACCAATAAAACTTCAAGACAAGAAGCTTGCACCACTTACGTAGGCCGCAGGCGTCCTTCCGTTCTCCCGAAGGAGAGGAGACACTGAGGCCTCCCCGGTCGGATCTTAGAAGCCCAGGCAAAATTAGTAAGCTTGGTGGGTTCCGCGCTCCAGATGGAGACTCAACCAGAGTGAGAGAGAGAGAGAGAGACATGGGGAGACCAGTATTTCGAGAAACTGATCCCAATTCTTTATTTTCCATGGTCTACTTTTATACACTGAGATGTTATGCAAAAGTCACGTGGGGTCAGCAGTCCTGACTTTTATCAAAGTCAGGTGCTTCATACAAAAGTATACAGAGGTCTTAGGGGTGTTACATCATCTTCTGGCCGGGGGGCCTGCTGACAATTTACGACCCTCTCCTTGTGACAGCGGTCAGTCAACCAGGACACTTATTTCTCCAGGGGTGATTATTCTTAAAACAGACGCCACCCAAATAAAGTTACATTCCTATAGGGTGAGGGTGTAGTGGGTTTTAGTTAAGGAAAGAATTTACTTAGCCTAAGGTCTAACGTGATTTATATCAAAGGTTAATACTTATTTCTTCTATATATTCATTAATGTGTATAAGGGCAGGGGATGTGGAGACTTAGCAGTAAACATCAGCTCAACAAATGAAAAACCCTTCACCAATATGATTTCTAATCAGCCCATTATACTTATACTAATAATTTTCTAACTTTTCTAAGGAACCTGTTTTTAGAAGGTTTAAAGCATCTCGTGCCTCTCATGGTTGGGAGGCTGTGAGCAATCACATGTGGCCGGACAAGCCTGTCAGGCAGGCTAGAGAACCTTCAGAGGAGTTTGTAGGTTAAAACACTCTTGTCACACCCAGGGGTTTTTATCAACTGGAGCTCTAGGTTAACTCCTTCTCCGAAAGAGGTGGTGGGGGACAGCCCCCCGTAAAGTCAGAGGTGTAGGTGAGAGCACAAAGTAGTAAGGTAGGCAGGCTCTGGTTATGGGGGTAGATGCTCGAGGATTTCCAGGGGGACTCCTGAGGCTCGATCCCGCCTTTGCGTATGTCGAGCCTCCTTCCTCATGACCTTTGCCATGGGCGGAGTGCCTCACTCTGGCCCCCAACAGTGAACCTCCTCTCTCAGGAACATTTTTGGCTCCTATCGAGACACCTCTGTGTGTGTAGCTACACACGCAACGTAGGGGCAAAGGGAGCCAGATTCTTTCCGTGGGGTGCTGATGCTTTGTGGCAAAGCACCTGCTTGAGAATCTATCAGCTTACGCTTCCCTCGCCTTGACAGAGGTCTCATTGCTGTAGCCCTTGGCAGTTTGGAAAGAAGAGGACCCTTACCTTTCATAAAGTGGGCCCTTGTCCTTGTTTGAAAGGAAAGGCAAGAGCTGAGCTGAGGCCAATAAGGCGCCAGTCAAGTCTGACATATTCCCGAAGCCTGCTCCTTCATGGAAAATAACGCTGGAATCTAGGAATGTCTCTGCAAGGCTGGCAAAGGGCAGTCAGGAGCCTGCACCCTGCCTCTGGAATTACCGATTTCTAAGCAGATCTGGAGGTCTCCTTTAGGAGAATCTAACTCATTCCTTCCATATTGAGACTTCCAAAAACAGGCCGGTCGGCTGCCTCTTCGTGCCCGAAGGAGGCTTGCTTTTCCTGCCTCCTATGAACCCAGCTTCCCAGGCTCTGGGAAAAGCGGATATTGAAGATCTTTTCTCAGGGGTTTTTTCCATGGAGCTGGGGCCGAGACCAGAGACCCAATTGCACAGGGGAAGGAAAACCACATGGACAAGTCTTTGTTCTCCAGGAGACCTCTAAGTGAAACTTACTCTGTCAGGAACGTTCTTGACTCCTATGGAGACACCCCTGTGTGTGAAGCTGTGTACCCAACAAGGGGGCACAGAGAGACTGATTCTCTCTTTGCAGCTTTGAAGCTGTCATTCAAACAACAGCTTGAGAATCCATACAATGCTCTCCCTTACCTCTGAGAGAGTTCTCATTGCTGTAGCCCTTGGCAGTTTTTAGAAATCCGCACCCAAACCCTTCTCCAAGTAGGCCTGGGTCCTGGTTTGGATGGCCATGCAATGGCGGAGCTGAGGTCAGTAAGGCACCAGTCAGGTGTCACACATTCTGGTAGCCTGCTCCTCCAGGGACAGTAAGGCCTCTTTTTCCCTGCAGGAGTCTCGCTTGCCTTGCCTCCTGTGAACTGCGTTTCCCAGCCTGGGCGAAAAGCGGTTCCTGGAGATCTTTTCTAAGGAGTTGTTTCCCCGGAGCTGGGGTGGACCTCGGGGACCAAACTCACAGGGGAAGGCAAAACTACACGGACAAGTCTATGCTCTGTAGGAGACCTTAGTGAATCTCAAGTCTTAGGAACATTCTTGGCTCGTACAGAGACACCTCTGTGTGTAAAGCTACACACCGAACATAGGGGCACAGGGAGCCTGATTCTCTCCGTGGGGTGCTGATGCTTTGTGGCAAAGCACCTGTTTGAGAATCCATCCGCTTACGCTTCCCTCGCCTTGACAGAGGTCTCATTGCTGTGTCCCTTGGCAGTTTGGAAAGAAGCAGACCCTTACCCTTTACCAAGTAGGCCCTGATCCTAGTTTGAAAGGAAAGGCAATAGCTGAGCTGAGGCCAGTAAGGCACCCGTCAACTCTGACATATTCCCGATGCCTGCTCCTTCATGGAAAATAGCGCTAGAATCTAGGAATGTCTTTGCAAGGCTGGCAAAGGGCAGTCAGGAACCTCGACCCTGCCTCTGGAATATCTATCTTCTGAGCAGATCTGGAGGTCTCCTTCTGGAGAAGCTAACCCATTCCTTGCAAATAGAGGCTTCCAAACACAGGCTAGTTGGCTGCCTCTTCTTGCCTGAAGGAGGCTTGCTTTTCCTGCCTCCTATGATCCCTGGTTCCCAGCATGGGGGAAAAGCAGATCTTGGAGATCTTTGCTCAGGGGTTGTTTCCACGGAGCTGAGGTTATGCCCGGAGACCCACACATACAGAGGAAAGCAAAACTACATGAACAAGTCTTTGCTCTCTAAGAGAGCTCTAGTGAACCTCAGTCTTTGACGAACGTTCTTGGTTCCTACAGGGACAACTTATGGGGTCAGAGAGCCTGATTCCCTCTGTGAAGGTTTAACGCTGTCGTTCAGAAAACAGCTTGAGAATCCATACAATTCTCTCCCTTATCTCTGAGAGAGTTCTCATTGCTGTAGCCCTTGGCAGTTTTTTAGAAATCCGCACCCAAACCCTTCTCCTAGTAGGCCTGGGTCCTAGTTCAGAGGAACATGCAATGGCGGAGCTGAGGCCAGTAAGGCACCAGTCAGGTCTCACACACTCTTGCAGCCTGCTCCTCCAGGGGCAGTAAGGCCTCTTTTTCTCTGCAGGAGGCTCGCTTGCCTTGCCTTCTGTGAACTGCGTTTCCCAGTCTGGACGAAAAGCAGTTCCTAGAGGTGTTTTCTCAGGGGTTTCTTCCTCGGAGCTGGGGCGAACATCGGGAACCCAACTCACAGGGGAAGGCAAAACCATATGGACAGGTCTATGCTCTGTAGCAGAGCTCTAGTGAACCTCATCTCCCAGGAACATTCTGGGCTCCTATAGAAACACCTCTGTGTTTGAAGCTACACACCCAACATAGGGGCAAATGCAGCCTGATTCTCTCCGTGGGGTACAGATGCTTTGTGGCAAAGCACCTGTTTGAGAATCCATCCGCTTCCACTTCCCTCTCTTTGACAGAGGTCTCTTTGCTGTAGCCTTTGGCAGTTTGGAAAGAAGCAGACCCTTACCCTTCACCAAGTAGGCCCTTGTCCTAGTTTGAACGGAAAGGCGATAGCTGAGCTGAGGCCAGTAAGGCGCCAGTCAAGTCTGACATATTCCTGAAGCCTGCTCCTTCATGGAAAATAACGCTAGAATCTAGAAATGTCTTTGCAAGGCTGGTAAAGGACAGTCAGGAACCTCGACCCTGCCTCTGGAATTTCCATCTTCTGAGCAGATCTGGAGGTCTTCTTTTGGAGAAGCTAACCATTCCTTCCAAATAGAGGCTTCCAAACACAGGCTAGTTGGCTGCATCTACTTGCCCGAAGGAGGCTTGCTTGTTCCGCTTCCTGTGAACTCCGCTTCCCGCCTGGGGGAAAAGTGGTTCTTGGAGATCTTTTTTCAGGGGCTATTTCAACGGAGTTGGAGCCGAGCCCGGAGACCCACACGCACAGAGGAAGGCAAAACCACATGGACAAGTCTTTGCTCTGTAGGAGAACTCTAGTTAACCTCAGTATGTGAGGAAAGTCTTGGATTCCACGGGGATACCTCTGTGTGTGGAGCTGCGTACCCAACAAGGGGGCACACAGGGCCTGATTCTCTCTTTGCAGCTTTGAAGCTGTCATTCAAACAACAGCTTAAGAATCCATACAATGCTCTCCCTTACCTCTGAGAGACTTCTCATTGCTGTAACCCTTGGCAGTTTTTACAAATCCGCACCCAAACCCTTCTCCAAGTAGGCCTGGGTCCTGGTTTGGATGGCCATGCAGTGGCGGAGCTGAGGTCAGTAAGGCACCAGTCAGGTGTCACACACTCTGGCAGCGTGCTCCTCCAGGGACAGTAAGGCCTATTT
Organism: Bubalus kerabau; assembly: GCF_029407905.1. Taxonomy (NCBI): domain Eukaryota; kingdom Metazoa; phylum Chordata; class Mammalia; order Artiodactyla; family Bovidae; genus Bubalus; species Bubalus kerabau. The sequence goes on from NW_026577936.1 coordinate 163,125, forward strand.
TTCCCTGTGGGAGGCTCGCTTGCCTGGCCTCCTGTGAACTGCGTTTCCCAGCCTGGGCAAACAGCGGTTCCTGGAGATCTTTTCTCAGGGGCTCTATCCCCAGAGCTGGGGTGGACCTCGGGGACCCATCTCACAGGGGAAGGAAAAACCACATGGACAGGTCTATGCTCTGTAGGAGACGTTAGTGTGTCTCATCTCTTAGGAACAGTATTGGCTCGTACAGAGACACCTCTGTGTGTAAAGCTACACACCGAACATAGGGGCACAGGGAGCCTGATTCTCTCCATGGGGTGCTGATGCTTTGTGGCAAAGCACCTGTTTGAGAATCCATCCGCTTACGCTTCCCTCGCCTTGACAGAGGTCTCATTGCTGTGTCTCTTGGCACTTTGGAAAGAAGCAGACCCTTACCCTTCACCAAGTAGGCCCTGATCCTAGTTTGAAAGGAAAGGCAATAGCTGAGCTGAGGCCAGTGAGGCACCCGTCAACTGTGACATATTCCCGATGCCTGCTCCTTCATGGAAAATATTGCTAGAATCTAGGAATGTCTTTGCAAGGCTGGCAAAGGGCAGTCAGGAACCTCGACCCTGCCTCTGGAATATCTATCTTCTGAGCAGATCTGGAGGTCTCCTTCTGGAGAAGCTAACCCATTCCTTGCAAATAGAGGCTTCCAAACACAGGCCGGTTGGCTGCCTCTTCTTGCCTGAAGGAGGCTTGCTTTTCCTGCCTCCTATGATCCCTGGTTTCCAGCATGGGGGAAAAGCAGATCTTGGAGATCTTTGCTCAGGGGTTGTTTCCACGGAGCTGGGGTTATGCCCAGAGACCCACACATACAGGGGAAGGCAAAACCACATGAACAAGTCTTTGCTCTCTAAGAGAGCTCTAGTGAACCTCAGTCTTTGACGAACGTTCTTGGCTCCTATGCGGACACCTCTGTGTGTGAAACTGCGTACCCAACATGGCGGCAGAGAGCCTGATTCTCTCTGTGCAGGTTTAATGCTGTCGTTCAGAAAACAGCTTGAGAATCCATACAATTCTCGCCCTTACCTCTGAGAGAGTTCTCATTGCAGTAGCCCTTGGCAGTTTGTAGAAATCTGCACCTAAACCCTTCTCCAAGTAGGCCTGAGTCCCAGTTCGGAGGAACAAGCAATGGCGGAGCTAAGACCATTATGGCACCAGTCAGTTTTCACACACTCTGGCAGCCTGCTCCTCCAGGGACAGTAAGGCTTCTTTTTCTCTGCAGGAGGCTCACTTGCCTTACTTCCTGTGAACAGCTTTTCCCAGCCTGGGCGAAAAGCGGTTCCTGGAGATCTTTTCTCAGAGGCTGTTTTCTCGGAGCTGGGGCGGACCTCGGGGACCCAACTCACAGGGAAGGTGAAACCACATGTACAGGTGAGCACTCTGTAGGATAGCTCTTGTGAGCCTCATCTCTCAGGAACATTCTTGGCTCCTGTAGAGACACCACTGTGTGTGAATCTACACACCCCACATAGGGGCAAAGGGAGCCTGATTCTCTCCGTGGGGTGCTGATGCTTGGTGGCAAAGAACCTTCCTGATAATCCATCCGCTTATGCTTCCCTCGCATTTACGGAGGTCTCATTGCTGTAGCCTTCGGCAGTTTGGAAAGAAGAAGACCCTTACCCTTCATAAAGTAGGCCTTTGTCCTACTTTGAATGGAAAGGCAATAGCTGAGCTGAGGCCAATAAGGCGCCAGTCAAGTCCGACATATTCCCAAAGCCTGCTTCTTCAGGAAGATAACTGTAGAATCTAGGAATGTCTTTGCAAGGTTGGCAAAGGGCAGTCAGGACCCTGCACACTGCCTCTGGAATTACCGACTTCTGAACAGATCTGGAGGTCTCCCTTAGGGGAAGCTAACCCATTCTTCCAAGTAGAGGCTTCCAAACGCAGGCCGCTTGGCTGCCTCTTGCTCTCTGAAGGAGGCCTGCTTTTCCCGCCTCCTATGAACCCCACATCCCAGCCTCTGGGAAAAGCGGATCTTGAAGATCTTTTCTCAGGGGTTGTTTCCACGGAGCTGGGGCCGAGCCTGGAGCCCCAAACGCACAGGGGAAGAAAAACCACATGGACAAGTCTTTGCTCTCTAGGAGAGCTCTAGTGAACCTCACTCTGTCAGGAACATTCTTGTTTCCTATGGAGACACCCCTGTCTGTGAAGCTGTGTACTGAACATGGAGACACAGAGTCTGATTCTCTCTGTGCAGCTTTGAAGCTGTCGTTCAAACAACAGCTTGAAAATCCATACAATGCTCTTCCTTACCCGTGACACAGTTCTCATTGCTATACCCCTTGGCAGTATTTAGAAATCCATACCCAAACCCTTCTAGTAGGCCTGGGTCCTAGATTGGAGGAACATGCAATGGCAGAGCTGAGGCCAGTAAGGCACCAGTCAGGTCTCACACACTCTGGCAGCCTGATCGTCCAGGGACACTAAGACCTGTTGTGCCTTGCAGGAGGCTCGCTTGTGTTACCTCCTGTGAACTGCGTTTGCCAGCCTGGGGGAATAGTGGTCCCTGGAGATCTTTTCTCAGGGGCTCCTTCCCCTGAGCTGGGGCGGACCTTGGGGACCCAACTCACAGGGCAAGGCAAAACCATATGGACAGGTCTATGCTCTGTAGCAGACTTCTAGTGAACCTCATCTCTCAGGAACATTCTTGGCTCCTATAGAGACACTTCTGTGTGTGAAGCTGCGTACCTAACATAGGGGCACAGAGAGCCTGATTCTCTCAGTTTATTTTGACCCTGTCGTTCAGAAAACAGCTTGAGAATCCATAAAATGCTCTCCCTTACCGCTGAGAGAATTCTCCCTGCTGTAGCCCTTGGCACTTTGTAGAAATCCGCAGCCAAACGCTTCTCCAAATAGGCCTGGGTCCTAGTTCGGAGGAACAGGCAATGGTGGAACTGAGGCCAGTAAGGCAACAGTCAGGTTTCACACACTCTGGCAGCCTGCTCCTCCAGGGACAGTAAGGCCTCTTTTTCTCTGCAGGAGATTCGCTTGCCTTACTTCCTGTGAACAGCGTTTCCCAGCCTCAGCGAAGCGGTTCCTGGAGATCTTTTCTCAGGGACAGTTTCCCCGGAGGTGTGGTGGACCTCGGGGACCCAACTCACAGGGGAAGGAAAAACCACATGGACAGGTCTATACTCTGTAGGAGAGGTTTAGTGAACCTAATCTCTCAGGAACATTCTTGGCTCCTATAGAGACAACTCTGTGTGTGAAGCTACACTCCCAACATTGGGGAACAGGGATCTTGGTTCTCTCCGTGGGGTGCTGATGCTTTGTAGCAAAGCACCTGCTTGAGAATCCGTCCTCTTAGGCTTCCCTCACCTTGACAGAGGTCTCATTGCTGTAGCCCTTGGCAGTTTCAAAGAAGAAGACCCTTACACTTCATAAAGTAGGCCCTTGTCCTAGTTTGAATGGAAAGGCAATAGCTGAGCTGAGGCCAATAAGGAGCCAGTCCCCTCTGGCACATTCCCGAACCCTGCTCCTTCATGGAATATAACTCTAGAATCTTGGAATGTCTTTGCAAGGCTGGCAAAGGGCAGTCAGGAACCAGCACCCTGCCTCTGGAATTACCGACTTCTGAGCAGATCTGGAGGTCTCCTTTAGGAGAAGCTAACCCATTCCTTCCAAATAGAGGCTTCAAAACACAGGCAGGTTGGCAGCCTTTCGTGCCCGAAGGAGGCTTGCTTTTCTCTCCTCCTATGAACCCCAGTTCCCAGCCTCTGGGAAAAGCGGGTCTTGAAGATATTTTCTCAGGGGTTGTTTCCACGGAGCTGGGGCCGAGCCCGGGGCCCAAAGGCACAGGGGAAGGCAAGACCACATGGACAGGTCTATGCTCTGTAGCAGACCTCTAGTGAACCTCATCTCTCAGGAGCATTCTTGGCTCCTATAGAGACACCTCTGTGTGTGAAGCTGCGTACCTAACATAGGGGCACAGAGAGCCTGATTCTCTCTGTTCATTTTGACGCTGTCATTCAGAAAACAGCTTGAGAATCCATAAAATGCTCTCCCTTACCACCGAGAGAATTCTCACTGCTGTAGCCCTTGGCACTTTGTAGAAATCTGCACCCAAACGCTTTTCCAAGTAGGCCTGGGTGCTAGCTCGGATGAACAGGCAATGGCGGAGCTGAGGCCAGTAAGGCAACAGTCAGGTTTCACACACTCTGGCAGCCTGCTCCTCCAGGGACTGTAAGGCCTCTTTTACTCTGCAGGAGATTCGCTTGCCTTACTTCCTGTGAACAGCATTTCCCAGCCTCGGCGAAGCGGTTCCTGGAGATCTTTTCTCAGGGACAGTTTCCCCGGAGGTGTGGCGGACCTCGAGGACCCAACTCACAGGGGAAGGCAAAACCACATTGACAGGTCTATGCTCTGTAGGAGAGGTTTAGTGAACCTAATCTCTCAGGAACATTCTTGGCTCCTATAGAGACAACTCTGTGTGTGAAGCTACACTCCCAACATTGGTGCACAGGGAGCTTGATTCTCTTCGTGGCGTGCTGATGCTTTGTGGCAAAGCACCTGCTTGAGAATCCATGCTCTTAGGCTTCCCTCACCTTGACAGAGGTCTCATTGCTGTAGCCCTTGGCAGTTTGCAAAGAAGAAGACCCTTACCCTTCATAAAGTAGGGCCTTGTCCTAGTTTGAATGGAAAGGCAATAGCTGAGCTGAGGTCAATAAGGAGCCAGTCCCGTCTGACACATTCCCGAAGCCTGCTCCTTCATGGAAAATAACTCTAGAATCTAGGAATATCTTTGCAAGGCTAGCAAAGGGCAGTCAGGAACCAGTACCCTGCCTCTGGAATTACCGACTTCTGAGCAGATCTGGAGGTCTCCTTTAGGAGAAGCTAACCCATTCCTTCCAAATAGAGGCTTCAAAACACAGGCAGGTGGACTGCCTTTTCGTTCCCGATGGAGGCGTGCTTTTCTCTCCTCCTACGAACCCCGGTTCCCAGACACTGGGAAAAGTGGATCTTGAAGATATTTTCTCAGGGGTTGTTTCCACGGAGCTGGGGCCGAGCCTGGAGACCCAAAGGCACAGGGGAAGGCAAGACCACATGGACAAGCCTTTGCTCTTTAGTATAGCTCTAATGAACCTCACTCTGTCAGGATCTTTCTTGATTCCTACGGAGACACACCTGTGTGTGAAGCTGCGGCCACAGAGAGCCTGATTACCCCTGTGCAGCGCTGAGTCTGGGCGGCTAAACAACAGCTTGGGAATGCAGCCTGGGGCGCTTCCCTTCCCTCTGACAGAGCTCTCCTTCGGTCCCTAAGCCCTCTGCAAGGAGGCATGGATCATAGGTGCAAAGGGAAAGGAAGAGCGGAGCTGAGGCCAGTAAGGCGCCCGCCAGTCACGTCTCCCCCACTTCCGCAGTCTGTTCCTTCCCCTGCGCGAAAGCTAGAAGCTGGGAAGGGCTTGGCGAGGCTCGCCCAGGCAGAGCAGCCTCTAGGCCGGGGCTCTGCGATATCGCGCCTGGGTGCAGATCTGGAGCTCCGCCGGAGTGGAAGCTCATTCGGTCCTTCCCAATACAGGCTTGCAAGCACCCGACGGCGGCCTGACTCTATTCTCCCGCGTGCTGGGAGTGGGCTTCCAATCCAGAGCACAGAGCACTGCCTGGAGCTCTCTGCTCAGGGGCTGGTTCCCCTACGCTGGGGCTGTGCTAGGGAGACCAAACGCACATGTCAAGGCCCCAAAACACATCCACACGTCTCTGCTCTGCAACAGAGCTCCGGGGAAGCCCAGTCTGGCAGGCGCTTTCTGGGCACAAAGGGAGGAACACTCTGGCTGTGGAGCTTCCTCCCCAAGACAGGGGCACTAGGACCCTGATTCCCTCCGTTTACCGCTGAGTCTGCATTGCCAAGCAACAGCTTGGGAACGCAGCCTGGGGCGCTTCCCTTCCCTAGGACAGAGCTCTCCTTGCGGTAGGCCTTGGTAGTTTGCATACAATGGGGCCCTAAGCCCTCTGCAAGTTGGCCTGGCTCCTAGGTCCAAAGGGCAGGCCAGAGCGGAGCTGAGGCTGTCAGGCTCCAGACACATCTCCCATACTCCTACATCCTGCTCCTACCCGGGCGTGAACGCTAGAAGTTGGGAAGGTACCTGGACCGTGCAGGGGCGGGGCAAACGCGGGCGGCGTGGGGCGGGAGTCGGCTTCTGGCGGGGATGGGGGCGGGCTTCCCAGTTGTGCTCTCGGAGGTGGACACTGAGGCTGAAAACGCGCCGGGAGCGCGGCAGGGGCGGGGCTAACCCTGGCGGCGCGGGGCGGGGGTCGGCTCATGGGGGGGATGGGGAGGGGTTCCCAGTTGCGCTCTCGGGGGTTGCAACTGCGGCTGGGAACTCCCATTTCGTCCGCTCCTGGGTCCCCAAGGATCGCCATCCCATGGGTGCAGCGGAGGGCTGCGGACCACAGGTAAGGGAACTGGGACTGCGTGGAGCAGGGAACCAAGTATTCCGCCGTCTGTTGGCACATTCTCGGAGCTCCCCAAACTGGCGGTCGCAGAAAGGCCTTGCCTTTGGGGTCAAGGCCTTTACCGCTCCACCCCTCTGCTGAAAAATCTCAGAGTCTGCGCGGTTCTTCCAAGCAGCCTAGTGTCCGCTGGAAGTCCAAGGGACAGAACACTGAATTCTTGCCGGCTGGCCCAGCCCTGCTTCTGGCACTTTGTAAGCCAGCGGGCCCTTGAGCACCTGCTGGGATGGGAAAGGGAAGGGTCCACGAATTGCACCCTAGAAACTTAGTAGGGTGCATGGATTTCAAACCCTGGTGGCCGCCCAGGCAGCAAAGAAGTGGGGAGGGCACCTTGCTGCCCTTTCATGGCAGAATCTGTGGCTGTCCTGATGCGTGGGCCTTTTCATGGGGACCTTGTGCAATAAAAGTTTGGTGTTTTGGTACTGAATAATTAGAAATTGTAAAAAGTTTAAATTATGTGGTGGTGTAATTAAAAAACAAAACAAAACAAAACCAAGCCCCAAGTGTTTGGCACAGGGAGGTTTAAGTATTGAAGGCCTGTTTTCCTTGCACTGTGGCATTCTATCAAGAAGTGTGCAGGATTTTTTTTTTTTTAAGAAAAGTGTTCGAAGAGCTTGAAACAGGAAACCCAGAGGTGCCCCTGTATTTTGGGGAAGGCCTTAGGAGGTCACTTGGAAATGCTGCTGGCTGTGGGGAAGGGGGGCAGATGGGCTGTGCAGTCTTGTCCTTTGCATTCATGTTCTTGTGTGTAGAAACCCAGCTCGGAGCCATCTCCTGATGTGTAAGAATTTCGCAGACAAACCTTGAGCTAAGCAATGCATTTGTTCCTGAGGAAATGTTTGTCTTAAGCGATGTAAATATCCTATGTATATCCGCTGGACTCTGGCTTCAGGTCGGTTCCCCCAATAGGCTCAGAAGCGACTTGAACAAAACTGTATGTTTTCCTCGTACCTTGTTCTCCTAATCTATGTTAAGGAAATGATATATTTGCCTGGAATACTGCCTTTCTTCAAGATTCATGTCAATCAGTTTTTGGCCCAGGATGACTCACCTGCTGCCAATGTGACCTCAAGGCATGTCGTGGGGGAGGGGCCTGGTGCCATTCCCTGAGACAGTGCCTTTCCTTCCTTAGCTGACTGCTAGTGCCTGTAGAATATCTGGCTAGAGACCAGCAGGGCGTACACCCCGCCTCAAGTCTAAGTCAGCAGCTTTCTCTATCTCATTTATACTTTAATAACAATTGATGACACAAAAGGTCTGAGCGATCAAATCATATCAAATCTTCATTTCAGATTGAAGATGCATTCCATGGTATTGCCATCTTAAGTCTTTCCATTGTTATGGAATATCTGTCCATGTATTCAGGATAGTTTTCAGCCAGGGTGTATAATTTCCAGTGTACCAGTCTTGTCATCCTCGTTACATCCATGGCAAAGTGTTGTATTCATGTTGACATTATTGAAAGGGAATTTTTTTTAATTCCTTTTCAGATTATTATCTGCTAATATATACAGAAAAAACCGTGTAATCTTTCGTTTTTATCAGTTCGGACAGCTTGATAGTTGTCTTTAATTTCTTTCCTTTCTCATACTTTAAGATTTTCCGGGCACCATACATGTACTGCCTCACCCCTAATCTCAGTCATGTGTTCAAAGAACTTCTGTCCTTTATTTGTTTACTTCTTTTTTGCAACATTGAATTCGTTTTGACTATGCTGGGTCTCTGCTGCAAGATGGAAGTTGCTAGGACCTCTGGACTGCAGTCTTCCATCTCTTACTGACCTCTTGTTGACCTCTGCAGAATCCTGGTTGGCGGGAGCTTGTTAGTTCCTTGTTCCTTACCAGGACCTGCTGTGGTAAGTGTTTTTCTCTTCTCTGTTGCCTGGTAAGGGTGGATGGTCATTGGCATCCCAAAGCTAGCTAGAAGTCAATTATTTAGGCAGGCTTGTGCATAGATATGGGAGAAGGCAATGGCACCCCACTCCAGTACTCTTGCGTGGAAAATCCCATGGATGGAGGAGCCTGGTAGGCTGCAGTCCATGGGGTGGTTAAGAGTCGGACACCACTGAGCGACTTCACGTTCACTTTTCACTTTCATGCATGGGAGGAGGAAATGGCAACCCACTCCAGTGTTCTTGCCTAGAGAACCCCAGGGAGTGCGGGGCCTGGTGGGCTGCCGTCTATGGGGTCGCACAGAGTCGGACACGACTGAAACGACTTAGCAGCAGCGGCGGCGGCAGCAGCAGCAGAAGCAAGGCATCGATATCAAAAGGGCTGCAAACAGTCAGGAAGGATCACATATGTCACCGTGAAACACTACTTCTCCACTTAGCCAAAGCTAACCAAAGATTTCTGTTCTAGGTCAACCTAGAAGAGATCACTTAAGAGGTAAAGAAACTTAAACTCCATTAGCAAAGGCAGTTCTACATCTCAAGAAAACTTGTGCTAGGCACAGAACTCTTTTCTGGGGGTCCACTTTCCCTATAACCTCCTTATCCCATTCTGTACCCATTCCTTTGCTTCTCCCATCCTGAAACTGCCACCTGTAAGACAGAACTACTTCGTTTTCCTTCCTCAAGTGCCATTGCATTCCACATACTTTCTTGATATAACAAGTCATACATTTCCCTTCAGCAACCAAGAACTGACTTTTATATTGGCATTGGCTATAGCCCGCTCCCCTCCCCCCACCCCCAAGAACAGAACAAAACAAAACAAAACAATTGCTTTCTTACATGTAACATGTCAGGATGGTGCCAGACACTATTCATGGAGAGTCAAAAATCTCTTTTGTTTCTGTGTAAAAGGGAGGTCCTTTCAAGTCGTGAATGTTTCAGAACTTTCATTTATTTGGAAATGACCTAGCTATTCAATACACTGTCGTCACAAGGATAGAAACTCGGGTAACCAAAACACCTGGAGAAACGTTTGTTAGTTCAGTTCAGTTCAGTTGCTCAGTCGTGTCTGACTCTTTGGGACCCCGTGGCCTGAAGGACGCTAGGCTTCCGTGTCCGTCACCAACTCCAGGGGCTTGCTCAAACTCATGTCCATCGAGTCAGTGATGCCATACAACCATCGTATCCTCTGTCATCCCCTTCTCCTCTGCCTTCAATCAAGACTATGAGAGGCAGATATTTTAGAGTATAATTATTGTAAAGAGTTTGTCTAAAAGCTCATATCACATTTACATTTTTTACTTTTGTTGTTGTCGTTTCCAGGTAGTTTCTTGCTGACAAGCTTGTGACAGATATAACAATAGAGCAATTTTTACCTCAAAAGAAACCTAGGCACTATGAACATGTTGTGCTTAATGTTGTTGACTCTTAGACATGTCTATAATGGAGGAGCAAAACCAAAAATACTAGATATTTAATATTGACTAGTTCCCAGTTCACGGGACTCTGACATTCATTTAGGTCAATGTTTTCTTGTATTTCCAGCAGTTTGATTTGGAAGGGCTGCCTTGTCTTGAGACCATTGAAATCAGAACACAGAACTTGAGCAATATTATCAAAAAACACAAGGCTCACACTGACACATACCTTAATCCAAACAGACAGACAAGACATCTTCCAGGTTTCCGCCTGAGATTTAAAATATTTCTTTGAGCCAGTCTTCTGGGGAGTGGGGGGATGGGGGTGGCAGTAAGGCAGGCTTGGGTAACAAGCTAATTGTTGGTCATTGCATATGCAAAGAACCAGCTTTCCGGGTTCCAAGGAAAAAAGTTTCCTTGGTAACCAACTTTGTCTGGTTCTATAGAATATCATGGCCCTCCTAGGTCAGGTCATCTTGCCTTTCTGTAGTCCTCGTTTTATCCCTAAATCATAGACAGCTTGGATTGTCTCTGTGGGGTGTATGTATTGTCCTCATGTTTGACCTGGCAGCAGCAGCGAGGTCCGAGAGCCTCTCCTGGAACCGGGCGTGGGGACGGGGCTCACCGAGAGCCGCTGGTGAAGGTGGGCAGCGCCCCTGGAGCGCGGCAGGGGCGGGGCGAACCCGGGAGGCACAGGGCGGGTGTCGGCTCCTGGCGGGGGTAGGGGAGGGCTTCCCAGTTGTGCTCTCAGAGATGGCCACTGCGGCTGGAAACACGCCGGGAGCGCAGCCAGGGTGGGGTAAACCTGGGCTGCACAGGTCGAGATTCCGCTCGCTGTGGGTGGGGGGTCGGTCCCTGTTGTGCTCCCGGGGGTCGCCAATGTGGCTGGGAACCCGCCGGGAGCCCAGCAGGGCCGGGGCAAAACCTGGCGGCGCGGGGCGGGGTGGGGGTCCGTTCGCAGCGGGGGTCGGCTCCTGGCGGGGGTGGGGGAGGGCTTTCCAGATGTGCTGTTGGGGGTCGCCATTGCGGCTGGGAATGCCCATTTCGTGAACTCCTGGATCCCCAAGGATCGGCATCCATCGGCCACAGCGGAGGGGTGCGGAACACAGGTAAGGGAACGGGGACTGCGTGGAGCAGGGAACCATGTATTCCGCCCTGTGTTGGCACAGTCTCAGAGCTCCCCAACCTGGCGGTTGCAGGAAGGCCTCGTCTTTGGGGTCAAGGCCTTTACCACTCCACCCCTCTGCTGAAAAACCTCATAGTCTGCGTGGTTTTCCCAAGCAGCCTAGTGTCCGCTGGAAGTCCAAGGGACAGAACCCTGAATTCTGGCCGGCTGGCCCAGCCCTGCTTCTGGCACTTTGTAGGCCAGCGGGCCCTGGAGCACCTGCTAGGATGGGAAAGGGAAGGGTACGCGAATTGCACCCTGGTGGCCACCGAGGCAGCAAAGAAGGGGGGAGGGCACCTTACTGCCCTTTAATGGCAGACAGAATCTGTGGCTGTCCTGCTGCGTGAGCCTTTTCATGAGGACCTTGTGCAATAAAAGTTTACCGGTGACCTTAGGGAACTTCCCAGTGTGCTTCTGACAGATGAGGAATGCTGTGGAGTTGGAGGGGCCTCTCAGGACTACGCTGGGTTTGGCGCAATGGAAGAGGGCCTCATCTCCAGGGAAGGCAGGAACCTCAGGCTTCCTCTCCGTTTCGGACTCCGACCGCAGGGTCCCTGCAGAGTTGGGACAGGAGAGTCAGGAATCGTCTTGTCTGAGGAAGGGAACTCCGCTTGCCTGTCGAGGTGTTCAGGGTGTCTCAGGCCCCTTGTTCAGCTGTGTGTGGAACCTGCGGGTGTTTCCGGACGATGCACGACGGTGACAGTGCCCCTTCGTGTTGTGCCTTCACCCACTGGGTTACCTTCGAAGAGGTGCCCGGGCTTCGGGTTCTTTTCAAGAGCGGACAGGGAAATCGGGGTCTTTCGGCATGTGGGACCACCCACGGGGCTAGACTCAAATTTCCTAGTGAGGCCGGCTACATCCTGAGGTATGCCGGGAAGGCCGGGGAGCCTTCCAGACAACGCAGGGGGATCGACTCTCCTGTCGCCATCAGGAGGGGAGAAGGGGCTCAGATGAAGTGGGGCCAGAACCCTCGGTGTTACCCTCGAGGGAACCCGGCGTGTCGAGGAACTTTTGGGGGTCACATGAAGGCTGTCAGGGACCGTTTCACCCTTCAGGGCGGAACAGGGGACTTCCCTTCATACGCCGTCGCGGGCAAGGGTGTCATCTTGCGAAGACGTGGGAACCACGTGGTTTTTCTCGAGTTGCGGCGGATTCTTGAGTTACGACGGGGATCTCAGGCTTCCTCTTGGGTTGGCCCTGCGAAGCCCAATCTTCCCCTCGAGTTGCGAGGGAAAGCTGGGGGTTGCGCTCGAGTCACTGCAGGGCCCAAGACACCTCATCTAGGCGTGTGTCCGGGACCTAATTTTCCTCTCCAGGGAAGGCAGGGATCTCGGGGTTGCATTCCAGGTTACCCCGGGGAGTCAGGGCTCGTCTCGAGGGGAAGCCAAGGACTCCGCTCTCCCCTTGAGTCGCGACCCGGATCTCTTGGAGCCCCCTGAGTGGCCTCAAGGGAGTCCAGCCTCCTCTTCCGTTTGCAGAGAGGACCCGGGATTGCTCTCCAGGCCATGCAGGAACAGAAGGCCCTCAGCTCACGAGGACGGGGGCGTCTCAGGGGTTTCCTCGAGCTGCGGCGCCCGTGGGGGTTTTCTCCCGAGGCACGACGAGGATCTCAGGGAGCCTCCCGTGCGGCGCCAGGGAAGTCAGATCTCCATGCGCATGGCGAGGGTGAGCGCGTCATGGCTCTCGAGTCATGGGAGGGGACTAGGGCCTGGAGACGCGTTGAAGAAGGACTCTCGAGGTCTTTCTCGGGGGGCGGCGGGAAACCCTGGGTTCCATCGACTTGTGACAGTGACCTCAGGAAGCTTCTCAGCGTGCCTCTGAGAAGTCAGGGTCACTGTGGAGTTGGGAGGGGCCTCTCGGAACTCCACTGGGTTTGGTGCAATGGAAGAGGGCCTCATGACAAGTTGAGGCAGGAACCACAGGGTTCCTCTCCTGGCTTCGAATGCGCCGGATCTGACTCGGATCGCAGAGTCCCTGCAGAGTTGGGACAGGAGAGTCAGGCCTCGTCTTGTGTGGAGGAATGGAACTCCGCTTGACTCTCGCGTTGTTCATGGGGTGACAGGCCACTTGTCGATTTGTATGTGGAACTTGCGGGTTTTTCTGGACGATGCACTGGGGTGTCACTGCCCCTTCGTGTTGTGCCTTGTTCCACAGGATTGCCTTCGAGTTGGGTTCTGCCATCAGGTTCTTATCAAGAGCGGACCAGGGAATCGGGGTCTTTTGGCATGCCGCACCACCCACGAGGCTATGTCTCGAATTTCGTCGTGAGACTGGCCTCATCTTGATGTGCACCAGGAAGGTCGGGAACGCCTTCCAGACAAAGCAGGGGAATCGAACCTCCTGTCGCGATCAAGAGGGGAGAAGAGTCTCAGATGAAGTGGTGCCGGGAACCTCGGTGTTCTCCTCAAGTGAGACTGGTATGTCGGGGAACTTTTGGGGTCGCATCAAGGGTTCCAAGTAACTTTTCGCTCTTCAATACGGAACGTGGGACTTCTCTTGAGACGCTGTAGCGGGCAAGGGCCTCATCTTTCGATGACGGGGGAACCACGTGGTTTTTCTTGAGTTGGGGCGGGATTCTCGAGTTACAACCGGGAATTCAGGCTTCCTCTTCAACTGGCCCAGGGAAGTCCAGTTTTCATTCGAATTGCGAGTTAGAACTGGGGATTCCTCTCGAGACACTGCAGGGCCAAATAGACCTCATCTAGGCTTGTGTCCAGGACCTAATGTTCCTCTGCTGGTGCGAAAGCGATCTCAACATTGCATTCTCGACTCACCCGGGGAGTCAGGCCTCGTCTCGAGGGGAAGCCAAGGACACCGCTCTCCTGTCAAGTCGCGACGGGTATATCTTGGAGCTCACTGTGTGGCCTAAAATGAGTCAAGCCTCCTGTGGAGTTTGGAGAGAGGACTCAGGATTGCTCTCCAGGCCATACAGCAAAAGAAGGCCCTCATCTCGTGAGGACTGGGGCGTCTCGTGGGTATTCTCGAGCTGCGGCTCCAGTGTGGTGTTGCTCACGAGGTATAATGGGGAGTTCAGGGAGCCTCTCCTGTGGCGCCAGGGAAGTCAGGTTTCTATGCGCGTGGCTAGGGGGAGCGCGTCATTGCTCTCGAGTCATGGTAGGGGAATCGCACCTCAAGACGCGTTGAAGAAGGACTCTCGAGGTCTTTTACGGGTTGGGGCAGGAAACCCTTGGTTCCCTCGACTTGTGCCGGTGATCTCAGGAAGGTCTAAGGGTGCCTCTGAGAAGTCAGGGATACTGTGCAGTTGGGAGGGGTCTCTCGGGACTCCACTGGGTTTGGTGCAATGGAAGAGGGCCTCATCTCGAGTGGAGGCAGGAAACTCATGTTTCCTCTCCTGACTTCCCCTGGGCCAGATCTGACTCGGATCGCAGTTTCGCTGCAGAGTTCGAACAGGAGAGTCAGGCCTCGTCTTGTGTGGAGGAATGGAACTCTGCTTGCCTCTCCAGTTGTTCACGGGGTGACAGGTCACTTCTCGAGCTGTGTGTGGTACCTGCGGGTTTCTCCGGACGATACCCGGGGGTGTCAGTGCCCCTAAGTGTTGTGCCTTCATCAAAAGGGTTATCTTCAAAGAGGTGTCCGGGCATCAGGATCTTATCAAGAGCGGACCGGGAAATCGGGGTCTTTCGGCATGTGTCACCATCCACGTGGCTATGTCTCGAATATCCTCGTGAGACCGGCCTCATCCTGAGATGCACCGGGAAAGGTGGGAACCCCTTCAAGGCAAAACAGGGGAATCGACCCTCCTGTCGCGATCAGGAGGGGAGAAGGGGCCCAGATGTAGTGGTGCCGGGAACCTTGGTGTTCTCCTCGAGTCAGACTGGTGTGTCGAGGAACATTTGAGGGCGCATCAAGGGTGCCAATACCGTTTCGCACTTCAAGACGGAACGTGGGACTTCTCTTGAGACGCTGTAGGGGGCAAGGGCCTCATCTTGGGATGACGGGGGAACCACGTGGCGTTTCTCGAGTTGTGGCGGGATTCTCGAGTTTCGACGAGGAATACAGTCTTCCTCATGTGTTGGGCCAGGGAAGTCCTATCTTCCATTCGAGTTTAAAGGGAGAGCTGGGGATTGCTCTCGAGTCACTGCAGGGCAAAATAGACCTCATCTAGGCTTGTGTCCAGGACTTAATGCTCGTCCCTAGGGGAGACAGGGATCTTGGGGTTGCATACGAGACTCACCCGGGGAATCAGGCCTCGTCTCGAGGGGAAGCAAAGAACTCCGCTCTCCTTTTGAGTCGCGATGGGTATCTCTTGGAGCCCACTGTGTGCCATAAAGGGAGTCAAGCCTCCTGTGCTGTTTGGATAGAGGACTCGGGATTCCTCTCCAGGCCATGCAGGAAAAGAAGGCCCTCATCTCGCGATGATGGCGGCGTCTCGTGGGTTTTCTAGACTGCTGCGCTAGTGCCAGGTTTCTGACGAGGTACGAGAGGGAGCTCAGGGAGCCTCTCGTGTGGCGCCAGGGAAGTCAGGTCCCCATGAGATGGCTAGGGGGAGCTCGTCATTGCTCTCGAGTCATGGTAGGGTAATCGGGCCTCAAGACGGGTTGAAGAAGGACTCTCAAGGTCTTTCTCGGAACACTGCATAAAACCCAGGGTTCCCTTGACTTGTGCCTGCGACCTCAGGGAGCTTCTCAGAGTGCCACTGAGAAGTCAGGGATACTGTGCAGTTTGGAGGGGCCTCTTGAGACTCCTCTGCATTTGGTGGAATGTAAGAGGGACTCATCTCGAGTTGAAGCAGGAATCTCAGTGTTCCTCTCCATTTCTGACTCAGATCGCAAGGTCCCTGCATGTTGGTACAGGAGAGTCAGGCCTCGTCTTTTCTGGAGGATGGGACTCCTCTTGCCTCTCGAGTTGTTCTCGAGGTGACAGGCCACTTGTCGAGCTGTGTGTGTAACCTGCCCGTTTTTCCGGATGATGCACAGGTGTGTTAGTGCCCCTTCGTGTTGTACCTTCATACTCAAGGCTGCCTTCCAAGAGGTGTCCGAGCATCGGATTCTTATCAAGAGCGGACCGGGAAATTGAAGTCTTTCAGCAAGTGGCACCGCCCACAAAGCTACGTATCGAATTTCCCCATGAGACCGGCCTCATCCTGAGTTGTGCAGGGAAGGTCGGGCCCCCTTGCAGACAAAGCAGGGGAATCGACCCACCGGTCACGATCAGGAGGGGAGAAGGGGCTTAAATGAAGTGGTGCCGGGAACCTCGGTGTTCCCCTTGAGTGAGACCGGCGTGTTGGGGGACTTTTGGGGTCGCATCAAGGGTGCCAAGTACCGTTTCGCATTTCAAGACGGAACCTGGGACATCTTTTGAAACGCTGTAGCGGGCAAGGGCCTCATCTTGCGATGATGGGAGAACCACGTGGTTTTGCTCGAGTTGCGGCGGGATTCTCGAGTTATGACCGGGAATTTAGGCTTCCTCTTGTTGGCCTTGAAATCCAATCTTCCATTCGGGTTGCGAGGGGGAGCTGGGGATTGCGCTAGAGTCACTGCAGGGCAAAAGAGACCTAATCTAGGCTTGTGTCCAGGATCTAACGTTGCTCTCCAGGGGCGACAGGGATCTCGGGTTTGCATTCCAGACTCATCCGGGGAGTCAGTTCTCACCTCGAGGGTAAGTAAAGAATTCCGCTCTCATCTCGAGTCGCGATGGGTATCTCTTGGAGCCCACTGTGTGTACTAAAGGGAGTCAAGCCTCCTGTGGAGTTTGGAGAGAGGACTCGGGATTGGACTCCAGGCCATGCAGGAAAAGAAGGCCCTCATCTCGAGATGACGGTGGCGTCTCGTGGGTTTTCTCGAGCTGCGGCGCCAGTGTGGGGTGTCTCATGAAGTACCACGGGGATCTCAGGGAGCCTCTTGTATGGCGCCAGGAAAATCCAGTATTCCATTCGAGTTGCAAGTTAGAACTGGGGATTGCTCTCCAGTCACTGCAGGGCAAAATAGACCTCATCTACGCTTGTGTCCAGGACCTAGTGTTCCACTACTGGGCCAACAGGGATCTCAGGGTTGCATTCTCGACTCAGCCGGAGAGTCAGGCCTCGTCTTGAGGGGAAAAAAAGGACTCCGCTCTCCTGTCGAGTCGCGACGGGTATCTCTTGGAGCCCACTGCGTGGCGTAAAGGGAGTGAAGCCTCCTATGGAGTTTGGAGATGACTCGGGATTGTTTTCCTGGCCATGCAGGAAAAAAGGCCCTCATCTCGCGATGATGGGGGCATCTCGTGGGTTTTCTCCAGCTGCGGCGCCAGTATCAGATTTCTCACGAGGTACAACGGGGAGCTCAGAGAGCCTCTCGTGTGGTGCTAGGGACGTCAGGTCTCCGTGCGTGTGGTGAAGGGGAGTGCGTGATTGCTCTCGAGTCATAGTAGGCGAATCGGGCCTCAAGACACATTGAAGAAGGACTCTTGAGGTCTTTCTCGGGTTGCGGCAGGGAACCCTGGGTTCCCTTGATTTGTGTCGGTGACCTCAGGCAACTTCTAAGGGTGCCTCTGAGAAGTCAGGGACACTATGGATTTGGGAGGGGCCTTTCGTTACTCAACTGGGTTTGGTGCAATCGAAGAGGGCCTCATCTCGAATGGAGGCAGGAACCTCAGGGGTCCTCTCCATATCTGACTCGGGTCGCAGGGTACCTGCAGAGTATGGACAAGAGAGTCACGCCTCGTCTTCCGTGGAGGAATGGATTTCCCCTTGCCTTTCGAGTTGTTCACGGAGTGACAGGCCACTTGTTGAGCTGAGTGTGGAACCTGCGGGTTTTTCCGGACGATGCACGGGGGTGTCAGTGCCCCTTCGTGTTGTGCCTTCATCCACAGGGTTGCCTTCAAAGAGGTTTCCGGGCATCGGGTTCTTTTCAAGAGGGTACCGGAAAATTGGGGTCTTTCAGCATGTGGTACCACCCACGAGGCTACGTCTCGAATTTCCTCGGGAGACCGGCCTCATCCTGAGGTGCGCCGGGAAGGTCGGGAACCCCTTGCAGACAAAGCAGGGGAATCGACCCACCGCTCGCGATCAGAAGGGGAGAAGGGGCTCAGATGAAGTGGTGCCGGGAACCTCGGTGGTCCCCTCGAGTGAGACCGGTATGTCACGGCACTTTTGAGGTCGCATCAAGGGTGCCAAGTACAGTTTCGCACTTCAAGATGGAACGTGGGAATTCTCTGGAGATGCTGTAGCGGGCAAGGGCCTCATATTGCGATGACGAGGGAAACACGTGGTTTTTCTCGAGTTGAGGCGGGATTCTCGAGTTACAACGGGGAATTCAGGCTGCCTCTTGTGTTGGCCCAGGAAGTCCAATCTTCCATTCAACTTGTCAGAGAGAGCTGGGGGTTGCTCTCGAGTCACTTCAGGGCAAAGAGTCCTAATCTAGGCTTGGGTCCAGGACGTAATGTTCCTCTCCAGGGGCGACAGGGATATCGGGGTCGCATTCCAGTCTCACCCGGTGGGTCACACCTCGTCTCGAGTGGAAGGAAGCAAAGGACTCCACTATCCTCTCGAGTTGGGACGCGTAACTCTTGGAGCCCAATGAGTGGCCTAAAGGGAGTCAAGCGTCCTGTGTAGCTTGGACAGAAGGTTCACGCTTGATCTGCATACCATGCAGCTAAAGACGGCCCTCCTCTCGTAATGACGGGGGCGTCTCATGGGTTTTCTCGAGCTGCGGCGCCAGTGTGGGGTTTCTCACGAGATATGATGGGGAGTTCAGGGAGCCTCTCGTGCGGCGCCAGAGAAGCCTGACTCCATGCGTGTGGCCAGGCAGATCGCGTCATTGCTCTCGAGTCATGGGAGGGACTAGGGCCTCAAGAGGCATTTAAGAAGGACTCTCAAGGTCTTTCTTGGGTTGGGGCGGGAAACACTCGTTTCCCTCGACCTCTACAGGGGACCTTAGGGAACTTCCCAGGTGCCTCTGAGAGGTGAGGGATACTGAGGAGTTAGAGGGGCCTCTCGGGACTCCACTAGGTTTGACGAAATGAAAGAGGGCCTCATCTCGATTGGAGGCAGGAACCTCAGGCTTCCTCTCCATTTCTGACTCCGACCGCAGGGTCCCTGCAGAGTTGGGACAGGAGAGTCAGGCCTCGTCTTGTCTGAGTAACGGAACTCTGCTTGCCTCTTGAGTCGTTCAGGGGGTCTCAGGGCCCTTGACAAGCTGTGTGTGGAACCTGCGGGTGTTTCCAGAAGATGCATGGGGGTGTCAGTGCCCCTTCGTTTGGTGCCTTCCCCCACAGGGTTTCCTTCAAAGAGGTGTCCGGGCATCGGGTTCATTTCAAGAGCGGACCGGGAAATCGGGGTCATTCGGCATGTGGCACCACCCACGTGGCTCATCTCGAATTTCCTCGTGAGACCAGCATCATCCTGAGGTGCGCCGGGAAGGCCGGGAACACCTTCCACACAAAGTAGGGGAATCGATTCTCCTGTCGCGATCAGGAGGGGAGATGGGGCTCAGATGAAGTGGGGCCGGGACCCTCGGTGTTCCACTCGAGGGAACCCGGCGTTTCAGGGAACTTTAGGGGTCGCATCAAGGGAGCCAAGTACCGTTTCCCACTTCAAGACGGAACATGGGACTTCCCTGGAGACGCTGTAGCGGGCAAGGGCCTCATCCTGTGAAGACGTTGGAACCACGTCGTTTTTCTCGAGTTGCATTGGGATTCTCAAAAACGACAGGAATTTCAGGCTTCCTCTTGGGTTGGCCCTGGGAAGCCCAGTCTTCAATTCGAGTTGCGATGGAAAGCTGGGGGTTCTGCTCGAGTCACTACAGGGCCAAAGAGACCTCATCGAGGCGTGTGTCCAGGACCTAATATTCCTCTCAAGGGAAGACAGGGATCACGGGTTTCCATTCCAGACTCCCCCGGGGGGTCAGGACTCGCCTGGAGGGGAAGCAAAGACTCCGCTTTCCTCTCAAGTCGCGACACGGATCTCTTGGAGCCCACTGAGTGGACTCAAGGGTGTCGAGCCTCCTCTTCAGTTTGGAGAGAGGACTCGGGATTGCTCTCCAGGCCAGGCAAGAAAAGAAGGCCCTCATCTCGTGATGACGGGGGCGTCTCATGGGTTTCCTCAGGCTACTGCGCCCATGGGGGTTTTCTCACGAGGCACGATGAGGACCTCAGGGAGCCTCTCGTGCGGCGCCAGGCAAGTCAGGTCTCCATGCGCATGGCGAGGGGGAGCTGGTCATCACTCTCGAGTCATGGGAAACGGCTAGGTCCTCAAGAGGCGTTGAAGAAGGACTCTCGAGGTCTTTCTCGGGTTGCGGCGGGAAACCCTCGTTTCCCTCGACTTCTGCAGGGGACCTTAGGGAACTTCCCACGGTGCCTCTGAGAGGTGAGGGATGCTGTGTAGTTGGCAGGGCCTCTCGGGACTCTGCTGGGTTCGGCGCAATGGAAGAGGGCCTCATCTCGAGGGGAGGCAGGAACCTCAGGCTTCCTCTCGGATTCGGACTCCGACTGCACGGTCCCTGCAGTGTTGGGACAGGAGAGTCATGCCTCGTCTTGTCTGAGGAATGGAATTCTGGTTGCCTCTCGAGTTGTTCCGGGAGTCTCAGGCCCCTTGTCGAGCTGTGTGTAGACCCTGCGGGTTTTTCCGGATGATGCACGGGGGTGTCAGTGCCCCTTCGTGTTGTGCCTTCACCCACAGGGTTGCCTTCGAAGAGGTGTCCGGGCATCGGGTTCTTATCAAGAGCGGACCGGAAAATCGGAGTCGTTCGGCACGTGGCACCTCACATGTGGCTACTCTCGAATTTCCTCCTGAGACCGGCCTCATCCTGAGGTGTGCCGGGAAGGCCGGGAACCCCTTCCAGACAAAGCAGGGGAATCGACTCTCCTGTCACGATCAGGAGGGGAGAAGGGGCTCAGATGAAGTGGTGCCGGGACCCTCGGTGTTCCCCTCGAGGGAACCCAGCGTATCGGGGAACATTTGCGGTCGCATCAAGGGTGTCAAGTACCGTGTCGCCCTTCAGGGCGGAACATGGGACTTCCCTGGAGACACCGGGAACTTCGGTGTTCCCCTGGAGTGAGACCGGTATGTTGGGGAACTTTGGGGTCACATCAAGTGTGCCAAGTAGCATTTCGAACTTTAAGATGGAACGTGGGACTTCTCTTGAGACTCTAGCTGGCAAGGGCCTCATATTGCGATGAAGGGGGAACCACATGGTTTTTAAGACTTGAGGCTGAATTCTCGAATTACGATGGGAAATTCAGACTTCCTCTTGTGTTGACTGTGGGAAGACCAATCTTCCATTCAAATTGTGAGGGAGAGATGGAGGTTGCTCGAGTCACTGTAGGGCAAAATAGACCTCATCTAGGCTTGTGTCTAGGACATAATGTTCCACTCCAGGGGTGACATGGATCTCGGGGTTGCATTCCAAACTCACCCGGGGAGTCAGGCCTCGTCTCCAGGGAAGCAAAGGACTCCGCTCTCCTCTCGAGTCGCACCGGGTATTTCTTGGACCCAACTGAGTGGCCTAAAGGGATTCAATACTCCTGTGAAGTTTGGAGAGAGGACCAGGAATTGCTCTCCAGGTCAGGCAGGAAAAGAAGGCCCCCATCTCTCCTTGACGGGGGCATCTTGTGGTTTTTCTCGAACTGCGGCGCCAGTGTGGGTTTTCTCACGAGGTACGATGGGGTACTCAGGGAGCCTCTTGTGTGGTACTAGGGAAGTCAGTTTTCCTGTTTGTGGCGAGGGGAGCGCGTCCTTGCTCTGGAGTCATGGTAGGGGAATCGGGCATCAAGAGACGTTGAAAAAGGACTCTCCAAGTCTTTCTCGGGTTACTTCAGGAAACTCTGGGTTCCCTCGACTTGTGCCAGTGACCTCAGGTAGCTTCTCAGGGAGCCTCTGAGAATTCAGGGATACTGTGGTGTTGGGAGGGGCCTCTCGGGACACCACTGAGTTTGGTTCAATGGAAGAGGGCCTCTTCTCTAGTTGAGGCAGGAACCTCAGGGTTCCTCTCCATTTCTGACTCCAATTGCAGGGTCCCTGAAGAGTTGGGACAGGAGAGTAAGGCCTCGTCTTGTGTGAAGGAATGCAACTTCACTTGCCTCTCGAGTTGTTCACGAGGTGACAGTCCACATTTGGAGCTGTGAGTGGAATCTGCGGGTTTTTCCAGACGATGCATGGGGATGTCAGTGTCCCTTCGTGTTGTGCCTTCATCCACAGGGTTGCCTTCGAAGAGATGTCCGGGCGTCAGGTTCTTATCTAGAGTGGACCGGGAATTCGGGATCTTTCAGCATATGGCACCAACCATGAGGCTACTTTTCGAATTTCCTCATGAGACCGGCCTCATCCGGAGGTTCGCGGGGAACGTCGGGAACCCCTTGCAGACAAAACATGGGAATCGACCCTTCTGTCGCGATCAGGAGGGGTGAAGGGGCTCACAGGAAGTGGTGCCGTGAACTTTGGTGTTTCCCTCGAGTGAGACCGGTATGTCAGGGAACTTTGGGGGTCGCATCAAGGGTGCCAAGTACCGTTTTGTACTTCAGGATGGAACGTGGGACTTCTCTTGATACGCTGTAGCGGCCAAGGGCCTCATCTTGCGATGACGGGGGAGCCACGTGGTTTTTCTCGAGTTGCGGCGGGATTCTCGAGTTACGACGGGGATTTCAGGCTTCCTCTTGTGTTGGGCCAGGGAAGTCCAATCATCCATTCGAGTTGCGAGGGAGAGCTGGGGGTTGCGCTCGAGTCACTGCAGGGCAAAGGAGACCTCATCTAGGCTTGTGTCCAGGACCTAATGTTCCTCTCCAAGGGCCACAGGGATCTCAGGTTTGCATTCCAGACTCACCCAGGGAGTCAGGCCTCATGTCGAAGGGAAGCAAAGGACTCCGCTCTCCTTTTGAGTCGCGACGGGCACCTCTTGGAGCCCACTTTGTGGCCTAAAGGGAGTCAAGCCTCCTGTGAAGTTTGGAGAGAGGACTTGGGACTGCTCTCCAGGCCATGCAGGAAAAGATGGCCCTCATCTCGCGATGACGGAGGGATCTTGTGGGTTTTCTCGAGCTGCGGCGCCAGTGTGGGGTTTCTCACGAGGTATGACGGGGAGCTCAGGGAGCCTCTCATGTGGCCCCAGGGAAGTCAGGTGTCCATGCGCATGGCGAGGGGGAGCGTGTCATTGCTCTCGAGCTATGGTAGGGGAATCTGACCTCAAGACACATTGAAGAAGGACTCTCGAGGTCTTTCTTCGGTTGTGGCAGGAAACCCTTATTTCCCTCGACTTTTGCCGGTGGCCTCAAGGAGCTTCTCAGAATGCCTATGAGAAGTCAGGGATACTGTGGAGATGGGAGGGGACTCTCGGGACTCCACTGGGTTTGTTTTAATGGAAGAGGGCCTCATCTCGGGTTGAGGCAGGAACCTCAGGTTTCCTCTCCATTTCTGACTCAGATCGAAGCGTGCCTGCAGAGTTGGGATTGGATACTCAGGCCTCGTCTTGTCTGAGGAAGGGGACTCCGCTTTCCTCTCTCATTGTTTAAGGGGTGACAGGCCAGTTGTGGAGCTGTATGTGGATCCTGCGGGGTTTTCCGGACGATGAACAGGGTTGCCAGTGCCCCCTCGTGTAGTGCCTTCATCCACAGGGTTGCCTTAGAAGAGGTGTCCAGGCATCGGGTTCTTATCAAGAGCAAGACCGAGAAATCGGGGTCTTTTGGCACGTGGCACCAACACGAGGCTACGTCTCGAATTTCTTCGTGAGACTGGCCTCATCCTGAGGTGCGCCATGAAGGTCGGGAACCCCTTCTAGACAAAGCAGGGGGATCGACCTTCCTGCCGTGATCAGGAGCGGAGAAGGGGCTCAAATGAAGTGGTGCCAGGAACTTCGGTGTTCCCTTGGAGTGAGACCGGTATATTGGGGAACTTTTGGGGTTGCATCAAGGGTGCCAAGTAGCATCTCGAACTTTATGACGAAACATGGGACTTCTCTTGAGACTCTGTAGCGGGCAAAGGCCTCATATTGCGATGAATGGGGAACCACGTGGTTTTTAAGAGTTGTGGTGGGATTCTCGAGTTACAACGGGAAATTCAGACTTCCTCTTGTGTTGGCCCAATGAAGACCAATCTTCCATTCGAATTGCGAGGGAGAGATGGGTGTTGCTCTCGAGTCACTGTAGGGCAAAATAGACCTCATCTAGGCTTTTGTCCAGGACATAATGTTCCTCTCCAGGGACAACAGGGATCTCGGGGTTGCATTCCAGACTCACCCGAGGTAAGGCCTCTTCTCGAGGGGAAACAAAGTACTCTGCTCTCCTCTCAAGTCGCGACAGGTATCTCTTGGAGCCCATTGAGTGGCCTAAAGGGAGTAAAGTCTCCTGTGAAGTTTGGAGAAAAGACCAGGGATTGCTCTCCAGGTCAGGCAGGAAAAGAAGTCCCCAATCTCGCGATGACGGTGGGTTTTCCCAAGCTGCGGCGCCAGTGTGGGGTTTCTCACGAGGTATGACGGGGAGCTCAGGGAGCCTCTCATGTGGCGCCAGGGAAGTCAGGTGTCCATGCGCATGGCGAGGGGGAGCGTGTCATTGCTCTCGAGTCATGGTAGGGGAATCCGTCCTCAAGACGCGTTGAAGAAGGACTCTTGAGGTCTTTCTCGGGTTGCGGCAGGATACCCTGTGTTCCCTCGACTTGTGCCGGTGACCTCAGGGAGTTGCTCAGGGTGCCTCTGAGAAGACACTGATACTGTGGAGTTGGGAGGGGCCTCTCGGGACTCCACTGGGTGTGGTATAATACAAGAGGGCCTCATCTCGTGTTGAGGAAGGAACCTCAGGGTTCCTCTCCATTTCAGACTCCGATCTCAGGATTCCTGCAGAGTTGGGACAGGAGAGTCAGGCCTCGTATTCTGTGGAGAAATGAAACTTAGCTTGCCTCTCGAGTTGTTCACGAGGTAACAGGTCACTTGTCGAGCTGTATGTGGAACCTGCAGAATTTTCCAAAAGATGCACGGGTGTTCAGGGTCCCTCCTTGTTGTGCCTTCATCCTACGGGATGCATTCCAAGACGTGTACGGGCATCGGGTTCTTATTAATAGCTGACCGGGAAATGGGGTCTTTCCGCATGTGGCACCACCCACGAGGCTACATCTCCAATTTCCTCGTGAGACAGGCCTCATCCTGATGTGCGCTGGGAAGATCGGTAACCCCTTCCACACAAAGCAGGAGAAAAGACACTCCTGTTGCAATCAGGAGGGGAGAAGGGGCTCAAATGATGTGGTGCGGGGAACATGGGTGTTACCCTCGAGTGAGGCCTGTATGTTGGGGAACTTTG
Organism: Bubalus kerabau; assembly: GCF_029407905.1. Taxonomy (NCBI): domain Eukaryota; kingdom Metazoa; phylum Chordata; class Mammalia; order Artiodactyla; family Bovidae; genus Bubalus; species Bubalus kerabau. The sequence continues at coordinate 188,284 of NW_026577936.1, forward strand.
GGGGTGCCATCATGGGTGCCAAGTACCGTTTTGCACTTCAGTAGGAACGTGGGACTTCTTTTGAGAAGCTGTGGCGGGCAAGGGCCTCATGCTGCGAAGACGATGGAACCACGTGGTTTTTCTCGAGTTGCGGCGGGATTCTCGAGTTACGACGTGGATTTCAGGCTTCCTCTTGTGTTGGCCCTGGAAGCCCAAACTTCCCTTCGAGTTGCGAGGGAAAGCTGGATGTTGTGCTCGAACCACTGCAAGGCCAAAGAGACCTCATCTAGGCGTGTGTCCAGGACCTAATAGTCCTCTCAAGGGAAGACAAGGATCTCGGGATTGCACTCCAGACTCCCCCGGGGAGTCAGGCCTCGCCTCGAGGGGAAGCAAAGGACTGCGCTCTCCTCTAGAGCCCCGACGCGGATCTCTTGGAGCCCACTGAGTCGCCTCAAGGGAATCCATCCTACTCTTCAGTTTGGAGAGAGGACTCGGGATTGCTCTCCAGGCCAGGCAGGAAAAGAAGGCCCTCAGCTCGCGAGGACGGGGGCGTCTAGGGGGTTTCCTCGAAATGCGGCGCCCATGGGGGTTTTCTCCCGAGGCACGACGAGGATCTCAGGGAGCCTCTCGTGCGGCGCCAGGGAAGCCAGGTCTGCATGCGCGAGGCGAGGGGGAGCGCATCATTGCTCTCTAGTCCAGAGAGGGCACAAGGGCCTCAAGAAACTTTGAAGAAGGACTATCGAGGTCTTTCTCGAGTGGCGAAGGGAAACCCTTATTTCCCTCGCCTTCTGTCGGGGACCTGAGGGAACTTCCCAGGGTGCCTCTGAGAGGTGAGGGATCCTGTGGAGTTAGCGGGGTCTCTCGGGACTCCGCTAGGGTTGGCGCAATGGAAGAGGGCCTCATCTCGAGGGGAGGCAGGAACATAAGGCTTCCTCTCTGTTTCTGACTCAGACCCTCCGATCTCAGGGTCCCTGCAGAGTTGGGAGCGGAGAGTCAGGCCTCGTCTTGTCTGAGGAAGGGAACCCCGCTTGCCTCACGAGTTGTTCAGGGGGTCTCAGGCCCCTCGTCGAGCTGTGTGTGGAACCCGCGGGTCTTTGCGGACGATGCACGGGGGTGGCAGTGCCCCTTCGTGTTGTGCCTTCACCCACAGGGTTGCCTTCGAAGAGGGGTCCGGGCCTCGGGTCCTTCTCAAGAGTGGACCGGGGAATCGGGGTCGTTCGGCATGTGGCGCCACCCACGTGGCTCGGTTCGAATTTCCTCGTGAGACCGGCCTCCTCCTGAGGTGCGCGGGGAAGGCCGGGAACCCCTTCCAGACCACGCAGGGCAATCGACTCTCCTGTCGCGATCAGGAGGGGAGAAGGCGCTCAGAGGAAGCGGTGCCGGGACCCTCGGTGTTCCCCTCGAGGGAACCCGGCGTGTCGGGGAACTTTTGGGGGTCGCATGAAGGCTGGCAGGGACCATTTCGCCCTTCAGGGTGGAACAGGGGACTTCCCTTGAGACGACATCGCGGGCAAGGACCTCATCTTCCGAAGAGGTGGGAACCACGTGGTGTTTTCTCGAGTTGCGGCGGGATTCTCGAGTTACGACGGGGATCTCAGGCTTCCTCTTGGGTTGGCCCTGGGAAGCCCAATCTTCCCCTCGAGTTGCGAGGGAAAGCTGGGGGATGCGCTCGAGTCACTGCAGGGCCGAAGAGACCTCACCTAGGCGTGTGTCTGGGACCTAATATTCCTCTCCAGGGAAGGCAGGGATCTCGGGGTTGCATTCCAGGCTCCCCCGGGGAGTCAGGCCTCGTCTCGAGGGGAAGCCAAGGACTCCGCTCTCCTCTCGAGTCGCGACGCGGGTCTCTTGGAGCCCCCTGAGCGGCCTCAAGGGAGTCCAGCCTCCTCTTCCGTTTGGAGAGAGGACCCGGGATTGCTCTCCAGGCCATGCAGGAAAAGAAGGCCCTCAGCTCGTGAGGACGGGGGCTTCTCAGGGGTTTCCTCGAGCTGCGGCGCCCGTGGGGGTTTTCTCCCGAGGCACGACGAGGATCTCAGGGAGCCTCTCGTGCGGCGCCAGGGAAGTCAGGTCTCCATGCGCGTGTCGAGGGGGAGCGCGTCATGGCTCTCGAGACACTGGAGAGGACTAGGGCCTCGAGACGCGTTGAAGAAGGACTCTCGAGGTCTTTCTCGGGGGGCGGCGGGAAACCCTCGTTTCCCTCGCCTTGTGCCGGGGACCTTAGGGAACTTCCCAAGGTGCCTCTGAGAGGCGAGGGATCCTGTGGAGGTGGCGGGGCCCCTCGGGACTCCGCTGGGTCTGGCGCAACGGAAGAGGGCCTCACCTCGAGGGGAGGCAGGAACCTCAGGCTTCCTCTCCGTTTCGGACTCCGACCGCAGGGTCCCTGCAGAGTTGGGACAGGAGAGTCAGGCCTCGTCTTGTCTGAGGAAGGGAACCCCGCTGGCCTCTCGAGTTGCTCAGGGGGTCTCAGGCCCCTCGTCGAGCTGTGTGTGGAACCCGCGGGTCTTTGCGGACGATGCACGGGGGTGGCAGTGCCCCTTCGTGTTGTGCCTTCACCCACAGGGTTGCCTTCGAAGAGGGGTCCGGGCCTCGGGTCCTTCTCAAGAGTGGACCGGGGAATCGGGGGCGTTCGGTATGTGGCCCCACCCACGTGGCTCGTCTCGAGTTTCCTCGTGAGACCGGCCTCATCCTGAGGTGCGTCGGGAAGGCCGGGAACCCCTTCCAGAGCACGCAGGGGAATCGCCTCTCCTGTCGCGATCAGGAGGGGAGAAGGGGCTCAGAGGAAGCACTGCCGGGACCCTCGGTGTTCCCCTCGGGGGACCCCGAAGTGTCGGGGAACTTTTGGGGGTCGCAGGAAGGCTGTCAGGGACCGTTTCGCCCTTCAGGGCGGAACAGGGGACTTCCCTTGAGACGCCGTCGCGGGCAAGGGCCTCATCTTGCCAAGAGGTGGGAACCACGTGGTTTTTCTCGAGTTGCGGCGGCATCCTCGAGTTACCACGGGGATCTCAGCCTTCCCCTTGGGTTGGCCCTGGGAAGCCCAATCTTCCCCCCGGGTTGCGAGGGAAAGCTGGGGGTTGTGCTCGAGTCACTGCAGGGCCGAAGAGACCTCACCTAGGCGTGTGTCGGGACCTCATATTTCTCTACAGGGAAGGCAGGGCTCTCGGGGTTGCATTCCAGGCTCCCCTGGGGAGTCAGGCCTCGTCTCGAGGGGAAGCCAAGGACTCCGCTCTCCTCCTGAGTCGCGACGCGGGTCTCTTGGAGCCCCCTGAGTGGCCTCAAGGGAGTCCAGCCTCCTCTTCCGTTTGGAGAGAGGACCCGGGATTGCTCTCCAGGCCATGCAGGAAAAGAAGGCCCTCAGCTCGCGAGGACGGGGGCGTCTCAGGGGTTTCCTCGAGCTGCGGCGCCCGTGGGGGTTTTCTCCCGAGGCACGACGAGGATCTCAGGGAGCCTCTCGTGCGGCGCCAGGGAAGTCAGGTCTCCATGCGCGTGGCGAGGGGGAGCGCGTCCTGGCTCTCGAGTCACGGGAGGGGACTAGGGCCTCGAGACGCGTTGAAGAAGGACTCTCGAGGTCTTTCTCGGGGGGCGGCGGGAAACCCTCGTGTCCCTCGCCTTCTGCCGGGGACCTTAGGGAACTTCCCAGGGTGCCTCTGTGAGGCGAGGGATCCTGTGGAGGTGGCGGGGCCCCTCGGGACTCCTCTGGGTCTGGCGCAACGGAAGAGGTCCTCATCTGGTTGGGAGGCAAGAACCTCAGGCTTCCTCTCCGTTTCGGACTCCGACTGCAGGGTCCCTGCAGAGTTGGGACAGGAGAGTCAGGCCTCGTCTTGTCTGAGGAAGGGAACCCCGCTTGCCTCTCGAGTTGTTCAGGGGGACACAGGCACCTCGTCCAGCTGAGTGTGGAACCCGCGGGTCTTTCCGGACGATGCACGGGGATGTCAATGCCGCTTAGGTCTGTGCCTTCACCCACAGGGTTGCCTTCGAAGAGGGGTTTGTCATCGGGTTCTTCTCAAGAGCGGACCGGGGAATCGGGGTCGTTCAGCGTGTGGCACCACCCACGTGGCTCATTTCAAATGTCCTCGTGAGACCGGCCTCCTCCTGAGGTGCGCCAGGAAGGCCGGGAACCCCTTCCAGACCACGCAGGGGAATCGACTCTCCTGTCGCGCTCAGGAGGGGAGAAGGGGCTCAGATGAAGCGGTGCCGAGACCCTCGGTGTTCCCCTCGAGGGAACCAGGCGTGTCGGGGAACTTTTGGTGTCACATGAAGGCTGTCAGGTCCCGTTTCGCACTTCAGGGCGGAACAGGGGACTTCCCTTCAGACGCCTTCACGGGCAAGGGCATCATCTTGCGAATAGGTGGGAACCACGTGGTTTTTCTCGAGTTGCGGCGGGATTCTCGTTTTACGACGGGGGATTACAGGCTTCCTCTTGTGTCGGCCCTGGGTAGCCCAATCTTCTATTCTAGTGGCGAGGGAAAGCTGGGGGTTGCGCTCGAGTCACTGCAGGGCCAAAGAGACCTCATCTAGGCCTGTGTCTAGGACCTAATGCTCCTCTCCAGGGAAGACAAGGATCTCGGAGTTGCATCCCATGCTCCCCCGGGGAGTCAGGCCTCGCCTCGAGGGGAAGCAAAGGACTCCGCTCTCCTCCCGAGTCGCGACGCGGATATCTTGGTGCCCCCTGAGTGGCCTCAAGGGAGTCCAGCCTCCTCTTCACTTTTGAGAGAGGACTCGTGATTACTCTCCAGGCCAGGCAGGAAAAGAAGGCCCTCACCTCGCGAGGAGGGGGGCATCTCAGGGGTTTCCTCGAGCTGCGGCACCCGTGGGGGTTTTCTCCCGAGGCACGACGAGGATCTCAGGGAGCCTCTCGTGCGGTTCCAGGGAAGTCATGTCTCCATGCATGTGGCGAGAAGAAGCGCGTCATTGTTCTCGAGTCATGAGAGGGGACTAGGGCCTCAAGACGCGTTGAAGAAGGACTCTCGATGTCTTTCTCGGGTTGCAGCGGGAAACCCTCGTTTCCCCCGAATTCTGCCGGGGACCTGAGGAAACTTCCCAGGGTGCCTCTGAGAGGTGAGGGACGCTGTGGATTTGGCGGGGCCTCTCGGGACTCCACTGGGTTTGTCGCAATGGAAGAGGGCCTCATCTCGAGTGGAGGCAGGAACCTCAGGCTTCCTCTCCAATTCTGACTCTGATCGTAGTGTTCCTGCAGATTTGGGACAGGAGAGTCAGGCTATGTCTTTTCTGAGGAATGGAACTCCGCTTGCCTCTCGAGTTGTTCATGGGGTTTCAGGCCCCTTGTCAAACTGTGTGTGGAATCTGCAGGTTTTTCCAGACGATGCATGGGGGTGTCAGTGACCCTTCGTTTTGTGTCTTCATCCACAGGGTTGCCTTCAAAGAGGTGTCCGGGCATCGTGTTCTTATGAAGAGCGGACTGGGAAATCGGGGTCGTTCAGCATTTGGCACCACCCACGTGGCTAGTCTCGAATTTCCTCATGAAACCGGACTCATCCTGAGGTGTGCCGCCAAGGTCATGAAACCCTTCCAGACAAAGCAGAGGAATCGACCCTCCTGTGGCGATCAGGAGGGGAGAAGTGGCTCAGATGAAGTGCTGCTGGGAACCTCGGTGTTTCCCTCAAGTGAGATAGGTATGTCGGGTAACTTTTGGGGTCGCATAACGCGTTCCAAGTACCGTTTCGCTCTTCAAATTGGAACGTGGGACTTCTCTTGGGGTGCTCCAGCGGGCAAGGGCCTCATCTTGGAATGACTGGGAAACCACTTGGTTTTTCTCTAGTTGCGGTGGGATATTTGAGTTACCACAGGGAATTCATGCTTCCTCTTGTGTTGGCCCACAAAAGTCTTATCTTCCATTCGAGATTCGAGGAAGAGCTGGAGGTGCGCTCTAGTCACTGAAGGCAAAAGAGACCCCACCAAGGCTTGTGTGCAGGACCTAATGTTCATGTCAAGGGGCGACAGGAATCTCGGGGTTGCATTCCAGACTCACCCTGGAGTCAGGCCTCGTCTCGAGGGGAAGCAAAGGACTCTGCTCTCCTCTCGAGTCGGACGGGTATGTCTTGGAGCCCACTGAGTGGCTTAAAGGGAGTCAAACCTCCTCTGGTGTTTGGAGGGAGGACACGGGATTGCTCTCCAGGCAATGCAGGAAATGAAGGCCCTCATATCCCGATGACTGGGGCGTCTCGTAGGTTTTCTCGAGCTGTGGCGCTAGTGTGGGGTTTCTCACGAAGTAAGACTGGGAGCTCAGTGAGCCTCTCACGTGGTGCCAGGGCAGTCAGGTCTCTATGCACGTGGTGAGAGGGAGCCCGTCATTGTTCTCGAGTCATGGTAGGGGAATTGGGCCTGAAGACGTGTTAAAGAAGGACTCTCGAGGTCTTTCTTGGGTTGCAGCAGGAAACCCTGGGTTCCATCGACTTGTGCCAGTGACCTCAGGAAGCTTCTCAGCATGCCTCTGAGAAGTCAGGGTCACTGTGGAGTTGGGAGGGGCCTCTCGGAACTCCACTGGGTTTGGTGCAATGGAAGAGGGCCTCATGACAAGTTGAGGCAGGAACCACAGGGTTCCTCTCCTGGCTTCGAATGCGCCGGATCTGACTCGGATCGCAGAGTCCCTGCAGAGTTGGGACAGGAGAGTCAGGCCTCGTCTTGTGTGGAGGAATGGAACTCCGCTTGACTCTCGCGTTGTTCATGGGGTGACAGGCCACTTGTCGATTTGTATGTGGAACTTGCGGGTTTTCTGGACGATGCACTGGGGTGTCACTGCCCTTTCGTGTTGTGCCTTGTTCCACAGGATTGCCTTCGAGTTGGGTTCTGCCATCGGGTTCTTATCAAGAGCGGACCAGGGAATCGGGGTCTTTTGGCATGCCGCACCACCCACGAGGCTATGTCTCGAATTTCGTCGTGAGACTGGCCTCATCTTGATGTGCACCAGGAAGGTCGGGAACGCCTTGCAGACAAAGCAGCGGAATCGAACCTCCTGTCACGATCAAGAGGGGAGAAGAGTCTCAGATGAAGTGGTGCCGGGAACCTCGGTGTTCTCCTCAAGTGAGACTGGTATGTCGGGGAACTTTTGGGGTCGCATCAAGGGTTCCAAGTAACTTTTCGCTCTTCAATACGGAACGTGGGACTTCTCTTGAGACGCTGTAGCGGGCAAGGGCCTCATCTTTCGATGACGGGGGAACCACGTGGTTTTTCTTGAGTTGGGGCGGGATTCTCGAGTTACAACCGGGAATTCAGGCTTCCTCTTCAACTGGCCCAGGGAAGTCCAGTTTTCATTCGAATTGCGAGTTAGAACTGGGGATTCCTCTCGAGACACTGCAGGGCCAAATAGACCTCATCTAGGCTTGTGTCCAGGACCTAATGTTCCTCTGCTGGTGCGAAAGCGATCTCAACATTGCATTCTCGACTCACCCGGGGAGTCAGGCCTCGTCTCGAGGGGAAGCCAAGGACACCGCTCTCCTGTCAAGTCGCGACGGGTATATCTTGGAGCTCACTGTGTGGCCTAAAATGAGTCAAGCCTCCTGTGGAGTTTGGAGAGAGGACTCAGGATTGCTCTCCAGGCCATACAGCAAAAGAAGGCCCTCATCTCGTGAGGACTGGGGCGTCTCGTGGGTATTCTCGAGCTGCGGCTCCAGTGTGGTGTTGATCACGAGGTATAATGGGGAGCTCAGGGAGCCTCTCCTGTGGCGCCAGGGAAGTCAGGTTTCTATGCGCGTGGCTAGGGGGAGCCCGTCATTGCTCTCGAGTCATGGTAGGGGAATCGCACCTCAAGACGCGTTGAAGAAGGACTCTCGAGGTCTTTTACGGGTTGGGGCAGGAAACCCTTGGTTCCCTCGACTTGTGCCGGTGATCTCAGGAAGGTCTAAGGGTGCCTCTGAGAAGTCAGGGACACTGTGGATTTGGGAGGGGCCTTTCGTTACTCAACTGGGTTTGGTGCAATCGAAGAGGGCCTCATCTCGAATGGAGGCAGGAACCTCAGGTGTCCTCTCCATATCTGACTCGGGTCGCAGGGTACCTGCAGAGTATGGACAAGAGAGTCACGCCTCGTCTTCTGTTGAAGAATGGATTTCCCCTTGCCTTTCGAGTTGTTCACGGAGTGACAGGCCACTTGTTGAGCTGAGTGTGGAACCTGCGGGTTTTTCCGGACGATGCACGGGGGTGTCAGTGCCCCTTCGTGTTGTGCCTTCATCCACAGGGTTGCCTTCAAAGAGGTTTCTGGGCATCGGGTTCTTTTCAAGAGGGTACCGGAAAATTGGGGTCTTTCAGCATGTGGTACCACCCACGAGGCTACGTCTCGAATTTCCTCGGGAGACCGGCCTCATCCTGAGGTGCGCCGGGAAGGTCGGGAACCCCTTGCAGACAAAGCAGGGGAATCGACCCACCGCTCGCGATCAGAAGGGGAGAAGGGGCTCAGATGAAGTGGTGCCGGGAACCTCGGTGGTCCCCTCGAGTGAGACCGGTATGTCACGGCACTTTTGAGGTCGCATCAAGGGTGCCAAGTACAGTTTCGCACTTCAAGATGGAACGTGGGAATTCTCTGGAGATGCTGTAGCGGGCAAGGGCCTCATATTGCGATGACGAGGGAAACACGTGGTTTTTCTCGAGTTGAGGCGGGATTCTCGAGTTACAATGGGGAATTCAGGCTTCCTCTTGTGTTGGCCCAGGAAGTCCAATCTTCCATTCAACTTGTCAGAGAGAGCTGGGGGTTGCTCTCGAGTCACTTCAGGGCAAAGAGTCCTCATCTAGGCTTGGGTCCAGGATGTAATGTTCCTCTCCAGGGGCGACAGGGATATCGGGGTCGCATTCCAGTCTCACCCGGTGGGTCACACCTCGTCTCGAGTGGAAGCAAAGGACTCCACTATCCTCTCGAGTCGGGACGCGTAACTCTTGGAGCCCAATGAGTGGCCTAAAGGGAGTCAAGCGTCCTGTGTAGCTTGGACAGAAGGTTCACGCTTGATCTGCATACCATGCAGTTAAAGATGGCCCTCCTCTCATGATGACGGGGGCGTCTCATGGGTTTTCTCGAGCTGCGGCGCCAGTGTGGGGTTTCTCACGAGATATGATGGGGAGTTCAGGGAGCCTCTCGTGCGGCGCCAGAGAAGCCTGACTCCATGCGTGTGGCCAGGCAGATCGCGTCATTGCTCTCGAGTCATGGGAGGGACTAGGGCCTCAAGACGCCTTTAAGAAGGACTCTCAAGGTCTTTCTTGGGTTGGAGCGGGAAACACTCGTTTCCCTCGACCTCTACAGGGGACCTTAGGGAGCTTCCCAGGTGCCTCTGAGAGGTGAGGGATACTGAGGAGTTAGAGGGGCCTCTCGGGACTCCACTAGGTTTGACGAAATGAAAGAGGGCCTCATCTCGATTGGAGGCAGGAACCTCAGGCTTCCTCTCCATTTCTGACTCCGACCGCAGGGTCCCTGCAGAGTTGGGACAGGAGAGTCAGGCCTCGTCTTGTCTGAGTAACGGAACTCTGCTTGCCTCTTGAGTCGTTCAGGGGGTCTCAGGGCCCTTGACAAGCTGTGTGTGGAACCTGCGGGTGTTTCCAGAAGATGCATGGGGGTGTCAGTGCCCCTTCGTTTGGTGCCTTCCCCCACAGGGTTTCCTTCAAAGAGGTGTCCGGGCATCGGGTTCATTTCAAGAGCGGACCGGGAAATCGGGGTCATTCGGCATGTGGCACCACCCACGTGGCTCATCTCGAATTTCCTCGTGAGACCAGCATCATCCTGAGGTGCGCCGGGAAGGCCGGGAACACCTTCCACACAAAGTAGGGGAATCGATTCTCCTGTCGCGATCAGGAGGGGAGATGGGGCTCAGATGAAGTGGGGCCGGGACCCTCGGTGTTCCACTCGAGGGAACCCGGCGTTTCAGGGAACTTTAGGGGTCGCATCAAGGGAGCCAAGTACCGTTTCCCACTTCAGGACGGAACATGGGACTTCCCTGGAGACGCTGTAGTGGGCAAGGGCCTCATCCTGTGAAGACGTTGGAACCACGTCGTTTTTCTCGAGTTGCATTGGGATTCTCAAAAACGACAGGAATTTCAGGCTTCCTCTTGGGTTGGCCCTGGGAAGCCCAGTCTTCAATTCGAGTTGCGATGGAAAGCTGGGGGTTCTGCTCGAGTCACTACAGGGCCAAAGAGACCTCATCGAGGCGTGTGTCCAGGACCTAATATTCCTCTCAAGGGAAGACAGGGATCACGGGTTTCCATTCCAGACTCCCCCGGGGGGTCAGGACTCGCCTGGAGGGGAAGCAAAGACTCCGCTTTCCTCTCAAGTCGCGACACGGATCTCTTGGAGCCCACTGAGTGGACTCAAGGGTGTCGAGCCTCCTCTTCAGTTTGGAGAGAGGAATCGGGATTGCTCTCCAGGCCAGGCAAGAAAAGAAGGCCCTCATCTCGCGATGACGGGGGCGTCTCATGGGTTTCCTCAGGCTGCTGCGCCCATGGGGGTTTTCTCACGAGACATGATGAGGACCTCAGAGAGCCTCTCGTGCGGCGCCAGGCAAGTCAGGTCTCCATGCGCATGGCGAGGGGGAGCTGGTCATCACTCTCGAGTCATGGGAAACGGCTAGGTCCTCAAGAGGCGTTGAAGAAGGACTCTCGAGGTCTTTCTCGGGTTGCGGCGGGAAACCCTCGTTTCCCTCGACTTCTGCAGGGGACCTTAGGGAACTTCCCACGGTGCCTCTGAGAGGTGAGGGATGCTGTGTAGTTGGCAGGGCCTCTCGGGACTCTGCTGGGTTCGGCGCAATGGAAGAGGGCCTCATCTCGAGGGGAGGCAGGAACCTCAGGCTTCCTCTCGGATTCGGACTCCGACTGCACGGTCCCTGCAGTGTTGGGACAGGAGAGTCATGCCTCGTCTTGTCTGAGGAATGGAATTCTGGTTGCCTCTCGAGTTGTTCCGGGAGTCTCAGGCCCCTTGTCGAGCTGTGTGTAGACCCTGCGGGTTTTTCCGGATGATGCACGGGGGTGTCAGTGCCCCTTCGTGTTGTGCCTTCACCCACAGGGTTGCCTTCGAAGAGGTGTCCGGGCATCGGGTTCTTATCAAAAGCGGACCGGAAAATCGGAGTCGTTCGGCACGTGGCACCTCACATGTGGCTACACTCGAATTTCCTCCTGAGACCGGCCTCATCCTGAGGTGCGCCAGGAAGGCCGGGAACCCCTTCCAGACCACGCAGGGGATCGACTCTCCTGTCGTGATCAGGAGGGGAGAAGGGGCTCAGATGAAGTGGTGCCGGGACCCTCGGTGTTCCCCTCGAGGGAACTCAGCGTGTCGGGGAACTTTTTCAGTCGCATCAAGGGTGTCAAGTACCGTGTCGCCCTTCAGGGCGGAACATGGGACTTACCTGGAGACACCAGGAACTTCGATGTTCCCCTGGAGTGAGACCGGTATGTTGGGGAACTTTGGGGTCACATCAAGTGTGCCAAGTAGCATTTCGAACTTTAAGATGGAACGTGGGACTTCTCTTGAGACTCTAGCTGGCAAGGGCCTCATATTGCGATGAAGGGGGAACCACATGGTTTTTAAGACTTGAGGCTGAATTCTCGAATTACGATGGGAAATTCAGACTTCCTCTTGTGTTGACCGTGGGAAGACCAATCTTCCATTCAAATTGTGAGGGAGAGATGGAGGTTGCTCGAGTCACTGTAGGGCAAAATAGACCTCATCTAGGCTTGTGTCTAGGGCATAATGTTCCACTCCAGGGGTGACAGGGATCTCGGGGTTGCATTCCAAACTCACCCGGGGAGTCAGGCCTCGTCTCCAGGGAAGCAAAGGACTCCGCTCTCCTCTCGAGTCGCACCGGGTATTTCTTGGACCCAACTGAGTGGCCTAAAGGGAGTCAATACTCCTGTGAAGTTTGGAGAGAGGACCAGGAATTGCTCTCCAGGTCAGGCAGGAAAAGAAGGCCCCCATCTCTCCTTGACGGGGGCATCTTGTGGTTTTTCTCGAACTGCGGCGCCAGTGTGGGTTTTCTCACGAGGTACGATGGGGTACTCAGGGAGCCTCTTGTGTGGTACTAGGGAAATCAGTTTTCCTGCTTGTGGCGAGGGGAGCGCGTCCTTGCTCTGGAGTCATGGTAGGGGAATCGGGCATCAAGAGACGTTGAAAAAGGACTCTCCAAATCTTTCTCGGGTTACCTCAGGAAACTCTGGGTTCCCTCGACTTGTGCCAGTGACCTCAGGTAGCTTCTCAGGGAGCCTCTGAGAATTCAGGGATACTGTGGTGTTGGGAGGGGCCTCTCGGGACACCACTGAGTTTGGTTCAATGGAAGAGGGCCTCTTCTCTAGTTGAGGCAGGAACCTCAGGGTTCCTCTCCATTTCTGACTCCAATTGCAGGGTCCCTGAAGAGTTGGGACAGGAGAGTAAGGCCTCGTCTTGTGTGAAGGAATGCAACTTCACTTGCCTCTCGAGTTGTTCACGAGGTGACAGTCCACATTTGGAGCTGTGAGTGGAATCTGCGGGTTTTTCCAGACGATGCATGGGGATGTCAGTGTCCCTTCGTGTTGTGCCTTCATCCACAGGGTTGCCTTCGAAGAGATGTCCGGGCGTCAGGTTCTTATCTAGAGTGGACCGGGAATTCGGGATCTTTCAGCATATGGCACCAACCATGAGGCTACTTTTCGAATTTCCTCATGAGACCGGCCTCATCCGGAGGTTCGCGGGGAACGTCGGGAACCCCTTGCAGACAAAACATGGGAATCGACCCTTCTGTCGCGATCAGGAGGGGTGAAGGGGCTCACAGGAAGTGGTGCCGTGAACTTTGGTGTTTCCCTCGAGTGAGACCGGTATGTCAGGGAACTTTGGGGGTCGCATCAAGGGTGCCAAGTACCGTTTTGTACTTCAGGATGGAACGTGGGACTTCTCTTGATACGCTGTAGCGGCCAAGGGCCTCATCTTGCGATGACGGGGGAGCCACGTGGTTTTTCTCGAGTTGCGGCGGGATTCTCGAGTTACGACGGGGATTTCAGGCTTCCTCTTGTGTTGGGCCAGGGAAGTCCAATCATCCATTCAAGTTGCGAGGGAGAGCTGGGGGTTGCGCTCGAGTCACTGCAGGGCAAAGGAGACCTCATCTAGGCTTGTGTCCAGGACCTAATGTTCCTCTCCAAGGGCCACAGGGATCTCAGGTTTGCATTCCAGACTCACCCAGGGAGTCAGGCCTCATGTCGAAGGGAAGCAAAGGACTCCGCTCTCCTTTTGAGTCGCGACGGGCACCTCTTGGAGCCCACTTTGTGGCCTAAAGGGAGTCAAGCCTCCTGTGAAGTTTGGAGAGAGGACTTGGGACTGCTCTCCAGGCCATGCAGGAAAAGATGGCCCTCATCTCGCGATGACGGAGGGATCTTGTGGGTTTTCTCGAGCTGCGGCGCCAGTGTGGGGTTTCTCACGAGGTATGACGGGGAGCTCAGGGAGCCTCTCATGTGGCCCCAGGGAAGTCAGGTGTCCATGCGCATGGCGAGGGGGAGCGTGTCATTGCTCTCGAGCTATGGTAGGGGAATCTGACCTCAAGACACATTGAAGAAGGACTCTCGAGGTCTTTCTTCGGTTGTGGCAGGAAACCCTTATTTCCCTCGACTTTTGCCGGTGGCCTCAAGGAGCTTCTCAGAATGCCTATGAGAAGTCAGGGATACTGTGGAGATGGGAGGGGACTCTCGGGACTCCACTGGGTTTGTTTTAATGGAAGAGGGCCTCATCTCGGGTTGAGGCAGGAACCTCAGGTTTCCTCTCCATTTCTGACTCAGATCGAAGCGTGCCTGCAGAGTTGGGATTGGATACTCAGGCCTCGTCTTGTCTGAGGAAGGGGACTCCGCTTTCCTCTCTCATTGTTTAAGGGGTGACAGGCCAGTTGTGGAGCTGTATGTGGATCCTGCGGGGTTTTCCGGACGATGAACAGGGTTGCCAGTGCCCCCTCGTGTAGTGCCTTCATCCACAGGGTTGCCTTAGAAGAGGTGTCCGGGCATCGGGTTCTTATCAAGAGCAAGACCGAGAAATCGGGGTCTTTTGGCACGTGGCACCAACACGAGGCTACGTCTCGAATTTCTTCGTGAGACTGGCCTCATCCTGAGGTGCGCCATGAAGGTCGGGAACCCCTTCTAGACAAAGCAGGGGGATCGACCTTCCTGCCGTGATCAGGAGCGGAGAAGGGGCTCAAATGAAGTGGTGCCAGGAACTTCGGTGTTCCCTTGGAGTGAGACCGGTATATTGGGGAACTTTTGGGGTTGCATCAAGGGTGCCAAGTAGCATCTCGAACTTTATGACGAAACATGGGACTTCTCTTGAGACTCTGTAGCGGGCAAAGGCCTCATATTGCGATGAATGGGGAACCACGTGGTTTTTAAGAGTTGTGGTGGGATTCTCGAGTTACAACGGGAAATTCAGACTTCCTCTTGTGTTGGCCCAATGAAGACCAATCTTCCATTCGAATTGCGAGGGAGAGATGGGTGTTGCTCTCGAGTCACTGTAGGGCAAAATAGACCTCATCTAGGCTTTTGTCCAGGACATAATGTTCCTCTCCAGGGACAACAGGGATCTCGGGGTTGCATTCCAGACTCACCCGAGGTAAGGCCTCTTCTCGAGGGGAAACAAAGTACTCTGCTCTCCTCTCAAGTCGCGACAGGTATCTCTTGGAGCCCATTGAGTGGCCTAAAGGGAGTAAAGTCTCCTGTGAAGTTTGGAGAAAAGACCAGGGATTGCTCTCCAGGTCAGGCAGGAAAAGAAGTCCCCAATCTCGCGATGACGGTGGGTTTTCCCGAGCTGCGGCGCCAGTGTGGGGTTTCTCACGAGGTATGACGGGGAGCTCAGGGAGCCTCTCATGTGGCGCCAGGGAAGTCAGGTGTCCATGCGCATGGCGAGGGGGAGCGTGTCATTGCTCTCGAGTCATGGTAGGGGAATCCGTCCTCAAGACGCGTTGAAGAAGGACTCTTGAGGTCTTTCTCGGGTTGCGGCAGGATACCCTGTGTTCCCTTGACTTGTGCCGGTGACCTCAGGGAGTTGCTCAGGGTGCCTCTGAGAAGACACTGATACTGCGGAGTTGGGAGGGGCCTCTCGGGACTCCACTGGGTGTGGTATAATACAAGAGGGCCTCATCTCGTGTTGAGGAAGGAACCTCAGGGTTCCTCTCCATTTCAGACTCCGATCTCAGGATTCCTGCAGAGTTGGGACAGGAGAGTCAGGCCTCGTATTCTGTGGAGAAATGAAACTTAGCTTGCCTCTCGAGTTGTTCACGAGGTAACAGGTCACTTGTCGAGCTGTATGTGGAACCTGCAGAATTTTCCAAAAGATGCACGGGTGTTCAGGGTCCCTCCTTGTTGTGCCTTCATCCTACGGGATGCATTCCAAGACGTGTACGGGCATCGGGTTCTTATTAATAGCTGACCGGGAAATGGGGTTTTTTCGCATGTGGCACCACCCACGAGGCTACATCTCCAATTTCCTCGTGAGACAGGCCTCATCCTGATGTGCGCTGGGAAGATCGGTAACCCCTTCCACACAAAGCAGGAGAAAAGACACTCCTGTTGCAATCAGGAGGGGAGAAGGGGCTCAAATGATGTGGTGCGGGGAACATGGGTGTTACCCTCGAGTGAGGCCTGTAGTTGGGGAACTTTGGGGGTGCCATCATGGGTGCCAAGTACCGTTTTGCACTTCAGTAGGAACGTGGGACTTCTTTTGAGACGCTGTGGCGGGCAAGGGCCTCATGCTGCAAAGACGATGGAACCACGTGGTTTTCTCGAGTTGCGGCGGGATTCTCGAGTTACGACGTGGATTTCAGGCTGCCTCTTGTGTTGGACCTGGGAAGCCCGAACTTCCCTTCGAGTTGCGAGGGAAAGCTGGATGTTGTGCTCGAACCACTGCAAGGCCAAAGAGACCTCATCTAGGCCTGTGTCCAGGACCTAATAGTCCTCTCAAGGGAAGACAAGGACCTCGGGATTGCACTCCAGACTCCCCCGGGGAGTCAGGCCTCGCCTAGAGGGGAAGCAAAGGACTGCCCTCTCCTCTAGAGCCCCGACGCGGATCTCTTGGAGCCCACTGAGTCGCCTCAAGGGTGTCCAGCCTCCTCTTCCGTTTGGAGAGAGGACCCGGGATTGCTCTCCAGGCCATGCAGGAAAAGAAGGCCCTCAGCTCGCGAGGACGGGGGCTTCTCAGGGGTTTCCTCGAGCTGCGGCGCCCGTGGGGGTTTTCTCCCGAAGCACGACGAGGATCTCAGGGAGCCTCTCGTGCGGCGCCAGGGAAGTCAGGTCTCCATGCGCGTGGCGAGGGGGAGCGCGTCCTGGCTCTCGAGTCACGGGAGGGGACTAGGGCCTCGAGACGCGTTGAAGAAGGACTCTCGATGTCTTTCTCGGGGGGCGGCGGGAAACCCTCGTTTCCCTCGCCTTCTGTCGGGGACCTTAGGGAACTTCCCAGGGTGCCTCTGAGAGGCGAGGGATCCTTTGGAGGTGGCGGGGCCCCTCGGGACTCCGCTGGGTCTGGCGCAACGGAAGAGGGCCTCACCTCGAGGGGAGGCAGGAACCTCAGGCTTCCTCTCCGTTTCGGACTCGAACCACAGGGTCCCTGCAGAGTTGGGACAGGAGAGTCAGGCCTCGTCTTGTCTGAGGAAGGGAACCCCGCTGGCCTGTCGAGTTGTTCAGGGGGTCTCAGGCCCCTCGTCGAGCTGTGTGTGGAACCCGCGGGTCTTTGCGGACGATGCCCGGGGGTGGCAGTGCCCCTTCGTGTTGTGCCTTCACCCACAGGGTTGCCTTCGAAGAGGGGTCCGGGCCTCGGGTCCTTCTCAAGGGTGGTCCGGGGAATCGGGGGCGTTCGGCATGTCGCCCCACCCACGTGGCTCGTCTCGAATTTCCTCGTGAGACCGGCCTCATCCTGAGGTGCGCCGGGAAGGCCGGGAACCCCTTCCAGACCACGCAGGGGAATCGCCTCTCCTGTCGCGATCAGGAGGGGAGAAGGGGCTCAGAGGAAGCGGTGCCGGGACCCTCGGTGTTCCCCTCGGGGGACCCCGGCGTGTCGGGGGACTCTTGGGTGTCGCAGAAAGGCTGTCAGGGACCTTTCGCCCTTCAGGGGGGAACAGTGGACTTCCCTTGAGACGCCGTCGCGGGCAAGGGCATCATCTTGCCAAGAGGTGGGAACCACGTGGTTTTTCTCGAGTTGCGGCTGCATTCTCGAGTTACGACTGGGATCTCAGCCATCCCCTTGGGTTGGCCCTGGGAAGCCCAATCTTCCCCCCGGGTTGCGAGGAAAAGCTGGGGGTTGCGCTCGAGTCACTGCAGGGCCGAAGAGACCTCACCTAGGCGTGTGTCCGGGACCTAATATTCCTCTCCAGGGAAGGCAGGGATCTCGGGGTTGCATTCCAGGCTCCCCCGGGGAGTCAGGCCTCGTCTCGAGGGGAAGCCAAGGACTCCGCTCTCCTCTCGAGTCGCGACGCGGGTCTCTTGGACCCCCTGAGCGGCCTCAAGGGAGTCTAGCCTCCTCTTCCGTTTGGAGAGAGGACCCGGGATTGCTCTCCAGGCCATGCAGGAAAAGAAGGCCCTCAGCTCGCGAGGACGGGGGCGTCTCCGGGGTTTCCTCGAGCTGCGGGGCCCGTGGGGGTTTTCTCCTGAGGCATGACGAGCATCTCAGGGAGCCTCTCGTGCGGCGCCAGGGAAGTCAGGTCTCCATGCGCGTGGCGAGGGGGAGCACGTCCTGGCCCTCGAGTCACGGGAGGGGACTAGGGCCTCGGGACGCGTTGAAGAAGGACTCTCGAGGTCTTTCTCGGGGGGCGGCGGGAAACCCTCGTTTCCCTCGCCTTCTGCCGGGGACCTTAGGGAACTTGCCAGGGTGCCTCTGAGAGGCGAGGGATCCTGTGGAGGTGGCGGGGCCCCTCGGGACACCGCTGGGTCTGGCGCAACGGAAGAGGGCCTCACCTCGAGGGGAGGCAGGAACCTCTGGCTTCCTCTCCGTTTCGGACTCCGACCGCAGGGTCCCTGCAGAGTTGGGACAGGAGAGTCAGGCCTCGTCTTGTCTGAGGAAGGGAACCCCGCTGGCCTCTCGAGTTGCTCAGGGGGTCTCAGGCCCCTCGTCGAGCTGTGTGTGGAACCCGCGGGTCTTTGCGGACGATGCACGGGGGTGGCAGTTCCCCTTCGTGTAGTGCCTTCACCCACAGGGTTGCCTTCGAAGAAGGGTCCGGGCCTCGGGTCCTTCTCAAGGGCGGACCGGGGAATCGGGGGCGTTCGGCATGTGGCCCCACCCACGTGGCTCGTCTCGAATTTCCTCGTGAGACCGGCCTCATCCTGAGGTGCGCCGGGAAGGCCGGGAACCCCTTCCAGACCACGCAGGGGAATCGCCTCTCCTGTCGCGATCAGGAGGGGAGAAGGGGCTCAGATGAAGTGGTGCCGGGAACCTCGGTGTTCCCCTTGAGTGAGACCGGTATGTCAGGGAACTTTTGGGGTCTCATGAAGCTTGCCAAATACTGTTTCAAACTTCAAGATGAAACGTGGGACTTCTCTTGAGACGCTGTGGCGGGCAAGGGCCTCAACTTGTGATGAAGGGGAAACCACGTGGTTTTTTTCGAGTTGCGATGGGATTGTTGACTTACGACGGGGAATTCAGGTTTCCTCTTCTGTTGGCCCAGGGAAGTCCATTCTTCCATTTGAGTTGCCAGGGAGAGCTGGGTGGGAATTGCTCTCAAGTCACGGCAGGTCAAAATAGACCTCATCTATGCTTGTGTCCAGGACCTAATGTTCCTCTCCAGGGGCGATAGGGATCACGGGGACGCATTCCAGACTCACCCAGTGAGTCAGGCCTCGGCTCGAGGGGAAGCAAAGGATTCTGATATCCTCCTGGGTCGCAATAGGTATCTCTTGGAGCCCACTGAGTGGCATCCAGGGAGTCAAGCCTCCTGTGGAGTTGGAGAGAGTACTCCGGATTGCTCTCCAGGCCATACAGGAAAGAAGGCCCTCAGCTCGCAATGACGGGGGCGTCTTGTGGGTTTTCTCGAGTTGGAGCGCAAGTATGAGTTTTCTCACGAGGTACGACGGGGAGCTCAGGGAGCCTCTCGTGTGGTGCCAGGAAAGTCAGGTGTCTATGCGTGTGATGAGGAGGAGCCCATAAATGCTCTCGAGTCATGGTAGGGAAATCGGGACTCAAGACGAGTTGAAGAAGGAGTCTCGAGGTCTTTCTCAGGTTGCGGCAGGAAACCCTGGGTTCCCTTGACTTGTACCGGTGACCTCAGGGAGCTTCTCAGGGTGCCTCTGAGAAGTCAGGCATACTGTGGACTTGGGAGGCGCTCTCGGAACTCCACTGGGTTTGGTGCAATGGCAAAGGTTCTCATCTCGAGTTGAGGCAGGAACCTAAGGGTTCCTCTCCATTTAAAACTCCGACCACAGGGTCCCTGAAGAGTTGGGACAGGAGAGTCAGGCCTCGTCTTCTGTGGAGGAATGGAACTCCACTTGCCTCTCGAGTTGTTCACAGGATAACAGACCATTTGTCGAGCTGTGAGTGGAACCTTCGGTTTTTTCCGTAAGATGCATGAGGGGGTCAGCGCCCCTTCGTGTTGTGCCTTCATCCACAGGGTTGCCTTCAAAGAGGTGTCCGGACATCGGGTTCTTATCAATAGCAGAGCAGGAAATCGGGGTCTTTCAGAACGTGGCACCATCCATGAGGCTACGTCTCGAATTTCTTCATTAGACTGGTTCATCCTGAGGTGCGCCATGAAGATCGGGAACCCCTTCCAGACAAAGCAGGGGAATCGACCATCTTGTCACGATCAGGAGGAGTGAAAGGGCTCAGGTGAAGTCGTGCCGGGAACCTCGGTGTTCCCCTTGAGTGGGACCGGTGTGTCGGGAAACTTTTGGGGTCACTTCAAGGGTGCCAAGTACCGTTTTGCACTTCAATACGGACTTGGGGCTTCTCTTGACACGCTGTAGAGGGCAAGGGCCTCATCTTGGGATGACGGGGGAATCACGTGGTTTTTCTCAAGGTGCGGCGGGATTCTCGAGTTACGACGGGGAATTCAGGCTTCCTCTTGTGTTGGCCCAGGGAAGTCCAATCTTCCATTCGAGTTTCGAGGGAGAGCTGGGGTTTGCTCTTGAGTCACTGCAGGGCAAAAGAGACCTCATCTAGGCTTGTGTCCAGGACCTAATATTCCTCTCCAGGGCCGACAGCAATCTCGGGGTTGCATTCCAGACGCATCCTGGGAGTCAGAGCTCGACTTGAGGGGAAGCAAAGGACCCCGCTCTCCTCTTGAGTCACCGCAGGTGTCTCTTGGAGCCCACTGAGTGGCCTAAAGGGAGTCAAGCCCCCTGTGGAGTTTGGAGAGAGGACTCAGGATTGCTCTCCAGGCCATGCAGGAAAAGAAGACCCTCATCTCGCGATGACAGGGGCGTCTTGTTGGTTTTCTCGAGCTGCGGTGCCAGTGTGCGGTTTCTGACGAGGTGCGACGGGAAGCTCAGGGAGCCTTTCGTGTGGCACCAGGGAATTCAGGTCTCCATGCGCATGGCAAGGGGGAGCGCGTCATTGCTCTCGAGATATGATACGGGAATTGGGCCTCAAGACACGTTAAAGCAGGACTCTCAAGGTCTTTCTCGGGTTGCGGCAGGAAACCCTGGGTTCCGTCGACTTCTGCCGGTGACCTTAGGGAGCTTCTCAGGGTGCCTCTGAGAAGTCAGGCATACTGTGGATTTGGGACGGGCCTCTCGGGACTCCACTGGTTTTGTGGCAATGGAAAAGGGCCTCATCTTGAGTGGAGGCAGGAACCTCAGGCTTCCTCTCCATTTCTGACTCGGTGCGCAAGGTCCCTAGAGTTGTGACAGGAGAGTCAGGCATCGTCTTGTGTGGAGGAATGGAACTCCGCTTGCTTCTCGAGTTGTTCACGAGGTTACAGACCACTTGTGGAGCTGTGAGAGGAACCTGCGGGTTTTTCCGGAAGATGCACGGGGTGTCAGTGCCCCTACGTGTTGTGCCTTCATCCACAGGCTTGCCTTCGAAGAGGTGTCCAGGAGTCTGGTTTTGATCAAAAGTGGACCATGGAATCGGGGTCTTTCGGCATGTAGTATGGCCCTCGAGGCTACCTCTCGAATTTCCTCGTGAGACCGGCCTCATCCTGAGGTGTGCCGGGAAGGTCGGGAATCCCTTCGAGACAAAGCAGTGGAATCGACCCTCCTATCGCGATCAGGAGAGGAGAAAGGCCTCAGATGAAGTGGTGCCGGAAACTTCAGTGTCCCCTCTAGTGAGATCGGTATATAGGGGAACTTTTGGGGTCGCATCAAGGGTGCCAAGTACTGTTTTGCACTTCAAGACGGAATGTGAGACTTCTCTTGAGACGCTGTAGGGGGCAAGGGCCTCATCTTGCAATACGGGGAACCACGTGATTTTTCTCGAGTTGCGGCGGGTTTCTCAAATTACAACTGGAAATTCAGGCTTCCTCTTGTGTTGGCTCAGAAAGGCCAATCTTCCATTCGAGTTGCAAGGGAAAGCTAGGGGTTGCGCTTGAGTCACTGCAGGGCCAAAGAGACCTCATCTAGGCTTTTGTCCAGGACCTAAGGTTCCTCTCCAGGGGCGACAGGGATCCAGGGTTGCATTCCAGACTCACCCTCGTAGTCAGGCCTCATCTCGAGGGGAAGCAAAGGACACCGCTCTCCTCCTGAGTATCGACGCGTATCTCTTGGAGCCCACTGAGTGACCTAAAGGGAGTCAAGCCTCCTTTGGAGTTTGGAGAGAGGATTCGGGATTGCTCTTCAAGTCATGCAGGAAAGGCCCTCATTTCACCATGACGGGGGCGTCTCGTGGGTTTTCTCGAGCTGCGGCGCCAGTGTGGGGTTTCTCACGAGGTACGATGGGGAGCTCAGGGAGCCTCTCATGTGGTGCCGGGGAAGTCAGATCTTCATGCGCGTGGCGAGGGGGAGCGCGTCATTTTTCTCCAGTCATGGTAGGGGAATCGGGCCTCAAGACGCGTGAAGAAGGACTCTCGAGATTTTTCTCAGGTTACGGCAGGAAACCCTGGGTTCCCTCGACTTATGCCCGTGACCTCAGGGAGCTTCTCAGGGTGCCTCTGAGAAGTCAGGGATACTGTGCAGTTGGGAGGGGCCGCTCCGAACTCCACTGGGTTTGGTGCAGTAGAAGAGGGCCTTATCTCGAGTTGAGGCAGGAACCTCATGGTTCCTCTCCATTTCTGAATCGGATCTCAGTGTCCATGCAGAGTTGGGACAGGAGAGTCAGGCCTCGTCTTGTGTGGAGGAATTTAACTCCTCTTGCCTCTCGAGTTGTTCACGGGGTGACAGGCCACTTGTCGATCTGTATGTGGAACTTGCGGGCTTTTCCAACGATGCAGGAGGGTGTCAGACCCCTTCGTTTTGTGCCTTCGTCCACAGGATTGCCTTCGAAGAGGTGTCCTAGCATTGGGTTCTTATCAAGAGCAGACAGGGAAATCGGGGTCTTTCGGCGTGTGGCACCAACCACAAGGCTACGTCTCGAATTTCCTCGTGAGACCGGCCTCATCCTGAGGTGCGCCGGGAAGGTCCGGAACCCCTTCCAGACAAAGCAGGGTAATCGACCCTCCCGTCGCGATCAGGAGGGGATAAGGGGCTCAGAACAAGCGGTGCACCAAACCTTGGTGTTCCCCTCGAGTGAGACCAGGGTGTCGGGGAACTTTTGTGCTAACATCAAGGTTGCCAATTATCGTTTTAAACTTCAAGATGGAACGTAGGGCTTCTACTGAGACGCTGTAGCTGGCAAGGGCCTCATCTTGCGATGACGGGGGAACCACGTGGTTTTCCTCGAGTTGCAGCGGGATTTTCGAATTACGACGGGGAATTCAGGTTTCCTCTTGTGTTGTCCCAGGGAAGTCCATTCTTCCATTCGAGGTGCGAGGGAGAGCAGGGGATTGCTCTCGAGTCACTTCAGGGCAAATGAGACCTCATCTATGCTTGTGTCTAGGACCTAATGTTCCTCTCCAGGGGCGACAGGGATCTCGGGGTTGCATTCCAGACTCACCTGAGGAGTCAGGCCTGGTATATAGGGGAAGCAAAGAATTCCGCTCTCCTCTCGAGTCCCAACGGGTATCTCTTGGAGCCCACAGAGTGGCCTAAAGGGAGTCAGGCCTCCTGTGGAGTTTGAAGAGAGGCCTCGAGATTGCTCTCCAGGCCATGCAGGAAAAGAAGGCCTTCATCTCGCGATGACGGAGGCGTCTCGTGTGTTTTCTCGAGCTGGGGAGCCAGTGTGGGATTTCTCACGAGGTATGACGGGGAGCTCAGGGAGCCTCTCGTGTGGCGCCAGGGAAGTCAAGTCTCCATGCGAGTGGCGAGGGGGAATGCGTCATTGCTCTCGAGTCATGGTAGGGGAATCGGGATTCAAGATGCGTTGAAGGAGGATTTTCGAGGTCTTTCTCGGGTTGCGTCAGGAAACCCTGTGTTCCCTCGACTTGTGCCAGTGACCTCAGGGAGCTTCTAAGGGTGCCTCTGAGAAGTCGCGATACTGTGGATTTGGGAGGGGCCTCTCGGGCCTCCACTGTTTTTGGTGTAATGGAAGAGGGCCTCATCTCGAGTGGAGTCAGGAACCTCAGGGTTCCTCTCCATTTCGGACTCCGATCGCAGGGTCCCTTCAGAGTTGGGACCGGAGAGTCAGGCCTCGTCTTGAGTGGAGGAATGGAACTCTGCTTGCCTCTCGAGTTGTTCATGGGATGACAGGCCTCTTGTCGAGCTGTGTGTGGAACCTGTGGCTTTTACCGAATGATGCACGGGAGTGTCAGTGACCCTTCATTTTGTGCCTTCGTCCACAGGGTTGCCTTCGAAGAGGTGTCCGGGCATCGGGTTCTTCTCAAGAGTGGGCCGGGAAATTGGGGTATTTCGGCATGTGACACCACCCACGACGCTATGTCTCGAATTTACTCGTGAGACCGGCCTCATCCTTAGGTGCGCCGGGAATGTGGGAAACCCCTTCCAAACAAAGCAGGGGAATAGACCCTCCTGTCTCGAACAGGAGGGGAGAAGGTGCTCAGATGAAGTGGTGCGGGAACCTCGGTGTTCCTGTCGAGTGAGACCGGCGTGTCCGGGAACATTTGGTGTCGCATCAAGGGTGCAAAGTACCGTTTCGCACTTCAAGACGGAACGTGGTTCTTTTCTTGAGACGCCATAGCAGCAAGGGCCTCATCTTGGGATGACGTTGGAAACACGTGGTTTTTCTCGAGTTGCGGTGGGATTCTCGAGTTACGAAGGGGATTTCTGGCTTCCTCTTGTGTTGGCCCAGGGAAGCCCAATCTTCCATTCGAGTTGCAAGGGAGAGCTGGGGGTTGCGCTCGAGTCACTGCAGGGCAAAAGAAACCTCATCCAGGCTTGTGTCTAGGACCTAATGTTCCTCTCAAGGGATGACTGTGATCTTGGGGTTGCATTCTAGACTCACCCAGGAGTCAGGCGTCCTCTCGAGGGGAAACAAAGGACTTCTCTCTCTTCTCGAGTCGCGACGGGTATTTCTTGGAGCCCACTGAGTGGACTAAAGGGAATCAAGCCTCCTCTGGAGTTTGGAGAGAGGACTCGGGATTGCACTCCAGGACATGCAGGAAAAGAAGGCCCTCATCTCACGATGACGGGGGGGGGTCTCGGTGGTTTTACCGAGCTGCAGCGCCTGTGTTGGTTTCTCAGGAGGTACGACGGGGAGCTCAGGGAGCCTCTTGTGTGGCGCCAGGGAAGTTAGGTCTCGATGCATGTGGCGAGGGGGAGCGCGTCATTGCTCTCGAGTCATGGTAGGGGAATCAGGCCTCTAGACGCGTTGAAGGATTCTCAAGATCTCTCTCGGGTCTTGGCAAGAATACCTGGGTTCCCTCGACTTGTGCCGGTGACCTCAGGGAGATTCTCCGGGTGCCTCTGAAAAGTCAGGGATACTGTGGAGTTGGGAAAGACCTCTCGGGACTCCACTGGGTTTGGTGAAATGGAAGGGGGCCTCATCTCGAGGGGAGGCAGGAACCTCAGGGTTCCTCTCCATTTCTGATTCTGATCGCAGCCCCCTGCATAGTTGGGAGAGGTGAGTCAGGCCTTGTCTTGTGTGCAGGAATGGACCTCCGCTTGCCTCTCGAGTTGTTCACTGGGTGACAGGCACTTGTTGAGCTGTATGAGTAACCTGCGGTCTTTTCCGAACGATGCACGGGGGTGTCAGTGCCCCTTCGTGTTGTGCCTTCATCCACACTATCTTCGAATAGGTGTCTGGGCATCGCGTTCTTATCAAGAGCGGATCGGGAAATCGCGGTCTTTCGGCATGTGGCACCACCATCGAGGCTATGTCTCGAATTTCCTCGTGAGACAGCCTCATCTGAGGTGCGTGGAGAAGGTCGGGAACCCCTTGCAGACAAAGCAGGGGAATCGACCCTCCTTTCGCGATCAGGAGGGGAGAAGGGGCTCAGATGAAGTGGTGCCAGGAACCTCGGTGTTCCCCTCGAGTGCGACCCGTATGTCGGGGAACTTTTGGGGTAGCATTAAGGGTGCCAAATATCATTTCGCACTTGAAGACAGAACGTGGGACTACTCTTGAGACGCTGGAGCGGGCAAGGGCCTCATCTTGCAATGACGGGGGAACCACGTGGTTTTTCTCAAGTTGAGGCGGAATTCTCGAATTACTACTGGGAATTCAGGCTTCCTCTTGTGTTGGCCCAGGGAGGTCCAATCTTCCATTCGGGTTGCGAGGGAAAGCTGGGGAGTGCTCTCGAGTTACTGCAGGGCAAAAGCGACCTCATCTAGCCTTGTGTTCAGGACCCAGTGATCCTCTCCAAGGGCGACAGGGATCTCGGGTTTGCATTACAGACTCACCCGGGGAGTTAGGCCTCGTCTCGAGGGGAAGCAAAGGACTTGGCTATCCTCTCGAGTTGCGACGCGTATCTCTTGGAGCCCACTGAGTGGTCTAAAGGGAGTCAACCCTCCTCTTCAGTTTGGAGAGAGGACTCGGGATTGCTCTCCAGGCCATGCAGGAAAAGAAGGCCCACATCTCGAGATGACGGGGGCGTCTCGTGGGTTTTCTCGAGCTGCGGCGCCAGTGTGGGGTTTCTCACGAGGTACGACGGGGAGTTCAGGTAGCCTCTCGTGTGGCAACAGGGAAGTCAGGTCTCCATGGGCGGGGCAAGGGGGAGCGCGTCATTGCTCTCAAGTCAGGGTAGGGGAATCGGGCCTCATGACGGGTTGAAAAAGAACTCTCGATGTCTTTCTAGGGTTGCGGCAGGAAACCCTGGGTTCCCTTGACTTGTGCCGGTGACCTCAGGGAGTGTCTCAGGGTGCCTCTGAGAAGTCAGGGATACTGTGGATTTGGGAGAGGCCTCTCGGGACTCCTTTGGGTTTGGTGCAATGGAAGTGGGCCTCATCTCGAGTTGAGGCAGGAACCTCAGGGTTCTGCTCCTGACTTCCTGGAGGCCGGATGTGACTCAGATCACAGGGTCCCTGTTGAGTTTGCTCAGGAGTGTCAGGTCTCGTGTTCTGCGGAGGAATGGAACTCCGCTTACATCTCAAGTTGTTCAAGGATAACACCACTTTTCGTGATGTGTGTGGAACCTGCGGGTTTTTCGGAGATGCACGGGGGCGTCAGTGCTCCTTCCTGTTGTGCCTTCTTCCACAAGATTGCCTTCGAAGAGGTGTCCGGGTATCGTGTTCTCCTCAAGTGCGGACCGGGAAATTGGGGTCTTTCAGCATGTTGCACCACCCACTAGGCTACGTCTCGAATTTTCTCGTGAGACCGGCCTCATCCTGAGGCGCGCAGGAAAGTCCGGGAACCCTTTCCAAACAAAGCAGGAGAATCGACCCTACTTTCGGGATCAGGAGGAGAGAAAGGGCTCAGATGAAGTAGTGCCGGGAACCTCGGTGCTCTCCTTGAGTGAAAGTCGGGTAACTTTTCTGGTTGCATCAAGGGTGCCAAGTACCGTTTCGCACTTCAAGACGGAACCTGGGACTTCTCTTGAGATGCTGTAGTGGGCAAGGGCCTCATCTAGCACTGACGGGGGACCCACGTGTTTTTTCTCGAGTTGCGGCAGGATTCTTGAGTTACGATGGGGAATACAGGTTTCCTCTTGTGTTGGCCCAGGGAAGTCCAATCTTCCATTCGAGTTGCAAGTGAGAGCTGGAGATTGCTCTCGAGTCACTGCAGGGCAAAATAGAGCTGATCTAGGTTTGTGTCCAGGACCGAGTTTTTCTCTCCAGGGGCGACAGGGATCTCGGGGTTGCATTCCAGACTCACCCGGGGAGTCAGGCCTCGTCTCGAAGGGAATGAATGGACTCCGCTCTCCTCTCGAGTCGCGACGGGTATCCCTTGGAGCCCAAGAGTGGCCTAAATGGAGTTAAGCCTCCTGTGGAGTTTGGAGAGAGGACTCGGGATTGCTCTCTAGGCCATGCAGGAAAAGAAGGCCCTCATCTCGCGATGACGGGGGCGTCTCGTGGGTTTTCTCAAGGTGCAGTGCCTGGTTGGGGTTTCTCACGAGATAGGACGGGGAGCTCAGGGAGACTCCTGTGGTGCCACGGAAGTCAGGTCTCCATGGACGTGGCGTGGGGGAGCGCCTCATTGCTCTCGAGTCATGGTAGGGGAATCAAGCCTCAGGAAGCTTCGAAGAAGAACTCTCGAAGTCTTTCTCGGGGTGTGGCAGGAAACCCTGGGTTCCCTCGACTTGTGCCCATGACCTCAGGGAGCTTAGCGGGGTTCCTCTGAGAAGTCAGGGATACTGTGGAGTTGAGAGGGGCTTCTCGGGACATCACAGGGACTGGTGCAATTGAAGAGGACCTAATCTCGGATTGAGGCAGTAACGTCAGGGTTCCTCTCCATTTCTGACTCGGATAGCAGGGTCCCTGCAGAGTTGGGACAGGAGAGTCAGACCTCGTCTTGTGTGGAGTAATGGAACTCCGCTTGCCTCTCGAGTTGTTCACGGGATGACAGGCCACCTGTCGAGTTGTATGTGGAACCTGCGGTTTTGGGGGACGATGCACAGGGGTGTCAGTGCCCCTTCGTGTTGTGCCTTCATCCACAGGGTTACCTTCGAAGAGGTGACCGGGCATCGGGATCTTATCAATAGCGGACCAGGAAATTGGGGTCTTTCGGCATGTGGCACAACCCACGAGGCTACGTCTCGACTTCCCTCGTGAGACTGGCCTCATCCTGAGGTTCGCCGGGAAGTCTGGGAACCCCTTCCAGACAAAGCAGGGGAATCGACCCTCCTGTCGCCATCAGGAGGGGAGAAGAGGCTCAGCTGAAGCGGTGCTGGGAACCTCCATGTTCTCCTCGAGTGAGACCGGGGTGTCAGGGAAATTTGGGGGTCGCATCAAGGGTGCCAAGTACCGTTTCACACTTCAAGACGGAACATGGGACTTCCCTGGAGACGCTATAGCTGACAGGGGCCTCATATTTCGATGACGGAGGAGCCACGTTGTTTTTCTCCAGTTGCCGCGGGATTCTCGAATTACAATGGGGAATACAGGCTTCCTCTTGTGTTGGCCCAGGGAAGTCCAATCATCCATTCGAGTTGCGAGGGAGAGCTGGGGATTGCACTTGAGTCAATGCAGGACAAAAAAGACCTCATTTAGGCTTGTGTCCAGGACCGAGTTTTCCTCTACAGGGGCGACACGGATCTCGGGATCCCATTCCAGACTCACCCAAGTAGTCAGGCCTCGGCTCGAGGGGAAGCAACGGACTCTGCTCTCCTCTAGAGTAGCGACGTGTATCTCTTGGAGGCTACTGAGTGGCCTAAAGGGAGTCAGGCCTCCAGTGGAGTTTGGAGAGTGGACTCGGGATTGCTCTCTAGGTCATGTAGGAAAAGAAGGCCCTCATCTTACGATGACGGGGGCGTCTCGTGAGTTTTCTCGAGCGGCGGTGCCAGTGTGGGGTTTTCATGAGGTAGGACGGGGAGCGCAGGGAGCCTCTCGTGTGGCGCCAGGGAAGTTAGGTTTCAATGGGCGTGGCGAGGGGAATGCGTCATTGCTCTCCAGTCATGGTAGGGTATCGGGCCTCAAGACGCGGTAAAGAAGGACTCTCAAGGTCTTTCTCAGAATGCAGCAGGAAACCCTGGGTTCACTCGACTTGTGCCAGTGACCGCAGAGAGCTTCTGAGGGTGCCTCTGAGAATCAGGGATACTGTGGAGTTTTAGGGGCCTCTCGGGACTCCACTGGGTATGGCGCAATGGAAGAGGGCCTCATTTCGAGTTGATGCAGGAACGTCAGGTTTCATCTACATTTCTGACGCCGATCACACGGTCCCTGGAGAGTTGGGAAAGGAGAGTCAGGCCTTCTCTTGTTTGGAGGAACGGAACTCCGCATGCCTCTCTAGTTCTTCAAGGGATGACAGGACACTTGTCGATCTGTGTTTGGAATCTGCGTGTTTTTCCGTACTATGCATGGGGATGTCAGTACCCCTTCGTGTTGTGCATTCATCCACAGGTTTGCTTTCGAAGAGGTGTCCTGGCATTAGGTTCCTATTAAGAGCAGACTGGGAAATCGGGGTCTTTCCGCATGTGGCACCACCCACCAGGCTACGTCTCGAATTTCCTAGTGAGACCGGCCTCATCCTGAGGTGCGCCGGGAAGGTCGGAACCCCTTGCAGACAAAGCAGGGGAATCGACCCTCCTGTCTCGATCAGGAGGGGAGAAGGGGCACAGATGAGGTGATGCCGGGAACCTCGGTGTTCCCCTCCAGTGAGACCAGTGTGTTGGGGAACTTTTGGGGTCGCATCAAAGGTGCCAAGTACCGTATCGCACTTCAAGATGGAACGTAAGACTTCTTTTGAGACGCTGTAGCGGCAATGGCCGCATCTTGCGATGAAGAGGGAACGACGTGGTTTTTCTCGAGTTGTGGCGGGATTCTTGAGTTACAACGGGAAATTCAGGCTTCCTCTTCTGTTGGCCCAGGGAAGTCCAGTCTTCCATTCGAGTTGCGAGGGAGAGTTGGGGATTGCTCTCGAGTCACTGCAGGAAAAAAGAGACCTCATCTAGGCTTGTGTCCAGGACCTAATGTTTCTCTCCAGGGGCGACAGGGATCTCCGGTTCACATATCAGACACACCCGAGGAGTCGGGCCTCGCCTCGAGGGGAAGGAAAAGACTCCGCTCTCCTCTCGAGTCGCGACGGGTGTGTCTTGGAGTCCACTGAGTGACCAAAAGGGAGTCAAGCCTACTGTGGAGTTTGGAGAGAGGACTCGGGATTGCTCTCCAGGCCATGCTAGAAAAGAAGGCCGTCATGTCGCGAAAATGGGGGCGTCTTGTGGGTTTTCTCTATCTGTGGCGCCAGTGTTTGGTTTCTCACGAGGTATGACGGGGAGCTCAGGGAGCCTCTCGTGTGGCGCCAGGGAAGTCAGGGCTTCATGAGTGTAGCAGAGGGAGCGTGTCATTGCCCTCGAGTCATGGTAGGGGAATCAGGCCTCAAAATGCGTTGAAGAAGGACTCTTGAGTTCTTTCTATGGTGGCGGCAGTAAACCCTGGGTTCACTCGAATTGTGCTGGTGACCTCAGGGAGCTTCTCAGGGTGCCTCTGAGAAGTCAGGGATACTGTGGAGCTGGGACGCGTCTCTCGGGACTCCACTGGGTTTCGTGAAATGGAAGAGGTCCTAATCTCGAGTGGAGGCAGGAACCTCAGCGTTCCTCTCGTGACTTCACTGGCGCTGGTCTGATTCGGATCGCAAAGTCCCTGCAGAGTTGGAACAGGAGAGTCAGGCATCGTCTTGTGTAGAGGAATGAAACCCCACTTGCCTCTCGAGTTCTTCAGGGGTGACAAGCCACTTGTTGAGCTGTATGTGGAACCTGCGGGTTTTTCCGGACGATGCACGAGGGTGTCAGTGCCCCTTTGTGTTGTGCCTTCATCCACAGGGTTGCCTTCAAAGAGGTGTCCAGGCATCGGGTTCTTATCAAGAGCGTACCGGGAAATCATAGTCTTTTGGCATGTGGTACCACCCGCGAGCTACGTCTCGAATTTCCTCCTGAGACTGGCCTCATCCTGAAGTGCCCCGTGAAGGTCGGGAACCCCTTACAAACAAAGCAGGGGAAGTTACCCTGCTATCACGAACAGGAGGGGAGAAGGGGCTCAGATAAACTGGTGCCGGGAACCTCGGTGTTCACCTCGAGTGAGACCGATATTTCGGGGAACTTTTGGGGTCACATCAAGGGTGTCAAGTATCGTTTTGCACTTCAAGACGGAACGTGGGACTTTTCTTGAGAAGCTGTAGCGGGCAAGGGCCTCATCTTGTGATGACGAGGGAACCAAGTGCTTTTTCTCGAGTTGCGGCGGGATTCTCGAGTTACGAAGGGGAATTCAGGCTTCCTCTTGTGTTGGCCCAGGGAAGTCCAATCTTCCATTTGAGTTGTCAGGGAGAGCGGGGGATTGCTCTCGAGTTACAGAAGGGCAAAAGAGACCTCATCTAGGCTTGTTTCCAGGACCTAATGTTCCTCTCCAGGGGAGACAGGGATCTCGGGGTTGCATTCCAGACCCACCTGGTGAGTCAGGCCTTGTCTCGAAGGGAAGCAAAGGACTCAATTCTCCTCTCGAGTCGCGACGGGTATCTCTTGGAGCCCACTAAGTGGCCTAAAGGGAGTCAAGCCTCCTGTGGAGTTTGGAAAGAGGATTCGGGATTCCTCTCCAGGCCATGCAGGAAAAGAAGGCCCTCATCTCGCGATGACAGGGGCGTATGGTGAGTTTTCTCAAGCTGCGGCGTCAGTGTGGGGTTTCTCACGAGGTACGACAGGGAGCTCAGGGAGCCTCTCTTATGGCGCCAGGGAAGTCAGGTCTCCATATGCGTGGCGAGGGGGTGCGTGTCATTTCTATAGAGCCATGGAAGCAGATTCGGGCTTCAAGACACGTTGAAGTAGGACTCTCGAGATCTTTTTCCCATTGTGGCAGGAAACCCTGGGTTCCCTCGACATGTGCCGGTGACCTCATGGAGCTTCTCCGGGTGCCTCTGAGAAGTCAGGGGTACTGTGGAGTTGGGAGGGGCCTCTCTGGACTCCACTGGGTTTGGTGCAATGGATGAGAGCCT
This sequence comes from Bubalus kerabau, assembly GCF_029407905.1. Lineage (NCBI taxonomy): Eukaryota > Metazoa > Chordata > Mammalia > Artiodactyla > Bovidae > Bubalus > Bubalus kerabau. The sequence continues at coordinate 220,172 of NW_026577936.1, forward strand.
CATCTCGAGTGGAGGCAGGTACCTCATGTTTCCTCTCCTGGGTTTCCTGTCGCTGGTACTGACTCGGATCGCAGTTTCCCTGCAGAGTTGGTACAGAAAATCAGGTCTCGTCTTGTGTGGAGGAATGGAACTCCACTTGCCTGTCGAGTTGTTCACGGGGTGACAGACCACTTGTTGAACTGTGTTTGTAACCTGCGGGTTTTTCTGGACGATGCACGGTGTCAGTGCCCCTTCGTGTTGTGCTTTCATCCACAGGTTTTCCTTCGTAAAGGTGTCACGGCATCACGTTCTTATCAAGAGCAGACCGGGAAATCGGGGTCTTTCGGCTTGTGGCACCACCCACGAGGCTATGTTTCGAATTTCCTCGTGAGACCTGCCTCATCCTTAGGCGCGCTGGAAAGGTCGGGAACCCCTTCCAGACATAGCAGGGGAATCGACACTCCTGTCGCGATCACGAGGGGAGAAGGAGCTCAAATGATGTGGTTCCGGGAACCTCGGTGTTCCTTTCGAGTGAGACCGGTATGTCGGGGAATTTTGAGATTGCATCAAGGGTGCCAAGTACCGTTTCGCACTTCAAGACAGAAAGTGGGACTTCTCTTGAGTCGCTGTAGCGGGCAAGGGCCTCATCTAGCGCTGATGGGGGAACCACGTGGATTTTCTCGAGTTTCGGCGGGATTCTCGAGTTACGATGTCGAATTCAGGCTTCCAATTGTATTGGCCTAGGGAAGTCCAATCTTCAATTCGATTTGCGAGGGAGAGCTGGCGATTGCGCTCTAGTAACTGCAGTGCAAAATAGACCTCATCTAGGCTTGTGTCCAGGACCGAGTTTTCCTCTCCAGGTGTGACAGGAACTCGGGGTTGCATTCCAGACTCACACGGGGAGTCAGGCCTCGTCTCGAGGGGAAGCAAAGGACTCTGCTCTCCCTTCAGGTCCTGACAGGTATCTCTTGGAGCCAACTGAGAGGCCTAAAGAGAGTCAAGCCTCCTGTGGAGTCTGGAGAGAGGACTCGGTTTTGCTCTCCATGCCAGGCAGGAAACAAGTCCCTCATCTCGTGATGACGGGGGCGTATCGTGGGTTTTCTCGAGCTGCGGTGCCTGAATGGGGTTTCCGAAAAGGTACGACGGGGAGCTCAGGGAGACTCTCTTCAGGAGTCAGGGAAGTCAGGTCTCCATGCGCATGGCGATGGGGAGCGGGTTTTTGCTCTCGAGTCATGGTAGGGGAATCGGGCCTCAAGACACGCCGAAGGACTCTCAAGGTCTTTCTCGGGTCGCAGCAGGAAACCCTGGGTTCCCTGGACTTGAGCCGGTGACCTCAGGTAGATTCTCAAGGTGCCTCTGAGAATTCAGGGATACTGTGGAGTTGGGAGGGGCCTCTCGCGACTCATCTGGGTTTGGTGCAATGGAAGAGGGCCTCACCTCGAGGGGAGACAGGAACCTCAGGATTCCTCTCCGTTTCGGACTCCGACCGCAGGGTCCCTGCAGAGTTGGGACAGGAGAGTCAGTCCTCGTCTTGTCTGAGGAAGGGAAGCCCGCTGGCCTCTCGAGTTGCTCAGGGGGTCGCAGGCCCCTCGTCGAGCTGTGTGTGGAACCCGCGGGTCGTTGCGGACGATACACGGGGGTGGCAGTGCCCCTTCGTGTTGTGCCTTCACCCACAGGGTTGCCTTCGAAGAGGGGTCCGGGCCTCGGGTCCTTCTCAAGAGCGGACCGGGGAATCGGGGGCATTCAGCATGTGGCACCACCCACGTGGCTCATCGCGAGTTTCTTCGTGAGACCGGCCTCATGCTGAGGTGCGCCGGGAAGGCCGGGAACCCCTTCCAGACCATGCGGGGGAATCGACTCTCCTGTCGCGATCAGGAGGGGAGAAGGGGCTCAGAGGAAGCGGTGCCGGGACCCTCGGTATTCCCCTCGGGGGACCCCGGCATGTCGGGGGACTTTTGGGGGTGGCAGGAAGGATGTCAGGGACCGTTTCGCCCTTCAGGGCGGAACAGGGGACTTCCCTTGAGACGCCGTGGCGGGCAAGGGCCTCATCTTGCCAAGAGGTGGGAACCACGTGGTTTTACTCGAGTTGCGGCGGGATTGTCGAGTTACGACGGGGATCTCAGCCTTCCCCTTGGGTTGGCCCTGGGAAGCCCAATCTTCCCCTCGGGTTGCGAGGGAAAGCTGGGGGTTGCGCTCGAGTCACTGCAGGGCCGAAGAGACCTCACCTAGGCGTGTGTCCGGGACCTAATATTCCTCTGCAGGGAAGGCAGGGATCTCGGGGTTGCATTCCAGGCTCCCCCGGGGAGTCAGGCCTAGTCTCGAGGGGAAGCCAAGGACTCCGCTCTCCTCTCGAGTCGCGACGCGGGTCTCTTGGAGCCCCCTGAGCGGCCTCAAGGGAGTCCAGCCTCCTCTTCCGTTTGAAGAGAGGACCCGGGATTGCTCTCCAGGCGATGCAGGAAAAGAAGGCCCTCAGCTCGCGAGGACGGGGGCGTCTCAGGGGTTTCCTCGAGCTGCGGCGCCCGTGGGGGTTTTCTCCCAAGGCACGACGAGGATCTCAGGGAGCCTCTCGTGCAGCGCCAGGGAAGTCAGTTCTCCATGCGCATGGCGAGGGGGAGCGCGTCCTGGCTCTCGAGTCACGGGAGGGGACTAGGGCCTCGAGACGCGTTGAAGAAGGACTCTCGAGGTCTTTCTCGGGGGGCGGCGGGAAACCCTCGTTTCCCTCGCCTTCTGCCGGGGACCTTAGGGAACTTCCCAGGGTGCCTCTGAGAGGCGAGGGATCCTGTGGAGGTGGCGGGGCCCCTCGGGACTCCGCTGGGTCTGGCGCAACGGAAGAGGGCCTCACCTCGAGGGGAGGCAGGAACCTCAGGCTTCCTCTCCGTTTCGGACTCCGACCGCAGGGTCCCTGCAGAGTTGGGACAGGAGAGTCAGGCCTCGTCTTGTCTGAGGAAGGGAACCCCGCTGGCCTCTCGAGTTGCTCAGGGGGTCTCAGGCCCCTCGTCGAGCTGTGTGTGGAACCCGCGGGTCTTTGCGGACGATGCCCGGGGGTGCCAGTGCCCCGTCGTGTTGTGCCTTCACCCACAGGGTTGCCTTTGAAGAGGGGTCCGGGCCTCGGGTCCTTCTCAAGGGGGAAAGGGGAATCGGGTGCGTTCGGCATGTGGCCCCACCCACGTGGCTCGTCTCGAATTTCCTCGTGAAACTGGCCTCATCCTGATGTGCGCCGGGAAGGCCGGGAACCCCTTCCAGACCACGCAGGGGAATCGCCTCTCCTGTCGCGATCAGGAGGGGAGAAGGGGCTCAGAGGAAGCGGTGCCGGGACCCTAGGTGTTCCCCTCGAGGGAAGCCGGCGTGTCGGGGGACTTTTGGGGGTCGCAGGAAGGCTGTCAGGGACCGTTTCGCCCTTCAGGGCGGAACAGGGTACTTCCCTTGTGACGCCTTTGCGGGCAAGGGCCTCATCTTGTCAAGAGGTGGGAACCACGTGGTTTTTCTCGAGTTGCGGTGGGATTCTCGAGTTACGACGGGGATCTCAGCCTTCCCCTTGGGTTGGCCCTGGGAAGCCCAATCTTCCCCTCGGGTTGCGCGGGAAAGCTGGGGGTTGCGCTCGAGTCAGTGCAGGGCCGAAGAGACCTCACCTAGGCGTGTGTCCGGGACCTAATATTCCTCTCCAGTGAAGGCAGGGATCTCGGGGTTGCATTCCAGGCTCCCCCGGGGAGTCAGGCCTCGTCTCGGGGGGAAGCCAAGGACTCCGCTCTCCTCTCGAGTCGCGACGCGGGGCTCTTGGAGCCCCCTGAGCGGCCTGAAGCGAGTCCAGCCTCGTCTTCCGTTTGGAGAGAGGACCCGGGATTGCTCTCCAGGCCATGCAGGAAAAGAAGGCCCTCAGCTCGCGAGGACGGGGGCGTCTCAGGGGTTTCCTCGAGCTGCGGCGCCCGTGGGGGTTTTCTCCCGAGGCACGACGAGGATCTCAGGGAGCCTCTCGTGCCGCGCCAGGGAAGTCAGGTCTCCATGCGCGTGGCGGGGGGAGCGCTTCCTGGCTCTCGAGTCACGGGAGGGGACTAGAGCCTCGAGACGCGTTGAAGAAGGACTCTCGAGGTCTTTCTCGGGGGGCGGCGGGAAACCCTCGTTTCCCTCGCCTTCTGCCGGGGACCTTAGGGAACTTCCCAGGGTGCCTCTGAGAGGCGAGGGATCCTGTGGAGGTGGCGGGGCCCCTCGGGACTCCGCTGGGTCTGGCGCAACGGAAGAGGTCCTCATCTGGTTGGGAGGCAAGAACCTCAGGCTTCCTCTCCGTTTCGGACTCCGACTGCAGGGTCCCTGCAGAGTTGGGACAGGAGAGTCAGGCCTCGTCTTGTCTGAGGAAGGGAACCCCGCTTGCCTCTCGAGTTGTTCAGGGGGCCACAGGCCCCTCGTCGAGCTGTGTGTGGAACCCGCGGGTCTTTTCGGACACTGCACGGGGATGTCAATGCCGCTTAGGTGTGTGCCTTCACCCACAGGGTTGCCTTCGAAGAGGTGTACGTCATCGGGTTCTTCTCAAGAGCGGACCGGGGAATCGGGGTCGTTCGGCGTGTGGCACCACCCACGTGGCTCATTTCAAATGTCCTCGTGAGACCGGCCTCCTCCTGAGGTGCGCCAGGAAGGCCGGGAACCCCTTCCAGACCACGCAGGGGAATCGACTCTCCTGTCGCGCTCAGGAGGGGAGAAGGTGCTCAGATGATTCGGTGCCGGGACCCTCGGTGTTCCCCTCGAGGGAACCAGGCGTTTCGGGGAACTTTTGGGGTCACATGAAGGCTGTCAGGTCCCGTTTCTCACTTCATGGCGGAACAGGGGACTTCGCTTGAGATGCCTTCACGGGCAAGGGCATCATCTTGCGAATAGGTGGGAACCACGTGGTTTTTCTCGAGTTGCGGCGGGATTCTCGTGTTACGACGGGGGATTACAGGCTTCCTCTTGTGTCGGCCCTGGGTAGCCCAATCTTCTATTCTAGTGGCGAGCGAAAGCTGGGGGTTGCGCTCGAGTCACTGCAGGGCCAAAGAGACCTCATCTAGGCCTGTGTCCAGGACCTAATGCTCCTCTCCAGGGAAGACAAGGATCTCGGAGTTGAATCCCATGCTCCCCCGGGGAGTCAGGCCTCGCCTCGAGGGGAAGCAAAGGACTCTGCTCTCCTCCCGAGTCGCGACGCGGATATCTTGGTGCCCCCTGAGTGGCCTCAAGGGAGTCCAGCCTCCTCTTCACTTTTGAGAGAGGACTCGTGATTACTCTCCAGACCAGGCAGGAAAAGAAGGCCCTCACCTCGCGAGGACGGGGGCATCTCAGGGGTTTTCTCGAGCTGCGGCGCCCGTGGGGGTTTTCTCCCGAAGCACGACGAGGATCTCAGGGAGCCTCTCATGCGGTTCCAGGGAAGTCATGTCTCCATGCACGTGGCGAGAAGGAGCGCGTCATTGTTCTCGAGTCATGGGAGGGGACTAGGGCCTCAAGACGCGTTGAAGAAGGACTCTCGATGTCTTTCTCGGGTTGCAGCGGGAAACCCTCGTTTCCCCCGACTTCTGCCGGGGACCTGAGGAAACTTCCCAGGGTGCCTCTGAGAGGTGAGGGACGCTGTGGATTTGGCGGAGCCTCTCGGGACTCCACTGGGTTTGTCGCAATGGAAGAGGGCCTCACCTCGAGTGGAGGCAGGAACCTCAGGCTTCCTCTCCAATTCTGACTCTGATCGTAGTGTCCCTGCAGAGGTGGGACAGGAGAGTCAGGCTATGTCTTTTCTGAGGAATGGAACTCCGCTTGCCTCTCGAGTTGTTCATGGGGTTTCAGGCCCCTTGTCAAACTGTGTGTGGAATCTGCAGGTTTTTCCAGACGATGCATGGGGGTGTCAGTGACCCTTCGTTTTGTGTCTTCATCCACAGGGTTGCCTTCGAAGAGGTGTCTGGGCATCGTGTTCTTATGAAGAGCGGACTGGGAAATCGGGGTCGTTCAGCATTTGGCACCACCCACGTGGCTAGTCTCGAATTTCCTCATGAAATCGGCCTCATCCTGAGGTGTGCCGCGAAGGTCATGAAACCCTTCCAGACAAAGCAGAGGAATCGACCCTCCTGTGGCGATCAGGAGGGGAGAAGTGGCTCAGATGAAGTGCTGCTGGGAACCTCGGTGTTTCCCTCAAGTGAGATAGGTATGTCGGGTAACTTTTGGGGTCGCATAACGCGTTCCAAGTACCGTTTCGCTCTTCAAATTGGAACGTGGGACTTCTCTTGGGGTGCTCCAGCGGGCAAGGGCCTCATCTTGGAATGACTGGGGAACCACTTGCTTTTTCTCTAGTTGCGGTGGGATATTTGAGTTACCACAGGGAATTCATGCTTCCTCTTGTGTTGGCCCACAAAAGTCTTATCTTCCATTCGAGATTCGAGGAAGAGCTGGAGGTGCGCTCTAGTCACTGAAGGCAAAAGAGACCCCACCAAGGCTTGTGTGCAGGACCTAATGTTCATGTCAAGGGGCGACAGGAATCTCGGGGTTGCATTCCAGACTCACCCTGGAGTCAGGCCTCGTCTCGAGGGGAAGCAAAGGACTCTGCTCTCCTCTCGAGTCGGACGGGTATGTCTTGGAGCCCACTGAGTGGTTTAAAGGGAGTCAAACCTCCTCTGGTGTTTGGAGGGAGGACACGGGATTGCTCTCCAGGCAATGCAGGAAATGAAGGCCCTCATCTCCCGATGACTGGGGCGTCTCGTAGGTTTTCTCGAGCTGTGGCGCTAGTGTGGGGTTTCTCATGAAGTAAGACTGGGAGCTCAGTGAGCCTCTCATGTGGTGCCAGGGCAGTCAGGTCTCTATGCACGTGGTGAGAGGGAGCCCGTCATTGTTCTCGAGTCATGGTAGGGGAATTGGGCCTGAAGACGTGTTAAAGAAGGACTCTCGAGGTCTTTCTTGGGTTGCAGCAGGTAACCCTGGGTTCCATCGACTTGTGCCAGTGACCTCAGGAAGCTTCTCAGCGTGCCTCTGAGAAGTCAGGGTCACTGTGGAGTTGGGAGGGGCCTCTCGGAACTCCACTGGGTTTGGTGCAATGGAAGAGGGCCTCATGACAAGTTGAGGCAGGAACCACAGGGTTCCTCTCCTGGCTTCGAATGCGCCGGATCTGACTCGGATCGCAGAGTCCCTGCAGAGTTGGGACAGGAGAGTCAGGCCTCGTCTTGTGTGGAGGAATGGAACTCCGCTTGACTCTCGCGTTGTTCATGGGTTGATAGGCCACTTGTCGATTTGTATGTGGAACTTGCAGGTTTTTCTGGACGATGCACCGTGGTGTCTCTGCCCCTTCGTGTTGTGCCTTGTTCCACAGGATTGCCTTCGAGTTGGGTTCTGCCATCGGGTTCTTATCAAGAGCGGACCAGGGAATCGGGGTCTTTTGGCATGCCGCACCACCCACGAGGCTATGTCTCGAATTTCGTCGTGAGACTGGCCTCATCTTGATGTGCACCAGGAAGGTCGGGAACGCCTTCCAGACAAAGCAGGGGAATCGAACCTCCTGTCGCGATCAAGAGGGGAGAAGAGTCTCAGATGAAGTGGTGCCGGGAAGCTCGGTGTTCTCCTCAAGTGAGACTGGTATGTCGGGGAACTTTTGGGGTCGCATCAAGGGTTCCAAGTAACTTTTCGCTCTTCAATACGGAACGTGGGACTTCTCTTGAGACGCTGTAGCGGGCAAGGGCCTCATCTTTCGATGACGGGGGAACCACATGGTTTTTCTTGAGTTGGGGCGGGATTCTCGAGTTACAACCGGGAATTCAGGCTTCCTCTTCAACTGGCCCAGGGAAGTCCAGTTTTCATTCGAATTGTGAGTTAGAACTGGGGATTGCTCTCGAGACACTGCAGGGCCAAATAGACCTCATCTAGGCTTGTGTCCAGGACCTAATGTTCCTCTGCTGGGGCGAAAGCGATCTCAGCATTGCATTCTCGACTCACCCGGGGAGTCAGGCCTCGTCTCGAGGGGAAGCCAAGGACACCGCTCTCCTGTCAAGTCGCGACGGGTATATCTTGGAGCTCACTGTGTGGCCTAAAATGAGTCAAGCCTCCTGTGGAGTTTGGAGAGAGGACTCAGGATTGCTCTCCAGGCCATACAGCAAAAGAAGGCCCTCATCTCGTGAGGACTGGGGCGTCTCGTGGGTATTCTCGAGCTGCGGCTCCAGTGTGGTGTTGCTCACGAGGTATAATGGGGAGCTCAGGGAGCCTCTCCTGTGGCGCCAGGGAAGTCAGGTTTCTATGCGCGTGGCTAGGGGGAGCGCGTCATTGCTCTCGAGTCATGGTAGGGGAATCGCACCTCAAGAGGCGTTGAAGAAGGACTCTCGAGGTCTTTTACGGGTTGGGGCAGGAAACCCTTGGTTCCCTCGACTTGTGCCGGTGATCTCAGGAAGGTCTAAGGGTAACTCTGAGAAGTCAGGGATACTGTGCAGTTGGGAGGGGTCTCTCGGGACTCCACTGGGTTCGGTGCAATGGAAGAGGGCCTCATCTCGAGTGGAGGCAGGAAACTCATGTTTCCTCTCCTGACTTCCCCTGGGCCAGATCTGACTCGGATCACAGTTTCGCTGCAGAGTTCGAACAGGAGAGTCAGGCCTCGTCTTGTGTGGAGGAATGGAACTCTGCTTGCCTCTCCAGTTGTTCACGTGGTGACAGGTCACTTCTCGAGCTGTGTGTGGTACCTGCGGGTTTCTCCGGACGATACCCAGGGGTGTCAGTGCCCCTAAGTGTTGTGCCTTCATCAAAAGGGTTATCTTCAAAGAGGTGTCCGGGCATCAGGATCTTATCAAGAGCGGACCGGGAAATCGGGGTCTTTCGGCATGTGTCACCATCCACGTGGCTATGTCTCGAATATCCTCGTGAGACCGGCCTCATCCTGAGATGCACCGGGAAAGGTGGGAACCCCTTCAAGACAAAACAGGGGAATCGACCCTCCTGTCGCGATCAGGAAAGGAGAAGGGGCCCAGATGTAGTGGTGCCGGGAACCTCGGTGTTCTCCTCGAGTCAGACTGGTGTGTCGAGGAACATTTGAGGGCGCATCAAGGGTGCCAATACCGTTTCCCACTTCAAAACGGAACGTGGGACTTCTCTTGAGACGCTGTAGGGGGCAAGGGCCTCATCTTGGGATGACGGGGGAACCACGTGGCGTTTCTCGAGTTGTGGCGGGATTCTCGAGTTTCGACGGGGAATACAGTCTTCCTCATGTGTTGGGCCAGGGAAGTCCTATCTTCCATTCGAGTTTAAAGGGAGAGCTGGGGATTGCTCTCGAGTCACTGCAGGGCAAAATAGACCTCATCTAGGCTTGTGTCCAGGACTTAATGCTCGTCCCTAGGGGAGACAGGGATCTTGGGGTTGCATACCAGACTCACCCGGGGAATCAGGCCTCATCTCGAGGGGAAGCAAAGAACTCCGCTGTCCTTTTGAGTCGCGATGGGTATCTCTTGGAGCCCACTGTGTGCCCTAAAGGGAGTCAAGCCTCCTGTGCTGTTTGGATAGAGGACTCGGGATTCCTCTCCAGGCCATGCAGGAAAAGAAGGCCCTCATCTCGCGATGATGGCGGCGTCTCCTGGGTTTTCTAGACTGCTGCGCTAGTGCCGGGTTTCTGACGAGGTACGAGAGGGAGCTCAGGGAGCCTCTCGTGTGGCGCCAGGGAAGTCAGGTCCCCATGAGATGGCTAGGGGGAGCTCGTCATTGCTCTCGAGTCATGGTAGGGGAATCGGGCCTCAAGACGGGTTGAAGAAGGACTCTCGAGGTCTTTCTCGGGTCACTGCATAAAACCCAGGGTTCCCTTGACTTGTGCCTGCGACCTCAGGGAGCTTCTCAGAGTGCCTCTGAGAAGTCAGGGATACTGTGCAGTTTGGAGGGGCCTCTCGAGACTCCTCTGCATTTGGTGGAATGTAAGAGGGACTCATCTCGAGTTGAAGCAGGAACCTCAGTGTTCCTCTCCATTTCTGACTCAGATCGCAAGGTCCCTGCATGTTGGTACAGGAGAGTCAGGCCTCGTCTTTTCTGGAGGATGGGACTCCTCTTGCCTCTCGAGTTGTTCTCGAGGTGACAGGCCACTTGTCGAGCTGTGTGTGTAACCTGCCCGTTTTTCCGGATGATGCACAGGTGTGTTAGTGCCCCTTCGTGTTGTACCTTCATACTCAAGGCTGCCTTCCAAGAGGTGTCCGAGCATCGGATTCTTATCAAGAGCGGACCGGGAAATTGGAGTCTTTCAGCAAGTGGCACCGCCCACAAAGCTACGTATCGAATTTCCCCATGAGACCGGCCTCATCCTGAGTTGTGCAGGGAAGGTCGGGCCCCCTTGCAGACAAAGCAGGGGAATCGACCCACCGGTCACGATCAGGAGGGGAGAAGGGGCTTAAATGAAGTGGTGCTGGGAACCTCGGTGTTCCCCTTGAGTGAGACCGGCGTGTTGGGGGACTTTTGGGGTCGCATCAAGGGTGCCAAGTACCGTTTCGCATTTCAAGACGGAACCTGGGACATCTTTTGAAACGCTGTAGCGGGCGAGGGCCTCATCTTGCGATGACGGGAGAACCACGTGGTTTTGCTCGAGTTGCGGCGGGATTCTCGAGTTATGACCGGGAATTTAGGCTTCCTCTTGTTGGCCTTGAAATCCAATCTTCCATTCGGGTTGCGAGGGGGATCTGGGGATTGCGCTAGAGTCACTGCAGGGCAAAAGAGACCTAATCTAGGCTTGTGTCCAGGATCTAACGTTGCTCTCCAGGGGCGACAGGGATCTCGGGTTTGCATTCCAGACTCATCCGGGGAGTCAGTTCTCACCTCGAGGGTAAGCAAAGAATTCCGCTCTCGTCTCGAGTCGCGATGGGTATCTCTTGGAGCCCACTGTGTGTACTAAAGTGAGTCAAGCCTCCTGTGGAGTTTGGAGAGAGGACTCGGGATTGGACTCCAGGCCATGCAGGAAAAGAAGGCCCTCATCTCGAGATGACGGTGGCGTCACGTGGGTTTTCTCGAGCTGCGGCGCCAGTGTGGGGTGTCTCATGAAGTACCACGGGGATCTCAGGGAGCCTCTTGTATGGCGCCAGGAAAATCCAGTATTCCATTCGAGTTGCAAGTTAGAACTGGGGATTGCTCTCCAGTCACTGCAGGGCAAAATAGACCTCATCTACGCTTGTGTCCAGGACCTAGTGTTCCACTCCTGGGCCAACAGGGATCTCAGGGTTGCATTCTCGACTCACCCAGAGGGTCAGGCCTCGTCTTGAGGGGAAAAAAAGGACTCCGCTCTCCTGTCGAGTCGCGACGGGTATCTCTTGGAGCCCACTGCGTGGCGTAAAGGGAGTGAAGCCTCCTATGGAGTTTGGAGATGACTCGGGATTGTTTTCCTGGCCATGCAGGAAAAAAGGCCCTCATCTCGCGATGACGGGGGCATCTCGTGGGTTTTCTCCAGCTGCGGCGCCAGTATCAGATTTCTCACGAAGTACAACGGGGAGCTCAGAGAGCCTCTCGTGTGGTGCTAGGGACGTCAGGTCTCCGTGCGTGTGGTGAAGGGGAGTGCGTGATTGCTCTCGAGTCATAGTAGGCGAATCGGGCCTCTAGACACATTGAAGAAGGACTCTTGAGGTCTTTCTCGGGTTGCGGCAGGGAATCCTGGGTTCCCTTGATTTGTGTCGGTGACCTCAGGCAACTTCTCAGGGTGACTCTGAGAAGTCAGGGACACTGTGGATTTGGGAGGGGCCTTTCGTTACTCAACTGGGTTTGGTGCAATCGAAGAGGGCCTCATCTCGAATGGAGGCAGGAACCTCAGGGGTCCTCTCCATATCTGACTCGGGTCGCAGCGTACCTGCAGAGTATGGACAAGAGAGTCACGCCTCGTCTTCTGTTGAGGAATGGATTTCCCCTTGCCTTTCGAGTTGTTCACGGAGTGACAGGCCACTTGTTGAGCTGAGTGTGGAACCTGCGGGTTTTTCCGGACGATGTACGGGGGTGTCAGTGCCCCTTCGTGTTGTGCCTTCATCCACAGGGTTGCCTTCAAAGAGGTTTCCGGGCATCGGGTTCTTTTCAAGAGCGTACCGGAAAATTGGGGTCTTTCAGCATGTGGTACCACCCACGAGGCTACGTCTCGAATTTCCTCGGGAGACCGGCCTCATCCTGAGGTGCGCCGGGAAGGTCGGGAACCCCTTGCAGACAAAGCAGGGGAATCGACCCACCGCTCGCGATCAGAAGGGGAGAAGGGGCTCAGATGAAGTGGTGCCGGGAACCTCGGTGGTCCCCTCGAGTGAGACCGGTATGTTATGGCACTTTTGAGGTTGCATCAAGGGTGCCAAGTACAGTTTCGCACTTCAAGAAGGAACGTGGGAATTCTCTGGAGATGCTGTAGCGGGCAAGGGCCTCATATTGCGATGACGAGGGAAACACGTGGTTTTTCTCGAGTTGAGGCGGGATTCTCGAGTTACAACGGGGAATTCAGGCTTCCTCTTGTGTTGGCCCAGGAAGTCCAATCTTCCATTCAACTTGTCAGAGAGAGCTGGGGGTTGCTCTCGAGTCATTTCAGGGCAAAGAGTCCTCATCTAGGCTTGGGTCCAGGACGTAATGTTCCTCTCCAGGGGCGACAGGGATATCGGGGTCGCATATCAGTCTCACCCGGTGGGTCACACCTCGTCTCGAGTGGAAGGAAGCAAAGGACTCCACTATCCTCTCGAGTCGGGACGCGTAACTCTTGGAGCCCAATGAGTGGCCTAAAGGGAGTCAAGCGTCCTGTGTAGCTTGGACAGAAGGTTCACGCTTGATCTGCATACCATGCAGTTAAAGATGGCCCTCCTCTCGTGATGACGGGGGCATCTCATGGGTTTTCTCGAGCTGCGGCGCCAGTGTGGGGTTTCTCACGAGATATGATGGGGAGTTCAGGGAGCCTCTCGTGCGGCGCCAGAGAAGCCTGACTCCATGCGTGTGGCCAGGCAGATCGCGTCATTGCTCTCGAGTCATGGGAGGGACTAGGGCCTCAAGAGGCATTTAAGAAGGACTCTCAAGGTCTTTCTTGGGTTGGGGCGGGAAACACTCGTTTCCATCGACCTCTACAGGGGACCTTAGGGAACTTCCCAGGTGCCTCTGAGAGGTGAGGGATACTGAGGAGTTAGAGGGGCCTCTCGGGACTCCACTAGGTTTGACGAAATGAAAGAGGGCCTCATCTCGATTGGAGGCAGGAACCTCAGGCTTCCTCTCCATTTCTGACTCCGACCGCAGGGTCCCTGCAGAGTTGGGACAGGAGAGTCAGGCCTCGTCTTGTCTGAGTAACGGAACTCTGCTTGCCCCTTGAGTCGTTCAGGGGGTCTCAGGGCCCTTGACAAGCTGTGTGTGGAACCTGCGGGTGTTTCCAGAAGATGCATGGGGGTGTCAGTGCCCCTTCGTTTGGTGCCTTCCCCCACAGGGTTTCCTTCAAAGAGGTGTCCGGGCATTGGGTTCATTTCAAGAGCGGACCGGGAAATCGGGGTCATTCGGCATGTGGCACCACCCACGTGGCTCATCTCGAATTTCCTCGTGAGACCAGCATCATCCTGAGGTGCGGCGGGAAGGCCGGGAACACCTTCCACACAAAGTAGGGGAATCGATTCTCCTGTCGCGATCATGAAGGGAGATGGGGCTCAGATGAAGTGGGGCCGGGACCCTCGGTGTTCCACTCGAGGGAACCCGGCGTTTCAGGGAACTTTAGGGGTCGCATCAAGGGAGCCAAGTACCGTTTCCCACTTCAGGACGGAACATGGGACTTCCCTGGAGACGCTGTAGCGGGCAAGGGCCTCATCCTGTGAAGACGTTGGAACCACGTCGTTTTTCTCGAGTTGCATCGGGATTCTCGAAAACGACAGGAATTTCAGGCTTCCTCTTGGGTTGGCCCTGGGAAGCCCAATCTTCAATTCGAGTTGCGATGGAAAGCTGGGGGTTCTGCTCGAGTCACTACAGGGCCAAAGAGACCTCATCGAGGCGTGTGTCCAGGACCTAATATTCCTCTCAAGGGAAGTCAGGGATCACGGGTTTCCATTCCAGACTCCCCCGGGGTGTCAGGACTCGCCTGGAGGGGAAGCAAAGACTCCGCTTTCCTCTCAAGTCGCGACACGGATCTCTTGGAGCCCACTGAGTGGACTCAAGGGTGTCGAGCCTCCTCTTCAGTTTGGAGAGAGGACTCGGGATTGCTCTCCAGGCCAGGCAAGAAAGAAGGCCCTCATCTCGCGATGACGGGGGCGTCTCATGGGTTTCCTCAGGCTGCTGCGCCCATGGGGGTTTTCTCACGAGGCACGATGAGGACCTCAGGGAGCCTCTCGTGCGGCGCCAGGCAAGTCAGGTCTCCATGCGCATGGCGAGGGGGAGCTGGTCATCACTCTCGAGTCATGGGAAACGGCTAGGTCCTCAAGAGGCGTTGAAGAAGGACTCTCGAGATCTTTCTCGGGTTGCGGCGGGAAACCCTTGTTTCCCTCGACTTCTGCAGGGGACCTTAGGGAACTTCCCACGGTGCTTCTGAGAGGTGAGGGATGCTGTGCAGTTGGCAGGGCCTCTCGGGACTCTGCTGGGTTCGGCGCAATGGAAGAGGGCCTCATCTCGAGGGGAGGCAGGAACCTCAGACTTCCTCTCGGATTCGGACTCCAACTGCACGGTCCCTGCAGTGTTGGGACAGGAGAGTCATGCCTCGTCTTGTCTGAGGAATGGAATTCTGGTTGCCTCTCGAGTTGTTCCGGGAGTCTCAGGCCCCTTGTCGAGCTGTGTGTAGACCCTGCGGGTTTTTCCGGATGATGCACGGGGGTGTCAGTGCCCCTTCGTGTTGTGCCTTCACCCACAGGGTTGCCTTCGAAGAGGTGTCCGGGCATCGGGTTCTTATCAAGAGCGGACCGGAAAATCGGAGTCGTTCGGCACGTGGCACCTCACATGTGGCTAGTCTCGAATTTCTTCCTGAGACCGGACTCATCCTGAGGTGCGCCAGGAAGGCCGGGAACCCCTTCCAGACAAAGCAGGGGAATCGACTCTCCTGTCGCAATCAGGAGGGGAGACGGGGCTCTGATGAAGTGGTGCCGGGACCCTCGGTGTTCCCCTCGAGGGAACCCAGCGTGTCGGGGAACTTTTGCAGTCGCATCAAGGGTGTCAAGTACCGTGTCGCCCTTCAGGGCGGAACATGGGACTTCCCTGGAGACACCGGGAACTTCGGTGTTCCCCTTGAGTGAGACCGGTATGTTGGGGAAATTTGGGGTCACATCAAGGGTGCCAAGTAGCATTTCGAACTTTAAGATGGAACGTGGGACTTCTCTTGAGACTCTAGCTGGCAAGGGCCTCATATTGCGATGAAGGGGGAACCACATGGTTTTTAAGACTTGAGGCTGAATTCTCGAATTACGATGGGAAATTCAGACTTCCTCTTGTGTTGACCGTGGGAAGACCAATCTTCCATTCAAATTGTGAGGGAGAGATGAAAGTTGCTCGAGTCACTGTAGGGCAAAATAGACCTCATCTAGGCTTGTGTCTAGGACATAATGTTCCACTCCAGGGGTGACAGGGATCTCGGGGTTGCATTCCAAACTCACCCGGGGAGTCAGGCCTCGTCTCCAGGGAAGCAAAGGACTCCGCTCTCCTCTCGAGTCGCACCGGGTATTTCTTGGACCCAACTGAGTGGCCTAAAGGGAGTCAATACTCCTGTGAAGTTTGGAGAGAGGACCAGGAATTGCTCTCCAGGTCAGGCAGGAAAAGAAGGCCCCCATCTCTCCTTGACGGGGGCATCTTGTGGTTTTTCTCGAACTGCGGCGCCAGTGTGGGTTTTCTCACGACGTACGATGGGGTACTCAGGGAGCCTCTTGTGTGGTACTAGGGAAGTCAGTTTTCCTGCTCGTGGCGAGGGGAACGCGTCCTTGCTCTGGAGTCATGGTAGGGGAATCGGGCATCAAGAGACGTTGAAAAAGGACTCTCCAAGTCTTTCTCGGGTTACTTCAGGAAACTCTGGGTTCCCTCGACTTGTGCCAGTGACCTCAGGTAGCTTCTCACGGAGCCTCTGAGAATTCAGGACTACTGTGGTGTTGGGAGGGGCCTCTCGGGACACCACTGAGTTTGGTTCAATGGAAGAGGGCCTCTTCTCTAGTTGAGGCAGGAACCTCAGGGTTCCTCTCCATTTCTGACTCCAATTGCAGGGTCCCTGAAGAGTTGGGACAGGAGAGTAAGGCCTCGTCTTGTGTGAAGGAATGCAACTTCACTTGCCTCTCGAGTTGTTCACGAGGTGACAGTCCACATTTGGAGCTGTGAGTGGAATCTGCGGGTTTTTCCAGACGATGCATGGGGATGTCAGTGTTCCTTCGTGTTGTGCCTTCATCCACAGGGTTGCCTTCGAAGAGATGTCCGGGCGTCAGGTTCTTATCTAGAGTGGACCGGGAATTCGGGATCTTTCAGCATATGGCACCAACCATGAGGCTACTTTTCGAATTTCCTCATGAGACCGGCCTCATCCGGAGGTTCGCGGGGAACGTCGGGAACACCTTGCAGACAAAACATGGGAATCGACCCTTCTGTCGCGATCAGGAGGGGTGAAGGGGCTCAAAGGAAGTGGTGCCGTGAACTTTGGTGTTTCCCTCGAGTGAGACCGGTATGTCAGGGAACTTTGGGGGTCGCATCAAGGGTGCCAAGTACCGTTTTGTACTTCAGGATGGAACGTGGGACTTCTCTTGATACGCTGTAGCGGCCAAGGGCCTCATCTTGCGATGACGGAGGAGCCACGTGGTTTTTCTCGAGTTGCGGCGGGATTCTCGAGTTACGACGGGGATTTCAGGCTTCCTCTTGTGTTGGGCCAGGGAAGTCCAATCATCCATTCGAGTTGCGAGGGAGAGCTGGGGGTTGCGCTCGAGTCACTGCAGGGCAAAGGAGACCTCATCTAGGCTTGTGTCCAGGACCTAATGTTCCTCTCCAAGGGCCACAGGGATCTCAGGTTTGCATTCCAGACTCCCCCAGGGAATCAGGCCTCATGTCGAAGGGAAGCAAAGGACTCCGCTCTCCTTTCGAGTCGCGACGGGCACCTCTTGGAGCCCACTTTGTGGCCTAAAGGGAGTCAAGCCTCCTGTGAAGTTTGGAGAGAGGACTTGGGACTGCTCTCCAGGCCATGCAGGAAAAGATGGCCCTCATCTCGCGATGACGGAGGGATCTTGTGGGTTTTCTCGAGCTGCGGCGCCAGTGTGGGGTTTCACACGAGGTACGACGGGGAGCTCAGGGAGCCTCTCGTGTGGCGCCACTGAAGTCAGGTCTCCATGTGCGGGGCGAGGGGGAGCGCATTATTGCTCTCGAGCTATGGTAGGGGAATCTGACCTCAAGACACATTGAAGAAGGACTCTCGAGGTCTTTCTTCGGTTGTGGCAGGAAACCCTTATTTCCCTCGACGTTTGCCGGTGGCCTCAAGGAGCTTCTCAGAATGCCTATGAGAAGTCAGGGATACTGTGGAGATGGGAGGGGACTCTCGGGACTCCACTGGGTTTGTTTTAATGGAAGAGGGCCTCATCTCGGGTTGAGGCAGGAACCTCAGGTTTCCTCTCCATTTCTGACTCAGATCGAAGCGTGCCTGCAGAGTTGGGATTGGATACTCAGGCCTCGTCTTGTCTGAGGAAGGGGACTCCGCTTTCCTCTCTCATTGTTTAAGGGGTGACAGGCCAGTTGTGGAGCTGTATGTGGATCCTGCGGGGTTTTCCGGACGATGAACAGGGTTGCCAGTGCCCCCTCGTGTAGTGCCTTCATCCACAGGGTTGCCTTAGAAGAGGTGTCCGGGCATCGGGTTCTTATCAAGAGCAAGACCGAGAAATCAGGGTCTTTCGGCACGTGGCACCAACACGAGGCTACGTCTCGAATTTCTTCGTGAGACTGGCCTCATCCTGAGGTGCGCCATGAAGGTCGGGAACCCCTTCTTTGTCTAGAAGGGGTTCCCGACCTTCCTGCCGTGATCAGGAGCGGAGAAGGGGCTCAAATGAAGTGATGCCAGGAACTTCGGTGTTCCCTTGGAGTGAGACCGGTATATTGGGGAACTTTTGGGGTCGCATCAAGGGTGCCAAGTAGCATCTCGAACTTTATGACGAAACATGGGACTTCTCTTGAGACTCTGTAGCGGGCAAAGGCCTCATATTGCGATGAATGGGGAACCACGTGGTTTTTAAGAGTTGCGGTGGGATTCTCGAGTTACAACGGGAAATTCAGAGTTCCTCTTGTGTTGGCCCAATGAAGACCAATCTTCCATTCGAATTGCGAGGGAGAGATGGGTGTTGCTCTCGAGTCACTGTAGGGCAAAATAGACCTCATCTAGGCTTTTGTCCAGGACATAATGTTCCTCTCCAGGGACAACAGGGATCTCGGGGTTGCATTCCAGACTCACCCGAGGTAAGGCCTCGTCTCGAGGGGAAACAAAGTACTCTGCTCTCCTCTCAAGACGCGACAGGTATCTCTTGGAGCCCATTGAGTGGCCTAAAGGGAGTAAAGCCTCCTGTGAAGTTTGGAGAAAAGACCAGGGATTGCTCTCCAGGTCAGGCAGGAAAAGAAGTCCCCAATCTCGCGATGACGGTGGGTTTTCCCGAGCTGCGGCGCCAGTGTGGGGTTTCTCACGAGGTATGACGGGGAGCTCAGGGAGCCTCTCATGTGGCGCCAGGGAAGTCAGGTGTCCATGCGCATGGTGAGGGGGAGCGTGTCATTGCTCTCGAGTCATGGTAGGGGAATCCGTCCTCAAGACGCGTTGAAGAAGGACTCTTGAGGTCTTTCTCGGGTTGCGGCAGGATACCCTGTGTTCCCTCGACTTGTGCCGGTGACCTCAGGGAGTTGCTCAGGGTGCCTCTGAGAAGACACTGATACTGTGGAGTTGGGAGGGGCCTCTCGGGACTCCACTGGGTGTGGTATAATACAAGAGGGCCTCATCTCGTGTTGAGGAAGGAACCTCAGGGTTCCTCTCCATTTCAGACTCCGATCTCAGGATTCCTGCAGAGTTGGGACAGGAGAGTCAGGCCTCGTATTCTGTGGAGAAATGAAACTTAGCTTGCCTCTCGAGTTGTTCACGAGGTAACAGGTCACTTGTCGAGCTGTATGTGGAACCTGCAGAATTTTCCAAAAGATGCACGGGTGTTCAGGGTCCCTCCTTGTTGTGCCTTCATCCTACGGGATGCATTCCAAGACGTGTACGGGCATCGGGTTCTTATTAATAGCTGACCGGGAAATGGGGTCTTTCCGCATGTGGCACCACCCACGAGGCTACATCTCCAATTTCCTCGTGAGACCGGCCTCCTCCTGATGTGCGCTGGGAAGATCGGTAACCCCTTCCACACAAAGCAGGAGAAAAGACACTCCTGTTGCAATCAGGAGGGGAGAAGGGGCTCAAATGATGTGGTGCGGGGAACATGGGTGTTACCCTCGAGTGAGGCCTGTATGTTGGGGAACTTTGGGGGTGCCATCATGGGTGCCAAGTACCGTTTTGCACTTCAGTAGGAACGTGGGACTTCTTTTGAGACGCTGTGGCGGGCAAGGGCCTCATGCTGCGAAGACGATGGAACCACGTGGTTTTTCTCGAGTTGCGGCGGGATTCTCGAGTTACGACGTGGATTTCAGGCTTCCTCTTGTGTTGGCCCTGGAAGCCCAAACTTCCCTTCGAGTTGCGAGGGAAAGCTGGATGTTGTGCTCGAACCACTGCAAGGCCAAAGAGACCTCATCTAGGCGTGTGTCCAGGACCTAATAGTCCTCTCAAGGGAAGACAAGGATCTCGGGATTGCACTCCAGACTCCCCCGGGGAGTCAGGCCTCGCCTCGAGGGGAAGCAAAGGACTGCGCTCTCCTCTAGAGCCCCGACGCGGATCTCTTGGAGCCCACTGAGTCGCCTCAAGGGAATCCATCCTACTCTTCAGTTTGGAGAGAGGACTCGGGATTGCACTCCAGGCCAGGCAGGAAAAGAAGGCCCTCAGCTCTCGAGGACGGGGGCGTCTCAGGGGTTTCCTCGAGCTGCGGCGCCCGTGGGGGTTTTCTCCCGAGGCACGACGAGGATCTCAGGGAGCCTCTCGTGCGGCGCCAGGGAAGTCAGGTCTCCATGCGCGTGGCGAGGGGGAGCGCATCATTGCTCTCTAGTCCAGAGAGGGGACAAGGACCTCAAGACACTTTGAAGAAGGACTATCGAGGTCTTTCTCGAGTGGCGGCGGGAAACCCTTATTTCCCTCGACTTCTGCCGGGGACCTGAGGGAACTTCCCAGGGTGCCTCTGAGAGGTGAGGGATGCTGTGGAGTTAGCGGGGTCTCTCGGGACTCCGCTGGGGTTTGCGCAATGGAAGAGGGCCTCATCTCGAGGGAAGGCAGGAACATCAGGCTTCCTCTCTGTTTCTGACTCCGACCCTCCGACTTCAGGGTCCCTGCAGAGTTGGGAGCGGAGAGTCAGGCCTCGTCTTGTCTGAGGAAGGGAACCCCGCTGGCCTCTCGAGTTGCTCAGGGGGTCTCAGGCCCCTCGTCGAGCTGTGTGTGGAACCCGCGGGTTTTTGCGGACGATGCACGGGGGTGGCAGTGCCCCTTCGTGTTGTGCCTTCACCCACAGGGTTGCCTTCAAAGAGGGGTCCGGGCCTCGGGTCGTTCTCAAGGGCGGACCGGGGAATCGGGGGCGTTCGGCATGTGTCACCACCCACGTGGCTCGTCTCGAATTTCCTCGTGAGACCGGCCTCATCCTGATGAGCGCCGGGAAGGCCGGGAACCCCTTCCAGACCACGCAGGGGAATCGCCTCTCCTGTCGCGATCAGGAGGGGAGAAGGGGCTTAGAGGAAGCGGTGCCGGGACCCTCGGTGTTCCCCTCGGGGGAACCCGGCGTGTCGGGGGACTTTTGGGGGTCGCAGGAAGGCTGTCAGGGACCGTTTCGCCCTTCAGGGCGGTACAGGGGACTTCCCTTGAGACGCCGTGGCGGGCAAGGGCCTCCTCTTGCCAAGAGGTGGGAACCACGTGGTTTTTCTCGAGTTGCGGCGGGATTCTCGAGTTACGACGTGGATCTCAGCCTTCCCCTTGGGTTGGCCCTGGGAAGCCCAATCTTCCCCTCGGGTTGCGAGGGAAAGCTGGGGGTTGCGCTCGAGTCACTGCAGGGCCGAAGAGACCTCACCTAGGCGTGTGTCTGGGACCTAATATTCCTCTCCAGGAAAGGCAGGGATCTCGGGGTTGCATTCCAGGCTCCCCCGGGGAGTCAGGCCTCGTCTCGAGGGGAAGCCAAGGACTCCGCTCTCCTCTCGAGTCGCGTCGCGGGTCTCTTGGAGCCCCCTGAGCGGCCTCAAGGGAGTCCAGCCTCCTCTTCCGTTTGGAGAGAGGACCCGGGATTGCTCTCCAGGCCATGCAGGAAAAGAACGCCCTCAGCTCGCGAGGACGGGGGCGTCTCAGGGGTTTCCTCGAGCTGCGGCGCCCGTGGGGGTTTTCTCCCGAGGCACGACGAGGATCTCAGGGAGCCTCTCGTGCGGTGCCAGGGAAGTCAGGTCTCCATGCGCGTGGCCAGGGGGAGCGCGTCCTGGCTCTCGAGTCACGGGAGGGGACTAGGGCCTCGAGACGCGTTGAAGAAGGACTCTCGAGGTCTTTCTCGGGGGGCGGCGGGAAACCCTCGTGTCCCTCGCCTTCTGCTGGGGACCTTAGGGAACGTCCCAGGGTGCCTCTGAGAGGCGAGGGATCCTGTGGAGGTGGCGGGGCCCCTCGGGACTCCGCTGGGTCTGGCGCAACGGAAGAGGGCCTCACCTCGAGGGGAGGCAGGAACCTCAGGCTTCCTCTCCGTTTCGGACTCCGACCGCAGGGTCCCTGCAGAGTTGGGACAGGAGAGTCAGGCCTCGTCTTGTCCGAGGAAGGGAACCCCGCTGGCCTCTCGAGTTGCTCAGGGGGTCTCAGGCCCCTCGTCGAGCTGTGTGTGGAACCCGCGGGTCTTTGCGGACGATGCACGGGGGTGGCAGTGCCCCTTCGTCTTGTGACTTCCCCCACAGGGTTGCCTTCGAAGAGGGGTCCGGGCCTCGGGTCCTTCTCAAGGGCGGACCGGGGAATCGGGGGCGTTCGGCATGTGGCCCCACCCACGTGGCTCGTCTCGAATTTCCTCGTGAGACCGGCCTCATCCTGAGGTGCGCCGGGAAGGCCGGGAACCCCTTCCAGACCACGCAGGGGAATCGCCTCTCCTGTCGCGATCAGGAGGGGAGAAGGGGCTCAGAGGAAGCGGTGCCGGGACCCTCGGTGTTCCCCTCGAGGGAACCCGGCGTGTCGGGGGACTTTTGGGGGTCGCAGGAAGGCTGTCAGGGACCGTTTCGCCCTTCAGGGTGGAACAGGGGACTTCCCTTGAGACGCCGTGGCGGGCAAGGGCCTCATCTTGCCAAGAGGTGGGAACCACGTGGCTTTTCTCGAGTTGCGGCGGGATTCTCGAGTTACGACGGGGATCTCAGCCTTCCCCTTGGGTTGGCCCTGGGAAGCTCAATCTTCCCCTCGGGTTGCGAGGGAAAGCTGGGGGTTGCGCTCGAGTCATGCAGGGCCGAAGAGACCTCACCTAGGCGTGTGTCCGGGACCTAATATTCCTCTCCAGGGAAGGCAGGGATCTCGGGGTTGCATTCCAGGCTCCCCCGGGGAGTCAGGCCTCGTCTCGAGGGGAAGCCAAGGACTCCGCTCTCCTCTCGAGTTGCGACGCGGGTCTCTTGGAGCCCCCTGAGCGGCCTCAAGGGAGTCCAGCCACCTCTTCCGTTTGGAGAGGGGACCCGGGATTGCTCTCCAGGCCATGCAGGAAGAGAAGGCCCTCAGCTCGCGAGGACGGGGGCGTCTCAGGGGTTTCCTCGAGCTGCGGCGCCCGTGGGGGTTTTCTCCCGAGGCACGAGGAGGATCTCAGGGAGCCTCTCGTGCGGCGCCAGGGAAGTCAGGTCTCCATGCGCGTGGCGAGGGGGAGCGCGTCCTGGCTCTCGAGTCACGGGAGGGGACTAGGGCCTCGAGACGCGTTGAAGAAGGACTCTCGAGGTCTTTGTCGGGGGGCGGCGGGAAACCCTCGTGTCCCTCGCCTTCTGCCGGTGACCTTAGGGAACTTCCCAGGGTGCCTCTGAGAGGCGAGGGATGCTGAGGAGGTGGCGGGGCCCCTCGGGACTCCGCTGGGTCTAGCGCAACGGACGAGGGCCTCACCTCGAGGGGAGGCAGGAACCTCAGGCTTCCTCTCCGTTTCGGACTCCGACCGCAGGGTCCCTGCAGAGTTGGGACAGGAGAGTCAGGCCTCGTCTTGTCTGAGGAAGGGAACCCCGCTGGCCTCTCGAGTTGCTCAGGGGGTATCAGGCCCCTCGTCGAGCTGTGTGTGGAACCCGCGGGTCTTTGCGGA
The DNA here is from genome assembly GCF_029407905.1 of Bubalus kerabau. Classification (NCBI taxonomy): domain Eukaryota; kingdom Metazoa; phylum Chordata; class Mammalia; order Artiodactyla; family Bovidae; genus Bubalus; species Bubalus kerabau. Next base: position 243,406 of record NW_026577936.1, read on the forward strand.
CGATGCACGGGGGTGGCAGTGCCCCTTCGTGTTGTGCCTTCCCCCACAGGGTTGCCTTCGAAGAGGGGTCCGGGCCTCGGGTCCTTCTCAAGGGCGGACCGGGGAATCGGGGGCGTTCGGCATGTGGCCCCACCCACGTGGCTCGTCTCGAATTTCCTCGTGAGACCGGCCTCCTTCTGAGGTGCGCCGGGAAGGCCGGGAACCCCTTCCAGACCACGCAGGGGAATCGCCTCTCCTGTCGCGATCAGGAGGGGAGAAGGGGCTCAGAGGAAGCGGTGCCGGGACCCTCGGTGTTCCCCTCGAGGGAACCCGGCGTGTCGGGGGACTTTTGGGGGTCGCAGGAAGGCTGTCAGGGACCGTTTCGCCCTTCAGGGCGGAACAAGGGACTTCCCTTGAGACGCCGTGGCGGCCAAGGGCCTCATCTTGCCAAGAGGTGGGAACCACGTGGTTTTTCTCGAGTTGCGGCGGGATTCTCGAGTTACGACGGGGATCTCAGGCTTCCCCTTGGGTTGGCCCTGGGAAGCCCAATCTTCCCCTCGGGTTGCGAGGGAAAGCTGGGGGTTCCGCTCGAGTCACCGCAGGGCCGAAGAGACCTCACCTAGGCGTGTGTCCGGGACCTAATATTCCTCTCCAGGGAAGGCAGGGATCTCGGGGTTGCATTCCAGGCTCCCCCGGGGAGTCAGGCCTCGTCTCGAGGGGAAGCCAAGGACTCCGCTCTCCTCTCGAGTCGCGACGCGGGTCTCTTGGAGCCCCCTGAGCGGCCTCAAGGGAGTCCAGCCTCCTCTTCCGTTTGGAGAGAGGACCCGGGATTGCTCTCCAGGCCATGCAGGAAGAGAAGGCCCTCAGCTCGCGAGGACGAGGGCGTCTCAGGGGTTTCCTCGAGCTGCGGCGCCCGTGGGGGTTTTCTCCCGAGGCACGACGAGGATCTCAGGGAGCCTCTCGTGCGGCGCCAGGGAAGTCAGGTCTCCATGCGCGTGGCGAAGGGGAGCGCGTCCTGGCTCTCGAGTCACGGCAGGGGACTACGGCCTCGAGATGCGTTGAAGAAGGACTCTCGAGGTCTTTCTCGGGGGGCGGCGGGAAACCCTCGTGTCCCTCGTCTTCTGCCAGGGACCTCAGGGAACTTCCCAGGGTGCCTCTAAGAGGCGAGGGATCCTGTGGAGGTGGCGGGGCCCCTCGGGACTCCGCTGGGTCTGGCGCAACGGAAGAGGGCCTCACCTCGAGGGGAGGCAGGAACCTCAGGCTTCCTCTCCGTTTCGGACTCCGACCGCAGGGGCCCTGCAGAGTTGGGACAGGAGAGTCAGGCCTCGTCTTGTCTGAGGAAGGGAACCCCGCTGGCCTCTCGAGTTGCTCAGGGGATCTCAGGCCCCTCGTCGAGCTGTGTGTGGAACCCGCGGGTCTTTGCGGACGATGCACGGGGGTGGCAGTGCCCCTTCGTGTTGTGCCTTCCCCCACAGGGTTGCCTTCGAAGAGGGGTCCGGGCCTCGGGTCCTTCTCCAGGGCGGACCGGGGAATCGGGGGCGTTCGGCATGTGGCCCCACCCACGTGGCTCGTCTCGAATTTCCTCGTGAGACCGGCCTCATCCTGAGGTGCGCCGGGAAGGCCGGGAACCCCTTCCAGACCACGCAGGGGAATCGCCTCTCCTGTCGCGATCAGGAGGGGAGAAGGGGCTCAGAGGAAGCGGTGCCGGGACCCTCGGTGTTCCCCTCGAGGGAACCCGGTGTGTCGGGGGACTTTTGGGGGTCGCAGGAAGGCTGTCAGGGACCGTTTCGCCCTTCAGGGCGGAACAGGGGACTTCCCTTGAGACGCCGTGGCGGGCAAAGGGCCTCATCTTGCAAAGAGGTGGGAACCACGTGGTTTTTCTCGAGTTGCGGCGGGATTCTCGAGTTACGACGGGGATCTCAGCCTTCCCCTTGGGTTGGCCCTGGGAAGCCCAATCTTCCCCTCGGGTTGCGAGGGAAAGCTGGGGGTTGCGCTCGAGTCACCGCAGGGCTGAAGAGACCTCACCTAGGCGTGTGTCCGGGACCTAATATTCCACTCCAGGGAAGGCAGGGATCTCGGGGTTGCATTCCAGGCTCCCCCGGGGAGTCAGGCCTCGTCTCGAGGGGAAGCCAAGGACTCAGCTCTCCTCTCGAGTCGCGACGCGGGTCTCTTGGAGCCCCCTGAGCGGCCTCAAGGGAGTCCAGCCTCCTCTTCCGTTTGGAGAGAGGACCCGGGCTTGCTCTCCAGGCCATGCAGGAAAAGAAGGCCCTCAGCTCGCGAGGACGGGGGCGTCTAAGGGGTTTCCTCGAGCTGCGGCGCCCGTGGGGGTTTTCTCCCGAGGCACGATGAGGATCTCAGGGAGCCTCTCGTGCGGCGCCAGGGAAGTCAGGTCTCCATGCGCGTGGCGAGGGGGAGCGCGTCCTGGCTCTCGAGTCACGGCAGGGGACTAGGGCCTCCAGACGCGTTGAAGAAGGACTCTCGAGGTCTTTCTCGGGGGGCGGCGGGAAACCCTCGTTTCCCTCGCCTTCTGCCGGGGACCTTAGGGAACTTCCCAGGGTGCCTCTGAGAGGCGAGGGATCCTGTGGAGGTGGCGGGGCCCCTCGGGACTCCGCTGGGTCTGGCGCAACGGAAGAGGGCCTCACCTCGAGGGGAGGCAGGAACCTCAGGCTTCCTCTCCGTTTCGGACTCCGACCGCAGGGGCCCTGCAGAGTCGGGACAGGAGAGTCAGGCCTCGTCTTGTCTGAGGAAGGGAACCCCGCTGGCCTCTCGAGTTGCTCAGGGGGTCTCAGGCCCCTCGTCGAGCTGTGTGTGGAACCCGCGGGTCTTTGCGGACGATGCACGGGGGTGGCAGTGCCCCTTCGTGTTGTGCCTTCACCCACAGAGTTGCCTTCGAAGAGGGGTCCGGGCCTCGGGTCCTTCTCAAGGGCGGACCGGGGAATCGGGGGCGTTCGGAATGTGGCACCACCCACGTGGCTCGCTCGAATTTCCTCGTGAGACCGACCTCATCCTGAGGTGCGCCGGGAAGGCCGGGAACCCCTTCCAGACCACGCAGGGGAATCGCCTCTCCTGTCGCGATCAGGAGGGGAGAAGGGGCTCAGAGGGGGCGGTGCCGGGACCCTCGGTGTTCCCCTCGAGGGAACCCGGCGTGTCGGGGGACTTTTGGGGGTCGCAGGAAGGCTGTCAGGGACCATTTCGCCTTTCAGGGCCGAACAGGGGACTTCCCTTGAGACGCCGTCGCGGGCAAGGGCCTCATCTTGCCAAGAGGTGGGAACCACGTGGGTTTTCTCGAGTTGCGGTGGGATTCTCGAGTTACGACGGGGATCTCAGCCTTCCCCTTGGGTAGGCCCTGGGAAGCCCAGTCTTCCCCTCGGGTTGCGAGGGAAAGCTGGGGGTTGCGCTCGAGTCACTGCAGGGCCGAAGAGACCTCACCTAGGCGTGTGTCCGGGACCTAATATTCCTCTCCAGGGAAGGCAGGGATCTCAGGGTTGCATTGCAGGCTCCCCCGGGGAGTCAGGCCTCGTCTCGAGGGGAAGCCAAGGACTCCGCTCTCCTCTCGAGTCGCGACGCGGGTCTCTTGGAGCCCCCTGAGCGGCCTCAAGGGAGTCCAGCCTCCTCTTCCGTTTGGAGAGAGGACCCGGGCTTGCTCTCCAGGCCATGCAGGAAAAGAAGGCCCTCAGCTCGCGAGGACGGGGGCGTCTCAGGGTTTTCCTCGAGCTGTGGTGCCCGTGGGGGTTTTCTCCCGAGGCACGACGAGGATCTCAAGGAGCCTCTCGTGCGGCGCCAGGGAAGTCAGGTCTCCATGCGCGTGGCGAGGGGGAGCGCGTCCTGGCTCTCGAGTCAAGGCAGGGGACTAGGGCCTCGAGACGCGTTGAAGAAGGACTCTCGAGGTCTTTCTCGGGGGGCGGCGGGAAACCCTCGTGTCCCTCGCCTTCTGCCGGGGACCTTAGGGAACTTCCCAGGGTGCCTCTGAGAGGCGAGGGATCCTGTGGAGGTGGCGGGGCCCCTCGGGACTCCGCTGGGTCTGGCGCAACGGAAGAGGGCCTCACCTCGAGGGGAGGCAGGAACCTCAGGCTTCCTCTCCGTTTCGGACTCCGACCGCAGGGTCCCTGCAGAGTTGGGACAGGAGAGTCAGGCCTCGTCTTGTCTGAGGAAGGGAACCCCGCTGGCCTCTCGAGTTGCTCAGGGGGTCTCAGGCCCCTCGTCGAGCTGTGTGTGGAACCCGCGGGTCTTTGCGGACGATGCACGGGGGTGGCAGTGCCCCTTCGTGTTGTGCCTTCACCCACAGGGTTGCCTTCGAAGAGGGGTCCGGGCCTCGGGTCCTTCGCAAGGGCGGACCGGGGAATCGGGGGCGTTCGGCATGTGGCCCCACCCACGTGGCTCGCCTCGAATTTCCTCGTGAGACCGGCCTCCTCCTGAGGTGCGCCGGGAAGTCCGGGAACCCCTTCCAGACCACGCAGGGGAATCGCCTCTCCTGTCGCGATCAGGAGGGGAGAAGGGGCTCAGAGGGAGCGGTGCCGGGACCCTCGGTGTTCCCCTCGAGGGAACCCGGCGTGTCGGGGGACTGTTCGGGGTCGCAGGAAGGCTGTCAGGGACCGTTTCGCCCTTCAGGGTGGAACAGGGGACTTCCCTTGAGACGCCGTGGCGGGCAAGGGCCTCATCTTGCCAAGAGGTGGGAACCACGTGGTTTTTCTCGAGTTGCGGCGGGATTCTCGTGTTACGACGGGGGATTTCAGGCTTCCTCTTTTGTCGGCCCTGGGTAGCCCAATCTTCTATTCTACTGGCGAGGGAAAGCTGGGGGTTGCGCTCGAGTCATTGCAGGGTCAAAGAGACCTCATCTATGCGTGTGTCCAGGACCTAATGCTCCTCTCCAGGGAAGACAAGGATCTCGGGGTTGCATCCCATGCTCCCCCGGGGAGTCAGGCCTCGCCTCGAGGGGAAGCAAAGGACTCCGCTCTCCTTCCGAGTCACGGCGCGGATATCTTGGTGCCCCCTGAGTGGCCTCTAGGGAGTCCAGCCTCTTCTTCACTTTTGAGAGAGGACTCGTGATTGCTCTCCAGGCCAGGCAGGAAAAGAAGGCCCTCACCTCGCGAGGACGGGGGCATCTCAGGGGTTTCCTCGAGCTGCGGCACCCGTGGGGGTTTCCTCCCGAGGCACGACGAGGATCTCAGGGAGCCTCTCGTGCGGCTCCAGGGAAGTCATGTCTCCATGCACGTGGCGAGAAGGAGCGCGTCATTGTTCTCGAGTCATGGTAGGGTACTAGGGCCTCAAGATGCGTTGAAGAAGGACTCTCGATGTCTTTCTCGGGTTGCAGCGGGAAACCCTCTTTTCCCCCGACTTCTGCCGGGGACCTGAGGGAACTTCCCAGGGTGCCTCTGAGAGGTGAGGGACGCTGTGGAGTTGGCGGGGCCTCTCGGGACTCCACCGGGTTTGTCGCAATGGAAGAGGGCTTCCTCTCGAGTGGAGGCAGGAACCTCAGGCTTCCTCTCCAATTCTGACTCTGATCGTAGTGTCCCTGCAGAGCGGGACAGGAGAGTCAGGCTATGTCTTTTCGGAGGAATGGAACTCCGCTTGCCTATCAAGTTGTTCATGGGGTTTCAGGCCCCTTGTCAAACTGTGTGTGGAATCTGCAGGTTTTTCCAGACGATGCATGGGGGTGTCAGTGACCCTACGTTTTGTGTCTTCATCCACAGGGTTGCCTTCGAAGAGGTGTCCGGGCATCGTGTTCTTATGAAGAGCGGCCTGGGAAATCGGGGTCGTTCAGCATTTGGCACCACCCACGTGGCTAGTCTCGAATTTCCTCATGAAACCGGCCTCATCCTGAGGTGTGCCGCGAAGGTCATGAAACCCTTCCAGACAAAGCAGAGGAATCGACCCTCCTGTGGCGATCAGGAGGGGAGAAGTGGCTCAGATGAAGTGCTGCTGGGAACCTCGGTGTTTCCCTCAAGTGAGACAGGTATGTCGGGTAACTTTTGGGGTCGCATAACGCGTTCTAAGTACCGTTTCGCTCTTCAAATTGGAACGTGGGACTTCTCTTGGGGTGCTCCAGCGGGCAAGGGCCTCATCTTGGAATGACTAGGGAACCACTTGGTTTTTCTCGAGTTGCGGTGGGATATTTGAGTTACCACAGGGAATTCATGCTTCCTCTTGTGTTGGCCACAAAAGTCTTATCTTCCATTCGAGATTTGAGGAAGAGCTGGAGGTGCGCTCTAGTCACTGAAGGCAAAAGAGACCCCACCAAGGCTTGTGTGCAGGACCTAATGTTCATGTCAAGGGGCGACAGGAATCTCGGGGTTGCATTCCAGACTCACCCTGGAGTCAGGCCTCGTCTCGAGGGGAAGCAAAGGACTCTGCTCTCCTCTCGAGTCGGACGGGTATGTCTTGGAGCCCACTGAGTGACTTAAAGGGAGTCAAACCTCCTCTGGTGTTTGGAGGGAGGACACGGGATTGCTCTCCAGGCAATGCAGGAAATGAAGGCCCTCATCTCCCGATGACTGGGGCGTCTCGTAGGTTTTCTCGAGCTGTGGCGCTAGTGTGGGGTTTCTCAGGAAGTAAGACTGGGAGCTCAGTGAGCCTCTCATGTGGTGCCAGGGCAGTCAGGTCTCTATGCACGTGGTGAGAGGGAGCCCGTCATTGTTCTCGAGTCATGGTAGGGGAATTGGGCCTGAAAACGTGTTAAAGAAGGACTCTCGAGGTCTTTCTTGGGTTGCAGCAGGAAACCCTGGGTTCCATCGACTTGTGCCAGTGACCTCAGGAAGCTTCTCAGCGTGCCTCTGAGAAGTCAGGGTCACTGTGGAGTTGGGAGGGGCCTCTCGGAACTCCACTGGGTTTGGTGCAATGGAAGAGGGCCTCATGACAAGTTGAGGCAGGAACCACAGGGTTCCTCTCCTGGCTTCGAATGCACCGGATCTGACTCGGATCGCAGAGTCCCTGCAGAGTTGGGACAGGAGAGTCAGGCCTCGTCTTGTGTGGAGGAATGGAACTCCGCTTGACTCTCACGTTGTTCATGGGGTGACAGGCCACTTGTCGATTTGTATGTGGAACTTGCGGGTTTTTCTGGACGATGCACTGGGGTGTCACTGCCCCTTCGTGTTGTGCCTTGATCCACAGGATTGCCTTCGAGTTGGGTTCTGCCATCGGGTTCTTATCAAGAGCGGACCAGGGAATCGGGGTCTTTTGGCATGTCGCACCACCCACGAGGCTATGTCTCGAATTTCCTCGTGAGACTGGCCTCATCTTGATGTGCGCCAGGAAGGTCGGGAACGCCTTCCAGACAAAGCAGGGGAATCGAACCTCCTGTCGCGATCAAGAGGGGAGAAGAGTCTCAGATGAAGTGGTGCCAGGAACCTCGGTGTTCTCCTCAAGTGAGACTGGTATGTCGGGGAACTTTTGGGGTCGCATCAAGGGTTCCAAGTAACTTTTCGCTCTTCAATACGGAACGTGGGACTTCTCTTGAGACGCTGTAGCGGGCAAGGGCCTCATCTTTCGATGACGGGGGAACCACGTGGTTTCTCTTGAGTTGGGGTGGGATTCTCGAGTTACAACGGGGAATTCAGTCTTCCTCTTCAACTGGCCCAGGGAAGTCCAGTTTTCATTCGAATTGCGAGTTAGAACTGGGGATTCCTCTCGAGACACTGCAGGGCCAAATAGACCTCATCTAGGCTTGTGTCCAGGACCTAATGTTCCTCTGCTGGGGCGAAACCGATCTCAGCATTGCATTCTCGACTCACCCGGGGAGTCAGGCCTCGTCTCGAGGGGAAGCCAAGGACACCGCTCTCCTGTCAAGTCGCGACGGGTATATCTTGGAGCTCACTGTGTGGCCTAAAATGAGTCAAGCCTCCTGTGGAGTTTGGAGAGAGGACTCAGGATTGCTCTCCAGGCCATACAGCAAAAGAAGGCCCTCATCTCGTGAGGACTGGGGTGTCTCGTGGGTATTCTCGAGCTGCGGCTCCAGTGTGGTGTTGCTCACGAGGTATAATGGGGAGCTCAGGGAGCCTCTCCTGTGGCGCCAGGGAAGTCAGGTTTCTATGCGCGTGGCTGGGGGAGCGCGTCATTGCTCTCGAGTCATGGTAGGGGAATCGCACCTCAAGACGCGTTGAAGAAGGACTCTCGAGGTCTTTTACGGGTTGGGGCAGGAAACCCTTGGTTCCCTCGACTTGTGCCGGTGATCTCAGGAAGGTCTAAAGGTGCCTCTGAGAAGTCAGGGATACTGTGCAGTTGGGAGGGGTCTCTCGGGACCCCACTGGGTTCGGTGCAATGGAAGAGGGCCTCATCTCGAGTGGAGGCAGGAAACTCATGTTTCCTCTCCTGACTTCCCCTGGGCCAGATCTGACTCGGATCGCAGTTTCGCTGCAGAGTTCGAACAGGAGAGTCAGGCCTCGTCTTGTGTGGAGGAATGGAACTCTGCTTGCCTCTCCAGTTGTTCACGGGGTGACAGGTCACTTCTCGAGCTGTGTGTGGTACCTGCGGGTTTCTCCGGACGATACCCAGGGGTGTCAGTGCCCCTAAGTGTTGTGCCTTCATCAAAAGGGTTATCTTCAAAGAGGTGTCCGGGCATCAGGATCTTATCAAGAGCGGACCGGGAAATCGGGGTCTTTCGGCATGTGTCACCATCCACGTGGCTATGTCTCGAATATCCTCGTGAGACCGGCCTCATCCTGAGATGCACCGGGAAAGGCGGGAACCCCTTCAAGACAAAACAGGGGAATCGACCCTCCTGTCGCGATCAGGAGGGGAGAAGGGGCCCAGATGTAGTGGTGCCGGGAACCTCGGTGTTCTCCTCGAGTCAGACTGGTGTGTCGAGGAACTTTTGAGGTCGCATCAAGGGTGCCAATACCGTTTCTCACTTCAAGACGGAACGTGGGACTTCTCTTGAGACGCTGTAGGGGGCAAGGGCCTCATCTTGGGATGACGGGGGAACCACGTGGCGTTTCTCAAGTTGTGGCGGGATTCTCGAGTTTCGACGGGGAATACAGTCTTCCTCATGTGTTGGGCCAGGGAAGTCCTATCTTCCATTCGAGTTTAAAGGGAGAGCTGGGGATTGCTCTCGAGTCACTGCAGGGCAAAATAGACCTCATCTAGGCTTGTGTCCAGGACTTAATGTTCGTCCCTAGGGGCGACAGGGATCTTGGGGTTGCATACCAGACTCACCTGGGGAATCAGGCCTCGTCTCGAGGGGAAGCAAAGAACTCCGCTGTCCTTTTGAGTCGCGATGGGTATCTCTTGGAGCCCACTGTGTGCCCTAAAGGGAGTCAAGCCTCCTGTGGTGTTTGGATAGAGGACTCGGGATTCCTCTCCAGGCCATGCAGGAAAAGAAGGCCCTCATCTCGCGATGATGGCGGCGTCTCCTGGGTTTTCTAGACTGCTGCGCTAGTGCCGGGTTTCTGACGAGGTACGAGTGGGAGCTCAGGGAGCCTCTCGTGTGGCGCCAAGGAAGTCAGGTCCCCATGAGATGGCTAGGGGGAGCTCGTCATTGCTCTCGAGTTATAGTATGGTAATCGGGCCTCAAGACGGGTTGAAGAAGGACTCTCGAGGTCTTTCTCGGGTCACTGCATAAAACCCAGGGTTCCCTTGACTTGTGCCTGCGACCTCAGGGAGCTTCTCAGAGTGCCTCTGAGAAGTCAGGGATACTGTGCAGTTTGGAGGGGCCTCTCGAGACTCCTCTGCATTTGGTGGAATGTAAGAGGGACTCATCTCGAGTTGAAGCAGGAACCTCAGTGTTCCTCTCCATTTCTGACTCAGATCGCAAGGTCCCTGCATGTTGGTACAGGAGAGTCAGGCCTCGTCTTTTCTGGAGGATGGGACTCCTCTTGCCTCTCGAGTTGTTCTCGAGGTGACAGGCCACTTGTCGAGCTGTGTGTGTAACCTGCCCGTTTTTCCGGATGATGCACAGGTGTGTTAGTGCCCCTTCGTGTTGTACCTTCATACTCAAGGCTGCCTTCCAAGAGGTGTCCGAGCATCGGATTCTTATCAAGAGTGGACCGGGAAATTGGAGTCTTTCAGCAAGTGGCACCACCCACAAAGCTACGTATCGAATTTCCCCATGAGACCGGCCTCATCCTGAGTTGTGCAGGGAAGGTCGGGCCCCCTTGCAGACAAAGCAGGGGAATAGACCCACCGGTCACGATCAGGAGGGGAGAAGGGGCTTAAATGAAGTGGTGCCGGGAACCTCGGTGTTCCCCTTGAGTGAGACCGGCGTGTTGGGGGAATTTTGGGGTCGCATCAAGGGTGCCAAGTACCGTTTCGCATTTCAAGACGGAAACTGGGACATCTTTTGAAACGCTGTAGCGGGCAAGGGCCTCATCTTGCGATGACGGGAGAACCACGTGGTTTTGCTCGAGTTGCGGCGGGATTCTCGAGTTATGACCGGGAATTTAGGCTTCCTCTTGTTGGCCTTGAAATCCAATCTTCCATTCGGGTTGCGAGGGGGAGCTGGGGATTGCGCTAGAGTCACTGCAGGGCAAAAGAGACCTAATCTAGGCTTGTGTCCAGGATCTAACGTTGCTCTCCAGGGGCGACAGGGATCTCGGGTTTGCATTCCAGACTCATCCGGGGAGTCAGTTCTCACCTCGAGGGTAAGCAAAGAATTCTGCTCTCGTCTCGAGTCGCGATGGGTATCTCTTGGAGCCCACTGTGTGTACTAAAGGGAGTCAAGCCTCCTGTGGAGTTTGGAGAGAGGACTCGGGATTGGACTCCAGGCCATGCAGGAAAAGAAGGCCCTCATCTCGAGATGACGGTGGCGTCTCGTGGGTTTTTTCGAGCTGCGGCGCCAGTGTGGGGTGTCTCATGAAGTACCACGGGGATCTCAGGGAGCCTCTTGTGTGGCACCAGGAAAATCCAGTATTCCATTCGAGTTGCAAGTTAGAACTGGGGATTACTCTCCAGTCACTGCAGGGCAAAATAGACCTCATCTACGCTTGTGTCCAGGACCTAGTGTTCCACTACTGGGCCAACAGGGATCTCAGGGTTGCATTCTCGACTCACCCAGAGAATCAGGCCTCGTCTTGAGGGGAAAAAAAGGACTCCGCTCTCCTGTCAAGTCGCGACGGGTATCTCTTGGAGCCCACTGCGTGGCGGAAAGGGAGTGAAGCCTCCTATGGAGTTTGGAGAGATGACTCGGGATTGTTTTCCTGGCCATGCAGGAAAAAAGGCCCTCATCTCGCGATGACGGGGGCATCTCGTGGGTTTTCTCCAGCTGCGGCGCCAGTATCAGATTTCTCACGAGGTACAACGGGGAGCTCAGAGAGCCTCTCGTGTGGTGCTAGGGACGTCAGGTCTCCGTGCGTGTGGTGAAGGGGAGTGCGTGATTGCTCTCGAGTCATAGTAGGCGAATTGGGCCTCAAGACGCATTGAAGAAGGACTCTCGAGGTCTTTCTCGGGATGCGGCAGGGAACCCTGGGTTCCCTTGATTTGTGTCGGTGACCTCAGGCAACTTCTAAGGGTGCCTCTGAGAAGTCAGGGACACTGTGGATTTGGGAGGGGGGCCCTTCGTTACTCAACTGGGTTTGGTGCAATTGAAGAGGGCCTCATCTCGAATGGAGGCAGGAACCTCAGGGGTCCTCTCCATTTCTGACTCGGGTCGCAGGGTACCTGCAGAGTATGGAGAAGAGAGTCACGCCTCGTCTTCTGTGGAGGAATGGATTTCCCCTTGCCTTTCGAGTTGTTCACGGAGTGACAGGCCACTTGTTGAGCTGAGTGTGGAACCTGCGGGTTTTTCCGGACGATGCACGGGGGTGTCAGTGCCCCTTCGTGTTGTGCCTTCATCCACAGGGTTGCCTTCAAAGAGGTGTCCGGGCATCGGGTTCTTTTCAAGAGCGTACCAGAAAATTGGGGTCTTTCAGCATGTGGTACCACCCACGAGGCTACGTCTCGAATTTCCTCGGGAGACCGGCCTCATCCTGAGGTGCGCCGGGAAGGTCGGGAACCCCTTGCAGACAAAGCAGGGGAATCGACCCACCGCTCGCGATCAGAAGGGGAGAAGGGGCTCAGATGAAGTGGTGCCGGGAACCTCGGTGGTCCCCTCGGGTGAGACCGGTATGTCACGGCACTTTTGAGGTCGCATCAAGGGTGCCAAGTACAGTTTCGCACTTCAAGACGGAACGTGGGAATTCTCTGGAGATGCTCTAGCGGGCAAGGGCCTCATATTGCGATGACGAGGGAAACACGTGGTTTTTCTCGAGTTGAGGCGGGATTCTTGAGTTACAATGGGGAATTCAGGCTTCCTCTTGTGTTGGCCCAGGAAGTCCAATCTTCCATTCAACTTGTCAGAGAGAGCTGGGGGTTGCTCTCGAGTCACTTCAGGGCAAAGAGTCCTCATCTAGGCTTGGGTCCAGGACGTAATGTTCCTCTCCAGGGGCGACAGGGATATCGGGGTCGCATTCCAGTCTCACCCGGTGGGTCACGCCTCATCTCGAGAAGAAGCAAAGGACTCCACTATCCTCTCGAGTCGCGACGCGTAACTCTTGGAGCCCAATGAGTGGCCTAAAGGGAGTCAAGCGTCCTGTGTAGCTTGGACAGAAGGTTCACGCTTGATCTGCATACCATGCAGTTAAAGATGGCCCTCCTCTCGTGATGACGGGGGCGTCTCATGGGTTTTCTCGAGCTGCGGCGCCAGTGTGGGGTTTCTCACGAGATATGATGGGGAGTTCAGGGAGTCTCTCGTGCTGTGGCAGAGAAGCCTGACTCCATGCGTGTGGCCAGGCAGATCGCGTCATTGCTCTCGAGTCATGGGAGGGACTAGGGCCTCAAGAGGCATTTAAGAAGGACTCTCAAGGTCTTTCTTGGGTTGGGGCGGGAAACACTCGTTTCCCTCGACCTCTACAGGGGACCTTAGGGAACTTCCCAGGTGCCTCTGAGAGGTGAGGGATACTGAGGAGTTAGAGGGGCCTCTCGGGACTCCACTAGGTTTGACGAAATGAAAGAGGGCCTCATCTCAATTGGTGGCAGGAACCTCAGGCTTCCTCTCCATTTCTGACTCCGACCGCAGGGTCCCTGCAGAGTTGGGACAGGAGAGTCAGGCCTCGTCTTGACTGAGTAACGGAACTCTGCTTGCCTCTCGAGTCGTTCAGGGGGTCTCAGGGCCCTTGACAAGCTGTGTGTGGAACCTGCGGGTGTTTCCAGAAGATGCATGGGGGTGTCAGTGCCCCTTCGTTTTGTGCCTTCCCCCACAGGGTTGCCTTCAAAGAGGTGTCCGGGCATCGGGTTCATTTCAAGAGCGGACCGGGAAATCGGGGTCATTCTGCATGTGGCACCACGCACGTGGCTCATCTCGAATTTCCTCGTGAGACCAGCATCATCCTGAGGTGCGCCGGGAAGGCCGGGAACACCTTCCACACAAAGTAGGGGAATCGATTCTTCTGTCGCAATCAGGAGGGGAGATGGGGCTCAGATGAAGTGGTGCCGGGACCCTCGGTGTTCCACTCGAGGGAACCCGGCGTTTCAGGGAACTTTAGGGGTCGCATCAAGGGAGCCAAGTACCGTTTCCCACTTCAGGACGGAACATGGGACTTCCCTGGAGACGCTGTAGCGGGCAAGGGCCTCATCCTGTGAAGACGTTGGAACCACGTCGTTTTTCTCGAGTTGCATCGGGATTCTCGAAAACGACAGGAATTTCAGGCTTCCTCTTGGGTTGGCCCTGGGAAGCCCAATCTTCAGTTCGAGTTGTGATGGAAAGCTGGGGGTTCTGCTCGAGTCACTACAGGGCCAAAGAGACCTCATCGAGGCATGTGTCCAGGACCTAATATTCCTCTCAAGGGAAGACAGGGATCCCGGGTTTCCATTCCAGACTCCCCCGGGGATTCAGGACTCGCCTGGAGGGGAAGCAAAGGACTCCGCTTTCCTCTCAAGTCGCGACACGGATCTCTTGAAGCCCACTGAGTGGACTCAAGGGTGTCGAGCCTCCTCTTCAGTTTGGAGAGAGGACTCGGGATTGCTCTCCAGGCCAGGCAGGAAAAGAAGGCCCTCATTCGCGATGACGGGGGTGTCTCATGGGTTTCCTCAGGCTGCTGCACCCATGGTTGTTTTCTCACGAGGCACGACGAGGACCTCAGGGAGCCTCTTGTGCGGCGCCAGGGAAGTCAGGTCTCCATGCGCATGGCGAGGGGGAGCTGGTCATCACTCTCGAATCATGGGAACCGGCTAGGTCCTCAAGAGGCGTTGAAGAAGGACTCTCGAGGTCTTTCTCGGGTTGCGGCAGGAAACCCTCGTTTCCCTCGACTTCTGCAGGGGACCTTAGGGAACTTCCCACGGTGCCTCTGAGAGGTGAGGGATGCTGTGGAGTTGGCAGGGCCTCTCGGGACTCTTCTGGGTTCGGCGCAATGGAAGAGGGCCTCATCTCGAGGGGAGGCAGGAACCTCAGGCTTCCTCTCCGTTTCAGACTCCGAATGCATGGTCCCTGCAGTGTTGGGACAGGAGAGTCATGCCTCGTCTTGTCTGAGGAATGGAATTCTGGTTGCCTCTCGAGTTGTTCTGGGAGTCTCAGGCCCCTTGTCGAGCTGTGTGTAGACCCTGCGGGCTTTTCCGGATGATGCACGGGGGTGTCAGTGCCCCTTCGTGTTGTGCCTTCACCCACAGGGTTGCCTTCGAAGAGGTGTCCGGGCATCGGGTTCTTATCAAGAGCGGACAGGAAAATTGGAGTCGTTCGGCACGTGGCACCTCACACGTGGCTAGTCTCGAATTTCCTCCTGAGACCGGCCTCATCCTGAGGTGCGCCAGGAAGGCCGGGAACCCCTTCCAGACCACGCAGGGGAATCGACTCTCCTGTCGCGATCAGGAGGGGAGAAGGGGCTCAGATGAAGTGGTGCCGGGACCCTCGGTGTTCCCCTCGAGGGAACCCAGCGTTTCGGGGAACTTTTGCGGTCGCATCAAGGGTGTCAAGTACCGTTTCGCACTTAAGGACGGAACATGGGACTTCCCTGGAGACACCGGAACTTCGGTGTTCCCCTGGAGTGAGACCGGTATGTTGGGGAATTTTGGGGTCGCATCAAGGGTGCCAAGTAGCATTTCGAACTTTAAGATGGAACGTGGGACTTCTCTTGAGACTCTAGCTGGCAAGGGCCTCATATTGCGATGAAGGGGGAACCACATGGTTTTTAAGACTTGAGGCTGAATTCTCGAATTACGATGGGAAATTCAGACTTCCTCTTGTGTTGACCGTGGGAAGACCAATCTTCCATTCAAATTGTGAGGGAGAGATGGAGGTTGCTCTCGAGTCACTGTAGGGCAAAATAGACCTCATCTAGGCTTGTGTCTAGGACATAATGTTCCACTCCAGGGGCGACAGGGACTCGGGGTTGCATTCCAAACTCACCCGGGGAGTCAGGCCTCGTCTCCAGGGAAGCAAAGGACTCCGCTCTCCTCTCGAGTCGCACCGGGTATTTCTTGGACCCAACTGAGGGGCCTAAAGGGAGTCAATCCTCCTGTGAAGTTTGGAGAGAGGACCAGGAATTGCTCTCCAGGTCAGGCAGGAAAAGAAGGCCCCCATCTCGCGATGACGGTGGGTTTTCCCGAGCTGCGGCGCCAGTGTGGGGTTTCTCACGAGGTATGACGGGGAGCTCAGGGAGCCTCTCATGTGGCGCCAGGGAAGTCAGGTGTCCATGCGCATGGTGAGGGGGAGCGTGTCATTGCTCTCGAGTCATGGTAGGGGAATCCGTCCTCAAGACGCGTTGAAGACGGACTCTTGAGGTCTTTCTCGGGTTGCGGCAGGATACCCTGTGTTCCCTCGACTTGTGCCGGTGACCTCAGGGAGTTGCTCAGGGTGCCTCTGAGAAGACACTGATACTGTGGGGTTGGGAGTGGCCTCTCGGGACTCCATTGGGTGTGGTATAATACAAGAGGGCCTCATCTCGTGTTGAGGAAGGAACCTCAGGGTTCCTCTCCATTTCAGACTCCGATCTCAGGATTCCTGCAGAGTTGGGACAGGAGAGTCAGGCCTCGTATTCTGTGGAGAAATGAAACTTAGCTTGCCTCTCGAGTTGTTCACGAGGTAACAGGTCACTTGTCGAGCTGTATGTGGAACCTGCAGAATTTTCCAAAAGATGCACGGGTGTTCAGGGTCCCTCCTTGTTGTGCCTTCATCCTACGGGATGCATTCGAAGAAGTGTTCGGGCATCGGGTGCTTATTAATAGCTGACCGGGAAATGGGGTCTTTCCGCATGTGGCACCACCCACGAGGCTACATCTCCAATTGCCTCTTGAGACCGGCCTCATCCTGATGTGCGCTGGGAAGATCGGTAACCCCTCCCACACAAAGCAGGAGAATCGACACTCCTGTTGCAATCAGGAGGAGAGAAGGGGCTCAAATGATGTGGTGCGGGGAACATGGGTGTTACCCTCGAGTGAGGCCTGTATGTTGGGGAACTTTGGGGGTGCCATCATGGGTGCCAAGTACCGTTTTGCACTTCAGTAGGAACGTGGGACTTCTTTAGAGACGCTGTGGCGGGCAAGGGCCTCATGCTGCGAAGACGATGGAACCTCGTGGTTTTTCTCGAGTTGCGGCGGGATTCTCGAGTTACGACGGGGATTTCAGGCTTCCTCTTGTGTTGGACCTGGGAAGCCCAAACTTCCCTTCGAGTTGCGAGGGAAAGCTGGATGTTGTGCTCGAATTACTGCAAGGCCAAAGAGACCTCATCTAGGCGTGTGTCCAGGACCTAATAGTCCTCTCAAGGGAAGACAAGGATCTCGGGATTGCACTCCAGACTCCCTCGGGGAGTCAGGCCTCTCCTCGAAGGGAAGCAAAGGACTGCGCTGTCTTCTCGAGCCGTGACGCGGATCTCTTGGAGCCCACTGAGTCGCCTCAAGGGAGTCCAGCCTACTCTTCAGTTTGGAGAGAGGACTCGGGATTGCTCTACAGGCCAGGCAGGAAAAGAAGGCCCTCAGCTCGCGAGGACGGGGGCATCTCAGGGGTTTCCTCGAGATGCGGCGCCGTGGGGGTTTTCTCCCGAGGCACGACGAGGATCTCAGGGAGCCTCTCGTGCGGTGCCAGGGAAGCCAGGTCTGCATGTGCGAGGCGAGGGGGAGCGCGTCCTGGCTCTCGAGTCACGGGAGGGGACTAGGGCCTCGAGACACTTTGCAGCAGGACTATCGAAGTCTTTCTCGAGTGGCGGCGGGAAACCCTCATTTCCCTCGACTTCTGCCGGGGACCTTAGGGAACTTCCCAGGGTGCCTCTGAGAGGTGAGGGAGGCTGTGAGTTAGCGGGGCCTCTCGGGACGCCGCTGGGGTTGGCGCAACGGAAGAGGGCCTCACCTCGAGGGGAGGCAGGAACCTCAGGCTTCCTCTCTGTTTCTGACTCCGACCCTCCGACCTCAGGGTCCCTGCAGAGTTGGGACAGGAGAGTCAGGCCTCGTCTTGTCTGAGGAAGGGAACCCCGCTGGCCTCTCGAGTTGCTCAGGGGGTCTCAGGCCCCTCGTCGAGCTGTGTGTGGAACCCGCGGGTCTTTGCGGACGATGCACGGGGGTGGCAGTGCCCCTTCGTGTTGTGCCTTCACCCACAGGGTTGGCTTCGAAGAGGGGTCCGGGCCTCGGGTCCTTCTCAAGGGCGGACCGTGGAATCCAGGGCGTTCGGCATGTGGCCCCACCCACGTGGCTCGTCTCGAATTTCCTCGTGAGAACGGCCTCATCCTGAGGTGCGCCGGGAAGGCCGGGAACCCCTTCCAGACCACGCAGGGGAATCGCTTCTCCTGTCGCGATCAGGAGGGGAGAAGGGGCTCAGAGGAAGCGGTGCCGGGACTCTCGGTGTTCCCCTCGAGGGAAGCCGGCGTGTCGGGGGACTTTTGGGGGTCGCAGGAAGGCTGTCAGGGACCGTTTCTCCCTTCAGGGCGGAACAGGGGACTTCCCTTGAGACGCCGTCGCGGGCAAGGGCCTCATCTTGCCAAGAGGTGGGAACCACGTGGGTTTTCTCGAGTTGCGGCGGGATTCTCGAGTTACGACGGGGATCTCAGCCTTCCCCTTGGGTTGGCCCTGGGAAGCCCAATCTTCCCCTCGGGTTGCGAGGGAAAGCTGGGGGTGGCGCTCGAGTCACTGCAGGGCTGAAGAGACCTCACCTAGGCGTGTGTCCGGGACCTGATATTCCTCTGCAGGGAAGGCAGGGATCTCGGGGTTGCATTCCAGGCTCCCCCGGGGAGTAAGGCCTCGTCTCGAGGGGAAGCCAAGGACTCCGCTCTCCTCTCGAGTCGCGACGCGGTCTCTTGGAGCCCCCTGAGCGGCCTCAAGGGAGTCCAGCCTCCTCTTCCGTTTGGAGAGAGGACCCGGGATTGCTCTCCAGGCCATGCAGGAAAAGAAGGCCCTCAGCTCGCGAGGACGGGGGCGTCTCAGGGGTTTCCTCGAGCTGCGGCGCCCGTGGGGGTTTTCTCCTGAGGCACGACGAGGATCTCAGGGAGCCTCTCGTGCGGCGCCAGGGAAGTCAGGTCTCCATGCGCGTGGCGAGGGGGAGCGCGTCCTGGCTCTCGAGTCACGGGAGGGGACTAGGGCCTCGAGACGCGTTGAAGAAGGAATCTCGAGGTCTTTCTCGGGGGGCGGCAGGAAACCCTCGTTTCCCTCGCCTTCTGCCGGGGACCTTAGGGAACTTCCCAGGGTGCCTCTGAGAGGCGAGGGATCCTGCGCAGGTGGCGGGGCCCCTCGGGACTCCGCTGGGTCTGGCGCAACGGAAGAGGGCCTCACCTCGAGGGGAGGCAGGAACCTCAGGCTTCCTCTCCGTTTCGGACTCCGACCGCAGGGTCCCTGCAGAGTTGGCACAGGAGAGTCAGGCCTCGTCTTGTCTGAGGAAGGGAACCCCGCTGGCCTCTCGAGTTGCTCAGGGGGTCTCAGGCCCCTCGTCGAGCTGTGTGTGGAACCCGCGGGTCTTTGCGGACGATGCACGGGGGTGGCAGTGCCCCTTCGTGTTGTGCCTTCCCCCACAGGGTTGCCTTCGAAGAGGGGTCCGGGCCTCGGGTCCCTCTCAAGGGCGGACCGGGGAATCGGGGGCGTTCGGCATGAGGCACCACCCACGTGGCTCGTCTCGAATTTCCTCGTGAGACCGGCCTCATCCTGAGGTGCGCCGGGAAGGCCGGGAACCCCTTCCAGACCACGCAGGGGAATCGGCTCTCCTGTCGCGATCAGGAGGGGAGAAGGGGCTCAGAGGGAGCGGTGCCGGGACCCTCGGTGTTCCCCTCGAGGGAACCCGGCGTGTCGGGGGACTTTTGGGGGTCGCAGGAAGGCTGTCAGGGACCGTTTCGCCCTTCAGGGCCGAACAGGGGACTTCCCTTGAGACGCCGTCGCGGGCAAGGGCCTCATCTTGCCAAGAGGTGGGAACCACGTGGGTTTTCTCGAGTTGCGGCGGGATTCTCGAGTTACGAGGGGATCTCAGCCTTCCCCTTGGGTAGGCCCTGGGAAGCCCAGTCTTCCCCTCGGGTTGCGAGGGAAAGCTGGGGGTTGCGCTCGAGTCACTGCAGGGCCGAAGAGACCTCACCTAGGCGTGTGTCCGGGACCTAATATTCCTCTCCAGGGAAGGCAGGGATCTCAGGGTTGCATTGCAGGCTCCCCCGGAGAGTCAGGCCTCGTCTCGAGGGGAAGCCAAGGACTCCGCTCTCCTCTCGAGTCGCGACGCGGGTCTCTTGGAGCCCCCTGAGCGGCCTCAAGGGAGTCCAGCCTCCTCTTCCGTTTGGAGAGAGGACCCGGGCTTGCTCTCCAGGACATGCAGGAAAAGAAGGCCCTCAGCTCGCGAGGACGGGGGCGTCTCAGGGTTTTCCTCGAGCTGTGGTGCCCGTGGGGGTTTTCTCCCGAGGCACGACGAGGATCTCAGGGAGCCTCTCATGCGGCGCCAGGGAAGTCAGGTCTCCATGCGCGTGGCGAGGGGGAGCGCATCCTGGCTCTTGAGTCACGGGAGGGGACTAGGGCCTCGAGACGCGTTGAAGAAGGACTCTCGAGGTCTTTGTCGGGGGGGCGGCGGGAAACCCTCGTGTCCCTCGCCTTCTGCCGGGGACCTTAGGGAACTTGCCAGGGTGCCTCTGAGAGGCGAGGGATCCTGTGGAGGTGGCGGGGCCCCTCGGGACTCCGCTGGGTCTGGCGCAACGGAAGAGGGCCTCACCTCGAGGGGAGGCAGGAACCTCAGGCTTCCTCTCCGTTTCGGACTCCAACCGCAGGGTCCCTGCAGAGTTGGGACAGGAGAGTCAGGCCTCGTCTTGTCTGAGGAAGGGAACCCCGCTGGCCTCTCGAGTTGCTCAGGGGGTCTCAGGCCCCTCGTCGAGCTGTGTGTGGAACCCGCGGGTCTTTGCGGACGATGCACGGGGGTGGCAGTGCCCCTTCGTGTTGTGCCTTCACCCACAGGGTTGCCTTCGAAGAGGGGTCCGGGCCTCGGGTCCTTCGCAAGGGCGGACCGGGGAATCGGGGGCGTTCGGCATGTGGCCCCACCCACGTGGCTCGCCTCGAATTTCCTCGTGAGACCGGCCTCCTCCTGAGGTGCGCCGGGAAGTCCGGGAACCCCTTCCAGACCACGCAGGGGAATCGCCTCTCCTGTCGCGATCAGGAGGGGAGAAGGGGCTCAGAGGGAGCGGTGCCGGGACCCTCGGTGTTCCCCTCGAGGGAACCCGGCGTGTCGGGGGACTGTTCGGGGTCGCAGGAAGGCTGTCAGGGACCGTTTCGCCCTTCAGGGTGGAACAGGGGACTTCCCTTGAGACGCCGTGGCGGGCAAGGGCCTCATCTTGCCAAGAGGTGGGAACCACGTGGTTTTTCTCGAGTTGCGGCGGGATTCTCGTGTTACGACGGGGGATTTCAGGCTTCCTCTTTTGTCGGCCCTGGGTAGCCCAATCTTCTATTCTACTGGCGAGGGAAAGCTGGGGGTTGCGCTCGAGTCATTGCAGGGTCAAAGAGACCTCATCTATGCGTGTGTCCAGGACCTAATGCTCCTCTCCAGGGAAGACAAGGATCTCGGGGTTGCATCCCATGCTCCCCCGGGGAGTCAGGCCTCGCCTCGAGGGGAAGCAAAGGACTCCGCTCTCCTTCCGAGTCGCGGCGCGGATATCTTGGTGCCCCCTGAGTGGCCTCTAGGGAGTCCAGCCTCTTCTTCACTTTTGAGAGAGGATTCGTGATTGCTCTCCAGGCCAGGCAGGAAAAGAAGGCCCTCACCTCGCGAGGACGGGGGCATCTCAGGGGTTTCCTCGAGCTGCGGCACCCGTGGGGGTTTCCTCCCGAGGCACGACGAGGATCTCAGGGAGCCTCTCGTGCGGCTCCAGGGAAGTCATGTCTCCATGCACGTGGCGAGAAGGAGCGCGTCATTGTTCTCGAGTCATGGTAGGGGACTAGGGCCTCAAGATGCGTTGAAGAAGGACTCTCGATGTCTTTCTCGGGTTGCAGCGGGAAACCCTCTTTTCCCCCGACTTCTGCCGGGGACCTGAGGGAACTTCCCAGGGTGCCTCTGAGAGGTGAGGGACGCTGTGGAGTTGGCGGGGCCTCTCGGGACTCCACTGGGTTTGTCGCAATGGAAGAGGGCTTCCTCTCGAGTGGAGGCAGGAACCTCAGGCTTCCTCTCCAATTCTGACTCTGATCGTAGTGTCCCTGCAGAGCGGGACAGGAGAGTCAGGCTATGTCTTTTCGGAAGAATGGAACTCCGCTTGCCTATCAAGTTGTTCATGGGGTTTCAGGCCCCTTGTCAAACTGTGTGTGGAATCTGCAGGTTTTTCCAGACGATGCATGGGGGTGTCAGTGACCCTACGTTTTGTGTCTTCATCCACAGGGTTGCCTTCGAAGAGGTGTCCGGGCATCGTGTTCTTATGAAGAGCGGCCTGGGAAATCGGGGTCGTTCAGCATTTGGCACCACCCACGTGGCTAGTCTCGAATTTCCTCATGAAACCGGCCTCATCCTGAGGTGTGCCGCGAAGGTCATGAAACCCTTCCAGACAAAGCAGAGGAATCGACCCTCCTGTGGCGATCAGGAGGGGAGAAGTGGCTCAGATGAAGTGCTGCTGGGAACCTCGGTGTTTCCCTCAAGTGAGACAGGTATGTCGGGTAACTTTTGGGGTCGCATAACGCGTTCTAAGTACCGTTTCGCACTTCAAATTGGAACGTGGGACTTCTCTTGGGGTGCTCCAGCGGGCAAGGGCCTCATCTTGGAATGACTGGGGAACCACTTGGTTTTTCTCGAGTTGCGGTGGGATATTTGAGTTACCACAGGGAATTCATGCTTCCTCTTGTGTTGGCCACAAAAGTCTTATCTTCCATTCGAGATTTGAGGAAGAGCTGGAGGTGCGCTCTAGTCACTGAAGGCAAAAGAGACCCCACCAAGGCTTGTGTGCAGTACCTAATGTTCATGTCAAGGGGCGACAGGAATCTCGGGGTTGCATTCCAGACTCACCCTGGAGTCAGGCCTCGTCTCGAGGGGAAGCAAAGGACTCTGCTCTCCTCTCGAGTCAGACGGGTATGTCTTGGAGCCCACTGAGTGACTTAAAGGGAGTCAAACCTCCTCTGGTGTTTGGAGGGAGGACACGGGATTGCTCTCCAGGCAATGCAGGAAATGAAGGCCCTCATCTCCCGATGACTGGGGCGTCTTGTAGGTTTTCTCGAGCTGTGGCGCTAGTGTGGGGTTTCTCACGAAGTAAGACTGGGAGCTCAGTGAGCCTCTCATGTGATGCCAGGGCAGTCAGGTCTCTATGCACATGGTGAGAGGGAGCCCGTCATTGTTCTCGAGTCATGGTAGGGGAATTGGGCCTGAAAACGTGTTAAAGAAGGACTCTCGAGGTCTTTCTTGGGTTTCAGCAGGAAACCCTGGGTTCCATCGACTTGTGCCAGTGACCTCAGGAAGCTTCTCAGCGTGCCTCTGAGAAGTCAGGGTCACTGTGGAGTTGGGAGGGGCCTCTCGGAACTCCACTGGGTTTGGTGCAATGGAAGAGGGCCTCATGACAAGTTGAGGCAGGAACCACAGGGTTCCTCTCCTGGCTTCGAATGCGCCGGATCTGACTCGGATCGCAGAGTCCCTGCAGAGTTGGGACAGGAGAGTCAGGCCTCGTCTTGTGTGGAGGAATGGAACTCCGCTTGACTCTCGCGTTGTTCATGGGGTGACAGGCCACTTGTCGATTTGTATGTGGAACTTGCGGGTTTTTCTGGACGATGCACTGGGGTGTCACTGCCCCTTCGTGTTGTGCCTTGATCCACAGGATTGCCTTCGAGTTGGGTTCTGCCATCAGGTTCTTATCAAGAGCGGACCAGGGAATCGGGGTCTTTTGGCATGTCGCACCACCCACGAGGCTATGTCTCGAATTTCCTCGTGAGACTGGCCTCATCTTGATGTGCGCCAGGAAGGTCGGGAACGCCTTCCAGACAAAGCAGGGGAATCGAACCTCCTGTCGCGATCAAGAGGGGAGAAGAGTCTCAGATGAAGTGGTGCCGGGAACCTCGGTGTTCTCCTCAAGTGAGACTGGTATGTCGGGGAACTTTTGGGGTCGCAACAAGGGTTCCAAGTAACTTTTCGCTCTTCAATACGGAACGTGGGACTTCTCTTGAGACGCTGTAGCGGGCAAGGGCCTCATCTTTCGATGACGGGGGAACCACGTGGTTTCTCTTGAGTTGGGGTGGGATTCTCGAGTTACAACGGGGAATTCAGTCTTCCTCTTCAACTGGCCCAGGGAAGTCCAGTTTTCATTCGAATTGCGAGTTAGAACTGGGGATTGCTCTCGAGACACTGCAGGGCCAAATAGACCTCATCTAGGCTTGTGTCCAGGACCTAATGTTCCTCTGCTGGGGCGAAACCGATCTCAGCATTGCATTCTCGACTCACCCGGGGAGTCAGGCCTCGTCTCGAGGGGAAGCCAAGGACACCGCTCTCCTGTCAAGTCGCGACGGGTATATCTTGGAGCTCACTGTGTGGCCTAAAATGAGTCAAGCCTCCTGTGGAGTTTGGAGAGAGGACTCAGGATTGCTCTCCAGGCCATACAGCAAAAGAAGGCCCTCATCTCGTGAGGACTGGGGTGTCTCGTGGGTATTCTCGAGCTGCGGCTCCAGTGTGGTGTTGCTCACGAGGTATAATGGGGAGCTCAGGGAGCCTCTCCTGTGGCGCCAGGGAAGTCAGGTTTCTATGCGCGTGGCTGGGGGAGCGCGTCATTGCTCTCGAGTCATGGTAGGGGAATCGCACCTCAAGACGCGTTGAAGAAGGACTCTCGAGGTCTTTTACGGGTTGGGGCAGGAAACCCTTGGTTCCCTCGACATGTGCCGGTGATCTCAGGAAGGTCTAAAGGTGCCTCTGAGAAGTCAGGGATACTGTGCAGTTGGGAGGGGTCTCTCGGGACTCCACTGGGTTCGGTGCAATGGAAGAGGGCCTCATCTCGAGTGGAGGCAGGAAACTCATGTTTCCTCTCCTGACTTCCCCTGGGCCAGATCTGACTCGGATCGCAGTTTCGCTGCAGAGTTCGAACAGGAGAGTCAGGCCTCGTCTTGTGTGGAGGAATGGAACTCTGCTTGCCTCTCCAGTTGTTCACGGGGTGACAGGTCACTTCTCGAGCTGTGTGTGGTACCTGCGGGTTTCTCCGGACGATACCCAGGGGTGTCAGTGCCCCTAAGTGTTGTGCCTTCATCAAAAGGGTTATCTTCAAAGAGGTGTCCGGGCATCAGGATCTTATCAAGAGCGGACCGGGAAATCGGGGTCTTTCGGCATGTGTCACCATCCACGTGGCTATGTCTCGAATATCCTCGTGAGACCGGCCTCATCCTGAGATGCACCGGGAAAGGCGGGAACCCCTTCAAGACAAAACAGGGGAATCGACCCTCCTGTCGCGATCAGGAGGGGAGAAGGGGCCCAGATGTAGTGGTGCCGGGAACCTCGGTGTTCTCCTCAAGTCAGACTGGTGTGTCGAGGAACTTTTGAGGGCGCATCAAGGGTGCCAATACCGTTTCTCACTTCAAGACGGAACGTGGGACTTCTCTTGAGACGCTGTAGGGGGCAAGGGCCTCATCTTGGGATGACGGGGGAACCACGTGGCGTTTCTCGAGTTGTGGCGGGATTCTCGAGTTTCGACGGGGAATACAGTCTTCCTCATGTGTTGGGCCAGGGAAGTCCTATCTTCCATTCGAGTTTAAAGGGAGAGCTGGGGATTGCTCTCGAGTCACTGCAGGGCAAAATAGACCTCATCTAGGCTTGTCTCCAGGACTTAATGTTCGTCCCTAGGGGCGACAGGGATCTTGGGGTTGCATACCAGACTCACCTGGGGAATCAGGCCTCGTCTCGAGGGGAAGCAAAGAACTCCGCTGTCCTTTTGAGTCGCGATGGGTATCTCTTGGAGCCCACTGTGTGCCCTAAAGGGAGTCAAGCCTCCTGTGGTGTTTGGATAGAGGACTCGGGATTCCTCTCCAGGCCATGCAGGAAAAGAAGGCCCTCATCTCGCGATGATGGCGGCGTCTCCTGGGTTTTCTAGACTGCTGCGCTAGTGCCGGGTTTCTGACGAGGTACGAGTGGGAGCTCAGGGAGCCTCTCGTGTGGCGCCAAGGAAGTCAGGTCCCCATGAGATGGCTAGGGGGAGCTCGTCATTGCTCTCGAGTTATAGTATGGTAATCGGGCCTCAAGACGGGTTGAAGAAGGACTCTCGAGGTCTTTCTCGGGTCACTGCATAAAACCCAGGGTTCCCTTGACTTGTGCCTGCGACCTCAGGGAGCTTCTCAGAGTGCCTCTGAGAAGTCAGGGATACTGTGCAGTTTGGAGGGGCCTCTCGAGACTCCTCTGCATTTGGTGGAATGTAAGAGGGACTCATCTCGAGTTGAAGCAGGAACCTCAGTGTTCCTCTCCATTTCTGACTCAGATCGCAAGGTCCCTGCATGTTGGTACAGGAGAGTCAGGCCTCGTCTTTTCTGGAGGATGGGACTCCTCTTGCCTCTCGAGTTGTTCTCGAGGTGACAGGCCACTTGTCGAGCTGTGTGTGTAACCTGCCCGTTTTTCCGGATGATGCACAGGTGTGTTAGTGCCCCTTCGTGTTGTACCTTCATACTCAAGGCTGCCTTCCAAGAGGTGTCCGAGCATCGGATTCTTATCAAGAGTGGACCGGGAAATTGGAGTCTTTCAGCAAGTGGCACCACCCACAAAGCTACGTATCGAATTTCCCCATGAGACCGGCCTCATCCTGAGTTGTGCAGGGAAGGTCGGGCCCCCTTGCAGACAAAGCAGGGGAATAGACCCACCGGTCACGATCAGGAGGGGAGAAGGGGCTTAAATGAAGTGGTGCCGGGAACCTCGGTGTTCCCCTTGAGTGAGACCGGCGTGTTGGGGGAATTTTGGGGTCGCATCAAGGGTGCCAAGTACCGTTTCGCATTTCAAGACGGAAACTGGGACATCTTTTGAAACGCTGTAGCGGGCAAGGGCCTCATCTTGCGATGACGGGAGAACCACGTGGTTTTGCTCGAGTTGCGGCGGGATTCTCGAGTTATGACCGGGAATTTAGGCTTCCTCTTGTTGGCCTTGAAATCCAATCTTCCATTCGGGTTGCGAGGGGGAGCTGGGGATTGCGCTAGAGTCACTGCAGGGCAAAAGAGACCTAATCTAGGCTTGTGTCCAGGATCTAACGTTGCTCTCCAGGGGCGACAGGGATCTCGGGTTTGCATTCCAGACTCATCCGGGGAGTCAGTTCTCACCTCGAGGGTAAGCAAAGAATTCTGCTCTCGTCTCGAGTCGCGATGGGTATCTCTTGGAGCCCACTGTGTGTACTAAAGGGAGTCAAGCCTCCTGTGGAGTTTGGAGAGAGGACTCGGGATTGGACTCCAGGCCATGCAGGAAAAGAAGGCCCTCATCTCGAGATGACGGTGGCGTCTCGTGGGTTTTTTCGAGCTGCGGCGCCAGTGTGGGGTGTCTCATGAAGTACCACGGGGATCTCAGGGAGCCTCTTGTGTGGCACCAGGAAAATCCAGTATTCCATTCGAGTTGCAAGTTAGAACTGGGGATTACTCTCCAGTCACTGCAGGGCAAAATAGACCTCATCTACGCTTGTGTCCAGGACCTAGTGTTCCACTACTGGGCCAACAGGGATCTCAGGGTTGCATTCTCGACTCACCCAGAGAATCAGGCCTCGTCTTGAGGGGAAAAAAAGGACTCCGCTCTCCTGTCAAGTCGCGACGGGTATCTCTTGGAGCCCACTGCGTGGCGGAAAGGGAGTGAAGCCTCCTATGGAGTTTGGAGAGATGACTCGGGATTGTTTTCCTGGCCATGCAGGAAAAAAGGCCCTCATCTCGCGATGACGGGGGCATCTCGTGGGTTTTCTCCAGCTGCGGCGCCAGTATCAGATTTCTCACGAGGTACAACGGGGAGCTCAGAGAGCCTCTCGTGTGGTGCTAGGGACGTCAGGTCTCCGTGCGTGTGGTGAAGGGGAGTGCGTGATTGCTCTCGAGTCATAGTAGGCGAATTGGGCCTCAAGACGCATTGAAGAAGGACTCTCGAGGTCTTTCTCGGGTTGCGGCAGGGAACCCTGGGTTCCCTTGATTTGTGTCGGTGACCTCAGGCAACTTCTAAGGGTGCCTCTGAGAAGTCAGGGACACTGTGGATTTGGGAGGGGGGCCCTTCGTTACTCAACTGGGTTTGGTGCAATCGAAGAGGGCCTCATCTCGAATGGAGGCAGGAACCTCAGGGGTCCTCTCCATTTCTGACTCGGGTCACAGGGTACCTGCAGAGTATGGAGAAGAGAGTCACGCCTCGTCTTCTGTTGAGGAATGGATTTCCCCTTGCCTTTCGAGTTGTTCACGGAGTGACAGGCCACTTGTTGAGCTGAGTGTGGAACCTGCGGGTTTTTCCGGACGATGCACGGGGGTGTCAGTGCCCCTTCGTGTTGTGCCTTCATCCACAGGGTTGCCTTCAAAGAGGTGTCCGGGCATCGGGTTCTTTTCAAGAGCGTACCAGAAAATTGGGGTCTTTCAGCATGTGGTACCACCCACGAGGCTACGTCTCGAATTTCCTCGGGAGACCGGCCTCATCCTGAGGTGCGCCGGGAAGGTCGGGAACCCCTTGCAGACAAAGCAGGGGAATCGACCCACCGCTCGCGATCAGAAGGGGAGAAGGGGCTCAGATGAAGTGGTGCCGGGAACCTCGGTGGTCCCCTCGGGTGAGACCGGTATGTCACGGCACTTTTGAGGTCTCATCAAGGGTGCCAAGTACAGTTTCGCACTTCAAGACGGAACGTGGGAATTCTCTGGAGATGCTCTAGCGGGCAAGGGCCTCATATTGCGATGACGAGGGAAACACGTGGTTTTTCTCGAGTTGAGGCGGGATTCTTGAGTTACAATGGGGAATTCAGGCTTCCTCTTGTGTTGGCCCAGGAAGTCCAATCTTCCATTCAACTTGTCAGAGAGAGCTGGGGGTTGCTCTCGAGTCACTTCAGGGCAAAGAGTCCTCATCTAGGCTTGGGTCCAGGACGTAATGTTCCTCTCCAGGGGCGACAGGTATATCGGGGTCGCATTCCAGTCTCACCCGGTGGGTCACGCCTCATCTCGAGAAGAAGCAAAGGACTCCACTATCCTCTCGAGTCGCGACGCGTAACTCTTGGAGCCCAATGAGTGGCCTAAAGGGAGTCAAGCGTCCTGTGTAGCTTGGACAGAAGGTTCACGCTTGATCTGCATACCATGCAGTTAAAGATGGCCCTCCTCTCGTGATGACGGGGGCGTCTCATGGGTTTTCTCGAGCTGCGGCGCCAGTGTGGGGTTTCTCACGAGATATGATGGGGAGTTCAGGGAGTCTCTCGTGCTGTGGCAGAGAAGCCTGACTCCATGCGTGTGGCCAGGCAGATCGCGTCATTGCTCTCGAGTCATGGGAGGGACTAGGGCCTCAAGAGGCATTTAAGAAGGACTCTCAAGGTCTTTCTTGGGTTGGGGCGGGAAACACTCGTTTCCCTCGACCTCTACAGGGGACCTTAGGGAACTTCCCAGGTGCCTCTGAGAGGTGAGGGATACTGAGGAGTTAGAGGGGCCTCTCGGGACTCCACTAGGTTTGACGAAATGAAAGAGGGCCTCATCTCAATTGGAGGCAGGAACCTCAGGCTTCCTCTCCATTTCTGACTCCGACCGCAGGGTCCCTGCAGAGTTGGGACAGGAGAGTCAGGCCTCGTCTTGTCTGAGTAACGGAAATCTGCTTGCCTCTCGAGTCGTTCAGGGGGTCTCAGGGCACTTGACAAGCTGTGTGTGGAACCTGCGGGTGTTTCCAGAAGATGCATGGGGGTGTCAGTGCCCCTTCGTTTTGTGCCTTCCCCCACAGGGTTGCCTTCAAAGAGGTGTCCGGGCATCGGGTTCATTTCAAGAGCGGACCGGGAAATCGGGGTCATTCTGCATGTGGCACCACCCACGTGGCTCATCTCGAATTTCCTCGTGAGACCAGCATCATCCTGAGGTGCGCCGGGAAGGCCGGGAACACCTTCCACACAAAGTAGGGGAATCGATTCTCCTGTCGCAATCAGGAGGGGAGATGGGGCTCAGATGAAGTGGTGCCGGGACCCTCGGTGTTCCACTCGAGGGAACCCGGCGTTTCAGGGAACTTTAGGGGTCGCATCAAGGGAGCCAAGTACCGTTTCCCACTTCAGGACGGAACATGGGACTTCCCTGGAGACGCTGTAGCGGGCAAGGGCCTCATCCTGTGAAGACGTTGGAACCACGTCGTTTTTCTCGAGTTGCATCGGGATTCTCGAAAACGACAGGAATTTCAGGCTTCCTCTTGGGTTGGCCCTGGGAAGCCCAATCTTCAGTTCGAGTTGCGATGGAAAGCTAGGGGTTCTGCTCGAGTCACTACAGGGCCAAAGAGACCTCATCGAGGCATGTGTCCAGGACCTAATATTCCTCTCAAGGGAAGACAGGGATCCCGGGTTTCCATTCCAGACTCCCCCGGGGAGTCAGGACTCGCCTGGAGGGGAAGCAAAGGACTCCGCTTTCCTCTCAAGTCGCGACACGGATCTCTTGAAGCCCACTGAGTGGACTCAAGGGTGTCGAGCCTCCTCTTCAGTTTGGAGAGAGGACTCGGGATTGCTCTCCAGGCCAGGCAGGAAAAGAAGGCCCTCATCTCGCGATGACGGGGGTGTCTCATGGGTTTCCTCAGGCTGCTGCGCCCATGGGGGTTTTCTCACGAGGCACGACGAGGACCTCAGGGAGCCTCTCGTGCGGCGCCAGGGAAGTCAGGTCTCCATGCGCATGGCGAGGGGGAGCTGGTCATCACTCTCGAATCATGGGAACCGGCTAGGTCCTCAAGAGGCGTTGAAGAAGGACTCTCGAGGTCTTTCTCGGGTTGCGGCAGGAAACCCTCGTTTCCCTCGACTTCTGCAGGGGACCTTAGGGAACTTCCCACGGTGCCTCTGAGAGGTGAGGGATGCTGTGGAGTTGGCAGGGCCTCTCGGGACTCTGCTGGGTTCGGCGCAATGGAAGAGGGCCTCATCTCGAGGGGAGGCAGGAACCTCAGGCTTCCTCTCCGTTTCAGACTCCGAATGCATGGTCCCTGCAGTGTTGGGACAGGAGAGTCATGCCTCGTCTTGTCTGAGGAATGGAATTCTGGTTGCCTCTCGAGTTGTTCTGGGAGTCTCAGGCCCCTTGTCGAGCTGTGTGTAGACCCTTCGGGTTTTTCCGGATGATGCACGGGGGTGTCAGTGCCCCTTCGTGTTGTGCCTTCACCCACAGGGTTGCCTTCGAAGAGGTGTCCGGGCATCGGGTTCTTATCAAGAGCGGACAGGAAAATCGGAGTCGTTCGGCACGTGGCACCTCACACGTGGCTAGTCTCGAATTTCCTCCTGAGACCGGCCTCATCCTGAGGTGCGCCAGGAAGGCCGGGAACCCCTTCCAGGCCACGCAGGGGAATCGACTCTCCTGTCGCGATCAGGAGGGGAGAAGGGGCTCAGATGAAGTGGTGCCGGGACCCTCGGTGTTCCCCTCGAGGGAACCCAGCGTTTCGGGGAACTTTTGCGGTCGCATCAAGGGTGTCAAGTACCGTTTCGCACTTAAGGACGGAACATGGGACTTCCCTGGAGACACCGGAACTTCGGTGTTCCCCTGGAGTGAGACCGGTATGTTGGGGAACTTTGGGGTCGCATCAAGGGTGCCAAGTAGCATTTCGAACTTTAAGATGGAACGTGGGACTTCTCTTGAGACTCTAGCTGGCAAGGGCCTCATATTGCGATGAAGGGGGAACCACATGGTTTTTAAGACTTGAGGCTGAATTCTCGAATTACGATGGGAAATTCAGACTTCCTCTTGTGTTGACCGTGGGAAGACCAATCTTCCATTCAAATTGTGAGGGAGAGATGGAGGTTGCTCTCGAGTCACTGTAGGGCAAAATAGACCTCATCTAGGCTTGTGTCTAGGACATAATGTTCCACTCCAGGGGCGACAGGGACTCGGGGTTGCATTCCAAACTCACCCGGGGAGTCAGGCCTCGTCTCCAGGGAAGCAAAGGACTCCGCTCTCCTCTCGAGTCGCACCGGGTATTTCTTGGACCCAACTGAGTGGCCTAAAGGGAGTCAATCCTCCTGTGAAGTTTGGAGAGAGGACCAGGAATTGCTCTCCAGGTCAGGCAGGAAAAGAAGGCCCCCATCTCGCGATGACGGTGGGTTTTCCCGAGCTGCGGCGCCAGTGTGGGGTTTCTCACGAGGTATGACGGGGAGCTCAGGGAGCCTCTCATGTGGCGCCAGGGAAGTCAGGTGTCCATGCGCATGGCGAGGGGGAGCGTGTCATTGCTCTCGAGTCATGGTAGGGGAATCCGTCCTCAAGACGCGTTGAAGACGGACTCTTGAGGTCTTTCTCGGGTTGCGGCAGGATACCCTGTGTTCCCTCGACTTGTGCCGGTGACCTCAGGGAGTTGCTCAGGGTGCCTCTGAGAAGACACTGATACTGTGGGGTTGGGAGTGGCCTCTCGGGACTCCATTGGGTGTGGTATAATACAAGAGGGCCTCATCTCGTGTTGAGGAAGGAACCTCAGGGTTCCTCTCCGTTTCAGACTCCGATCTCAGGATTCCTGCAGAGTTGGGACAGGAGAGTCAGGCCTCGTATTCTGTGGAGAAATGAAACTTAGCTTGCCTCTCGAGTTGTTCACGAGGTAACAGGTCACTTGTCGAGCTGTATGTGGAACCTGCAGAATTTTCCAAAAGATGCACGGGTGTTCAGGGTCCCTCCTTGTTGTGCCTTCATCCTACGGGATGCATTCGAAGAAGTGTACGGGCATCGGGTGCTTATTAATAGCTGACCGGGAAATGGGGTCTTTCCGCATGTGGCACCACCCACGAGGCTACATCTCCAATTGCCTCTTGAGACCGGCCTCATCCTGATGTGCGCTGGGAAGATCGGTAACCCCTCCCACACAAAGCAGGAGAATCGACACTCCTGTTGCAATCAGGAGGGGGGAAGGGGCTCAAATGATGTGGTGCGGGGAACATGGGTGTTACCCTCGAGTGAGGCCTGTATGTTGGGGAACTTTGGGGGTGCCATCATGGGTGCCAAGTACCGTTTTGCACTTCAGTAGGAACGTGGGACTTCTTTAGAGACGCTGTGGCGGGCAAGGGCCTCATGCTGCGAAGACAATGGAACCACGTGGTTTTTCTCGAGTTGCGGCGGGATTCTCGAGTTACGACGGGGATTTCAGGCTTCCTCTTGTGTTGGACCTGGGAAGCCCAAACTTCCCTTCGAGTTGCGAGGGAAAGCTGGATGTTGTGCTCGAATTACTGCAAGGCCAAAGAGACCTCATCTAGGCGTGTGTCCAGGACCTAATAGTCCTCTCAAGGGAAGACAAGGATCTCGGGATTGCACTCCAGACTCCCTCGGGGAGTCAGGCCTCTCCTCGAAGGGAAGCAAAGGACTGCGCTCTCTTCTCGAGCCATGACGCGGATCTCTTGGAGCCCACTGAGTCGCCTCAAGGGAGTCCAGCCTACTCTTCAGTTTGGAGAGAGGACTCGGGATTGCTCTACAGGCCAGGCAGGAAAAGAAGGCCCTCAGCTCGCGAGGACGGGGGCGTCTCAGGGGTTTCCTCGAGATGCGGCGCCGTGGGGGTTTTCTCCCGAGGCACGACGAGGATCTCAGGGAGCCTCTCGTGCGGTGCCAGGGAAGCCAGGTCTGCATGTGCGAGGCGAGGGGGAGCGCGTCCTGGCTCTCGAGTCACGGGAGGGGACTAGGGCCTCAAGACACTTTGCAGCAGGACTATCGAAGTCTTTCTCGAGTGGCGGCGGGAAACCCTCATTTCCCTCGACTTCTGCCGGGGACCTTAGGGAACTTCCCAGGGTGCCTCTGAGAGGTGAGGGAGGCTGTGGAGTTAGCGGGGCCTCTCGGGACACCGCTGGGGTTGGCGCAATGGAAGAGGGCCTCATCTCGAGGGGAGGCAGGAACCTCAGGCTTCCTCTCTGTTTCTGACTCCGACCCTCCGACCTCAGG
Source organism: Bubalus kerabau (assembly GCF_029407905.1). NCBI lineage: Eukaryota > Metazoa > Chordata > Mammalia > Artiodactyla > Bovidae > Bubalus > Bubalus kerabau. The sequence continues at coordinate 276,700 of NW_026577936.1, forward strand.
GTCCCTGCAGAGTTGGGACAGGAGAGTCAGGACTCGTCTTGTCTGAGGAAGGGAACTCCGCTTGCCTCTCGAGTTGCTCAGGGGGTATCAGGCCCCTCGTCGAGCTGTGTGTGGAACCCGCGGGTCTTTGCGGACGATGCACGGGGGTGGCAGTGCCCCTTCGTGTTGTGCCTTCACCCACAGGGTTGCCTTCAAAGAGGGGCCCGGGCCTCGGGTCCTTCTCAAGGGCGGACCGGGGAATCGGGGGCGTTCGGCATGTGGCCCCACCCACGTGGCTCGTCTCGAATTTCCTCGTGAGACCGGCCTCCTCCTGAGGTGCGCCGGGAAGGCCGGGAACCCCTTCCAGACCACGCAGGGGAATCGCCTCTCCTGTCGCGATCAGGAGGGGAGAAGGGGCTCAGAGGAAGCGGTGCCGGGACCCTCGGTGTTCCCCTCGGGGGAACCCGGCGTGTCGGGGGACTTTTGGGGGTCGCAGGAAGGCTGTCAGGGACCGCTTCGCCCTTCAGGGCGGAACAGGGGACTTCCCTTGAGACGCCGTCGCGGGCAAGGGCCTCCTCCTGCCAAGAGGTGGGAACCACGTGGTTTTTCTCGAGTTGCAGCGGCATTCTCGAGTTACGACGGGGATCTCAGCCTTCCTCTTGGGTTGGCCCTGGGAAGCCCAATCTTCCCCTCGGGTTGCGAGGGAAAGCTGGGGGTTGCGCTCGAGTCACTGCAGGGCCGAAGAGACCTCACCTAAGCGTGTGTCCGGGACTAAATATTCCTCTCCAGGGAAGGCAGGGATCTCGGGGTTGCATTCCAGGCTCCCCCGGGGAGTCAGGCCTCGTCTCGAGGGGAAGCCAAGGACTCCGCTCTCCTCTCGAGTCGCGACGCGGGTCTCTTGGAGCCCCCTGAGCGGCCTCAAGTGAGTCCAGCCTCCTCTTCCGTTTGGAGAGAGGACCCGGGATTGCTCTCCAGGCCATGCAGGAAAAGAAGGCCCTCAGCTCTCGAGGACGGGGGCGTCTCAGGGGTTTCCTCGAGCTGCGGCGCCCGTAGGGGTTTTCTCCCGAGGCACGACGATGATCTCAGGGAGCCTCTCGTGCGGTGCCAGGGAAGTCAGGTCTCCATGCGCGTGGCGAGGGGGAGCGCGTCATGGCTGAGTCACGGGAGGGGACTAGGGCCTCGAGACGTGTTGAAGGAGGACTCTCGAGGTCTTTCTCGGGGGGCGGCGGGAAACCCTCGTTTCCCTCGCCTTCTGCCGGGGACCTTAGGGAACTTCCCAGGGTGCCTCTGAGAGGCGAGGGATCCTGCGGAGGTGGCGGGGCCCCTCGGGACTCCGCTGGGTCTGGCGCAACGGAAGAGGGCCTCACCTCGAGGGGAGGCAGGAACCTCAGGCTTCCTCTCCGTTTCGGACTCCGACCGCAGGGTGCCTGCAGAGTTGGGACAGGAGAGTCAGGCCTCGTCTTGTCTGAGGAAGGGAACCCCGCTGGCCTCTCGAGTTGCTCAGGGGGTCTCAGGCCCCTCGTCGAGCTGTGTGTGGAACCCGCGGGTCTTTGCGGACGATGCACGGGGGTGGCAGTGCCCCTTCGTGTTGTGCCTTCACCCACAGGGTTGGCTTCGAAGAGGGGTCCGGGCCTCGGGTCCTTCTCAAGGGCGGACCGTGGAATCGGGGGCGTTCGGCATGTGGCCCCACCCACGTGGCTCGTCTCGAATTTCCTCGTGAGAACGGCCTCATCCTGAGGTGCGCCGGGAAGGCCGGGAACCCCTTCCAGACCACGCAGGGGAATCGCCTCTCCTGTCGCGATCAGGAGGGGAGAAGGGGCTCAGAGGAAGCGGTGCCGGGACCCTCGGTGTTCCCCTCGAGGGAACCCGGCGTGTCGGGGGACTTTTGGGGGTCGCAGGAAGGCTGTCAGGGACCGTTTCTCCCTTCAGGGCGGAACAGGGGACTTCCCTTGAGACGCCGTCGCGGGCAAGGGCCTCATCTTGCCAAGAGGTGGGAACCACGTGGGTTTCTCGAGTTGCGGCGGGATTCTCGAGTTACGACGGGGATCTCAGCCTTCCCCTTGGGTTGGCCCTGGGAAGCCCAATCTTCCCCTCGGGTTGCGAGGGAAAGCTGGGGGTGGCGCTCGAGTCACTGCAGGGCCGAAGAGACCTCACCTAGGCGTGTGTCCGGGACCTGATATTCCTCTCCAGGGAAGGCAGGGATCTCGGGGTTGCATTGCAGGCTCCCCCGGGGAGTAAGGCCTCGTCTCGAGGGGAAGCCAAGGACTCCGCTCTCCTCTCGAGTCGCGACGCGGTCTCTTGGAGCCCCCTGAGCGGCCTCAAGGGAGTCCAGCCTCCTCTTCCGTTTGGAGAGAGGACCCGGGATTGCTCTCCAGGCCATGCAGGAAAAGAAGGCCCTCAGCTCGCGAGGACGGGGGCGTCTCAGGGGTTTCCTCGAGCTGCGGCGCCCGTGGGGGTTTTCTCCCGAGGCACGACGAGGATCTCAGGGAGCCTCTCGAGCGGCGCCAGGGAAGTCAGGTCTCCATGCGTGTGGCGAGGGGGAGCGCGTCCTGGCTCTCGAGTCACGGGAGGGGACTAGGGCCTCGAGACGCGTTGAAGAAGGAATCTCGAGGTCTTTGTCGGGGGGCGGCGGGAAACCCTCGTTTCCCTCGCCTTCTGCCGGGGACCTTAGGGAACTTCCCAGGGTGCCTCTGAGAGGCGAGGGATCCTGCGCAGGTGGCGGGGCCCCTCGGGACTCCGCTGGGTCTGGCGCAACGGAAGAGGGCCTCACCTCGAGGGGAGGCAGGAACCTCAGGCTTCCTCTCCGTTTCGGACTCCGACCACAGGGTCCCTGCAGAGTTGGCACAGGAGAGTCAGGCCTCGTCTTGTCTGAGGAAGGGAACCCCGCTGGCCTCTCGAGTTGCTCAGGGGGTCTCAGGCCCCTCGTCGAGCTGTGTGTGGAACCCGCGGGTCTTTGCGGACGATGCACGGGGGTGGCAGTGCCCCTTCGTGTTGTGCCTTCACCCACAGGGTTGCCTTCGAAGAGGGGTCCGGGCCTCGGGTCCTTCTCAAGGGCGGACCGGGGAATCGGGGGCGTTCGGCATGTGGCACCACACACGTGGCTCGTCTCTAATTTCCTCGTGAGACCGGCCTCATCCTGAGGTGCGCCGGGAAGGCCGGGAACCCCTTCCAGACCACGCAGGGGAATCGCCTCTCCTGTCGCGATCAGGAGGGGAGAAGGGGCTCAGAGGAAGCGGTGCCGGGACCCTCGGTGTTCCCCTCGAGGGAACCCGGCGTGTCGGGGGACTTTTGGGGGTCGCAGGAAGGCTGTCAGGGACCGTTTCGCCCTTCAGGGCGGAACAGGGGACGTCCCTTGAGACGCCGTCTCGGGCAAGGGCCTCATCGTGCCAAGAGGTGGGAACCACGTGGGTTTTCTCGAGTTGCGGCGGGATTCTCGAGTTACGACGGGGATCTTAGCCTTCCCCTTGGGTTGGCCCTGGGAAGCCCAATCTTCCCCTCGGGTTGCGAGGGAAAGCTGGGGGTTGCGCTCGAGTCACTGCAGGGCCGAAGAGACCTCACCTAGGCGTGTGTCCGGGACCTAATATTCCTCTCCAGGGAAGGCAGGGATCTCGGGGTTGCATTCCAGGCTCCCCCGGGGAGTCAGGCCTCGTCTCGAGGGGAAGCCAAGGACTCCGCTCTCCTCTCGAGTCGCGACGCGGGTCTCTTGGAGCCCCCTGAGCGGCCTCAAGGGAGTCCAGCCTCCTCTTCCGTTTGGAGACAGGACCCGGGATTGCTCTCCAGGCCATGCAGGAAAAGAAGGCCTTAGCTGGCGAGGACGGGGGCGTCTCAGGGGTTTCCTCGAGCTGCGGCGCCCGTGGGGGTTTTCTCCCGAGGCACGACGAGGATCTCAGGGAGCCTCTCGTGCGGCGCCAGGGAAGTCAGGTCTCCATGCGCGTGGCGAGGGGGAGCGCGTCCTGGCTCTCGAGTCACGGGAGGGGACTAGGGCCTCGAGACGCGTTGAAGAAGGACTCTCGAGGTCTTTGTCGGGGGGCGGCGGGAAACCCTCGTGTCCCTCGCCTTCTGCCGGGGACCTTAGGGAACTTCCCAGGGTGCCTCTGAGAGGCGAGGGATCCTGCGGAGGTGGCAGGGCCCCTCGGGACTCCGCTGGGTCTGGCGCAACGGAAGAGGGCCTCACCTCGAGGGGAGGCAGGAACCTCAGGCTTCCTCTCCGTTTCGGACTCCGACCGCAGGGTACCTGCAGAGTTGGCACAGGAGAGTCAGGCCTCGTCTTGTCTGAGGAAGGGAACCCCGCTGGCCTCTCGAGTTGCTCAGGGGGTCTCAGGCCCCTCGTCGAGCTGTGTGTGGAACCCGCGGGTCTTTGCGGACGATGCACGGGGGTGGCAGTGCCCCTTCGTGTTGTGCCTTCACCCACAGGGTTGACTTCGAAGAGGGGTCCGGGACTAAGGTCCTTCTCAAGGGCGGACCGGGGAATTGGGGGCGTTCGGCATGTGGCCCCACCCACGTGGCTCGTCTCGAATTTCCTTGTGAGACTGGCCTCATCCTGAGTTGCACCGGGAAGCCCGGGAACACCTTCCAGACCACGCAGGGGAATCGCCTCTCCTGTCGCGATCAGGAGGGGAGAAGGGGCTCAGAGGAAGCGGTACCGGGACCCTCGGTGTTCCCCTCGGGGGAACCCGGCGTGTCGGGGGACTTTTGGGGGTCGCAGGAAGGCTGTCAGGGACCGTTTCGCCCTTCAGGGCGAAACTGGGGACTTCCCTTGAGACGCCGTCCCGGCCAAGGGCCTCATCTTGCCAAGAGGTGGGAACCACGTGGGTTTTCTCGAGTTGCGGCGGGATTCTCGAGTTACGACGGGGATCTCAGCCTTCCCCTTGGGTTGGCCCTGGGAAGCCCAATCTTCCCCTCGGGTTGCGAGGGAAAGCTGGGGGTTGCACTCGAGTCACTGCAGGGCCGAAGAGACCTCACCTAGGCGTGTGTCCGGGACCTAATATTCCTCTCCAGGGAAGGCAGGGATCTCGGGGTTGCATTCCAGGCTCCCCCGGGGAGTCAGGCCTCGTCTCGAGGGGAAGCCAAGGACTCCGCTCTCCTCTCGAGTCGCGACGCGGGTCTCTTGGAGCCCCCTGAGCGGCCTCAAGGGAGTCCAGCCTCCTCTTCCGTTTGGAGAGAGGACCCGGGATTGCTCTCCAGGCCATGCAGGAAAAGAAGGCCCTCAGCTGGCGAGGACGGGGGCGTCTCAGGGGTTTCCTCGAGCTGCGGCGCCCATGGGGGTTTTCTCCCGAGGCACGACGAGGATCTCAGGGAGCCTCTCGTGCGGCGCCAGGGAAGTCAGGTCTCCATGCGCGTGGCGAGGGGGAGCGCGTCCTGGCTCTCGAGTCACGGGAGGGGACTAGGGCCTCGAGACGCGTTGAAGAAGGACTCTCGACGTCTTTGTCGGGGGGTGGCGGGAAACCCTCGTTTCCCTCGCCTTCTGCCTGGGACCTTAGGGAACTTCCCAGGGTGCCTCTGAGAGGAGAGGGATCCTGCGGAGGTGGCGGGGCCCCTCGGGACTCCGCTGGGTCTGGCGCAACGGAAGAGGGCCTCACCTCGAGGGGAGGCAGGAACCTCAGGCTTCCTCTCCATTTCGGACTCCGACCGCAGGGTCCCTGCAGAGTTGGGACAGGAGAGTCAGGCCTCGTCTTGTCTGAGGAAGGGAACCCCGCTGGTCTCGCGAGTTGATCAGGGGGTCTCAGGGCCCTCGTCGAGCTGTGTGTGGAACCCGCGGGTCTTTGCGGACGATGCACGGGGGTGGCAGTGCCCCTTCGTGTTGTGCCTTCACCCACAGGGTTGACTTCGAAGAGGGGTCCGGGCCTCGGGTCCTTCTCAAGAGCTGACCGGGGAATCGGGGGCGTTCGGCATGTGGCCCCACCCACGTGGCTCGTCTCGAATTTCCTCGTGAGACCGGCCTCATCCTGAGGTGCGCCGGGAAGGCCGGGAACCCCTTCCAGACCACGCAGGGGAATTGCCTCTCCTGTCGCAATCAGGAGGGGAGAAGGGGCTCAGAGGAAGCGGTGCCGGGACCCTCGGTGTTCCCCTCGGGGGACCCCGGCGTGTCGAGGGACTTTTGGTGGTCGCAGGAAGACTGTCAGGGACCGTCTCGCCCTTCAGGGCGGAACAGGGGACTTCCCTTGAGACGCCGTGGCGGGCAAGGGCCTCATCTTGCCAAGCGGTGGGAACCACGTGGTTTTTCTCGAGTTGCGGCGGCATTCTGGAGTTACGACGGGGATCTCAGCCTTCCCCTTGGGTTGGCCCTGGGAAGCCCAATCTTCCCCTCGGGTTGCGAGGGATAGCTGGGGGTGGCGCTCGAGTCACTGCAGGGCCGAAGAGACCTCACCTAGGCGTGTGACCAGGACCTAATTTTCCTCTCCAGGGAAGGCAGGGATCTCGGGGTTGCATTCCAGGCTCCCCCGGGGAGTCAGGCCTCGTCTCGAGGGGAAGCCAAGGACTCCGCTCTCCTCTCGAGTCGCGACGCGGGTCTCTTGGAGCCCCCTGAGCGGCCTCAAGGGAGTCCAGCCTCCTCTTCCGTTTGGAGAGAGGACCCGGGATTGCTCTCCAGGCCATGCCGGAAAAGAAGGCCCTCAGCTCGCGAGGACGGGGGCGTCTCAGGGGTTTCCTCGAGCTGCGGCGCCCGTGGGGGTTTTCTCCCGAGGCACGATGAGGATCTCAGGGAGCCTCTCGTGCGGTGCCAGGGAAGTCAGGTCTCCATGCGCGTGGCGAGGGGGAGCGCGTCCTGGCTCTCGAGTCACGGGAGGGGTCTAGGGCCTCGAGATGCGTTGAAGAAGGACTCTCGAGGTCTTTCTCGGGGGACGGCGGGAAACCCTCGTGTCCCTCGCCTTCTGCCGGGGACCTTAGGGAACTTCCCAGGGTGCCTCTGAGAGGCGAGGGATCCTGTGGAGTTGGCGGGGCCCCTCGGGACTCCGCTAGGTCTGGCGCAACGGAAGAGGGCCTCACCTCGAGGGGAGGCAGGAACCTCAGGCTTCCTCTCCGTTTCGGACTCCGACCGCAGGGTCCCTGCAGAGTTGGGACAGGAGAGTCAGGCCTCATCTTGTCTGAGGAAGGGAACCCCGCTGGCCTCTCCAGTTGCTCAGGGGGTCTCAGGCCCCTCTTCGAGCTGTGTGTGGAACCCGCGGGTCTTTGCGGACGATGCACGGGGGTGGCAGTGCCCCTTCGTGTTGTGCCTTCACCCACAGGGTTGCCTTCGAAGAGGGGTCCGGGCCTCAGGTCCTTCTCAAGAGTGGACCGGGGAATCGGGGGCGTTCGGCATGTGTCACCACCCACGTGGCTGGTTCAAATTTCCTCTTGAGTACGGCCTCATCCTGAGGTGCGCCGGGAAGGCCGGGAACCCCTTCCAGACCACGCAGGGGTATCGACTCTCCTGTCGGGTTCCGGAGGGTAGAAGGGTCTCAGATGAAGCAGTGCTGGGACACTCGGTGTTCCCCTCGAGGGAACACGGCGTGTCGGGGAACTTTTTGGGGTCGCAGGTAGGCTGTCAAGGACCGTTTCACCCTTCAGGGCGGAACATGGGACTTCCCTTGAGACGCCGTCGCGGGCAAGGGCCTCATCTTGCCAAGCGGTGGGAACCACGTGGTTTTTCTCGAGTTGCGGCGGGATTCTCGAGTTACGACGGGGATCTCAGCCTTCCTCTTGGGTTGGCCCTGGGAAGCCCAATCTTCCCCTCGGGTTGCGAGGGAAAGCTGGGGGTTGCGCTCGAGTCACTTCAGGGGCCAAGAGACCTCACCTAGGCGTGTGTCCGGGACCTAATATTCCTCTCCAGGGAAGTCGGGGATCTCAGGGTTCCATTCCAGGCTCCCCCGGGGAGTCAGGCCTCTTCTTTGGGGGAAGCCAAGGACTCCGCTCTCCTCTCGAGTCGCGACGCGGATCTCTTGGAGCCCCCTGAGCGGCTTCAAGGGAGTCCAGCCTCCTCTTCAGTTTGGAGAGAGGACTCGTGATTGGTCTCCAGTCCATGCAGGAAAATAAGGCCCTCATCTCGCGATGACCGGGGTGTCTCATGTGTTTCCTCGAGCTGCCGCGCCAGTGTGGGTTTCCTCACGAGGTACGATGAGGAACTCATGGAGCCTCTCGTGCAGTGCCAGGTTAGTCAGGTCTACATGCGCTTGGCGAGGGGGAGCGTGTCATGGCTCTCGAGTCATGGTAGGGGAATCGCGACTCAACACATTTTGAAGCACTCTCGAGGTCTTTCTCGAGTCACGGCAGAAAACCCAGGGTTCCCTCGACTTGTGCCTGTGACCTCAGGGAGCTTCTCATTGTGCCTCTGAGAACTCAGGGATACTGTGGAGTTGGTAGGGTCCTCTCGGGACTCCACTGGGTGTGGTGCAATGGAAGAGGGCTTCATCTCGAGTGGACGCGGGAACCTCAGGCTTCCTCTCCGTTTCTGACTCGGATCCCATGGTCCCTGCAGAGTAGGGACAAGAGAGTCACACCTAGTCTTCTGTTGAGGAATGGAGCTTTGTGTGCCTTTCGAGTTGTTTACAGGGTGACAGGCCACTTGTCGAAATGTCTGTGGGACCTGCGGGTTTTTCTGGACGATGCACGCGGGTGTCAGTGCCCCTTCGTGTTGTGCCTTCATCCACAGGTTTTCCTTCAAAGAGGTGTGCTGGCATCGGGTTCTTTTCAAGAGTGGACCGTGAAATTGGGGTCTTTCGACATGTGGCACCACCCACGAGGCTACGTCTCGAACTTCCTCATGAGACCGGCCTCATCCTGAGGTGCGCCCGGAAGGTCGGGAACCCCTTGCAGACAGAGAAGGGGAGTCGACCCTCCTGTCGCAATCAGGAGAGGAGAAGGGGCTCAGATGAAGTGGTGCCGGGAACCTCGGTGTTCCCCTTGAGTGAGTCTGGTATGTCGCGGAACTTTTGGGGTCGCATCTAGGGTGCCAAGTACCGTTTCGCACTTCAGGATGGAACGTGGGACTTCTCTTGAGATGCTGTAGCAGACAAAGGGCCTCATCTTGCGATGACGAGGGAAGCACGTGGATTTTCTCGAGTTTCGGTGGGATTCTCAAGTTACGACGGGGAATTCAGGCTTCCTCTTGTGTTGGCCCAGGAAGTCTAATCTTCCATTCGAGTTGCCAGGGAGAGCTGTGGATTGGGCTCCATTCACTGAAGGGCAAACTAGACCTCATCTAGGCTTGTATCCAGGACTTAATGTTCCTCTCCATAGGCGACAGGGATTTGGGGTTGCATTCCATACTCACCCGGGGAGTCAGGCCTCATCTCGAGGGGAAGCAAAGGACTCCACTCTCTTCTCGAGTCACGACAGGTATCTCTTGGAGCCCACTGAGTGGTCTTTGCTCTGTAGGAGAGCTCTAGTGTTCATAAGCCTGTACATAAGTGTACACAGACATTCTGTGTGCATGTTGCTGCATACCCAAAATAGGGCCACAAGGAGCCTCATGCTCTCCATGCGGCGTGGAAGCTGTGCAGCCACGCAGCAGCTGAAGAATCAAACCAATTGCTCTTTTCTTACCTCTGACAGAGCTCGCATTGCCGTAGCCCTTGGCAGTTTGGAAACACTGGACACTAACCCCTCTCAAAGTAGGCCTGGGTTCTAGTTCGAATAGAAAGTCAATAGCGGAGCTGAGGACAGGAACGCGGCAGTCATTTATCACACGCTCCTGCAGCCTGCTACTACAGGGACACTAACGCTAGAAGCTAGGAATGTCTTTGCAAGGTGCGCAAAGGACAAGGGAGAACCTCGACCCTGACTCTAGTATTTCAGTCCCCTGAGCAGATCTGAGGTTCTCCCGCTGTAGAAGCTAACCCATTCCTTTCAAATACAGGCTTCCTAACACAGGGCCAGTTGGCTGCTTGCTCTTCCACGAAGCAGGCTTCCTTAACTTGCAAACTGCGAATTCCGCTTAACAGCCTGGAGGAAAATCGCTTCTTGGAAGATTTTTTTCAGAGGCTGTATCCCTGGAGCTGGGGCCAAGCTAGGGGACCCATACTGACAAGGGAAGGCAAAACCACATCCAATGTCTTTGCTCTGGAGGACAGCTTTGGTGAGCCTAAGTCTTTCAGGAATATTTCTGGCTCCAACAGAGTCAAATTCTGTGTGTGAAGCTGCACAGCCAAAATAGGGGAACAGAGAGCCTGATTCTCTCTGTGTAGCTTTGAAGCTGTCATTCAAACAACAGCTTGAGAATCCATACAATGCTCTCCCTTACTGCTAAGAGAATTCTCATTGCTGTAGTCCTTGACAGTTTGTAGAAATCCGCACCCTAACCCTTCTCCAAGTAGGCCTGGGTCCTAGCTCGGAATAACAGGCAACGGCGGAGCTGAGGCCAGTAAGGCACAAGTGAGGTCTCACACACTCTTGCAGCCTGATCGTCCAGGAGCAGTAAGGCCTCTTTTTCCCTGTAGGAGGCTCGCTTGCCTTGCCTCCTGTGAACTGCATTTCCCAGCCTGGGCGCAAAGCTGTTCCTGGAGATTTTTTCTCAGGGGCTGTTTCCCTGGAGCTGGGTCGGACCTCGGGGGCCCAACTCACAGGGGAAGACAAAACCACATGGACAGGTCTATGCTCTGTAGGAGAGCTCTAGTGAACCTCATCTCTCAGGAACATTCTTGGCTTCTACAGAGACACCTCTGTGCATGAAGCTACACACCCAACATAGTGGCAAAGGGAGTCTGATTCTCTCCGTGGGTGCTGATGCTTTGTGGCAAAGCACCTGCTAAGAATCCATCCGCATAGGCTTCCCACACCTTGACAGAGGTCTCATTGCTGTAGTCCTTGGCAGTTTGGAAAGAAGCAGACCCTTACCCTTCACCAAGTAGGCCCTTGTCCTTGTTTGAATGGAAAGGCAGTAGCTGAGCTGAGGCCAGTAAGGCGCCAGTCAAGTCTGACATATTCCCGATGCCTGCTCCTTCATGGAAAATAACGTTAGAATCTAGGAATGTCTTTGCAAGGCTGGCAAAGGGCAGTCAGGAACCTGGACCCTGCCTCTGGAATTTCTATCTTCTCAGCACATCTGGCGGTCTCGGTCAGGAGAAACTAACCCATTCCTTGCAAATATAGGCTTCCAAACACAGGCCGGTTGGCTGTCTCTTCTTGCCGAAGGGAGCTTGCTTATCCCACCTCCTGTGAACTCCACTTCCCAGCCTGAGTGATAAGAGGTTCTTGGAGATCTTTTCTCAGAGGCTGTTTCCAAGGAGCAGGGGCTGATCCCAGAGACCCACACGCACAGGGGAAGGGAAAACCGCATGGATAAGTCTTTGCTCTCTAGGAGTGCTCTAGTGAACCTCAGTCTGTGGGGAATGTTCTTGGTTCCAACCGGGACATCTCTGTGTGGGAAGCTGCATTGCCAACATAGAGACACAGAGACCTGATTCTCTCTGTGCAGCTTTGACGCTGTCGTTCAAACAACAAATTGAGAATCCACACAATGCTCTCCCTTACCACTGAGAGAGTTATCATTGCTGTAGCCCTTCGCAGTTTCTGGAAATCGGCACACAAACACTTCTCCAAGTAGGCCTGGGTTCAAGTTCAGATGAACATGCAATAGCGGAGCTGAGGCCAGTAAGGCACCAGTCAGGTGTCACACACTCTGGCAGCCTGCTCCTCCAGGGACAGTAAGGCCTCTATTTCCCTTCAGGAGGCTCGCTTGCCTTACTTCCTGTGAACAGCGTTTCCCAGCCTGGGTGGAAAGCAGTTCCTGGAGATCTTTTCTCAGGGGCTGTTTCCCCGGAGTTGGGGCGGACCTCGGGGACCCAACTCACAGGGGAAGGCAAAACCAAATGGACAGGTCTATGCTCTGTAGGAGATCTCTAGTGAACTGCCGGGGTCCAGCCCCAGCTGATCCAGGGTATTCGAAGCAGAGATGGCGTAGGCGAGGGTCAGGGAACAACTGCTTAATTAAACGTTAATTAAGGATATAAAGAGTAATAAAATGAGGATAGCTCAGTAGGAAAATTCAGTGGAGAAAAGAGGCTGAGTAGCTTGGTTTACGCGGGGGACCAATAAAACTTCAAGACAAGAAGCTTGCACCACTTACGTAGGCCGCAGGCGTCCTTCCGTTCTCCCGAAGGAGAGGAGACACTGAGGCCTCCCCGGTCGGATCTTAGAAGCCCAGGCAAAATTAGTAAGCTTGGTGGGTTCCGCGCTCCAGATGGAGACTCAACCAGAGTGAGAGAGAGAGAGAGACATGGGGAGACCAGTATTTCGAGAAACTGATCCCAATTCTTTATTTTCCATGGTCTACTTTTATACACTGAGATGTTATGCCAAAGTCACGTGGGGTCAGCAGTCCTGACTTTTATCAAAGTCAGGTGCTTCATACAAAAGTATACAGAGGTCTTAGGGGTGTTACATCATCTTCTGGCCGGGGTGCCTGCTGACAATTTACGACCCTCTCCTTGTGACAGCGGTCAGTCAACCAGGACACTTATTTCTCCAGGGGTGATTATTCTTAAAACAGACGCCAACCCAAATAAAGTTACATTCCTATAGGGTGAGGGTGTAGTGGGTTTTAGTTAAGGAAAGAATTTACTTAGCCTAAGGTCTAACGTGATTTATATCAAAGGTTAATACTTATTTCTTCTATATATTCATTAATGTGTATAAGGGCAGGGGATGTGGAGACTTAGCAGTAAACATCAGCTCAACAAATGAAAAACCCTTCACCAATATGATTTCTAATCAGCCCATTATACTTATACTAATAATTTTCTAACTTTTCTAAGGAACCTGTTTTTAGAAGGTTTAAAGCATCTCGTGCCTCTCATGGTTGGGAGGCTGTGAGCAATCACATGTGGCCGGACAAGCCTGTCAGGCAGGCTAGAGAACCTTCAAAGGAGTTTGTAGGTTAAAACACTCTTGTCACACCCAGGGGTTTTTATCAACTGGAGCTCTAGGTTAACTCCTTCTCCGAAAGAGGTGGTGGGGGACAGCCCCCCGTAAAGTCAGAGGTGTAGGTGAGAGCACAAAGTAGTAAGGTAGGCAGGCTCTGGTTATGGGGGTAGATGCTCGAGGATTTCCAGGGGGACTCCTGAGGCTCGATCCCGCCTTTGCGTATGTCGAGCCTCCTTCCTCATGACCTTTGCCATGGGCGGAGTGCCTCACTCTGGCCCCCAACAGTGAACCTCCTCTCTCAGGAACATTCTTGGCTCCTATCGAGACACCTCTGTGCGTGTAGCTACACACGCAACGTAGGGGCAAAGGGAGCCAGATTCTTTCCGTGGGGTGCTGATGCTTTGTGGCAAAGCACCTGCTTGAGAATCCATCAGCTTACGCTTCCCTCGCTTTGACAGAGGTCTCATTGCTGTAGCCCTTGGCAGTTTGGAAAGAAGAGGACCCTTACCTTTCATAAAGTGGGCCCTTGTCCTAGTTTGAAAGGAAAGGCAAGAGCTGAGCTGAGGCCAATAAGGCGCCAGTCAAGTCTGACATATTCCCGAAGCCTGCTCCTTCATGGAAAATAACGCTGTAATCTAGGAATGTCTCTGCAAGGCTGGCAAAGGGCAGTCAGGAGCCTGCACCCTGCCTCTGGAATTACCGACTTCTGAACAGATCTGGAGGTCTCCCTTAGGGGAAGCTAACCCATTCTTCCAAATAGAGGCTTCCAAACGCAGGCCGCTTGGCTGCCTCTTGCTCTCTGAAGGAGGCCTGCTTTTCCCGCCTCCTATGAACCCCACATCCCAGCCTCTGGGAAAAGCGGATCTTGAAGATCTTTTCTCAGGGGTTGTTTCCACGGAGCTGGGGCCAAGCCTGGAGCCCCAAACGCACAGGGGAAGAAAAACCACATGGACAAGTCTTTGCTCTCTAGGAGAGCTCTAGTGAACCTCACTCTGTCAGGAACGTTCTTGTTTCCTATGGAGACACCCCTGTCTGTGAAGCTGTGTACCGAACACGGAGACACAGAGTCTGATTCTCTCTGTGCAGCTTTGAAGCTGTCGTTCAAACAACAGCTTGAAAATCCATACAATGCTCTTCCTTACCCGTGACACAGTTCTCATTGCTATACCACTTGGCAGTATTTAGAAATCCATACCCAAACCCTTCTCCTAGTAGGCCTGGGTCCTAGTTCGGAGGAACACACAATGGCGGAGCTGAGGCCAGTAAGGCACCAGTCAGGTCTCACACACTCTGGCAGCCTGATCTTGCAGGGAGACTAAGGCCTGTTGTGCCTTGCAGGAGGCTTGCTTGTGTTACCTCCTGTGAACTGCATTTGCCAGCCTGGGGGAATAGCGGTCCCTGGAGATCTTTTCTCAGGGGCTCCTTCCCCTGAGCTGGGGCGGACCTCAGGGACCCAACTCACAGGGCAAGGCAAAACCATATGGACAGGTCTATGCTCTGTAGCAGACTTCTAGTGAACCTCATCTCTCAGGAACATTCTTGGCTCCTATAGAGACACTTCTGTGTGTGAAGCTGCGTACCTAACATAGGGGCACAGAGAGCCTGATTCTCTCAGTTCATTTTGACCCTGTCATTCAGAAAACAGCTTGAGAATCCATAAAATGCTCTCCCTTACCGCTGAGAGAATTCTCACTGCTGTAGCCCTTGGCACTTTGTAGAAATCCGCACCCAAACGCTTCTCCAAATAGGCCTGTGTCCTAGTTTGGAGGAACAGGAAATGGTGGAACTGAGGCCAGCAAGGCAACAGTCAGGTTTCACACATTCTGGTAGCCTGCTCCTCCAGGGACAGTAAGGCCTCTTTTTCTCTTCAGGAGATTCGCTTGCCTTCCTTCCTGTGAACAGCGTTTCCCAGCCTCAGCGAAGCGGTTCCTGGAGATCTTTTCTCAGGGACAGTTTCCCCGGAGGTGTGGCGGACCTCGGGGACCCAACTCACAGGGGAAGGAAAAACCAAATGGACAGGTCTATGCTCTGTAGGAGAGGTTTAGTGAACCTAATCTCTCAGGAACATTCTTGGCTCCTATAGAGACAACTCTGTGTGTGAAGCTACACTCCCAACATTGGGGAACAGGGATCTTGGTTCTCTCCGTGGGGTGCTGATGCTTTGTAGTAAAGCACCTGCTTGAGAATCCATCCTCTTAGGCTTCCCTCGCCTTGACAGAGGTCTCATTGCTGTAGCACTTGGCAGTTTCAAAGAAGAAGACCCTTACCCTTCATAAAGTAGGCCCTTGTCCTAGTTTGAATTGAAAGGCAATAGCTGAGCTGAGGCCAATAAGGAGCCAGTCCCCTCTGACACATTCCCGAAGCCTGCTCCTTCATGGAATATAACTCTAGAATGTTGGAATGTCTTTGCAAGGCTGGCAAAGGGCAGTCAGGAACCAGCACCCTGCCTCTGGAATTACCGACTTCTGAGCAGATCTGGAAGTCTCCTTTAGGAGAAGCTAACCCATTCCTTCCAAATAGAGGCTTCAAAACACAGGCAGGTTGGCTGCCTTTCGTTCCCGAAGGAGGCTTGCTTTTCTCTCCTCCTATGAACCCCAGTTCCCAGCCTCTGGGAAAAGCGTATCTTGAAGATATTTTCTCAGGGGTTGTTTCCACGGAGCTGGGGCCGAGCCCGGGGCCCAAAGGCACAGGGGAAGGCAAGACCACATGGACAGGTCTATGCTCTGTAGCAGACCTCTAGTGAACCTCATCTCTCAGGAGCATTCTTGGCTCCTACAGAGACACCTCTGTGTGTGAAGCTGCGTACCTAACATAGGGGCAGAGAGAGCCTGATTCTCTCTGTTCATTTTGACGCTGTCATTCAGAAAACAGCTTGAGAATCCATAAAATGCTCTCCCTTACCACCGAGAGAATTCTCACTGCTGTAGCCCTTGGCACTTTGTAGAAATCTGCACCCAAACGCTTTTCCAAGTAGGCCTGGGTGCTAGCTCGGATGAACAGGCAATGGTGGAGCTGAGGCCAGTAAGGCAACAGTCAGGTTTCACACATTCTGGCAGCCTGCTCCTCCAGGGACTGTAAGGCCTCTTTTACTCTGCAGGAGATTCGCTTGCCTTACTTCCTGTGAACAGCATTTCCCAGCCTCGGCGAAGCGGTTCCTGGAGATCTTTTCTCAGGGACAGTTTCCCCGGAGGTGCGGCGGACCTCGAGGACCCAACTCACAGGGGAAGGCAAAACCACATGGACAGGTCTATGCTCTGTAGGAGAGGTTTAGTGAACCTAATCTCTCAGGAACATTCTTGGCTCCTATAGAGACAACTCTGTGTGTGAAGCTACACTCCCAACATTGGTGCACAGGGAGCTTGATTCTCTCCGTGGGGTGCTGATGCTTTGTGGCAAAGCACCTGCTTGAGAATCCATCCTCTTAAGCTTCCCTCACCTTGACAGAGGTCTCATTGCTGTAGCCCTTGGCAGTTTGCAAAGAAGAAGACCCTTACCCTTCATAAAGTAGGGCCTTGTCCTAGTTTGAATGGAAAGGCAATAGCTGAGCTGAGGTCAATAAGGAGCCAGTCCCGTCTGACACATTCCCGAAGCCTGCTTCTTCATGGAAAATAACTCTAGAATCTAGGAATATCTTTGCAAGGCTAGCAAAGGGCAGTCAGGAACCAGTACCCTGCCTCTGGAATTACCGACTTCTGAGCAGATCTGGAGGTCTCCTTTAGGAGAAGCTAACCCATTCCTTCCAAATAGAGGCTTCAAAACACAGGCAGGTGGGCTGCCTTTTCGTTCCCTATGGAGGCGTGCTTTTCTCTCCTCCTACGAACCCCGGTTCCCAGACACTGGGAAAAGTGGATCTTGAATATATTTTCTCAGGGGTTGTTTCCACGGAGCTGGGGCCGAGCCTGGAGACCCAAAGGCACAGGGGAAGGCAAGACCACATGGACAAGCCTTTGCTCTTTAGTATAGCTCTAATGAACCTCACTCTGTCAGGATCTTTCTTGATTCCTACGGAGACACACCTGTGTGTGAAGCTGCGGGCACAGAGAGCCTGATTACCCCTGTGCAGCGCTGAGTCTGGGCGGCTAAACAACAGCTTGGGAATGCAGCCTGGGGCGCTTCCCTTCCCTCGGACAGAGCTCTCCTTGCGGTAGGCCTTGGTAGTTTGCATACAATGGGGCCCTAAGCCCTCTGCAAGTTGGCCTGGCTCCTAGGTCCAAAGGGCAGGCCAGAGCGGAGCTGAGGGTGTCAGGCTCCAGACACATCTCCCATACTCCTACATCCTGCTCCTACCCGGGCGTGAACGCTAGAAGCTGGGAAGGTACCTGGACCGTGCAGGGGCGGGGCGAACGCGGGCGGCGTGGGGCGGGGGTCGGCTTCTGGCGGGGGTGGGGGCGGGCTTCCCAGTTGTGCTCTCGGAGGTGGACACTGAGGCTGAAAACGCGCCGGGAGCGCACCCGGGACTGGGTAAACCCGGGCTGCGCGGGTCGAGATTCCGATGGCTTTGCGTGGGGGTCGGTCCCAGTTGTGCTCCCGGGGGTCGCCACTGCGGCTGGGAACGCGCCGGGAGCGCGGCAGGGGCGGGGCTAACCCTGGGGGCGCGGGGCGGTGGTCGGCTCATGGCGGGGATGGGGAGGGGTTCCCAGTTGCGCTCTCGGGGGTTGCAACTGCGGCTGGGAACGCCCATTTCGTCCGCTCCTGGGTCCCCAAGGATGCCATCCCGTGGGTGCAGTGGAGGGCTGCGGACCACAGGTAAGGGAACTGGGACTGCGTGGAGCAGGGAACCAAGTATTCCGCCGTCTGTTGGCACATTCTCGGAGCTCCCCAACCTGGCGGTCGCAGAAAGGCCTTGCCTTTGGGGTCAAGGCCTTTACCGCTCCACCCCTCTGCTGAAAAATCTCAGAGTCTGCGCGGTTCTTCCAAGCAGCCTAGTGTCTGCTGGAAGTCCAAGGGACAGAACACTGAACTCTGGCTGGCTGGCCCAGCCCTGCTTCTGGCACTTTGTAAGCCAGCGGGCCCTTGAGCACCTGCTGGGATGGGAAAGGGAAGGGTCCACGGATTGCACCCTAGAAACTTAGTAGGGTGCATGGATTTCAAACCCTGGTGGCCGCCCAGGCAGCAAAGAAGGGGGGAGGGCAACTTGCTGCCCTTTCATGGCAGAATCTGTGGTTGTCCAGCTGCGTGGGCCTTTTCATGAGGACCCTGTGCAATAAAAGTTTGGTGTTTTGGAACTGAATAATTAGAACGTGTAAAAGCTTTAAATTATGTGGTGGTGTAATTAAAAAACAAAACAAAACAAAACCAAGCTCCAAGTGTTTTGCAAATGGAGGTTTAAATATTGAAGGACTGTATTCCTTGCACTGTGGCATTCTATCAAGAAGTGTGCAGGATTTTTTTTTTTTTTAAGAAAAGTGTTCGAAGTGAGGGAAACAGGAAACCCAGAGGTGCCCCTGTATTTTGGGGAAGGCCTTAGGAGGTCACTTAGAAATGCTGCTTGCTGTGTGGGAGGGGGGCAGATGGGCTGTGCAGGCTTGTCCTTTGCATGGATGTTCTTGTGTGTGGAAACCCAGCTCGGAGCCATCTCCTGATGTGTAAGAATTTCGCAGACAAACCTTGAGCTAAGCAATGCATTTTTTCCTAAGAAAATGTTTGTCTTAAGCGATGTAAATATCCTATGTATTTCCGCTAGACTCTGGCTTCAGGTCGGTTCCCCCAAAAGGCTCAGAAGCGATTTGAACAAAACAGCATGTTTTCCTCCTAGCTTGTTCTCCTTATCTATGTTAAGGAAATGATATATTTGCCTGCAATACTGCCTTTCTTCAAGATTCATGTCAATCAAGTTTTGGCCCGGGATGACTCACCTGCTGCCAATATTATCTCAATGCATGTCGTGGGGGAGGGGCCTGGTGCCATTCCCTGAAACAGTTCCTTTCTTTCCTTAGCTGACTGCTAGTGCCTGTAGAATATCTGGCTAAAGACCAGCAGGGGGTACTCTTACTACCCCCCCCACCCCGCCTCGAGTCTAAGTCAGCAGCTTTCTCTATCTCTTTCATACTTTAATAACACTTGATGACACAAAAGCTCTGAGCGATCAAATCATATCAAATCTTCATTTCAGATTGAAGATGCATTCCATGGTATTGCCATCTTAAGTCTTTCCATCGTTATGGAATATCTGTCCATGTATTCAGGATAGTTTTCAGCCAGGGTGTATAATTTCCAGTGTGCCAGTCTTGTCATCCTCGTTACATCCATGGCAAAGTGTTTTATTCATGTTGATATTATTGAAAGGGAATTTTTTAAAATTCCTTTTCAGATTATTATCTGCTAATGTATACAGATAAAACTGTGTAATCATTCATTTTTATCAGTTTGGACAGCTTGATAGTTGTCTTTAATTTCTTTACTTTCTGACACTTTAAGATTATCCTGGGACACATATGTAATGCCTCACCCCTAAATTCAGACATGTGTTCAAAGAACTTCTGTCCTTTTATTTATTTATTTATTTATTCTTTAACATTGAAATCGTTTTGACTATGCTGGGTGTTTGTTGCTAGATGGAAGTAGCTAGGACCTCTGGACTGCAGTCTTCCATCTCTTGCTGACCTCTTGTTGACCTCTGCAGAATCCTGGTAGGTGGGAGCTTGTTAGTTCCTTGTTCCTTATCAGAACCTCCTGTGGTAAGTGTTTTTCTCTTCTCTGTTGCCTGGTAAGGGTGGGTGGTCATGGGCATCCCAAAGTTGGCTAGAAGTCAATTATTTAGGCAGGCTTGTGCATAGATATGGGAGAAGGCAATGGCACCCCACTCCTGGAAAATCCCAAGGACGGAGGAGCCTGGTAGGCTGCAGTCCATGGGGTGGCTAAGAGTCGGACACCACTGAGCGACTTCATTTTCACTTTTCACTTTCATGCATAGGAGGAGGAAATGGCAACCCACTCCAGTGTTCTTGCCTAGAGAACCCCAGGGACTGCGGGGCCTGGTGGGCTGCCATCTATGGCGTGGCACAGGGTCGGCCTCAACTGAACCACTTAGCAGCTGCAGCAGCAGCAGCAGCAGTGCATAGATATCAAAGGGGATGAGAACAGTCAGGTAGGATCACATATGTCACCGTGAAACAATACTTCTCCTCTTAGCCAAAGCTAACAAAAGATTTCTGTTCTAGGTCAACCTAGAAGAGATCACTTAAGAGGTAAAGAAACTTAAACTCCATTAGCAAAGGCAGTTCAACATCTCAAGAAAACTTGTGCTAGGCACAAAACTCTTTTCTGGGGGCCTACTTTCCCTACAACCTCCTTATCCCATTCTGTACCCATTCCTTTGCTTCTCCCGTCCTGAAAATGCCACCTGTAAGACAGAACTACTTCGTTTTCCTTCTTAAAGTGTGATTGCATTCCATACATTCTTGTAATAACAAGTCATACATTTCCCTTCAGCAACCAAGAACTGACTCTTATATTGGCATTTGATAGATTGGTGAGCATACCTATCAGTGATAATAGCGCCCACCCCGCTTCCTGCAAGAACAGAACAAAACAAAACAAAACAAAAAAATTGCTTTCTTACATTTAATATGTTCGGATGGTGCCAGTCACTATTCATGCAGAGTCAAAAATCTCTTTTGTTTCTGTGTAAAAGGGAGGTCCTTTCAAGTCGTGAATGTTTCAGAACTTTCATTTATTTGGAAGTGACCTAGCTATTCAGTACACTGTCGTCACTTAGTTTAGCACCAGGATAGAAACTCAGGTAACCAAAACTCCTGGAGGAACGATTGTAAGTTCAGTTCAGTTCAGTTGCTCAGTCGAGTCTGACTCTTTGGGACCCCGTGGCCTGCAGGACGCCAGGCTTCCGTGTCCATCACCAACTCCAGGGGCTTGCTTAAACTCATGTCCATCGAGCCAGTGATGCCATCCAACCATCCTATCCTCTGTCATCCCCTTCTCCTCTGCCTTCAATCAAGACTATGAGAGGCAGATATTTTAGAGTATAATTATTGTAAAGAGTTTGTCTAAAAGCTCATATCACATTTACATTTTTTACATTGGTTGTTGCTGTTTCCAGGTACTTTCTTGCTGACAAGCTTGTGACACATATAACAATAGAGCAATTTTTACCTCAAAAGAAACCTAGGCACTATGAACATGTTGTGCTTAATGTTGTTGACTCTTAGACATGTCTATAGTGGAGGAGCAAAACCAAAAATACTAGATATTTAATATTGACTAGTTCCCAGTTCACGGGACTCTGACATTCATTTAGGTCAATGTTTTCTTGTATTTCCAGCAGTTTGATTTGGAAGGGCTGCCTTGTCTTGAGACCATTGAAATCAGAACTCAGAACTTGAGCAATATTATCAAAAAGCACAAGGCTCACACTGACACATACCTTAATCCAGACAGACAGACAAGACATCTTCCAGTTTTCCGCCTGAGATTTAAAATATTTCTTTGAGCCGTTTTCCTGGGGAGTGGGGGTGGCAGCGAGGCAGGCTTGGGTAACAAGCTAATTGTTGGTCATTGCATATGCAAAGAACCATCTTTCCAGGTTCCAAGGTAAAAAGTTTCCTTGGTACCCAATTTTGTTTGGATCTATAGACTCTCATGGCCCTCCTAGGTCAGGACATCTTTCCTTTCTGTAGTCCTCGTTTTATCCCTAAATCATAGACAGCTTGGATTGTCTCTGTGGGGTGGATGTATTGTCCTCGTGTTTGACCTGGCGGCAGTAGCGAGGTCCGAGAGCCTCTCCTGGAACCGGGCGTGGGGACGGGGCTCACCAGGAGCCCCTGGTGGAAGTGGGCAACGCCCCGGGAGTGCGCCAGGGTCGGGGCGATCCCGGGCGGCGCGGGTCGGGGTTCTGGTCGGGAGGGGGTGGGGGCGGTAACAGTTGTGCTCTCGGGGGTCCCCACTGCAGCTGGAAACGCGCTGGGAGTGCGGCAGGGGCGGGGTGAACCCAGGTGGCGCGGGGCGGGGTTCGGCTCCTGGCAGGGGTGGGGGAGGGCTTCCCAGTTGTGCTCTCGGTGGTGGCCACTGAGGCTGGAAACGCACAGGGAGCGCACCCGGGGCGGGGTAAACCTGGGCTGCGCGGGTCGAGATTTAGATGGCTGTGGGTGGGGGTTCGGTCCCAGTTGTGCTCTCGGGGGTCGCCACTGCGGCTAGGAACGCCCATTTCCTACGCTCCTGTGTCCCCAAGGATCCACATCTAGTGGGTGCAGCGGAGGGCTGCGGGCCACTGGTCAGGGAACTGGGACTGCTTGGAGCAGGAAACCAAGTATTCCACCCTCTGTTGGCACATTCTCGGAGCTCCCCAACCTGGCGGTTGCAGAAAGGCCTCGCCCTTGGTGTCAAGGCCTTTAGCGCTCCACCCCTTTGCTGAAAACTCTCAGTCTGCACGGTTTTCCCAAGCAGCCTAGTGTCCCCTGGAGGTCCAAGGGACAGAACACTGAACTCTGGCCGGCTGGCCCAGCCCTGCTTCTGGCACTTTGTAGGCCAGCGGGCCCTGGAGCACCTGCTGGGATGGGAAAGGGAAGGGTCCACGAATTGCACCCTAGAAACTTAGTAGGGTGCATGGATTTCAAACCCTGGTGGCCGCCCAGGCAGCAAAGAAGGGGGGAGGGCACCTTGCTGCCCTTTCATGGCAGAATCTGTGGCTGTCCTGATGCGTGGGCCTTTTCATGGGGACCTTGTGCAATAAAAGTTTGGTGTTTTGGTACTGAATAATTAGAAATTGTAAAAAGTTTAAATTATGTGGTGGTGTAATTAAAAAACAAAACAAAACAAAACCAAGCCCCAAGTGTTTGGCACAGGGAGGTTTAAGTATTGAAGGCCTGTTTTCCTTGCACTGTGGCATTCTATCAAGAAGTGTGCAGGATTTTTTTTTTTTTTTAAGAAAAGTGTTCGAAGTGAGGGAAACAGGAAACCCAGAGGTGCCCCTGTATTTTGGGGAAGGCCTTAGGAGGTCACTTGGAAATGCTGCTGGCTGTGGGGGAGGGGGGCAGATGGGCTGTGCAGGCTTGTCCTTTGCATTCATGTTCTTGTGTGTAGAAACCCAGCTCGGAGCCATCTCCTGATGTGTAAGAATTTCGCAGACAAACCTTGAGCTAAGCAATGCATTTGTTCCTGAGGAAATGTTTGTCTTAAGCGATGTAAATATCCTATGTATATCTGCTGGACTCTGGCTTCAGGTCGGTTCCCCCAATAGGCTCAGAAGCGACTTGAACAAAACAGTATGTTTTCCTCGTACCTTGTTCTCCTAATCTATGTTAAGGAAATGATATATTTGCCTGGAATACTGCCTTTCTTCAAGATTCATGTCAATCAGTTTTTGGCCCAGGATGACTCACCTGCTGCCAATGTGACCTCAAGGCATGTCGTGGGGGAGGGGCCTGGTGCCATTCCCTGAGACAGTGCCTTTCTTTCCTTAGCTGACTGCTAGTGCCTGTAGAATATCTGGCTAGAGACCAGCAGGGCGTACACCCCGCCTCAAGTCTAAGTCAGCAGCTTTCTCTATCTCATTTATACTTTAATAACAATTGATGACACAAAAGCTCTGAGCGATCAAATCATATCAAATCTTCATTTCAGATTGAAGATGCATTCCATGGTATTGCCATCTTAAGTCTTTCCATTGTTATGGAATACCTGTCCATGTATTCAGGATAGTTTTCAGCCAGGGTGTATAAGTTCCAGTGTGCCAGTCTTGTCATCCTCGTTACATCCATGGCAAAGTGTTGTATTCATGTTGACATTATTGAAAGGGAATTTTTTTAAATTCCTTTTCAGATTATTATCTGGTAATATATACAGAAAAAACTGTGTAATCTTTCGTTTTTATCAGTTTGGACAGCTTGATAGTTGTCTTTAATTTCTTTCCTTTCTCATACTTTAAGATTTTCTGGGCACCGTACATGTACTGCCTCACCCCTAATCTCAGTCATGTGTTCAAAGAACTTCTGTCCTTTATTTGTTTACTTATTTTTTGCAACATTGAATTCGTTTTGACTATGCTGGGTCTCTGCTGCAAGATGGAAGTCGCTAGGACCTCTGGACTGCAGTCTTCCATCTCTTACTGACCTCTTGTTGACCTCTGCAGAATCCTGGTTGGCGGGAGCTTGTTAGTTCCTCGTTCCTTACCAGGACCTCCTGTGGTAAGTGTTTTTCTCTTCTCTGTTGCCTGGTAAGGGTGGATGGTCATTGGCATCCCAAAGCTTGCTAGAAGTCAATGATTTAGGCAGGCTTGTGCATAGATATGGGAGAAGGCAATGGCACCCCACTCCAGTACTCTTGCGTGGAAAATCCCATGGATGGAGGAGCCTGGTAGGCTGCAGTCCATGGGGTCGCTAAGAGTCGGACACCACTGAGCGACTTCACGTTCACTTTTCACTTTCATGCATGGGAGGAGGAAATGGCAACCCACTCCAGTGTTCTTGCCTAGAGAACCCCAGGGACTGCGGGGCCTGGTGGGCTGCCGTCTATGGGGTCGCACAGAGTCGGACACGACTGAAACGACTTAGCAGCAGCAGCGGCGGCAGCAGCAGCAGAAGCAGTGCATCGATATCAAAAGGGCTGCAAACAGTCAGGAAGGATCACATATGTCACCGTGAAACACTGCTTCTCCACTTAGCCAAAGCTAACCAAAGATTTCTGTTCTAGGTCAACCTAGAAGAGATCACTTAAGAGGTAAAGAAACTTAAACTCCATTAGCAAAGGCAGTTGGACATCTCAAGAAAACTTGTGCTAGGCACAGAACTCTTTTCTGGGGGTCCACTTTCCCTACAACCTCCTTATCCCATTCTGTACCCATTCCTTTGCTTCTCCCATCCTGAAACGGCCACCTTAGACAGAACTACTTCGTTTTCCTTCCTCAAGTGCCATTGCATTCCACATACTTTCTTGTAATAACAAGTCATACATTTCCCTTCAGCAACCAAGAACTGACTTTTATATTGGCATTGGCTATAGCCCGCCCCCCTCCCCCCACCCCCAAGAACAGAACAAAACAAAACAATTGCTTTCTTACATTTAACATGTCAGGATGGTGCCAGACACTATTCATGGAGAGTCAAAAATCTCTTTTGTTTCTGTGTAAAAGGGAGGTCCTTTCAAGTCGTGAATGTTTCAGAACTTTCATTTATTTGGAAATGACCTAGCTATTCAATACACTGTCGTCACAAGGATAGAAACTCGGGTAACCAAAACACCTGGAGAAACGTTTGTTAGTTCAGTTCAGTTCAGTTGCTCACTCGTGTCTGACTCTTTGGGACCCCGTGGCCTGAAGGACGCCAGGCTTCCGTGTCCGTCACCAGCTCCAGGGGCTTGCTCAAACTCATGTCCATCGAGTCAGTGATGCCATCCAACCATCTTATCCTCTGTCATCCCCTTCTCCTCTGCCTTCAATCAAGACTATGAGAGGCAGATATTTTAGAGTATAATTATTGTAAAGAGTTTGTCTAAAAGCTCATATCACATTTACATTTTTTACTTTTGTTGTTGTCGTTTCCAGGTAGTTTCTTGCTGACAAGCTTGTGACAGATATAACAATAGAGCAATTTTTACCTCAAAAAAAACCTAGGCACTATGAACATGTTGTGCTTAATGTTGTTGACTCTTAGACATGTCTATAATGGAGGAGCAAAACCAAAAATACTAGATATTTAATATTGACTAATTCCCAGTTCACAGGACTCTGACATTCATTTAGGTCAATGTTTTCTTGTATTTCCAGCAGTTTGATTTGGAAGGGCTGCCTTGTCTTGAGACCATTGAAATCAGAACACAGAACTTGAGCAATATTATCAAAAAACACAGGGCTCACACTGACACATACCTTAATCCAAACAGACAGACAAGACATCTTCCAGGTTTCCGCCTGAGATTTAAAATATTTCTTTGAGCCAGTCTTCTGGGGAGTGGGGGGATGGGGGTGGCAGTAAGGCAGGCTTGGGTAACAAGCTAATTGTTGGTCATTGCATATGCAAAGAACCAGCTTTCCGGGTTCCAAGGAAAAAAGTTTCCTTGGTAACCAACTTTGTCTGGTTCTATAGAATATCATGGCCCTCCTAGGTCAAGTCATCTTGCCTTTCTGTAGTCCTCGTTTTATCCCTAAATCATAGACAGCTTGGATTGTCTCTGTGGGGTGTATGTATTGTCCTCATGTTTGACCTGGTGGCAGCAGCGAGGTCCGAGAGACTCTCCTGGAACCGGGCGTGGGGACGGGGCTCACCGAGAGCCACTGGTGAAGGTGGGCAGCGCCCCTGGAGCGCGGCAGGGGCGGGGCGAACCCGGGCGGCGCAGGGCGGGTGTCGGCTCCTGGCGGGGGTAGGGGAGGGCTTCCCAGTTGTGCTCTCGGAGATGGCCACTGCAGCTGGAAACGCGCCGGGAGCGCAGCCAGGGTGGGGTAAACCTGGGCTGCACAGGTCGAGATTCTGCTCGCTGTGGGTGGGGGGTCGGTCCCTGTTGTGCTCCCGGGGGTCGCCAATATGGCTGGGAACCCGCCGGGAGCCCGGCAGGGCCGGGGCGAAACCTGGCGGCGCGGGGCGGGGTGGGGTTCCGTTCGCAGTGGGGGTCGGCTCCTGGTGGGGGTGGGGGAGGGCTTTCCAGATGTGCTGTTGGGGGTCGCCATTGCGGCTGGGAATGCCCATTTCGTGAACTCCTGGATCCCCAAGTATCGGCATCCATTGGCCACAGCGGAGGGGTGCGGAACACAGGTAAGGGAACGGGGACTGCCTGGAGCAGGGAACCATGTATTCCGCCCTGTGTTGGCACAGTCTCAGAGCTCCCCAACCTGGCGGTCGCAGAAAGGCCTCGTCTTTGGGGTCAAGGCCTTTACCGCTCCACCCCTCTGCTGAAAAACCTCAGAGTCTGCGTGGTTTTCCCAAGCAGCCTAGGGTCCGCTGGAAGTCCAAGGGACAGAACCCTGAATTCTGGCCGGCTGGCCCAGCCCTGCTTCTGGCACTTTGTAGGCCAGCGGGCCCTGGAGCACCTGCTAGGATGGGAAAGGGAAGGGTACGCGAATTGCACCCTGGTGGCCGCCGAGGCAGCAAAGAAGGGGGGAGGGCACCTTACTGCCCTTTAATGGCAGACAGAATCTGTGGCTGTCCTGCTGCGTGGGCCTTTTCATGGGGACCTTGTGCAATAAAAGTTTACCGGTGACCTTAGGGAACTTCCCAGTTTGCTTCTGACAGATGAGGGATGCTGTGGAGTTGGCAGGGCCTCTCAGGACTCCGCTGGGCTTGGCGCAATGGAAGAGGGCCTCATCTCCAGGGAAGGCAGGAACCTCAGGCTTCCTCTCCGTTTCGGACTCCGACCGCAGGGTCCCTGCAGAGTTGGGACAGGAGAGTCAGGCCTCGTCTTGTCTGAGGAAAGGAACTCCGCTTGCCTCTCGAGGTGCTCAGGGGGTCTCAGGCCCCTTGTTGAGCTGTGTGTGGAACCTGCGGGTGTTTCCGGAAATGCACGACGGTGACAGTGCCCCTTCGTGTTGTGCCTTCACCCACTGGGTTGCCTTCGAAGAGGTGTCCGGGCCTCGGGTTCTTTTCAAGAGCGGACAGGGAAATCAGGGTCTTTCGGCATGTGGGACCACCCACGGGGCTAGTCTCAAATTTCCTAGTGAGGCCGGCTTCATCATGAGGTGTGCTGGGAAGGCCGGGGTCCCTTCCAGACAACGCAGGGGGATCGACTCTCCTGTCGCCATCAGGAGGGGAGAAGGGGCTCAGATGAAGTGGGGACGGAACTCTCGGTGTTACCCTCGAGGGAAACCGGCGTGTGGGGGACTTTTGGGGGTTGCATGAAAGGAGTCAGGTACCGTTTCGCACTTCAGGACAGAACCTGGGACTTCCCTTGAGACGCCGTAGCGGGCAAGGGCCTCATCTTGCGAAGACGTTGGGACCATGTGGATTTTCTCGAGTTGCTGCGGGATTCTAGAGTTACGACGGGGATTTCAGGCTTCCTCTTGTGTTGGCCCCGGGAAGCCTAATCTTCCATTCGAGTTGCGAGGGAAAGCTGAGGGTTGCACTCGAGTCACTGCAGGGCCAAAGAGACCTCATCTAGGCCTGTGTCCGGGACTTACCGTTCCTCTCAAGGGAAGACAGGGATCTCAGGGTGGCGTTCCAGACTCCCCCGGGGAGTCAGGCCTAGCCTCGAGGGCAAGCCAAGGATGCCGCTCTCCTCTCAAGTCGTGACGCAGATCTCTTGGAGCCCACTGAGTGGCCTCAAGGGAGTCAGGCCTTCTCTTCAGTTTGGAGAGAGGACTCGGGATTGTGCTCTGGGTCAGGCAGGAAAAGAAGGCCCTCACCTCGCGAGGATGGGGGCTTCTCAGGGGTTTCCTCGAGCTGCGGCGCCCGTGGGGGTTTTCTCACGAGGCAAGACGAGGATCTCAGGGAGCCTCTCGTGCAGTGCCAGGGAAGTCAGGTCTCTGTGCGCGTGGCGAGGGGGAGCGCGTCATGGCTCTCCAGTCATGGGAGAGGACTAGGGCCTCCAGACGCGTTGAAGAAGGACACTCGAGGTCTTTCTGGGGTTGCGGCGGGAAAGCCTCGTTTCCCTCGACTTCTGCCGGGGACCTGAGGGAACTTGCCAGGGTGCCTCTGATAGGTGAGGGATGCTGTGGAGTTGGCGGGGCCTCTCGGGACTCCGCTGGGCTTGGCGCAATGGAAGAGGGCCTCATCTCGAGGGGAGACAGGAAACTTAGGCTTCCTCTCCTTTTCGGACTCCAACCACAGGGTCCCTGCAGAGTTGGGACAGGAGAGTCAGGCCTCGTCTTGTCTGAGGAAGGGAACTCCGCTTGCCTCTCAAATTGCTCAGGGTGTCTCACGCACCTCGTCGAGCTGTGTGTGGAAACCGCGGGTTTTTCCGGATGACGCACGGGGATGTCAGTGCCCCTTCGAATGGTAACTTCACCCACAGGGTTGCCTTCGAAGAGGTGTCCGGTCATCGGGTTCTTATCCAGAGCGGACTGGGAAATCGGGGTCGTTCGGCATGTGGCACAACCCACGGGGCTCGTCTCGAATTTCCTCGGGAGGCCGGCCTCATCCTGAGGTGTGCCGGGAAAGCCGGGAACCCCTTCCAGAATACGCAGGGGAATCGACTCTCCTGTCGTGATGAGGAGGGGAGAAGGGGCTCAGATGAAGGGGTGCCAGGACCCTCGGTGTTCCCCTCGAGGGAACCCGGCGTGTCTGGGAAATTTTGGAGGTCGCATGAAGGGTGTCAGGTACCGTTTCGCAACTCAGGACGGAACGTGAGACTTCCCTTGAGACGCTGTAGCGGGCAAGGGCCCCATCTTGCAAAGACGTTCGGACCACGTGGTTTTTCTCGAGTTGCGGCGGGATTCTCGAGTTACGACGGGGATCTCGGCCTTCCCCTTGGGTTGGCCCTGGGAAGCCCCATCTTCCATTCGAGTTGCGAGGGAAAGCTGGGGGTTGCGCTCGAGTCACTGCAGGGCCCAAGAGACCTCATCTAGGCGTGTGTCCAGGACCTAGTAGTACTCTCAAGGGAAGACAGGGATCCCGGGGTTGCACTCCAGAGTCCCCCGTGGAGTCAGGCCTCCCCTCGAGGGGAAGCAAAGGACTCCGCTCTTCTCTTGAGCCACGACGCGGATCTCTTGGAGCCCTCTGAGTGGCCTCAAGGGAGTCAAGCCTAATCTTCAGTTTGGAGAGAGGACTCGGGATTGCTCTCCAGGAAAGGCAGGAAAAGAAGGCCCTCACCTCGCGAGGACGGGGGCTTCTCAGGGGTTTCCTCGAGCTGCGGCGTCCGTGGGGCTTTTCTCACGAGGCACGACGAGGTTCTCAGGGAGCCTCTCGTGCGGCGCCAGGGAGGTCAGGTCTCCATGAGCGTGGCGAGGGGGAGCGCCTCATTGTTCTCGAGTCCTGGGAGGGGACTAGGGCATCAAGGCGCATTGAAGAAGGACTCTCGAGGTCTTTCTCGGGTGGCGGCAGGAAACCCTCGTCTCCCTCGCCTTCTGCCGGGGACATTAGGGAACTTCCCAGGGTGCCTCTGAGAGGCGAGGGATCCTGTGGAGTTGGCGGGGCCTCTCGGGACTCCACTGGGTCTGGCGCAACGGAAGAGGGCCTCACCTCGAGGGGAGGCAGGAACCTCAGGATTCCTCTCCGTTTCCGCTCCGACCTCAGGGTCCCTGCAGAGTTGGGACAGGAGAGTCATGCCTCGTCTTGTCTGAGGAAGGGAACCCCGCTTGCCTCTCGAGTTGTCAGGGGTTTTCAGGCCCCTGGTCGAGCTGTGTGTGGAACCCGCGGGTCTTTCCGGATGATGCACGGGGGTGTCAGTGCCCCTTCGTGTTGTGCCTTCACCCACAGGGTTGCCTTCGAAGAGGGGTCCGGGCCTCGGGTCCTTCTCAAAAGCGGACCGGGGAATCGGGGGCATTTGGCATGTGGCACCACCCACGTGGCTCGTCTCGAATTTCCCTGTGAGACCGGCCTCATCCTGAGGTGCACCGGGAAGGCCGGGAACCCCTTCTGAACCACGCAGGGGAATCGACTCTCCTGTCGTGATCAGGAGGGGAGAACGGGCTCAGATGAAGCTGTGCCGGGACTCTCGGTGTTCCCTCGAGGTTACCCGGCGTGTCGGGGAGCTTTTGGGGGTCGCACGAAGGGTGTCAGGTACTGTTTCGCACTTCAGGTCAGAACATGGGACTTCCCCTGAGACGCTGTAGTGGGCAAGGGCCTCATCTTGCGAAGACGTTGGAACCACATGTTTTTTCTCGAGTTGCGGCGGGATTCTCGAGTGACGATGGGGATTACAGGCTTCCTCCTCTGTTGGCCCTTGGAAGCCCAGTCTTCCATTCGATTGGCGAGGGAAAGCTGGGGGTTGCGCTCGAGTCACTGCAGGGCCAAAGAGACCTCATCTAGGCTTGTGTCCAGGACCTAATGTTCCCCTCCAGGGAAGGCAGGGATCTCGGGGTTGCATTCCAGGATCCCCCTGGGTGTCAGGCCTCGTCTCGAGGGGAAGCAAAGGACTCCGCTGTCCTCCCGAGTCGCGACGCGGATCTCTTTGAGCCCCCTTGTGGCGTCAATGGAGTCAAGCCTCCTCTTCATTTTGGAGAGAGGGCTCGGGATTGTTCTCCAGGCCATGCAGGAAAAGAAGGCCCTTCACCTCGCGAGGACGGGGGCGTCTCAGGGGTTTCCTCGAGCTGCAGCGCCCGTGGGGGTTTTCTCGCGAGGCACGGCGAGGATCTCAGGGAGCCTCTCGTGCGGCGCTGGGGAAGTCAGGTCTCCCTGTGCGTAGCGAGGAGGAGCGCGTTGTGGCTCTCGAGTAATGGGAGGGGACTAGGGCCTCAAGACGCGTTGAAGAGGGACTCTCGAGGTCTTTCTCGGGTTGTGGCGGGAAAAAGTCGTTTCCCTCGACTTCTGCCGGGGACCTTAGGGAACTTCCCAGGGTGTCTCTGAAAGTTGAGGGATACTGTGGAGTTGGCGGTGCATCTCGGGACTCTGCTGGGTTTGTCGCAATGGAAGAGGGGCTCATCTCGAGGGGAGGCAGGAACCTCAGACTTCCTCTCTGTTTCGGACTCCGACATCAGGGTCCCTGCAGAGTTGGGACAGGAGAGTCAGGCTACGTCTTTTCTGAGGAATGGAACTCCGCTTGCCTCTCGAGTTGTTCATCGGGTTTCAGGCCCCTTGTCAAACTGTGTGTGGAATCTGCAGGTTTTTCCAGACGATGCACGGGGGTGTCAGTGACCCTTCGTTTTGTGTCTTCATCCACAGGGTTGCCTTCGAAGAGGTGTCCGGGCATCGGGTTCTTATGAAGAGCGGACCGGGATATCGGGGTCGTTCAGCATTTGGCACCACCCACGTGGGTTGTCTCGAATTTCTTCATGAAACCGGCCTCATCCTGAAGTGTGCCGCGAAGGTCATGAAACTCTTCCAGAAAAAGCAGAGGAATCGACCCTCCTGTGGCGATCAGGAGGGGAGAAGTGGCTCAGATGAAGTGCTGCTGGGAACCTCGGTGTTTCCCTCAAGTGAGACAGGTATGTCGGGTAACTTTTGGGGTCGCATAAAGCATTCCAAGTACCGTTTCGCTCTTCAAAATGGAACGTTGGACTTCTCTTGGGGTGCTCCAGCGGGCATGGGCCTCATCTTGGAATGACTGCGGAACCACTTGGTTTTTCTCGAGTTGCGGTGGGATATTTGAGTTACCACAGGGAATTCATGCTTCCTCTTGTGTTGGCCCACAAAAGTCTTATCTTCCATTCGAGATTCGAGGAAGAGCTGGAGGTGCGCTCTAGTCACTGAAGGCAAAAGAGACCCCACCAAGGCTTGTGTGCAGGACCTAATGTTCATGTCAAGGCTCGACAGAAATCTCGGGGTTGCATTCCAGACTCACCTTGGAGTCAGGCCTCGTCTCGAGGGGAAGCAAAGGACTCTGCTCTCCTCTCGAGTCGGACGGGTATGTCTTGGAGCCCACTGAGTGGCTTAAAGGGAGTCAAACCTCCTCTGGTGTTTGGAGGGAGGACACAGGATTGCTCTCCAGGGAATGCATGAAATGAAGGCCCTCATCTCCCAATGACTGGGGCGTCTCGTAGGTTTTTTCGAGCTGTGGTGCTAGTGTGGGGTTTCTCACGAAGTAAGACTGGGAGCTCAGTGAGCCTCTCACGTGGTGCCAGGGCAGTCAGGTCTCTATGCACGTGGTGAGAGGGAGCCCGTCATTGTTCTCGAGTCATGGTAGGGGAATTGGACCTGAAGACGTGTTAAAGAAGGACTCTCGAGGTCTTTCCTGGGTTGCAGCAGGAAACCCTGGGTTCCATCGACTTGTGCCAGTGACCTCAGGAAGCTTCTCAGCGTGCCTCTGAGAAGTCAAGGTCACTGTGGAGTTGGGAGGGGCCTCTCGGAACTCCACTGGGTTTGGTGCAATGGAAGAGGGCCTCATGTCATGTTGAGGCAGGAACCTCAGGGTTCCTCTCCTGGCTTCGAATGCTCCAGATCTGATTCGGATCGCAGAGTCCCTGCAGAGTTGGGACAGGAGAGTCAGGCCTCGTCTTGTGTGGAGGAATGGAAATCCGCTTGACTCTCGCGTTGTTCATAGGGTGACAGGCCACTTGTCGATTTGTATGTGGAACTTGCGGGTTTTTCTGGACGATGCACTGGGATGTCAGTGCCCCTTCGTGTTGTGCCTTGATCCACAGGATTGCCTTCGAGTTGGGTTCTGCCATCGGGTTCTTATCAAGAGCGGACCAGGGAATTGGGGTCTTTTGGCATGCCGCACCACCCACGAGGCTATGTCTCAAATTTCCTCGTGAGACTGGCCTCATCTTGATGTGCGCCAGGAAGGTCGGGAATGCCTTCCAGACAAAGCAGGGGAATCGAAACTCCTGTCGCGATCAAGAGGGGAGAAGAGTCTCAGATGAAGTGGTGCCGGGAACCTCGGTGTTCTCCTCAAGTGAGACTGGTATGTCGGGGAACTTTTGGGGTCGCAACAAGGGTTCCAAGTAACTTTTCGCTCTTCAATACGGAACGTGGGACTTCTCTTGAGACGCTGTAGCGGGCAAGGGCCTCATCTTTCGATGACGGGGGAACCACGTGGTTTTTCTTGAGTTGCGGCGGGATTCTCGAGTTACGACGGGGAATTCAGGCTTCCTGTTCAACTGGCCCAGGGAAGTCCAGTTTTCATTCGAATTGCGAGTTAGAACTGGGGATTGCTCTCGAGACACTGCAGGGCCAAATAGACCTCATCTAGGCTTGTGTCCAGGACCTAATGTTCCTCTGCTGGGGCGACAGCGATCTCGGCATTGCATTCTCGACTCACCCGCGGAATCAGGCCTCGTCTCGAGGGGAAGCCAAGGACACCGCTCTCCTGTCAAGTCGCGACGGGTATATCTTGGAGCTCACTGTGTGGCCTAAAATGAGTCAAGCCTCCTGTTGAGTTTGGAGAGAGGACTCAGGATTGCTCTCCAGGCCATACAGCAAAAGAAGGCCCTCATCTCGTGAGGACTGGGGCGTCTCGTGGGTATTCTCGAGCTGCGGCTCCAGTGTGGTGTTGCTCACGAGGTATAATGGGGAGCTCAGGGAGCCTCTCCTGTGGCGCCAGGGAAGTCAGGTTTCTATGCGCGTGGCTAGGGGGAGCGCGTCATTGCTCTCGAGTCATGGTAGGGGAATCGCACCTCAAGACGCGTTGAAGAAGGACTCTCGAGGTCTTTTACGGGTTGGGGCAGGAAACCCTTGGTTCCCTCGACTTGTGCCGGTGATCTCAGGAAGGTTTAAGGGTGCCTCTGAGAAGTCAGGGATACTGTGCAGTTGGGAGGGGCCTCTCGGGACTCCACTGGGTTCGGTGCAATGGAAGAGGGCCTCATCTCGAGTGGAGGCAGGAAACTCATGTTTCCTCTCCTGACTTCCCCTGGGCCAGATCTGACTCGGATCGCAGTTTCGCTGCAGAGTTCGAACAGGAGAGTCAGGCCTCGTCTTGTGTGGAGGAATGGAACTCTGCTTGCTTCTCCAGTTGTTCATGGGGTGACAGGTCACTTCTCGAGCTGTGTGTGGTACCTGCGGGTTTCTCCGGATGATACCTGGGGGTGTCAGTGCCCCTTCGTGTTGTGCCTTCATCAAAAGGGTTATTTTCAAAGAGGTGTCCGGGCATTGGTATCTTCTCAAGAGCGAACCGGGAAATCGGGGTCTTTCGGCATGTGTCACCATCCACGAGGCTATGTCTCGAATATCCTCGTGAGAACGGCCTCATCCTGAGATGCACCGGGAAAGGCGGGAACCCCTTCAAGACAAAACAGGGGAATCGACCCTCCTGTCGCGATCAGGAGGGGAGAAGGGGCCC
Organism: Bubalus kerabau; assembly: GCF_029407905.1. NCBI lineage: Eukaryota > Metazoa > Chordata > Mammalia > Artiodactyla > Bovidae > Bubalus > Bubalus kerabau. The sequence goes on from NW_026577936.1 coordinate 311,266, forward strand.
AGATGTAGTGGTGCCGGGAACCTCGGTGTTCTCCTCGAGTCAGACCGGTGTGTCGAGGAACTTTTGAGGTCGCATCAAGGGTGCCAATACCGTTTCACACTTCAAGACGGAACGTGGGACTTCTCTTGAGACGCTGTAAGGGGCAAAGGCCTCATCTTGCGATGACGGGGGAACCAAGTAGCGTTTCTCGAGTTGTGGCGGGATTCTCAAGTTTCGACGGGGAATACAGTCTTCCTCATGTGTTGGCCCAGGGAAGTCCTATCTTCCATTCGAGTTTCAAGGGAGAGCTGGGGATTGCTCTCGAGTTACTGCAGGGCAAAATAGACCTCATCTAGGCTTGTGTCCAGGATTTAATGTTCATCCCTACGGGCGACAGGGATCTCGGGCTTGCATACCAGACTCACCCGGGGAATCAGGCCTCGTCTCGAGGGGAAGCAGAGAACTCCGCTGTCCTTTTGAGTCGCGATGGGTATCTCTTGGAGCCCACTGTGTGCCCTAAAGGGAGTCAAGCCTCCTGTGGTGTTTGGATAGAGGACTCGGGATTCCTCTCCAGGCCATGCAGGAAAAGAAGGCCCTCATCTCGCGATGATGGCGGCGTCTCGTGGGTTTTCTAGACTGCTGCACTAGTGCCGGGTTTCTGACGAGGTACGAGAGGGAGCTCAGGGAGCCTCTCGTGTGGCGCCAGGGAAGTCAGGTCCCCATGAGATGGCTAGGGGGAGCTCGTCATTGCTCTCGAGTCATGGTAGGGTAATCGGGCCTCAAGACGGGTTGAAGAAGGACTCTCGAGGTCTTTCTCGGGTCACTGCATAAAACCCAGGGTTCCCTTGACTTGTGCCTGCGACCTCAGGGAGCTTCTCAGAGTGCCTCTGAGAAGTCAGGGATACTGTGCAGTTTGGAGGGGCCTCTCGAGACTCCTCTGCATTTGGTGGAATGTAAGAGGGACTCATCTCGAGTTGAAGCAGGAACCTCAGTGTTCCTTTCCATTTCTGACTCAGATCGCAAGGTCCCTGCATGTTGGTACAGGAGAGTCAGGCCTCGTCTTTTCTGGAGGATGGGACTCCTCTTGCCTCTCGAGTTGTTCTCGAGGTGACAGGCCACTTGTCGAGCTGTGTATGTAACCTGCCCGTTTTTCCGAATGATGCACAGGTGTGTTAGTGCCCCTTCGTGTTGTACCTTCATACTCAAGGCTGCCTTCCAAGAGGTGTCCGAGCATCGGATTCTTATCAAGAGCGGACCGGGAAATTGGAGTCTTTCGGCAAGTGGCACCACCCACAAAGCTACGTATCGAATTTCCCCATGAGACCGGCCTCATCCTGAGTTGTGCAGGGAAGGTCGGGCCCCCTTGCAGACAAAGCAGGGGAATCGACCCACCGGTCACGATCAGGAGGGGAGAAGGGGCTTAAATGAAGTGGTGCCGGGAACCTCGGTGTTCCCCTTGAGTGAGACCGGCGTGTTGGGGGACTTTTGGGGTCGCATCAAGGGTGCCAAGTACCGTTTCGCATTTGAAGACGGAACCTGGGACATCTTTTGAAACGCTGTAGCGGGCAAGGGCCTCATCTTGCGATGACGGGAGAACCACGTGGTTTTGCTCGAGTTGCGTCGGGATTCTCGAGTTATGACCGGGAATTTAGGCTTCCTCTTGTTGGCCTTGAAATCCAATCTTCCATTCAGGTTGCGAGGGGGAGCTGGGGATTGCGCTAGAGTCACTGCAGGGCAAAAGAGACCTAATCTAGGCTTGTGTCCAGGATCTAATGTTGCTCTCCAGGGGCGACAGGGATCTCGGGTTTGCATTCCAGACTCATCCGGGGAGTCAGTTCTCACCTCGAGGGTAAGCAAAGAATTCCGCTCTCGTCTCGAGTCGCGATGGGTATCTCTTGGAGCCCAATGTGTGTACTAAAGGGAGTCAAGCCTCCTGTGGAGTTTGGAGAGAGGACTCGGGATTGGACTCCAGGCCATGCAGGAAAAGAAGGCCCTCATCTCGAGATGACGGTGGCGTCTCGTGGGTTTTCTCGAGCTGCGGCACCAGTGTGGGGTGTCTCATGAAGTACCACAGGGATGTCATGGAGGCTCTTGTGTGGCGTCAGGAAAATCCAGTATTCCATTCGAGTTGCAAGTTAGAACTGGGGATTGCTCTCCAGTCACTGCAGGGCAAAATAGACCTCATCTACGCTTGTGTCCAGGACCTAGTGTTCCACTACTGGGCCGACAGGGATCTCAGGGTTGCATTCTCGACTCACCCGGAGAGTCAGGCCTCGTCTTGAGGGGAAAAAAAGGACTCCACTCTCCTGTCGAGTTGCGACGGGTATCTCTTGGAGCCCACTGCGTGGCGTAAAGGGAGTGAAGCCTCCTATGGAGTTTGGAGAGATGACTCGGGATTGTTTTCCTGGCCATGCAGGAAAAAAGGCCCTCATCTCGCGATGACGGGGGCGTCTCGTGGGTTTTCTCCAGCTGCGGCGCCAGTATCAGATTTCTCACGAGGTATGACGGGGAGCTCCGAGAGCCTCTCGTGTGGTGCTAGGGACGTCAGGTCTCCGTTCATGTGGTGAAGGGGAGTGCGTGATTGCTCTCGAGTCATAGTAGGCGAATCGCGCCTCAAGACACATTGAAGAAGGACTCTCGAGGTCTTTCTCGGGTTGCGGCAGGGAACCCTGGGTTCCCTCGACTTGTGTCGGTGACCTCAGGTAACTTCTCAGGGTGCCTCTGAGAAGTCAGGGACACTGTGGATTTGGGAGGGGCCTTTCGTTACTCAACTGGGTTTGGTGCAATCGAAGAGGGCCTCATCTCGAATGGAGGCAGGAACCTCAGGGGTCCTCTCCATTTCTGACTCGGGTCACAGAGTACCTGCCGAGTACGGACAAGAGAGTCACGCCTCGTCTTCTGTGGAGGAATGGATCTCCGCTTGCCTTTCGAGTTGTTCACGGAGTGACAGGCCACTTGTTGAGCTGTGTGTGGAACCTGCGGGTTTTTCCGGACGATGCACAGGGGTGTCAGTGCCCCTTCGTGTTGTGCCTTCATCCACAGGGTTGCCTTCAAAGAGGTGTCCGGGCATCGGGTTCTTTTCAAGAGCGTACCAGAAAATTGGGGTCTTTCAGCATGTGGTACCACCCACGAGGCTACGTCTCGAATTTCTTCGGGAGACCGGCCTCATCCTGAGGTGCGCCGGGAAGGTAGGGAAACCTTGCAGACAAAGCAGGGGAATCGACCCACCGGTCGCGATCAGAAGGGGAGAAGGGGCTCAGATGAAGTGGTGCCGGGAACCTCGGTGGTCCCCTCGAGTGAGACCGGTATGTCACGGCACTTTTGAGGTCGCATCAAGGGTTCCAAGTACAGTTTCGCACTTCAAGACGGAACGTGGGAATTCTCTGGAGATGCTCTAGCGGGCAAGGGCCTCATATTGCGATGACGAGGGAAACACGTGGTTTTTCTCGAGTTGCGGCGGGATTCTCGAGTTACGACGGGGAATTCAGGCTTCCTCTTGTGTTGGCCCAGGAAGTCCAATCTTCCATTCAACTTGTCAGAGAGAGCTGTGGGTTGCTCTCGAGTCACTTCAGGGCAAAGAGTCCTCATCTAGGCTTGGGTCCAGGACGTAATGTTCCTCTCCAGGGCAACAGGGATATCGGGGTCGCATTCCAGTCTCACCCAGTGGGTCACGCCTCGTCTCGAGTGGAAGCAAAGGACTCCACTATCCTCTCGAGTCGCGACGTGTAACTCTTGGAGCCCAATGAGTGGCCTAAAGGGAGTCAAGCGTCCTGTGTAGCTTAGACAGAAGGTTCACGCTTGATCTGCATACCATTCAGTTAAAGATGGCCCTCCTCTCGTGATGACGGGAGCGTCTCATGGGTTTTCTCGAGCTGTGGCGCCAGTGTGGGGTTTCTCACGAGATATGATGGGGAGCTCAGGGAGCCTCTTGTGCGGTGCCAGAGAAGTCAGGCCTCCATGCGTGTGGCCAGGAAGATCGCGTCATTGCTCTGGAGTCATGGGAGGGACTAGGGCCTCAAGACGCCTTTAAGAAGGACTCTCGAGGTCTTTCTTGGGTTGGGGCGGGAAACACTCGTTTCCTTCGACCTCTACCGGGGACCTTAGGGAACCTCCCAGGTGCCTCTGAGAGGTGAGGGATACTGAGGAGTTAGAGGGGCCTCTCGGGACTCCACTAGGTTTGACGAAATGAAAGAGGGCCTCATCTCGATTGGAGGCAGGAACCTCAGGCTTCCTCTCCATTTCTGACTCCGACCGCAGGGTCCCTGCAGGGTTGGGACAGGAGAGTCAGGCCTCGTCTTGTCTGAGTAATGGAACTCTGCTTGCCTCTCGAGTCGTTCAGTGGGTCTCAGGCCCCTTGTCGAGCTGTGTGTGGAACCTGCGGGTGTTTCCAGAAGATGCACGGGGGTGTCATTGCCCCTTCATTTGGTGCCTTCCCCCACAGGGTTGCCTTCAAAGAGGTGTCCGGGCATCAGGTTCATTGCAAGAGCGGACCGGGAAATCGGGGTCGTTCGACATGTGGCACCACCCACGTGGCTCATCTCGAATTTCCTCGTGAGACCAGCATCATCCTGAGGTGCGCCGGGAAGGCCGGGAACACCTTCCACACAAAGAAGGGGAATCGACTCTCCTGTCGCGATCAGGAGAGGAGATGGGGCTCAGATGAAGTGGGGCCGGGACTCTAGGTGTTCCACTCGAGGGAACCCGGCGTTTCAGGGAACTTTAGGGGTCGCATCAAGGGAGCCAAGCACCGTTTCCCACTTCAGGACGGAACATGGGACTACCCTGGAGACGCTGTAGCGGGCAAGGGCGTCATCCTGTGAAGACGTTGGAACCACGTCGTTTTTCTCGAGTTGCGTCTGGATTCTCGAAAACGACGGGGATTTCAGGCTTCCTCTTGGGTTGGCCCTGGGAAGCCCAATCTTCCCCTGGAGTTGCGAGGGAAAGCTGGGAGTTCTGCTCGAGTCACTACAGGGCCAAAGAGACCTCATCGAGGCGTGTGTCCAGGACCTAATATTCCTCTCAAGGGAAGACAGAGATCTCGGGTTTCCATTCCAGACTCCCCCGGGGAGTCAGGCCTCGCCTCGAGGGGAAGCAGAGGACTCCACTTTCCTCTCAAGTCGCGACACGGATCTCTTGGAGCCCAATGAGTGGACTCAAGGGTGTCGAGCCTCCTCTTCAGTTTGGAGAGAGGACTCGGGATTGCTCTCCAGGTCAGGCAGGAAAAGAAGGCCCTCATCTCGCGATGACGGGGGCATCTCATGGGTTTCCTCAGGCTGCGTCGCCCGTGGCGGTTTTCTCACGAGGCACGACGAGGACCTCAGGGAGCCTCTCGTGCGGCACCAGGGAACTCATGTCTCCATGCGCATGGCGAGGAGGAGCTGGTCATCACTCTCGAGTCATGGGAAGTGACTAGGGCCTCAAGACGCATTGAAGAAGGACTCTCGAGGTCTTTCTCGGGTGGCGGCGGGAAACCCTCGTTTCCCTCGACTTCTGCAGGGGACTATAGGGAACTTACCAGGGTGCCTCTGAGAGGTGAGGAATGCTGTGGAGTTGCCAGGGACTCTCGGGACTCTGCTGGTTTCGGTGCAATGGAAGAGGGCCTCATCTCGAGGGGAGGCAAGAACCTCAGGCTTCCTCTCCGATTCTGACTCCGACTGCACGGTCCCTGCAGTGTTGGGACAGGAGAGTCATGCCTCGTCTTGTCTGAGGAATGGAATTCTGGTTGCCTCTCGAGTTGTTCCGGGAGTCTCAGGCCCCTTGTCGAGCTGTGTGTAGACCCTGCGGGTTTTTCCGGATGATGCAAGGGGGTGTCAGTGCCCCTTCGTGTTGTGCCTTCACTCACAGGGTTGCCTTCGAAGAGGTGTCCGGGCATCGGGTTCTTATCAAGAGCGGACCGGAAAATCGGTGTCGTTTGGCACATGGCACTTCACACATGGCTAGTCTCGAATTTCCTCCTGAGACCGGCCTCATCCTGAGGTGCACCAGGAAGGCCGGGAACCCCTTCTAGAGAAAGCAGGGGAATCGACTCTCCTGTCGCGATCAGGAGGGGAGAAGGGGCTCAGATGAAGTGGTGCCGGGACCCTTGGTGTTCCCCTCGAGGGAACCCAGCGTGTCGGGGAACTTTTGTGGTCGCATCAAGGGTGTCAAGTACCGTTTTTCACTTAAGGACAGAACATGGGACTTCCCTGGAGACGCCGGAGATTTCGGTGTTCCCCTGGAGTGAGACCGGTATGTTGGGGAACTTTGGGGTCGCATCAAGGGTGCCAAGTAGCATTTCGAACTTTAAGATGGAACGTGGGACTTCTCTTGAGACTCTAGCTGGCAAGGGCCTCATATTGCGATGAAGGGGGAACCACATGGTTTTTAAGACTTGAGGCTGAATTCTCGAATTACGATGGGAAATTCAGACTTCCTCATGTGTTGACCGTGGAAAGCCCAATCTTCCATTCAAATTGTGAGGGAGAGATGGAGGTTGCTCTCGATCACTGTAGGGCAAAATAGACCTCATCTAGGCTTGTGTCTAGGACATAATGTTCCACTCCAGGGGCGACAGGGATCTCGGGGTTGCATTCCAAACTCACCCGGGGAGTCAGGCCTCATCTCGAGGGAAGCAAAGGACTCCGCTCTCCTCTCGAGTCGCACCGGGTATTTCTTGGACCCAACTGAGTGGCCTAAAGGGAGTCAATCCTCCTGTGAAGTTTGGAGAGAGGACCAGGGATTGCTCTCCAGGTCAGGCAGGAAAAGAAGGCCCCCATCTCTCCTTGACGGGGGCATCTTGTGGTTTTTCTCGAACTGCGGTGCCACTGTGGGTTTTCTCACGAGGTACGATGGGGTACTCAGGGAGCCTCTTGTGTGGTACTAGGGAAGTCAGTTTTCCTGCTTGTGGCGAGGGGAGCGCGTCCTTGCTCTGGAGTCATGGTAGGGGAATCGGGCATCAAGAGACGTTGAAAAAGGACTCTCCAAGTCTTCCTCGGGTTACTTCAGGAAACTCTGGGTTCCCTCGACTTGTGCCAGTGACCTCAGGTAGCTTCTCAGGGAGCCTCTGAGAATTCAGGGATACTGTGGTGTTGGGAGGGGCCTCTCGGGACACCACTGAGTTTGGTTCAATGGAAGAGGGCCTCTTCTCTAGTTGAGGCAGGAACCTCAGAGTTCCTCTCCATTTCTGACTCCGATCGCAGGGGGATGTCAGTGTCCCTTCGTGTTGTGCCTTCATCCACAGGCTTGCCTTCGAAGAGATGTCCGGGCGTCAGGTTCTTATCTAGAGTGGACCGGGAATTCGGGATCTTTCAACATGTGGCACCAACCATGAGGCTACTTTTTGAATTTCCTCATGAGACCGGCCTCATCCGGAGGTTCGCGGGGAACGTCGGGAACCCCTTGCAGACAAAGCATGGGAGTCGACCCTCCTGTCGCGATCAGGAGGGGTGAAGGGGCTCACAGGAAGTGGTGCCATGAACTTTGGTGTTTCCCTCGAGTGAGACCGGTATGTCAGGGAACTTTGGGGGTCGCATCAAGGGTGCCAAGTACCGTTTTGTACTTCAGGATGGAACGTGGGACTTCTCTTGATACGCTGTAGCGGCCAAGGGCCTCATCTTGCGATGACGGGGGAGCCACGTGGTTTTTCTCGAGTTGCGGCGGGATTCTCGAGTTACGACGGGGATTTCAGGCTTCCTCTTGTGTTGGGCCAGGGAAGTCCAATCATCCATTCGAGTTGCGAGGGAGAGCTGGGGGTTGCGCTCAAGTCACTGCAGGGCAAAGGAGACCTCATCTAGGCTTGTGTCCAGGACCTAATGTTCCTCTCCAAGGGCCACAGGGATCTCAGGTTTGCATTCCAGACTCACCCAGGGAGTCAGGCCTCGTGTCGAAGGGAAGCAAAGGACTCCGCTCTCCTTTCAAGTTGCGACAGGCACCTCTTGGAGCCCACTTTGTGGCCTAAAGGGAGTCAAGCCTCCTGTGAAGTTTGGAGAGAGGACTTGGGACTGCTCTCCAGGCCATGCAGGACAAGATGGCCCTCATCTCGCGATGACGGAGGGGTCTTGTGTGTTTTCTCGAGCTGCGGCGCCAGTGTGGGGTTTCACACGAGGTACGACAGGGAGCTCAGGGAGCCTCTCATGTGGTGCCAGGGAAGTCAGGTCTCCATGTGCGTGGCGAGGGGGAGCGCGTTATTGCTCTCGAGCCATGGTAGGGGAATCTGACCTCAAGACGCGTTGAAGAAGGACTCTCGAGGTCTTTCTTCGGTTGTGGCAGGAAACCCTTATTTCCCTCGACGTTTGCCGGTGGCCTCAAGGAGCTTCTCAGAATGCCTATGAGAAGTCAGGGATACTGTGGAGATGGGAGGGGACTCTCGGGACTCCACTGGGTTTGTTTTAATGGAAGAGGGCCTCATCTCGGGTTGAGGCAGGAACCTCAGGTTTCCTCTCCATTTCTGACTCAGATCGAAGCGTGCCTGCAGAGTTGGGATTGGATACTCAGGCCTCGTCTTGTCTGAGGAAGGGAACTCCGCTTGCCTCTCTCATTGTTTAAGGGGTGACAGGCCAGTTGTGGAGCTGTATGTGGATCCTGTGGGATTTTCCGGACGATGAACAGGGTTGCCAGTGCCCCCTCGTGTAGTGCCTTCATCCACAGGGTTGCCTTAGAAGAGGTGTCCGGGCATCGGGTTCTTATCAAGAGCAAGACCGAGAAATCGGGGTCTTTCGGCACGTGGCACCAACACGAGGCTACGTCTCGAATTTCTTCGTGAGACTGGCCTCATCCTGAGGTGCGCCATGAAGGTCGGGAACCCCTTCTAGACAAAGCAGGGGAATCGACCTTCCTGCCGTGATCAGGAGGGGAGAAGGGGCTCAAATGAAGTGGTGCCAGGAACTTCGGTGTTCCCTTGGAGTGAGACCGGTATATTGGGGAACTTTTGGGGTCGCATCAAGGGTGCCAAGTAGCATTTCGAACTTTATGACGAAACATGGGACTTCTCTTGAGACTCTGTAGCGGGCAAAGGCCTCATATTGTGATGAATGGGGAACCACGTGGTTTTTAAGAGTTGCGGCGGGTTTCTCGAGTTACAACGGGAAATTCAGACTTCCTCTTGTGTTGGCCCAGTGAAGACCAATCTTCCATTCGAATTGCGAGGGAGAGATGGGTGTTGCTCTCGAGTCACTGTAGGGCAAAATAGACCTCATCTAGGCTTTTGTCCAGGACATAATGTTCCTCTCCAGGGGCAACAGGGATCTCGGGGTTGCATTCCAGACTCACCCGAGGTAAGGCCTCATCTCGAGGGGAAATAAAGTACTCTGCTCTCCTCTCAAGTCGCGACAGGTATCTCTTGGAGCCCATTGAGTGGCCTAAAGGGAGTAAAGCCTCCTGTGAAGTTTGGAGAAAGGACCAGGGATTGCTCTCCAGGTCAGGCAGGAAAAGATGTCCCCAATCTCGCGATGACGGTGGCGTCTCGTGGGTTTTCCCGAGCTGCGGCGCCAGTGTGGGGTTTCTCACGAGGTATGACGGGGAGCTCAGGGAGCCTCTCATGTGGCGCCAGGGAAGTCAGGTGTCCATGCGCGTGGCGAGGGGGAGCGTGTCATTGCTCTCGAGTCATGGTAGGGGAATCTGGCCTCAAGACGCGTTGAAGACGGACTCTTGAGGTCTTTCTCGGGTTGCGGCAGGATACCCTGTGTTCCCTCGACTTGTGCCGGTGACCTCAGGGAGTTGCTCAGGGTGCCTCTGAGAAGACACTGATACTGTGGTGTTGGGAGGGGCCTCTCGGGACTCCACTGCGTTTGGTGCAATGGAAGATTGCCGGGAGCCAGCGAGAGACATTCCACTCGTGACAAATGTCATGAGGAAAGAGTCTCGGCATACGCAAAGGCGGGATCGAGCCTCCGGGAGTTCCCCCGTATATTCTTCAGCATCTACCCCCAAAAACCAAAGTCTGCCTTCTTTATTGCTTTGTTCTCTCACCTCTGACATTACTGGGGATGTCCCCCACCACCATCTCACTCTCTCTGTCAAAGAGCTAACTTACAGCTCCAACTAATAATGTTCCTGGGCAATTAGTAGTGTTTAAATCCAAACCCCTCAGATGGTTTTCTAACTCGCCTGACAAGTTTACCCGGTCTCCTACAGCTATGCATACAATTGTGTACAGTCTCCCAGCCTCGAGACGCACGGGAAGTTTAAGATATTCAAATAGCTTAGAGCCTCTCAGAGAGTTAGAAACTGTCAGAATAAAACTAGTAAAAGATTTCATTGATGAACCAATGCTTTTTGCCAAGTTTCCACATCCCCTGAATTGTATCCTTGAATGTGTGCCAATTAATATAGTTGGTATGTAGAAAAAATAAGTAGTGGCCTTGATGTTGGTAACTTTAGACCCTTAAGGTAATAAATTCTTTTCTTTGTTGTAAACCCATTACACATCCTCCCTATAGGAATGCAATTTTATCTTCGAAAGATGGCGCCAAACCTTAAACAATTACTCTTAGAGAAAATAACTCTTATGGTTGATAAGTCTTTGTCAAGAGTCATAAAATGTTAATAGGTCTTCTGGCCAGAAGATGCTGTAAATCATCTAAACCATTTTAATACGATAAATCTGCAGAAAAGAAACCCTGGTTTTTGATAAGGATTTAAGACTGCTGACTTTGCATCCCCTATTATCCTCTATGTGTAACTTAGGGTATTAAAACCTGTGTTGAAAATAAAGCTACGGGCCTTGCTCGCCAACGCTTGGTCTCCCCATGTCATTATTCCCCTCAATTTTCAGATGAGTGTCCATCTGGAGCGCGGATATCCTCTGCGACCATTTATTTGCCTGGGCTTCGAAGACCCACTCGATAAGGTGTCTAAGGTGGGGCACCTTCCTCTATTCTAGAGGGCACTTGCAGCCTCCGTGGTCAGAGCTAACCTGGTGTCACGGGTTATATTGATTTTCCGCATAAACCAAGCTACTCAGCTGCTTTTCTCCACTGAATTTTCCTACTGAGCTATCCTCATTCTACTACTCTTTATATCTTTGACGAATAAATAAATATATAAATAGGTCGCCTACTCCATCTTCCCTTCGAATACCCTGGATCAGCTGGGGCTGGACCTCTGCAGGTGGCGCCTGAGACAGGCATTTCGAAGGTAAATCCCCAACCCCATTCCCCCAGTGTTCAGTTTTGGGGACAGATAGGATCCCACTTAGGGGGCTGCAGATCCCCCTGTAGAATAGACAGGGCGAGAGGAGTGGGAAGTGTTGAAGAGTTAGAGAGAAAAAACGGTTTCTAAAAAGGCTGACAAAAAAGGTCTAATCTTTAGATAGCTAAAAGACAAAATCTTTTACTATCCTTAAGTTTCTGACATGGGCAACACTGAATCAAATGAAAGACAGCTCTTTATAGGAGTAATTTTACAGTTATTAAGTAAAAGAAGAATCAAGGTTAAAAAATCTTCCATTCAATAATTTTTTACATTTGTACAAGACCACTGCCCTTGGTTTCTACAACAAGGCACTGTTAACCTAGATATCTTGAAAAAACTAGGAAAACAGCTAAGAGCTTATTGTGCTCAGCAAGGTTTGGAAAAAATCCCTACTTACACCTTTCTTCTGTGGAATATGACTAGAGATGTTTTAGATCCAGCTCATGAATTTGAAAAGGTACCTGTTAAAGAGGAAAGTAAAGTTGGAAAAGTACCTGTTAAACAAAAAAGCAAATCTGAAAAGGTACCTGTTATAAAGAAAAGTGAAAATGAAGAGGCTATACCTAGCTATCGACAGCTAAATGAATGGCTAGCCGCTATGACTGCCAATGAGCATGTAAAAGATAGGGATGAAAAGAAAGATCAGCTCTCCCCTCAATTTGAAAAAGGTTTAGAGGAAACAGCAGCTCGATGCCATTCTGATGAGGATTGTTTTTTTTTTTTTTTTTTTTTAGCTAAAGATGCTCCTAAAAGTTTAAGAAAACATCCCTAATCAGACCATCCGCTCCTAGGAGGTTGAGGGAAACATCCCCGATCAGACAGTTCGTAAGATTTAGTTACCAAACAGTTAAAGGATCTCCGGAACAGAAGAGGAAAACTTCGGGACGCTCCCATCCCCCTATGCCTCCTCCTCCATGTCGGGGTAAAGGGCCACCGCTAGGAGTTTCCCGGAGAAGGATTTTCTCTAGTCCCAAGGATGAACTTGATCCTCACCTTGAGGCTTCTTTTCTAGTCCCCTCTGCAGTTTAGCCAGGGTAAAGAGGTTACAAAATAAATGAAAATATTCTCTAAAATTAAAAAAAAAATTAAAAATGGATTTCTCTGCATCTAAGAATAGACAAATATTTATTGACTGTGGAATATGATTAGAAATGTCCTGGACCTCCGTCACGAGGCTGTTAAATAGCCTATGGGGGAGGCTATAGAGGTGGATGGTGGTGAGTCTCCATTTACTGCACAGATCATATTTTCTGCCATTGAAGAAAAAAAAAAAGGAGGGAGAAAGTGGTCTACCTCCCGAGGAAGGAGAGGGCTTACAGGACGCTGCGGCCGAGAGCCCTGGCGAGCTCCCTCCCCCTCTGCGCAAACCTTTAAAAAACTTATCCACCACTTTCTGATTTAAGGCGACTGCCACCGCCTTCGATTGTGCCTCCCAGGACCCAGGAGTTCCCCACTTTGCCCCCAAAGCCTGCCAAAGTGTTGCCTAAGACTGAGGAAGATAAAAAGTTTTTTAAACAAAGGAGCTTTTAGTACACAATATGCAGAGCGTGCTCCTTGGAGAAAACTCCCTCAGGGGGGTCTCACCCAGGCTAGGAGAAAAGCGAAAAGGCAAGGAGATTTAATAACAATATTAACCCCTGATGTGCCGCTTACTCCAATTCCAACCGGAGTGGCTGGCCCCCTATCTGAGGACATTGTAAGATTTGTCCTGGGGCGTAGCTTGCTTTCTTTTAAAAAAAAAATTAAATAAAAAAAAAAGAAAGAAAAGAAATTTCGCTGGTGCATGGTGTAGTAGATTCTGATGATATTGAGAAATTAAAGTCTTGATCTCACTGCCTATCAAAACTGTACAAATTAATAAAGGTCAAAGAGTAACACAGCTTTTACTTTTACCTTATTATCAGACAAGGAAAAACTTGACTTCTCAATCTAAGAGCCACAAAACATTTGGATCTAGTGATCTAGCCTTTTGGGTGCAGGAAATTACAGTTCCAAGGCCTTTAAAAGATCTTTTAATTCAAGAGAATAAAACGCCAGGGCTATTAGACACAGGAACAGACGTCTCTTAACATTGATGGGAAAGACTGGCCCAGCTCCTGGCCAACACATAATACTGAAAATGAGTTCGTGGGATTAGAGAAAGTGGTATGTGGGGTGGAGATGCTGTACAGGTGGTACATTTAACAATACTTTATATATTGTTATAAATACATATTATAAATATATTTGCCTAATTACAGTTTGCCTAATTAGGTATGGGTATAAATAAAATATAATAAAGGTACACGTAATTCTATTTATAGATCTATACTTAATTAATTTGTATATAAATTAATATGTATACTATTTACACACACATATATATATACTGTATAATTAAATATATATGGCAGTAATATAATGTGTGTGTGGCTGATATTAATTGGTATGGATTGATGTGCTGTGATGATATATGTTCTATATACTGTATAATTATAAATGTGTGACATGTATTATTACAGTATATTGGTTTGTGTTGGTTGGTATTAGCTGTGTATGTGTTGTATTGTTGTAATATATATTAATTAATATATTAATTATAAAGATTAATTCAAGTATATTGATTTATATATATTATATGTCAATAACTTTATACTTGTTGCCATATATAAATACATATATAAATGCATTTTGCATTTAGGTATATCTGTATACCTGTATACCAAAATGAGATAAGGAGGTTATACATTTATTACTTAAATTTATACAGAGACCTAAACTAAACATTAGACCTAAATTAACATATCCATAGGGAAACAGCTAGACAAATAGTGAAGTTATGTTCCAATTGTAATTAATCACTTAAACGTAAACACACAGGGGCAGACTACAATGATGAGACACTAGAGGCCTGAATTACAGGCTACGACTCGGCCCCTGGTCAAGTAAAAAGGCCTCCTTACGGGAGAGTGAAAAAGGCCAGATGTGTTGCTAACTTGTGGGAGAGGGTATGCTTGTATATTTCTACAGAATGCAGATTCTCCGGTTTGGATCTCAGACAAATTCGTCATGTCACATTCCCCAAAGACCAGGTTCGTGGCGCGCGCACTCGCTTGCTCCCCCTCCCCCAGCCAGCTCTCGCCTCCATGCCACCAGCAGCGCCTCGCACCCACCTCTCTGCACCCCGTGACCTAGAGCAAAGAAGTCTGTGCAGCGAGTGAGGGCCAGAGAGGAAAGCGCGCCCGCGGAGTGCCGTCCAGACCAGCGTGGCCCCACCGGCGAGAGGGGACCGCCCTGAGCCCAAGCGGTGGCGGCTAGCCCTAAACCACGAACCCTGCCCCTCCGCCCACCATAGGCGCCTTGGCCCACAGCCTGCCGCTCGCGTTCTGCCTCCTGATGCTGGGGACACTGCTGCCCCGGGCTGACGCCTACAGCTGCTCCCTGGTTCATCTTGTTTAAACCCTCAATATAATGTTTGCTCCTTTGTAATGCTACAACATCCACCTTATCTTATGATGTAACCACTTATTGAATTATGGTCTTGCTGTATTACAACAACTACAGGATTTAATGCAAACACGACGGTTTGTGGGCTTAATTATCTTGGGAACAGCAGCTTTGATAAGTGCAATCACTTCTGTTACTGTGGCAGCAATATCATTGACTCAACAAGTACATACTGCTCAATATGTTGATTCTATGTCCAAAAATGTTTCTTTAACATTGGCAACACAGGAAGCTATAGAGAGAAAATTAGAAATGAGGGTAGACGCCCTAGAGGAAGCAGTAATACATATTGGGACTGAATTGCAGGCTTTAAAGGTGAAAATGGCATTGTCTTGTCATGCTGACTATCGGTGGATATGTGTAACACCCCTGAAAGTAAATGAGACAGATTTTGAATGGGAAAAGATTAAAAACCATATTTCAGGTATCTGGAACAGCTCTGACATTGGTTGAGACGTAGGGAAACTTCACTATCAAATAGCAACCATGGAGCACTCCCGATTAGATTTTACTGCTGCTGGAACAGCAAATGATTTCTTCCATACTTTCCCTAACTACATCTCAGGAAAGAATATTCTGTCTAATGTCTTTAGCTATGCTGCGGTGGCTGCTTTAATTCTGCTTCTCATAATCATTCTTCCTTGTATTGTCAGGATTCTTCGGCAGAGTATTCAGAGGCTCGCGACTGAGCTACATCTGGCTGTTTTAAGAAATACAAAACGGGGAGATGCCGGGAGCCGGCGAGAGACATTCCACTCGTGACAAAGGTCATGAGGGAGGAGGCTGGGCATACACAAAGGCGGGATCGAGCCTCGGGAGTCCTCCCGGATATTCTTGAGCATCTACCCCCCAAAACCAGAGTCTGCCTACTTTATTGCTTTGTGCTCTCACCTCTGACTTTCCTGGGGGCTGTCCCCCACCACCATGTCACTCTCTCTGTCAAAGAGCTAACTTACAGCTCCAATTAATAAAGTTCCTGGGCAATTAGGAGTGTTTAAATCCAAACACGTCAGATGGCTCTCTAACTCGCCTGACAAGTTTACCCGGTCTCCTACAGCAATGCATACAATTGTTTACAGTCTCCGAGCCTCGAGAGGCACGGGAAGCTTAAGATATTCAAATAGCTTAGAGCCTCTCAGAGAGTTAGAAACTGTCAGAATAAAACTAGTAAAAGATTTCATTGATGAACCAATGCTTGTTGCCAAGTTTCCACATCCCCTGAATTGTATCCTTGAATGTGTATTAATTAATATAGTTGGTATGGAGAAGAAATAAGTAGTGGCCTTGGTGTTACTAACTTTAGACCCTTAAGGTAATAAATTATTTCCTTTGTTGTAAGCCCATTACACATCTGCCCTATAGGAATGCAATTTTATCTTCGAAAGATGGGGCCAAACCTTAAAATAATTACTCTTAGAGAAAATAAGTCTTACGGTTGATAAGTCTTTGTCAAGAGTCATAAAATGTTAATAGGTCTTCTGGCCAGAAGATGATGTAAACCACCTAAACCATTTGTATACGATTCATTTGCAGGACAGAAACTCTGGTTTTTGATAAGGATCAAAGGCTGCTGTCTTTGCATCCCCATTATCCTCTATGTGTAACTTAGGGTATAAAAACCCCTGTTGAAAATAAAGCTACGGGCCTTGATTGCCAACGCTTAGTCTCCTAATGTCATTCTTCCCCTCAATTTTCAGATGAGTGTCCATCTGAAGCGCGGATATCCTCTGCGACCATTTATTTGCCTGGGCTTCGAAGACCACTTGAGAAGGTGTCTAAGGTGGGGCACTTTTCGCTATTCGAGAGGGAGCCTGCAGCCTCCGTGGTCAGAGCTAACCTGGTGTCACGGGTTATACTGATTTTCCGCATAAACCAAGCTACTCAGCTTCTTTTCTCCACTAAATTTTCCTACTGAGCTATCCTCATTCTATTACTCTTTATATCTTCGATAAATAAATCAATAGGTCGTCTACTCTGTCTCCCCTTCGAAAACCCTGGACCAGCCGAGGCTGGACCTTGTCAGAAGAGGGCCTCCTCTCGATTTGAAGCAGGAACCTCAGGGTTGCTCTCCATTTCTGACTCTGAACACAGAGTCCCTACAGAGTTAGGACAGGAGAGTCAGGCCTCGTCTTGTGTGGAGGAATGGAACTCCACTGGACTCTCGAGTTGTTCACCGGATAACAGGCCACTTGTCGAGCTGTGTGTGGAACCTGCGGTTTTATCCGGACCATGCATGGGGGTGTCAGTTCCCCTTCGTTTTTTGCCTTCATACACAGGGTTGCCTTCGAAGAGGTATCCAGCCTTCAGATTCTTATCAAGAGCAGACCAGGAAATCAGTGTCTTTCGGCATGTGGCACCACCCACAAGCCTACGTCTCGAATTTCTTCTTGAGACGGACCTCAACCTGAGGTGCACCAGGAAGGTCGGTAACCCTTTCAGACAAAGCAAGTGAATCGACCCTCTTGTCCCGATCAGGAGGGGAGAAGGGGCTCAGATGAAGTGGTGCCGGGAACCTCGATGTTCCCCTCGAGTAAAACTGGGATGTCGGGGAACTTTTGGAGTCACATCAAAGGTGCTAAGTACCGTTTCAAACTTCAAGACGGAACGTGAGACTTCTCTTGAGACGCTGTAGCTGGCAAGGGCCTCATCTTGTGGTGACGGGTTAACCACGTCGTTTTTCTCGAGTTGTGGCGGGATTCTCGAGTTAGGTCAGGAAATTCAGGCTTCCTCTTGTGTTGGCCCAGGGAAGTCCAGTCTTCTTTTCGAGTTGCGAGGGAGAGCTAGGGATTGCGCTTGAGTTACTGCAGGGCAAAAGAGACCTTATCTAGGCTTGTGTCCAGGACATAATGTTCGTCTCCAGGGGGGACAGGGATCTCGGGGTTGCTTTCCTGATGCACCCGGGGAGTCAGTCCTTGTCTCGAGGGGAAGCGAAGGACTCCGCTCTCCTCTGGGGTTGCGACGGGTATCTCTTGGAGCCCACTGAGTGGCCTAAAGGGAGTCAAGCCTCCTGTGGAGTTTGGAGAGAGGACTCGTGATTGCTCTCCAGGCTATGCAGGAAAAGAAGGCCATCATCTCGCGATGAAGGGGGCGTCTCGTGGGTTTTCTCGAGCTGCAGCGCCAGTGTGGGGTTTCTCATGAGGTACTATGGGGAGCTCAGGGAGCCTCTCATGTGGCGCTTGGGAAGTCAGGTCTCCATGCGCATTGCGAGGGGGAGCGCGTCATTGCTCTAGAGTCATGGAAGGTGTATCGGGCCTCAAGAACCGTTAAAGAAGGACTTTCAAGGTGTTTCTTGGGTCACGGCAGTAAACCCTGGGTTCCCTCGACTAGTGCCGGTGGCCTCAGGGAGCTTCTCAGTGTGCCTCTGAGAAGTCAAGGATACCCTGGAGTTGGGAGGGCCCTCTCGGGACTCCACTGGGTTTGGTGCAATAGAAGAGGGCCTCATCTCGAGTGGAGGCAGGAACCTCAGGGTTCGTCTCCATTTCTGACTCTGATCGCAGGGTCCCTGCAGAGTTGGGACAGGAGAGTCATTCCTCGTCTTGTAAGGAGGAATGGAACTCCGCTTGCCTCTCGAGTTATTCACGGGGTGACAGGCAACTTGTCGAACTGTGTTTGGAATCTGCGGGTTTTTCCGGACGATGCACGAGGGTGTCAGTGCCCCTTCGTGTTGTGCCTTCTTCCACAGGGTTGCCTTTCAAGAGGTGTCCGGGCATCGGGTTCTTATCAAGAGTGTACCGGGGAATCGGGGTCTTTCAGCATGTGTTACCACCCATGAAGCTACGTCTCAAATATTCTCGTTAGACCGGCCTCATCCTGAGGTGCGCCGGGAAGGTTGGGAACCCCTTCCAGACAAAGCACAGGAGTCGACCCTCCAGTCGCAATCAGGAGGGGAGAAGTGGCTCAGATGAAGTCGTACCGGGAACCTCGGTGTTCCCCTCGAGAGAGACCAGGGTGTCGGGGAACTTTTGGAATCGCATCAAGGGTGCCAAGTTTTCACACTTGAAGTGTGAAAACACTTCAAGAAGAAACCTGGGACTTCTCTTTAGACGCTGTAGCGGGCAAGGGCCTCATCTTGCGATGACAGGGTAACCATGTGGTTTTTCTCGAGTTTCGGCGGGATTCTCGAGTTACGATGGGGAATTCAGGCTTCCTCTTGTGTTGGCCCAGGGAAGTCCAATCTTCCATTCGAGTTGCGAGAGAGAGCTAGGGATTGCTCTCGAGTCACTTCAGGGCAAAAGAGACCTCATCTAAGCTTGTGTCCAGGACCTAATGTTCCTCTCCAGGGGCGACAGAGATCTCGGGGTTGCATTTTAGACGCACCCGAGGAGTCAGACCTCATCTCGAGAGGAAGGAAAGGACTCTGCTCTGCTCTCGAGTCCCGACGGATATTTCTTGGAGACCACTGAGTGGCCTAAAGGGAGTCAAGCCTCCTGTGGATTTTTTTTTTAATTTTATTTTATTTTTAAACTTTACATAGTTGTATTAGTTTTTCCAAATATCAAAATGAATCCGCCTCAGGTATACATGTGCTCCCCATCCTGAACCCTCCTCCCTCCTCCCCCCCATAGCATCCCTCTGGGTCGTCCCAGTGCACTAGCCCCAAGCATCCAGTGTCATGCATCAAACCTGGACTGGCAACTCTTTTCATACATGATATTTTACATGTTTCAATGCCATTCTCCCAAATCTTCCCACCTTCTTCCTCTCCCACAGAGTCCATAAGACTCTTCTATACATCAGTGTCTCTTTTGCTGTCTCGTACTCAGGGTTATTGTTACCGTCTTTCAAAGTTCCATATATATGCGTTAGTATACTGTATTGGTGTTTTTCTTTCTGGCTTACTTCACTCTGTATAATAGGCTCCAGTTTCATCCACCTCATTAGAACTGCTTCATTCTATTCTTTTTAATGGCGGAGTAATACTCCATTGTGTATATGTACCACAGCTTTCTTATCCATTCATCTGCTGATGGACATCTAGGTTGCTTCCATGTCCTGGCTATTAGAAACAGTGCTGCGATGAACATTGGGGTACACGTGTCTCTTTCCCTTCTGGTTTCCTCAGTGTGTATGCCCAGCAGTGGGATTGCTGGATCATAAGGCAGTTCTATTTCCAGTTGTTTAAGGAATCTCCACACTGTTCTCTATAGTGGCTGTACTAGTTTGCATTCCCACCAACAGTGTAAGAGGGTTCCCTTTTCTCCACACCCTCTCCAGCATTTATTATTTGTAGACTTTTGGATTGCAGCCATTCTGACTGGCGTGAAATGGTACCTCATAGTGGTTTTGATTTGCATTTCTATGATAATGAGTGATTTTGAGCATCTTTTCATGTGTTTGTTAGCCATCTGTATGTCTTCTTTGGAGAAATGTCTATTTAGTTCTTTGGCCCATTTTTTGATTGGGTCATCTATTTTTCTGGAGTTGAGCTGTAGGTGTTGCTTGTATATTTTTGAGATTAGTTGTTTGTCAGTTGCTTCATTTCCTATTATTTTCTCCCATTCCGAAGGCTGTCTTTTCACCTTGCTAATAGTTTGCTTTGATGTGCAGAAGCTTTTAAGGTTAATTAGGTCCCATTTGTTTATTTTTGTTTTTATTTCCAATATTCTGGGAGGTGGGTCATAGAGGATCCTGCTGTGATGTATTTCAGAGAGTGTTTTGCCTATGTTCTCCTCTAGGAGTTTTATAGTTTCTGGTCTTACGTTTAGATCTTTAATCCATTTTGAGTTTATTTTTGTGTATTGTGTTAGAAAGTGTTCTAGTTTCATTCTTTTACAAGTGGTTGACCAGATTTCCCAGCACCACTTGTTAAAGAGATTGTCTTTAATCCATTGTATATTTTTGCCTCCTTTGTCAAAGATAAGGTGTCCATATGTGTGTGGATTTATCTCTGGGCTTTCTATTTCGTTCCACTAATCTATATTTCTGTCTTTGTGCCAGTACCATACTGTCTTGATAACTGTGGCTTTGTAGTGGAGCCTGAAATCAGGTAGGTTGATTCCTCCAGTTCCATTCTTCTTTCTCAAGATCGCTTTGGCTATTCGAGGTTTTTTGTATTTCCATACAAATTGTGAAATTATTTGTTCTAGCTCTGTGAAGAATACTGTTGGTAGCTTGATAGGGATTGCATTGAATCTATAAATTGCCTTGGGTAGTATACTCATTTTCACTATATTGATTCTTCCAATCCATGAACATGATATATTTCTCCACCTATTAGTGTCCTCTTTGATTTCTTTCACCAGTGTTTTATAGTTTTCTATATATAGGTCTTTAGTTTCTTTAGGTAGGTATATTCCTAAGTATTTTATTCTTTCCGTTGCAATGGTGAATGAAATTGTTTCCTTAATTTCTCTTTCTGTTTTCTCATTATTAGTGTATAGGAATTCAAGGGATTTCTGTGTGTTGATTTTATATCCTGCAACTTTACTATAGTCATTGACTAGTTCTAGTAATTTTCTGGTGGAGTCTTTAGGGTTTTCTATGTAGAGGATCATGTCATCTGCAAACAGTGAGAGTTTTACTTCCTATTTTCCAATTTGGATTCCTTTTGTTTCTTTTTCTGCTCTGACTGCTGTGGCCAAAACTTCCAAAGCTATGTTGAATAGTAATGGTGAAAGTGGGCACCCTTGTCTTGTTCCTGACTTTAGAGGAAATGCTTTCAATTTTTCACCATTGAGGATAATGTTTGCTGTGGGTTTGTCATATATAGCTTTTATTATGTTGAGGTATGTTCCTTCTATTCCTGCTTTCTGGAGAGTTTTTATCATAAATGGATGTTGAATTTTGTCAAAGGCTTTCTCTGCATCTATTGAGAAAATCATATGGTTTTTATTTTTCAATTTGTTAAGGTGGTGTATTACATTGATTGATTTGCGGATATTGAAGAATCCTTGCATCCCTGGGATAAAGCCCACTTGGTCATGGTGTATGATCTTTTTAATGTGTTGTTGGATTCTGATTGCTAGAATTTTGTTAAGGATTTTTGCATCTATGTTCATCAGTGATATTGGCCTGTAGTTTTCTTTTTTTGTGGGATCTTTGTCAGGTTTTGGTATTAGGCTGATGGTGGCCTCATAGAATGAGTTTGGAAGTTTACCTTCCTCTGCAATTTTCTGGAAGAGTTTGAGCAGGATAGGTGTTAGCTCTTCTCTAAATTTTTCGTAGAATTCAGCTGTGAAGCCGTCTGGACCTGGGCTTTTGTTGGCTGGAAGATTTTTGGTTACAGTTTCCATTTCCGTGCTTGTGATGGGTCTGTTAAGATTTTCTATTTCTTCCCTGGTCCAGTTTTGGAAAGTTGTACTTTTCTAAGAATTTGTCCATTTCTTCCACGTTGTCCATTTTATTGGCATATAATTGTTGATAGTAGTCTCTTATGATCCTTTGTATTTCTGTGTTTTCTGTTGTGATCTCTCCATTTTCATTTCTAATTTTATTGATTTGATTTTTCTCCCTTTGTTTCTTGATGAGTCTGGCTAATGGTTTGTCAATTTTATTTATCGTTTCAAAGAACCAGCTTTTGGTTTTGTTGATTTTTGCTATGGTCTCTTTTGTTTCTTTTGCATTTATTTCTGCTCTAATTTTTAAGATTTCTTTCCTTCTACTAACCCTGGGGTTCTTCATTTCTTCCTTTTCTAGTTGCTTTAGGTGTAGAGTTAGTTTATTTATTTGACTTTTTTCTTGTTTCTTGAGGTGTGCCTGTATTGCTATGAACTTTCCCCTTAGGACTGCTTTTACCGTGTCCCACAAGTTTTGGGTTGTTGTGTTTTCATTTTCATCCGTTTCTATGCAAATTTTGATTTCTTTTTTGATTTCTTCTGTGATTTGTTGGTTATTCAGCAGCGTGTTGTTCAGCCTCCATATGTTGGAATTTTTAATAGTTTTTCTCCTGTAATTGAGATCTAATCTTACTGCATTGTGGTCAGAAAAGATGCTTGGAATGATTTCTATTTTTTTGAATTTACCAATGCTAGCTTTATGGCCCAGGATGTGATCTATCCTGGAGAAGGTTCCATGTGCACTTTAGAAAAAGTTGAAATTCATTGTTTTGGGATGAAATGTCCTATAGATATCAATTAGGTCTAACTGGTCTATTGTATCATTTAAAGTTTGTGTTTCCTTGTTAAATTTCTGTTTAGTTGATCTATCCATAGGTGTGAGTGGGGTATTAAAATCTCCAACTATTATTGTGTTAGTGTTAATTTCTCCTTTCATACTTGTTAGCATTTGTCTTACATACTGTGGTGCTCCCACGTTGGGTGCATATATATTTATAATTGTTATATCTTCTTCTTGGATTGATCCTTTGATCATTATGTAGTGACCTTCTTTGTCTCTTTTCACAGCCTTTGTTTTAAAGTCTATTTTATCTGACATGAGTATCGCTACTCCTGCTTTCTTTTGGTCCCTATTTGCATGGAAAATCTTTTTCCAGCCCTTCACTTTCAGTCTGTATGTATCCCCTGTTTTGAGGTGGGTCTCTTGTAGACAACATATGTAGGGGTCTTGTTTTTGTATCCATTCAGCCAGTCTTTGTCTTTTGGTTGGAGGATTCAACCCATTTACGTTTAAGGTAATTACTGATAAGTATGATCCCATTGCCATTTACTTTATTGTTTGGGGTTCGAATTTATACACCGTTTTTGTGTTTCCTGTTTAGTATTTGTTGGAGAGCTGGTTTGGTGGTGCAGAATTCTCTCAGCTTTTGCTTGTCTGAAAAGCTTTTGATTTCTCATTCATACTTGAATGAGATCCTTGCTGGGTACAATAATCTGGGCTGTAGGTTATTTTCTTTCATCATTTTAAGTATGTCTTGCCATTCCCTCCTTGCTTGAAGAGTTTCTATTGAAAGATCAGCTGTTATCCTTATGGCAATTCCCTTGTGTGTTATTTGTTGTTTTTCCCTTGCTGCTTTTCATATTTGTTCTTTGTGTTTGATTTTTGTTAATGTGATTAATATGTGTCTTGGGGGGTTTCGCCTTGGCTTTATCCTGTTTGGGACTCTCTGGGTTTCTTGGACTTGAGTGAGTATTTCCTTCCCCATTTTAGGGAAGTTTTCAACTATTATCTCCTCAAGTATTTTCTCACGGTCTTTCTTTTTGTCTTCTTCTTCTGGGACCCCTATGATTCGAATGTTGTAGCGTTTAATATTGTCCTGGAGGTCTCTGAGATTGTGCTCATTTCTTTTAATTCGTTTTTCATGTATCCTCTCTGATTCATTTATTTCTACCATTCTATCTTCGAATTCACTAATCCTATCTTCTGCCTCTGTTATTCTACTATTTGTTGCCTCCAGAGTGTTTTTAATTTCATTTATTGCATTATTCATTATATATTGACTCTTTTTTTATTTCTTCTAGGTCCTTGTTAAACCTTTCTTGCATCTTCTCAATCCTTGTCTCCAGGCTATTTATCTGTGATTCCATTTTAATTTCAAGATTTTAGATCCATTTCACTCTCCTTACTCGGAATTCTTTATCAGGTAGATTCCCTATCTCTTCCTCTTTTGTTTGGTTTGGTGGGCATTTATCCTGTTCCTTTATCTGCTGGGTATTCCTCTGTCTCATCTTGTTTAAATTGCTGAGTTTGGGGTGTCCTTTCTGTATTCTGGCAGTTTGTGGAGTTCTTTACTGTGGCATTTCCTCGCTGTGTGTGGGTTTGTACAGGTGTCTTGTCAAGGTTTCCTGGTTAGGGAAGCTTGTGTCCGTGTTCTGGTGGGTGGAGCTGTATTTCTTCTCTCTGGAGTGCAATGAAGTGTCCAGTAATGAGTTATGAGATGTTTGTGGTTTTGGGGTGACTTTGGGCAGCCTGTATCTTGAAGCTCAGGGCTGCGTTCCTTTGTTGCTGGAGAATGTGCTTGGTATGTCTTGCCCTGGAACTTGTTGGCCCTTGTGTGGTGCTTGATTTCAGTGTCGGTATGGAGGCATTTGATGAGCTCCTGTCAATTAATGTTCCTTGGAGTCAGGAGTTCCCTGGAGTCAGGGTTTGGACTTAAGCCTCCTGCTTCCAGTTATCTGTCTTACTTTTACAGTAGTTTCAAAACTTCTCCTTCTATACAGCACCATTGATAAAACATCTACGTTAAAGAAGAAAAGTTTCTCTACTGTGAGGGCCACTCAGAAAGGTTCACAGCGTTACATGGAGAAGAGAAGAGGGAGGAGGGAGTTAGAGGTGACCCAAATGAGATCAGGTGGAATCAATAGTGGAGAGAGTGGGCTGGCCAGTAGTCACTTCCTTATGTGCACTCCACAACTGGACCGCTCAGAGATGTTCACAGAGTTATACAGAGATGAGAAGAAGGAGGAAGGAGACAGAGGTGGCCAGAAGGATAAAAGGGGGGAATGAAAAGGAGGGAGACAGATCCAGCCAGTAATCAGTTCCCTAAGTGTTCTCCACCGTCTGGAATACACAGAAATTCACAGAGTTGGGTAGAGTAGAGAGGGGTTAGGGAGGAGACACAGGCGACCTGGTGGAGAAAAAGGAGAGTCCAAAGGGAGAGAGAGCAGTCAAGCCAGTAATCTCGCTCCCTAGTGAAACATGGGTACTGAAGATTGGGTTCTTAAAGGTACAAAATTGGTAACAAATACATAAAAGCAAAAATTAAAAATCTAGAGTAGAGTTTGGAATTTCAAAAATACGATGTTAAAGAAAAGAAGAAGGAAAAGAAAGAGAGAAAAAACGAACAAAGAAAAACAAGCAATGTCGCAAAAATTATCAAGAAAATACAGGTACAAAATTGATAACTAATACCAAAAAGCAAAAATTAAAAATCTAGAGTAGAGTTTGGAATTTCAAAAATACAATGTTAAAAAAAAGGAAGAAGAAAACTAAAGAGAAAACAAACAAACAAAAACAAGCAATGTCGCAAAAATTATAAAGAAACTACAGGTACAAATTTGATATCAAATATCAAAAAGCATAAATTAAAAATCTAGAGTACAGTTTGGAATTCCAAAAATACAATGTTAAAGAAAAGAAGAAAAAAAAACAAAACAAAAAAACAAGGTCAAAAATTATTATATATATATATATATATATATATATATATATATATATATATGAAGTTTGCTGAAGAAGAAAAAAATAGGGTCTTTTTTTTTGCAAAGTAATAGGTTATAAAAGTGAAAATTTAATGAACAATAGAGAACTTAAAATTAAAAAAATTTAAAAAAAGTAAGAATGATCATAAAAATATATCTAGGACTTTCTCTGGTTTTGTTGTGAGTATCGTGGGTTCGGTTCATTTTTGGCTAGTTCCTTGGTCCGACTTATATTTCTCAAGATCTATAGGCGCCTTCCTATGTAGTCCTAGATAACCACAGGGTTTTAATCTATTGCCTGTAGCTTCCAAGGCGTTTCCCTCTGTTATAGCTTCTTTTGTTTGCTGGTCTCTTCAGTGTCTGGTTTACGCCCTGACACAAAGGGGACGGTGGAGGACACTTTTTTTTTTTAGGCTTACTTGTTCAGTTGCGCTGTGGGGAGGGAGGGAGGGAGTGATGCTGCAAACAAATAACACTGGCGTGCGCTCGCAGTGCCTCAGCCACACTGGGTCTGCCCCCTCTCACGGCACGTGTAGCCTCCCTGCCCACACTGCTCGGGCTCTAGGTTGTTCCACCGGGAACAATCCGAGGCTGGCCCTGGGCTGCATGCACCTCCCAGGTCCAAGCCGCTCAGGTTCAGGCACTCGGGTAGTCCTCAGAGGCACAGACTCGGTTGGGCCTGCGTTTTGTGCTCTTCCCAGGTCCGAGCAGCTCAGGTGATGAGGTGTTTGGCGAGCGCCAATGTTGTGACTTATCGCCTCCCCACCACTCGGTTATCTGGGTGTAAAACAGGCGCGCCTTCTCAGGCAGATGTTGACCGTTCAGATCCCCAAGAAGTTTTAGTTAGCAAAGAAGGCTGCTTACAGTTTTATAGATAATGTCTCTCTGGGGCTGCGATTGCCCCCTTCTGGCTCTGGCTGCCTGTCACCGGAGGGGGAAGGTCTGCAGCCAGCTATCTCTGTTCAGTCCTTTGTTCCGTGCGCGGGCCTGGCGGTGTCTTAGGTTAGGGCTGGCTTTTTGCGTGGTAGATATCCCAGAGTCTGGTTTGCTAGCCCAAGTTATTTCGTTCAGATAGCGCTCAGGGTATTCAGGCCAGATTCTTACTCTAAGTGATGCAGCCCGCGCCACGCCTCCCTGCCCAGCCCCTGCTTGCTAATGGTGTGAGCAGGCGTCTGTACTGCTTCGCGGCTGGGGGAGTTACCGTAGGGCTTGCAATCTGCGAGTTTTAATTGTTTATTTATTTTTATCCCCCTTATGTTGCCCTTTGTGCTTCCAAAGCTTGGCAAAGATTTGGCAGTGAAAAGCTTTCCTGGTGTTTGGAAACTTTTCTCTTTTTAAGACTATCTTCCCGGGACGGAAATCCCTCCCTCCCTCTTTTGTCTCTTTTTTTGTCTTTTATACTTTTTCCTACCTACTTTCCAAGAGTTGGGTTCTTTTCTGGGTGCCTGATGTCCTCTGGCAGCATTCATAAGTTGTATTGTGGAATTTACTCGACGTTTAAATGCTCTTTTGATGAAATTGTTTGGGGGGGAAAGAGTTCTCCCTGTCCTACTCCTCAGCAATCTTGGCTCCTCTCTTGTGGAGTTTGGAGAGAGCACGCGGGATTGCTCTCCAGGCGATGCAGGAAAAGAAGGCCCTCATCTCGCGATGTCGGGGGAGTCTCGTGGTTTTTCTGGAGCTGCGGTGCCAGTGTGGGGTTTCTCACAAGGTACGACCGGGAGCTCAGGGAGCCTCTCGTGTGGCGCCAGGGAAGTCAAGTCTCCATGCGAGTGGCGAGGGGGAACGCATCATTGCTCTCGAGTCATGGTAGGGGAATCGGGATTCAAGATGCGTTGAAGGAGGATTTTCGAGGTCTTTCTCGGGTTGCATCAGGAAACCCTGTGTTCCCTCGACTTGTGCCAGTGACCTCAGGGAGCTTCTAAGGGTGCCTCTGAGAAGTCGCGATACTGTGGATTTGGGAGGGGCCTCTCGGGCCTCCACTGTTTTTGGTGTAATGGAAGAGGGCCTCATCTCGAGTGGAGTCAGGAACCTCAGGGTTCCTCTCCATTTCGGACTCCGATCGCAGGGTCCCTTCAGAGTTGGGACCGGAGAGTCAGGCCTCGTCTTGAGTGGAGGAATGGAACTCTGCTTGCCTCTCGAGTTGTTCATGGGATGACAGGCCTCTTGTCGAGCTGTGTGTGGAACCTGCGGCTTTTACCGAATGATGCACGGGAGTGTCAGTGACCCTTCGTTTTGTGCCTTCGTCCACAGGGTTGCCTTCGAAGAGGTGTCCGGGCATCGGGTTCTTCTCAAGAGTGGGCCGGGAAATCGGGGTATTTCGGCATGTGACACCACCCACGACGCTATGTCTCGAATTTACTCGTGAGACCGGCCTCATCCTTAGGTGCGCCGGGAATGTGGGGAACCCCTTCCAAACAAAGCAGGGGAATAGACCCTCCTGTCTCGAACAGGAGGGGAGAAGGTGCTCAGATGAAGTGGTGCGGGAACCTCGGTGTTCCTGTCGAGTGAGACCGGCGTGTCCGGGAACATTTGGTGTCGCATCAAGGGTGCAAAGTACCGTTTCGCACTTCAAGACGGAACGTGGTTCTTTTCTTGAGACGCCATAGCAGCAAGGGCCTCATCTTGGGATGACGTTGGAAACACGTGGTTTTTCTCGAGTTGCGGCGGGATTCTCGAGTTACGAAGGGGATTTCTGGCTTCCTCTTGTGTTGGCCCAGGGAAGCCCAATCTTCCATTCGAGTTGCGAGGGAGAGCTGGGGGGTGCGCTCGAGTCACTGCAGGGCTAAAGAAACCTCATCCAGGCTTGTGTCTAGGACCTAATGTTCCTCTCAAGGGATGACTGTGATCTTGGGGTTGCATTCTAGACTCACCCAGGAGTCAGGCGTCCTCTCGAGGGGAAACAAAGGACTTCTCTCTCTTCTCGAGTCGCGACGGGTATTTCTTGGAGCCCACTGAGTGGACTAAAGGGAGTCAAGCCTCCTCTGGAGTTTGGAGAGAGGACTCGGGATTGCACTCCAGGACATGCAGGAAAAGAAGGCCCTCATCTCACGGTGACGGGGGGGGTCTCGGTGGTTTTACCGAGCTGCAGCGCCTGTGTTGGTTTCTCAGGAGGTACGACGGGGAGCTCAGGGAGCCTCTTGTGTGGCGCCAGGGAAGTTAGGTCTCGATGCGTGTGGTGAGGGGGAGCGCGTCATTGCTCTCGAGTCATGGTAGGGGAATCAGGCCTCTAGACGCGTTGAAGGACTCTCAAGATCTCTCTCGGGTCTTGGCAAGAATACCTGGGTTCCCTCGACTTGTGCCGGTGACCTCAGGGAGATTCTCCGAGTGCCTCTGAGAAGTCAGGGATACTGTGGAGTTGGGAAAGACCTCTCGGGACTCCACTGGGTTTGGTGAAATGGAAGGGGGCCTCATCTCGAGGGGAGGCAGGAACCTCAGGGTTCCTCTCCATTTCTGATTCCAATCGCAGCCCCCTGCATAGTTGGGAGAGGTGAGTCAGGCCTTGTCTTGTGTGCAGGAATGGACCTCCGCTTGCCTCTCGAGTTGTTCACTGGGTGACAGGAACTTGTTGAGCTGTATGAGTAACCTGCGGTCTTTTCCGGACGATGCACGGGGGTGTCAGTGCCCCTTCGTGTTGTGCCTTCATCCACACTATCTTCGAATAGGTGTCTGGGCATCGCGTTCTTATCAAGAGCGGATCGGTAAATCGCGGTCTTTCGGCATGTGGCACCACCATCGAGGCTACGTCTCGAATTTCCTCGTGAGACAGCCTCATCTGAGGTGCGTGAAGAAGGTCGGGAACCCCTTGCAGACAAAGCAGGGGAATTGACCCTCCTTTCGCGATCAGGAGGGGAGAAGGGGCTCAGATGAAGTGGTGCCAGGAACCTCGGTGTTCCCCTCGAGTGCGACCCGTATGTCGGGGAACTTTTGGGGTAGCATTAAGGGTGCCAAATATCATTTCGCACTTGAAGACAGAACGTGGGACTACTCTTGAGACGCTGGAGCGGGCAAGGGCCTCATCTTGCAATGACGGGGGAACCACGTGGTTTTTCTCAAGTTGAGGCGGAATTCTCGAATTACTACTGGGAATTCAGGCTTCCTCTTGTGTTGGCCCAGGGAGGTCCAATCTTCCATTCGGGTTGCGAGGGAAAGCTGGGGAGTGCTCTCGAGTTACTGCAGGGCAAAAGTGACCTCAGCTAGCCTTGTGTTCAGGACCCAATGATCCTCTCCAAGGGCGACAGGCATCTCGGGTTTGCATTACAGACTCACCCGGGGAGTTAGGCCTCGTCTCGAGGGGAAGCAAAGGACTCGGCTCTCCTCTCGAGTTGCGACGCGTATCTCTTGGAACCCACTGAGTGGTATAAAGGGAGTCAACCCTCCTCTTCAGTTTGGAGAGAGGACTCGGGATTGCTCTCCAGGCCATGCAGGAAAAGAAGGCCCACATCTCGAGATGACGGGGGCGTCTCGTGGGTTTTCTCGAGCTGCGGCGCCAGTGTGGGGTTTCTCACGAGGTACGACGGGGAGTTCAGGTAGCCTCTCGTGTGGCAACAGGGAAGTCAGGTCTCCATGGGCGGGGCAAGGGGGAGCGCGTCATTGCTCTCAAGTCAGGGTAGGGGAATCGGGCCTCATGACGGGTTGAAAAAGAACTCTCGATGTCTTTCTAGGGTTGCGGCAGGAAACCCTGGGTTCGCTTGACTTGTGCCGGTGACCTCAGGGAGCGTCTCAGGGTGCCTCTGAGAAGTCAGGGATACTGTGGATTTGGGAGAGGCCTCTCGGGACTCCTCTGGGTTTGGTGCAATGGAAGTGGGCCTCATCTCGAGTTGAGGCAGGAACCTCAGGGTTCTGCTCCTGACTTCCTGGAGGCCGGATCTGACTCAGATCGCAGGGTCCCTGTTGAGTTTGCTCAGGAGTGTCAGGTCTCGTGTTCTGCGGAGGAATGGAACTCCGCTTACATCTCAAGTTGTTCAAGGATAGCACCACTTTTCGTGATGTGTGTGGAACCTGCGGGTTTTTCGGAGATGCACGGGGGCGTCAGTGCTCCTTCCTGTTGTGCCTTCATCCACAGGGTTGCCTTCGAAGAGGTGTCCGGGCATCGTGTTCTCCTCAAGTGCGGACCGGGAAATTGGGGTCTTTCAGCATGTTGCACCACCCACGAGGCTACGTCTCGAATTTTCTCGTGAGACCGGCCTCATCCTGAGGCGCGCAGGAAAGTCCGGGAACCCTTTCCAAACAAAGCAGGGGAATCGACCCTACTTTCGGGATCAGGAGGAGAGAAAGGGCTCAGATGAAGTAGTGCCGGGAACCTCGGTGCTCTCCTTGAGTGAAAGTCGGGTAACTTTTCTGGTTGCATCAAGGGTGCCAAGTACCGTTTCGCACTTCAAGACGGAACCTGGGACTTCTCTTGAGATGCTGTAGTGGGCAAGGGCCTCATCTAGCACTGACGGGGGACCCACGTGTTTTTTCTCGAGTTGCGGCAGGATTCTTGAGTTACGATGGGGAATACAGGTTTCCTCTTGTGTTGGCCCAGGGAAGTCCAATCTTCCATTCGAGTTGCAAGTGAGAGCTGGAGATTGCTCTCGAGTCACTGCAGGGCAAAATAGAGCTGATCTAGGTTTGTGTCCAGGACCGAGTTTTTCTCTCCAGGGGCGACAGGGATCTCGGGGTTGCATTCCAGACTCACCCGGGGAGTCAGGCCTCGTCTCGAAGGGAATGAATGGACTCCGCTCTCCTCTCGAGTCGCGACGGGTATCCCTTGGAGCCCAAGAGTGGCCTAAATGGAGTTAAGCCTCCTGTGGAGTTTGGAGAGAGGACTCGGGATTGCTCTCTAGGCCATGCAGGAAAAGAAGGCCCTCATCTCGTGATGACGGGGGCGTCTCGTGGGTTTTCTCAAGGTGCAGTGCCTGGTTGGGGTTTCTCACGAGATAGGACGGGGAGCTCAGGAAGACTCCTGTGGTGCCACGGAAGTCAGGTCTCCATGGACGTGGCGTGGGGGAGCGCCTCATTGCTCTCGAGTCATGGTAGGGGAATCAAGCCTCAAGACGCTTCGAAGAAGAACTCTCGAGGTCTTTCTCGGGGTGTGGCAGGAAACCCTGGGTTCCCTCGACTTGTGCCCATGACCTCAGGGAGCTTCTCCGGGTGCCTCTGAGAAGTCAGGGGTACTGTGGAGTTGGGAGGGGCCTCTCTGGACTCCACTGGGTTTGGTGCAATGGATGAGAGCCTCATCTCGAGTGGAGGCAGGAACCTCATGTTTCCTCTCCTGGGTTTCCTGTCACTGGTACTGACTCGGATCGCAGTTTCCCTGCAGAGTTGGTACAGAAAATCAGGTCTCGTCTTGTGTGGAGGAATGGAACTCCACTTGCCTGTCGAGTTGTTCACGGGGTGACAGACCACTTGTTGAACTGTGTTTGTAACCTGCGGGTTTTCCTGGACGATGCACGGGGGTGTCAGTGCCCCTTCGTGTTGTGCTTTCATCCACAGGTTTTCCTTCGTAAAGGTGTCAGGGCATCACGTTCTTATCAAGAGCAGACCGGGAAATCGGGGTCTTTCGGCTTGTGGCACCACCCACGAGGCTATGTCTCGAATTTCCTCGTGAGACCTGCCTCATCCTTAGGCGCGCTGGAAAGGTCGGGAACCCCTTCCAGACATAGCAGGGGAATCGACACTCCTGTCGCGATCACGAGGGGAGAAGGAGCTCAAATGAAGTGGTTCCGGGAACCTCGGTGTTCCTTTCGAGTGAGACCGGTATGTCGGGGAATTTTGAGATTGCATCAAGGGTGCCAAGTACCGTTTCGCACTTCAAGACAGAACGTGGGACTTCTCTTGAGTCGCTGTAGCGGGCAAGGGCCTCATCTAGCGCTGATGGGGGAACCACGTGGATTTTCTCGAGTTTCGGCGGGATTCTCGAGTTACGATGTCGAATTCAGGCTTCCAATTGTATTGGCCCAGGGAAGTCCAATCTTCCATTCGATTTGCGAGGGAGAGCTGGCGATTGCTCTCTAGTAACTGCAGTGCAAAATAGACCTCATCTAGGATTGTGTCCAGGACCGAGTTTTCCTCTCCAGGTGTGACAGGAACTCGGGGTTGCATTCCAGACTCACACGGGGAGTCAGGCCTCGTCTTGAGGGGAAGCAAAGGACTCTGCTCTCTCTTCAGGTCCTGACAGGTATCTCTTGGAGCCAACTGAGAGGCCTAAAGAGAGTCAAGCCTCCTGTGGAGTCTGGAGAGAGGACTCGGTTTTGCTCTCCATGCCAGGCAGGAAACAAGTCCCTCATCTCGTGATGACGGGGGCGTATCGTGGGTTTTCTCGAGCTGCGGTGCCTGAATGGGGTTTCCGAAGAGGTACGACGGGGAGCTCAGGGAGACTCTCTTCAGGAGTCAGGGAAGTCAGGTCTCCATGCGCATGGCGATGGGGAGCGGGTCTTTGCTCTCGAGTCATGGTAGGGGAATCGGGCCTCAAGACGCGCCAAAGGACTCTCAAGGTCTTTCTCGGGTCACAGCAGGAAACCCTGGGTTCCCTGGACTTGAGCCGGTGACCTCAGGTAGATTCCCAAGGTGCCTCTGAGAATTCAGGGATACTGTGGAGTTGGGAGGGGCCTCTCGCGACTCATCTGGGTTTGGTGCAATGGAAGAGGGCCTCACCTCGAGGGGAGACAGGAACCTCAGGATTCCTCTTCGTTTCGGACTCCGACCGCAGGGTCCCTGCAGAGTTGGGACAGGAGAGTCAGGCCTCGTCTTGTCTGAGGAAGGGAACCCCGCTGGCCTCTCGAGTTGCTCAGGGGGTCTCAGGCCGCTCGTCGAGCTGTGTGTGGAACCCGCGGGTCTTTGCGGACGATGCACGGGGATGGAAGTGCCCCTTCGTGTTGTGCCTTCACCCACAGGGTTGCCTTCGAAGAGGGGTCCGGGCCTCGGGTCCCTCTCAAGGGCGGACCGGGGAATCGGGGGCGTTCGGCATGAGGCACCACCCACGTGGCTCGTCTCGAATTTCCTCGTGAGACCGGCCTCATCCTGAGGTGCGCCGGGAAGGCCGGGAACCCCTTCCAGACCACGCAGGGCAATCGCCTCTCCTGTCGCGATCAGGAGGGGAGAAGGGGCTCAGAGGTAGCGGTGCCGGGACCCTCGGTGTTCCCCTCGGGGGAACCCGGCGTGTCGGGGGACTTTTGGGGGTCGCAGTAAGGCTGTCAGGGATCGTTTCGCCCTTCAGGGCGGAAAAGGGGACTTCCCTTGAGACGCCGTCGCGGGCAAGGGCCTCATCTTGCCAAGAGTTGGGAACCACGTGGTTTTTCTCGAGTTGCGGCGGGATTCTCGAGTTACAATGGGGATCTCAGCCTTCCCCTTGGGTTGGCCCTGGGAAGCCCAATCTTCCCCTCGAGTTGCAAGGGAAATCTGGGGGTTGTGCTCGAGTCACTGCAGGGCCGAAGAGACCTCACCTAGGCGTGTGTCCAGGACCTACTATTCCTCTCCAGGGAAAGCAGGCATCTCGGGGTTGCATTCCAGGCTCCCCCGGGGAGTCAGACCTCGTCTCGAGGGGAAGCCAAGGACTCCGCTCTCCTCTCGAGTCGCGACAAGGATCTGTTGGAGCCCCCTGAGCGGCCTCAACGGAGTCCAGCCTGCTCTTCAGTTTGGAGAGAGGACTCGTGATTGGTCTCCAGGCCATGCAGGAATATAAGGCCCTCATCTCGCGATGTCCGTGGTGTCTCATGTGTTTCCTCGAGCTGCCGCGCCAGTGTGGGTTTCCTCACGAGGTACGATGAGGATCTCAGGGAGCCTCTCGTGCAGTGCCAGATTAGTCAGGTCTCCATGCGCGTGAAGAAGGGGCGCGTGTCATGGCTCTCGAGTCATGGTAGGGGAATCGCGACTCAACACATTTTGAAGCACTCTCGAGGTCTTTCTCGAGTCATGGCAGAAAACCCAGGGTTCCCTCGACTTGTGCCTGTGACCTCAGGGAGCTTCTCATTGTGCCTCTGAGAACTCAGGGATACTGTGGAGTTGGTAGGGGCCTCTCAGGACTCCACTGGGTGTGGTGCAATGGAAGAGGGCCTCATCTCGAGTGGACGCAGGAACCTCAGGCTTCCTCTCTGTTTCTGACTCGGATCCCATGGTCCCTGCAGAGTAGGGACAAGAGAGTCACACGTAGTCTTCTGTTGAGGAATGGACCTTAGTTTGCCTTTCGAGTTGTTTACAGGGTGACAGGCCACTTGTCGAAATGTCTGTGGGACCTGCGGGTTTTTCTGGACGATGCACGCGGGTGTCAGTGCCCCTTCGTGTTGTGCCTTCATCCACAGGTTTTCCTTCAAAGAGGTGTGCTGGCATCGGGTTCTTTTCAAGAGTGGACCGTGAAATTGGGGTCTTTCGGCATGTGGCACCACCCACGAGGCTACGTCTCGAACTTCCTCATGAGACCGGCCTCATCCTGAGGTGCGCCCGGAAGGTCGGGAACCCCTTGCAGACAGAGAAGGGGAGTCGACCCTCCTGTCGCAATCAGGAGAGGAGAAGGGGTCAGATGAAGTGGTGCCGGGAACCTCGGTGTTCCCCTTGAGTGAGTCTGGTATGTCGCGGAACTTTTGGGGTCGCATCAAGGGTGCCAAGTACCGTTTCGCACTTCAGGATGGAACGTGGGACTTCTCTTGAGATGCTGTAGCGGACAAAGGGCCTCATCTTGCGATGACGAGGGAAGCACGTGGATTTTCTCGAGTTTCGGTGGGATTCTCAAGTTACGATGGGGAATTCAGGCTTCCTCTTGTGTTGGCCCAGGAAGTCTAATCTTCCATTCGAGTTGCCAGGGAGAGCTGTGGATTGGGCTCCATTCACTGAAGGGCAAACTAGACCTCATCTAGGCTTGTATCCAGGACTTAATGTTCCTCTCCATAGGCGACAGGGATTTGGGGTTGCATTCCGTACTCACCCGGGGAGTCAGGCCTCATCTCGAGGGGAATCAAAGGACTCCACTCTCTTCTTGAGCCGCGACAGGTATCTCTTGGAGCCCACTGAGTGGTCTTTGCTCTGTAGGAGAGCTCTAGTGTACATAAGCCTGTACATAAGTGTACACAGACATTCTGTGTGCATGTTGCTGCGTACCCAAAATAGGGCCACAAGGAGCCTCATGCTCTCCATGCGGCGCGGAAGCTGTGCAGCCACGCAGCAGCTGAAGAATCCAACCAATTGCTCTTTTCTTACCTCTGACAGAGCTCGCATTGCCGTAGCCCTTGGCAGTTTGGAAACACTGGACCCTAACCCCTCTCAAAGTAGGCCTGGGTTCTAGTTCGAATAGAAAGTCAATAGCGGAGCTGAGGACAGGAACGCGGCAGTCATTTATCACACGCTCCTGCAGCCTGCTACTACAGGGACACTAACGCTAGAAGCTAGGAATGTCTTTGCAAGGTGCGCAAAGGACAAGGGAGAACCTCGACCCTGACTCTAGTATTTCAGTCCCCTGAGCAGATCTGAGGTTCTCCCGCTGTAGAAGCTAACCCATTCCTTTCAAATACAGGCTTCCTAACACAGGGCCAGTTGGCTGCTTGCTCTTCCACGAAGCAGGCTTCCTTAACTTGCAAAGTGCAAATTCCGCTTAACAGCCTGGAGGAAAAATCGCTTCTTGGAAGATTTTTTTCAGAGGCTGTATCCCCGGAGCTGGGGCCAAGCTAGGGGACCCATACTGGCAAGGGAAGGCAAAACCACATCCAATGTCTTTGCTCTGGAGGACAGCTTTGGTGAGCCTAAGTCTTTCAGGAATATTTCTGGCTCCAACAGAGTCAAATTCTGTGTGTGAAGCTGCACAGCCAAAATAGGGGAACAGAGAGCCTGATTCTCTCTGTGTAGCTTTGAAGCTGTCATTCAAACAACAGCTTGAGAATCCATACAATGCTCTCCCTTACTGCTAAGAGAATTCTCATTGCTGTAGTCCTTGACAGTTTGTAGAAATCCGCACCCTAACCCTTCTCCAAGTAGGCCTGGGTCCTAGCTCGGAATAACAGGCAATGGCGGAGCTGAGGCCAGTAAGGCACAAGAGAGGTCTCACACACTCTTGCAGCCTGATCGTCCAGCAGCAGTAAGGCCTCTTTTTCCCTGCAGGAGGCTCGCTTGCCTTGCCTCCTGTGAACTGCATTTCCCAGCCTGGGCGCAAAGCTGTTCCTGGAGATTTTTTCTCAGGGGCTGTTTCCCTGGAGCTGGGTCGGACCTCGGGGGCCCAACTCACAGGGGAAGACAAAACCACATGGACAGGTCTATGCTCTGTAGGAGAGCTCTAGTGAACCTCATCTCTCAGGAACATTCTTGGCTTCTACAGAGACACCTCTGTGCATGAAGCTACACACCCAACATAGTGGCAAAGGGAGTCTGATTCTCTCCGTGGGTGCTGATGCTTTGTGGCAAAGCACCTGCTAAGAATCCATCCGCATAGGCTTCCCTCACCTTGATAGAGGTCTCATTGCTGTAGTCCTTGGCAGTTTGGAAAGAAGCAGACCCTTACCCTTCACCAAGTAGGCCCTTGTCCTTGTTTGAATGGAAAGGCAGTAGCTGAGCTGAGGCCAGTAAGGCGCCAGTCAAGTCTGACATATTCCCGATGCCTGCTCCTTCATGGAAAATAACGTTAGAATCTGGGAATGTCTTTGCAAGGCTGGCAAAGGGCAGTCAGGAACCTGGACCCTGCCTCTGGAATTTCTATCTTCTCAGCACATCCGGAGGTCTCGTTCAGGAGAAACTAACCCATTCCTTGCAAATATAGGCTTCCAAACACAGGCCGGTTGGCTGTCTCTTCTTGCCGAAGGAAGCTTGCTTATCCCACCTCCTGCGAACTCCGCTTCCCAGCCTGGGGGATAAGAGGTTCTTGGAGATCTTTTCTCAGAGGCTGTTTCCACGGAGCAGGGGCCGATCCCGGAGACCCACACGCACAGGGGAAGGGAAAACCACATGGATAAATCTTTGCTCTCTAGGAGTGCTCTAGTGAACCTCAGTCTATGCGGAATGTTCTTGGCTCCAACGGGGACATCTCTGTGTGGGAAGCTGCATAGCCAACATAGAGACACAGAGACCTGATTCTCTCTGTGCAGCTTTGACGCTGTCGTTCAAACAACAAATTGAGAATCCACACAATGCTCTCCCTTACCACTGAGAGAGTTATCATTGCTGTAGCCCTTCGCAGTTTCTGGAAATCGGCACACAAACACTTCTCCAAGTAGGCCTGGGTTCAAGTTCAGATGAACATGCAATAGCGGAGCTGAGGCCAGTAAGGCACCAGTCAGGTGTCACACACTCTGGCAGCCTGCTCCTCCAGGGACAGTAAGGCCTCTATTTCCCTTCAGGAGGCTCGCTTGCCTTACTTCCTGTGAACAGCGTTTCCCAGCCTGGGCGGAAAGCAGTTCCTGGAGATCTTTTCTCAGGGGCTGTTTCCCCGGAGTTGGGGCGGACCTCGGGGACCCAACTCACAGGGGAAGGCAAAACCAAATGGACAGGTCTATGCTCTGTAGGAGATCTCTAGTGAACTGCCGGGGTCCAGCCCCAGCTGATCCAGGGTATTCGAAGCAGAGATGGCGTAGGCGAGGGTCAGGGAACAACTGCTTAATTAAACGTTAATTAAGGATATAAAGAGTAATAAAATGAGGATAGCTCAGTAGGAAAATTCAGTGGAGAAAAGAGGCTGAGTAGCTTGGTTTACGCGGGGGACCAATAAAACTTCAAGACAAGAAGCTTGCACCACTTACGTAGGCCGCAGGCGTCCTTCCGTTCTCCCGAAGGAGAGGAGACACTGAGGCCTCCCCGGTCGGATCTTAGAAGCCCAGGCAAAATTAGTAAGCTTGGTGGGTTCCGCGCTCCAGATGGAGACTCAACCAGAGTGAGAGAGAGAGAGAGACATGGGGAGACCAGTATTTCGAGAAACTGATCCCAATTCTTTATTTTCCATGGTCTACTTTTATACACTGAGATGTTATGCCAAAGTCACGTGGGGTCAGCAGTCCTGACTTTTATCAAACTCAGGTGCTTCATACAAAAGTATACAGAGGTCTTAGGGGTGTTACATCATCTTCTGGCCGGGGGGCCTGCTGACAATTTACGACCCTCTCCTTGTGACAGCGGTCAGTCAACCAGGACACTTATTTCTCCAGGGGTGATTATTCTTAAAACAGACGCCACCCAAATAAAGTTACATTCCTATAGGGTGAGGGTGTAGTGGGTTTTAGTTAAGGAAAGAATTTACTTAGCCTAAGGTCTAACGTGATTTATATCAAAGGTTAATACTTATTTCTTCTATATATTCATTAATGTGTATAAGGGCAGGGGATGTGGAGACTTAGCAGTAAACATCAGCTCAACAAATGAAAAACCCTTCACCAATATGATTTCTAATCAGCCCATTATACTTATACTAATAATTTTCTAACTTTTCTAAGGAACCTGTTTTTAGAAGGTTTAAAGCATCTCGTGCCTCTCATGGTTGGGAGGCTGTGAGCAATCACATGTGGCTGGACAAGCCTGTCAGGCAGGCTAGAGAACCTTCAGAGGAGTTTGTAGGTTAAAACACTCTTGTCACACCCAGGGGTTTTTATCAACTGGAGCTCTAGGTTAACTCCTTCTCCAAAAGAGGTGGTGGGGGACAGCCCCCCGTAAAGTCAGAGGTGTAGGTGAGAGCACAAAGTAGTAAGGTAGGCAGGCTCTGGTGATGGGGGTAGATGCTCGAGGATTTCCAGGGGGACTCCTGAGGCTCGATCCCGCCTTTGCGTATGTCGAGCCTCCTTCCTCATGACCTTTGCCATGGGCGGAGTGCCTCACTCTGGCCCCCAACAGTGAACCTCCTCTCTCAGGAACATTCTTGGCTCCTATCGAGACACCTCTGTGTGTGTAGCTACACACGCAACGTAGGGGTAAAGGGAGCCAGATTCTTTCCTTGGGGTGCTGATGCTTTGTGGCAAAGCACCTGCTTGAGAATCCATCAGCTTACGCTTCCCTCGCCTTGACAGAGGTCTCATTGCTGTAGCCCTTGGCAGTTTGGAAAGAAGAGGACCCTTACCTTTCATAAAGTGGGCCCTTGTCCTAGTTTGAAAGGAAAGGCAAGAGCTGAGCTGAGGCCAATAAGGCGCCAGTCAAGTCTGACATATTCCCGAAGCCTGCTCCTTCATGGAAAATAACGCTGGAATCTAGGAATGTCTCTGCAAGGCTGGCAAAGGGCAGTCAGGAGCCTGCACCCTGCCTCTGGAATTACCGATTTCTGAGCAGATCTGGAGGTCTCCTTTAGGAGAATCTAACTCATTCCTTCCATATTGAGACTTCCAAAAACAGGCCGGTCGGCTGCCTCTTCGTGCCCGAAGGAGGCT
The DNA here is from genome assembly GCF_029407905.1 of Bubalus kerabau. Lineage (NCBI taxonomy): Eukaryota > Metazoa > Chordata > Mammalia > Artiodactyla > Bovidae > Bubalus > Bubalus kerabau. The sequence continues at coordinate 351,236 of NW_026577936.1, forward strand.
TGCTTTTCCTGCCTCCTATGAACCCAGCTTCCCAGGCTCTGGGAAAAGCGGATCTTGAAGATCTTTTCTCAGGGGTTGTTTCCACGGAGCTGGGGCTAAGCCTGGAGACCCAAACTCACAGGGGAAGAAAAACCACATGGACAAGTCTTTGCTCTCTAGGAGAGCTCTAGTGAACTTCACTCTGTCACGAACATTCTTGATTCATATGGAGACACCCCTGTGTGCGAAGCTGCGTACCCAACATGGGGGCACAGAGAGCCTGATTCTCTCTGTGTAGCTTTAAAGATGTCGTTCAAAAAACACCTTGAAAATCCATACAATGCTCTTCTTTACCCGTGACAGAGTTCTCATTGCTGTAGCCCGTGGCAGTTTTTAGAAATCCGCACCCAAACCCTTCTCCAAGTAGTCCTGGGTCCTAGTTCGGAGGAACATGCAATGGCGGAGCTGAGGCCAGTAAGGCACCAGTCAGGTCTCACACACTCTGGCAGCCTGATCGTCCAGGGACAGTAAGCCCTCTTTTTCCCTGCAGGAGGCTCACTTGACTTCCCTCCTGTGAGCTGCATTTCCCAGCCTGGGGGAAAAGAGGTCCCTGGAGATCTTTTCTCAGGGGCTCCTTCCCCGGAGCTGGGGAGGACCTCGAGGACCCAACTCACAGGGGAAGGCAAAAGCACATGGACAGGTCTATGCTCTGTAGGAGAGCTCTAGTGAACCTCATCTCTCAGGAACATTCTGGCCTCCTATAGAGACACCTCTGTACGTGAAGCTACACACCCAACATAGGGGCAAATGGAGCCTGATTCTCCCCGTGGGGTGCTGATGCTTTGTGGCAAAGCACCTGCTTGATAATCCATCCTCTTAGGCTTCCCTCGCCTTGACAGAGGTCCCATTGCTGTAGCCCTTGGCAGTTTGGAAAGAAGAAGACCCTTACCCTTCATAAAGTAGGCCTTTGTCCTAGTTTGAATGGAAAGGTAATAGCTGAGCTGAGGCCAATAAGGTGCCTGCCAAGTCTGACATACTCCCGTAGCCTTCACCTTCGTGGAAAATAACTCTAGAATCTGGGAATGTCTTTGCAAGGCTGGCAAAGGGCAGTCAGGAACCAGCACCCTGCCTCTGGAATTACCGACTTCTGAGCAGATCTGGAGGTCTCCTTTAGGAGAAGCTAACCCATTCTTTCCAAATAGAGGCTTCCAAACAGGCCAGTTGGCTGCCTTTTCGCGCCCGAAGGAGGCCTGCTTTTCTCGCATCCTATGAAGCCCTGTTCCCAGCATCTGGGAAAAGCGGATCTTGAAGATATTTTCTCAGGGGTTGTTTCCATGGAGCTGGGGCCGAGACCAGAGACCCAATCGCACAGGGGAAGGAAAACCACATGGACAAGTCTTTGCTCTCCAGGAGACCTCTAAGTGAAACTTACTGTGTCAGGAACGTTCTTGACTCCTATGGAGACACCCCTGTGTGTGAAGCTGTGTACCCAACAAGGGGGCACACAGGGCCTGATTCTCTCTTTGCAGCTTTGAAGCTGTCGTTCAAACAACAGCTTGAGTATCCATAGAATGCTCTCACTTACCTCTGAGAGATTTCTCATTGCTGTAGCCTTTGGCAGTTTTTACAAATCCGCACCCAAACCCTTCTCCAAGTAGGCCTGGGTCCTGGTTTGGATGGCCATGCAATGGCGGAGCTGAGGTCAGTAAGGCACCAGTCAGGTGTCACACACTCTGGCAGCCTGCTCCTCCAGGGACAGTAAGGCCTATTTTTCCCTGCAGGAGGCTCGCTTGCCTTGCCTCCTGTGAACTGCGTTTCCCAGCCTGGGCAAAAAGCGGTTCCTGGAGATCTTTTCTCAGGGGCTCTATCCCCAGAGCTGGGGTGGACCTCGGGGACCCATCTCACAGGGGAAGGAAAAACCACATGGACAGGTCTATGCTCTGTAGGAGACGTTAGTGTGTCTCATCTCTTATTAACATTCTTGGCTCGTAGAGAGACACCTCTGTGTGTAAAGCTACACACCGAACATAGGGGCACAGGGAGCCTGATTCTCTCCGTGGGGTGCTGATGCTTTGTGGCAAAGCACCTGTTTGAGAATCCATCCGCTTACGCTTCCCTCGCCTTGACAGAGGTCTCATTGCTGTGTCTCTTGGCAGTTGGGAAAGAAGTAGACCCTTACCCTTCACCAAGTAGGCCCTGATCCTAGTTTGAAAGGAAAGGCAATAGCTGAGCTGAGGCCAGTAAGGCACCCGTCAACTCTGACATATTCCTGATGCCTGCTCCTTCATGGAAAATATTGCTAGAATCTAGGAATGTCTTTGCAAGGCTGGCAAAGGGCAGTCAGGAACCTCGACCCTGCCTCTGGAATTTCTATCTTCTGAGCAGATCTGGAGGTCTCCTTCTGGAGAAGCTAACCCATTCCTTGCAAATAGAGGCTTCCAAACACAGGCTAGTTGGCTGCCTCTTCTTGCCTGAAGGAGGCTTGCTTTTCCTGCCTCCTATGATCCCTGGTTTCCAGCATGGGGGAAAAGCAGATCTTGGAGATCTTTGCTCAGGGGTTGTTTCCACGGAGCTGAGGTTATGCCCAGAGACCCACACATACAGGGGAAGGCAAAACCACATGAACAAGTCTTTGCTCTCTAAGAGAGCTCTAGTGAACCTCAGTCTTTGACGAACGTTCTTGGCTCCTATGCGGACACCTCTGTGTGTGAAACTGCGTACCCAACATGGCGGCAGAGAACCTGATTATCTCTGTGCAGGTTTAATGCTGTCGTTCAGAAAACAGCTTGAGAATCCATACAATTCTCGCCCTTACCTCTGAGAGAGTTCTCATTGCAGTAGCCCTTGGCAGTTTGTAGAAATCTGCACCTAAACCCTTCTCCAAGTAGGCCTGAGTCCCAGTTCGGAGGAACAAGCAATGGCGGAGCTAAGACCATTATGGCACCAGTCAGTTTTCACACACTCTGGCAGCCTGCTCCTCCAGGGACAGTAAGGCTTCTTTTTCTCTGCAGGAGGCTCACTTGCCTTACTTCCTGTGAACAGCTTTTCCCAGCCTGGGCGAAAAGCGGTTCCTGGAGATCTTTTCTCAGAGGCTGTTTTCTCGGAGCTGGGGTGGACCTCGGGCACCCAACTCACAGGGGAAGGCGAAACCACATGTACAGGTGAGCACTCTGTAGGAGAGCTCTTGTGAGCCTCATCTCTCAGGAACATTCTTGGCTCCTGTAGAGACACCACTGTGTGTGAATCTACACACCCCACATAGGGGCAAAGGGAGCCTGATTCTCTCCGTGGGGTGCTGATGCTTGGTGGCAAAGAACCTTCCTGATAATCCATCCGCTTATGCTTCCCTCGCATTTACGGAGGTCTCATTGCTGTAGCCCTCAGCAGTTTGGAAAGAAGAAGACCCTTACCCTTCATAAAGTAGGGCCTTGTCCTACTTTGAATGGAAAGGCAATAGCTGAGCTGAGGCCAATAAGGCGCCAGTCAAGTCTGACATATTCCCAAAGCCTGCTTCTTCAGGAAGATAACTGTAGAATCTAGGAATGTCTCTGCAAGGCTGGCAAAGGGCAGTCAGGAGCCTGCACCCTGCCTCTGGAATTACCGACTTCTGAACAGATCTGGAGGTCTCCCTTAGGGGAAGCTAACCCATTCTTCCAAGTAGAGGCTTCCAAACGCAGGCCGCTTGGCTGCCTCTTGCTCTCTGAAGGAGGCCTGCTTTTCCCGCCTCCTATGAACCCCACATCCCAGCCTCTGGGAAAAGCGGATCTTGAAGATCTTTTCTCAGGGGTTGTTTCCACGGAGCTGGGGCCGAGCCTGGAGCCCCAAACGCACAGGGGAAGAAAAACCACATGGACAAGTCTTTGCTCTCTAGGAGAGCTCTAGTGAACCTCACTCTGTCAGGAACGTTCTTGTTTCCTATGGAGACACCCCTGTCTGTGAAGCTGTGTACCGAACATGGAGACACAGAGTCTGATTCTCTCTGTGCAGCTTTGAAGCTGTCGTTCAAACAACAGCTTGAAAATCCATACAATGCTCTTCCTTACCCGTGACACAGTTCTCATTGCTATACCCCTTGGCAGTATTTAGAAATCCATACCCAAACCCTTCTCCTAGTAGGCCTGAGTCCTAGTTCAGAGGAACATGCAATGGTGGAGCTGAGGCCAGTAAGGCACCAGTCAGGTCTCACACACTCTTGCAGCCTGATCGTCCAGGGACACTAAGGCCTGTTGTGCCTTGCAGGAGGCTCGCTTGTGTTACCTCCTGTGAACTGCGTTTGCCAGCCTGGGGGAATAGCGGTCCCTGGAGATCTTTTCTCAGGGGCTCCTTCCCCTGAGCTGGGGCGGACCTCGGGGACCCAACTCACAGGGCAAGGCAAAACCATATGGACAGGTCTATGCTCTGTAGCAGACTTCTAGTGAACCTCATCTCTCAGGAACATTCTTGGCTCCTATAGAGACACTTCTGTGTGTGAAGCTGCGTACCTAACATAGGGGCACAGAGAGCCTGATTCTCTCAGTTCATTTTGACCCTGTCGTTCAGAAAACAGCTTGAGAATCCATAAAATGCTCTCCCTTACCGCTGAGAGAATTCTCACTGCTGTAGCCCTTGGCACTTTGTAGAAATCCGCAGCCAAATGCTTCTCCAAATAGGCCTGGGTCCTAGTTCGGAGGAACAGGCAATGGTGGAACTGAGGCCAGCAAGGCAACAGTCAGGTTTCACACACTCTGGCAGCCTGCTCCTCCAGGGACAGTAAGGCCTCTTTTTCTCTGCAGGAGATTCGCTTGCCTCACTTCCTGTGAACAGCGTTTCCCAGCCTCAGCGAAGCCGTTCCTGGAGATCTTTTCTCAGGGACAGTTTCCCCGGAGGTGTGGTGGACCTCGGGGACCCAACTCACAGGGGAAGGAAAAACCACATGGACAGGTCTATGCTCTGTAGGAGAGGTTTAGTGAACCTAATCTCTCAGGAACATTCTTGGCTCCTATAGAGACAAATCTGTGTGTGAAGCTACACTCCCAACATTGGGGAACAGGGATCTTGGTTCTCTCCGTGGGGTGCTGATGCTTTGTAGCAAAGCACCTGCTTGAGAATCCGTCCTCTTAGGCTTCCCTCGCCTTGACAGAAGTCTCATTGCTGTAGCCCTTGGCAGTTTCAAAGAAGAAGACCCTTACACTTCATAAAGTAGGCCCTTGTCCTAGTTTGAATGGAAAGGCAATAGCTGAGCTGAGGCCAATAAGGAGACAGTCCCGTCTGACACATTCCCGAAGCCTGCTCCTTCATGGAATATAACTCTAGAATCTTGGAATGTCTTTGAAAGGCTGGCAAAGGGCAGTCAGGAACCAGCACCCTGCCTCTGGAATTACCGACTTCTGAGCAGATCTGGAGGTCTCCTTTAGGAGAAGCTAACCCATTCCTTCCAAATAGAGGCTTCAAAACACAGGCAGGTTGGCTGCATTTCGTGCCCGAAGGAGGCTTGCTTTTCTCTCCTCCTATGAACTCCAGTTCCCAGCCTCTGGGAAAAGCGTATCTTGAAGATATTTTCTCAGGGGTTGTTTCCACGGAGCTGGGGCCGAGCCCGGGGCCCAAAGCACAGGGGAAGGCAAGACCACATGGACAGGTCTATGCTCTGCAGCAGACCTCTAGTGAACCTCATCTCTCAGGAGCATTCTTGGCTCCTATAGAGACACCTCTGTGTGAGAAGCGGCGTACCTAACATAGGGGCACAGAGAGCCTGATTCTCTCTGTTCATTTTGATGCTGTCATTCAGAACACAGCTTGAGAATCCATAAAATGCTCTCCCTTACCACTGAGAGAATTCTCACTGCTGTAGCCCTTGGCACTTTGTAGAAATCTGCACCCAAACGCTTTTCCAAGTAGGCCTGGGTGCTAGCTCGGATGAACAGGCAATGGCGGAGCTGAGGCCAGTAAGGCAACAGTCAGGTTTCACACACTCTGGCAGCCTGCTCCTCCAGGGATTGTAAGGCCTCTTTTACTCTGCAGGAGATTCGCTTGCCTTACTTCCTGTGAACAGCATTTCCCAGCCTCGGCGAAGCGGTTCCTGGAGATCTTTTCTCAGGGACAGTTTCCCCGGAGGTGTGGCGGACCTCGAGGACCCAACTCACAGGGGAAGGCAAAACCACATTGACAGGTCTATGCTCTATAGGAGAGGTTTAGTGAACCTAATCTCTCAGGAACATTCTTGGCTCCTATAGAGACAACTCTGTGTGTGAAGCTACACTCCCAACATTGGTGCACAGGGAGCTTGATTCTCTCCGTGGGGTGCTGATGCTTTGTGGCAAAGCACCTGCTTGAGAATCCATCCTCTCAGGCTTCCCTCACCTTGACAGAGGTCTCATTGCTGTAGCCCTTGGCAGTTTGCAAAGAAGAAGACCCTTACCCTTCGTAAAGTAGGGCCTTGTCCTAGTTTGAATGGAAAGGCAATAGCTGAGCTGAGGTCAATAAGGAGCCAGTCCCGTCTGACACATTCCCGAAGCCTGCTCCTTCATGGAAAATAACTCTAGAATCTAGGAATATCTTTGCAAGGCTAGCAAAGGGCAGTCAGGAACCAGTACCCTGCCTCTGGAATTACCAACTTCTGAGCAGATCTGGAGGTCTCCTTTAGGAGAAGCTAACCCATTCCTTCCAAATAGAGGCTTCAAAACACAGGCAGGTGGTCTGCCTTTTTGTTCCCGATGGAGGCGTGCTTTTCTCTCCTCCTACGAACCCTGGTTCCCAGACACTGGGAAAAGTGGATCTTGAATATATTTTCTCAGGGGTTGTTTCCACGGAGCTGGGGCCGAGCCTGGAGACCCAAAGGCACAGGGGAAGGCAAGACCACATGGACAAGCCTTTGCTCTTTAGTATAGCTCTAATGAACCTCACCCTGTCAGGATCTTTCTTGATTCCTACGGAGACACACCTGTGTGTGAAGCTGCGGCTACAGAGAGCCTGATTCCCTCCGTTTACCGCTGAGTCTGCATTGCCAAGCAACAGCTTGGGAACGCAGCCTGGGGCACTTCCCTTCCCTCGGACAGAGCTCTCCTTGCGGTAGGCCTTGGTAGTTTGCATACAGTGGGGCCCTAAGCCCTCTGCAAGTTGGCCTGGCTCCTAGGTCCAAAGGGCAGGCCAGAGCGGAGCTGAGGCTGTCAGGCTCCAGACACATCTCCCATACTCCTACATCCTGCTCCTACCCGGGCGTGAACGCTAGAAGCTGGGAAGGTACCTGGACCGTGCAGGGGCGGGGCGAACGCGGGCGGCGTGGGGCGGGGGTCGGCTTCTGGCGGGGGTGGGGGCGGGCTTCCCAGTTGTGCTCTCAGAGGTGGACACTGAGGCTGAAAACTCGCCGGGAGCGCACCCGGGACTGGGTAAACCCGGGCTGCGGGGGTCGAGATTCAGATGGCTTTGGGTGGGGGTCGGTCCCAGTTGTGCTCCCGGGGTCGCCACTGCGGCTGGGAACGCGCAGGGAGAGCGGCAGGGGCGGGGCTAACCCTGGCGGAGCGGGGCGGGGTCGGCTCACGGGGGGGATGGGGAGGGGTTCCCAGTTGCGCTCTCGGGGGTTGCAACTGCAGCTGGGAACGCCCATTTCGTCCGCTCCTGGGTCCCCAAGGATCGCCATCCCGTGGGTGCAGTGGAGGGCTGCGGACCACAGGTAAGGGAACTGGGACTGCGTGGAGCAGGGAACCAAGTATTCCGCCGTCTGTTGGCACATTCTCGGAGCTCCCCAACCTGGCGGTCGCAGAAAGACCTTGCCTTTGGGGTCAAGGCCTTTACCGCTCCACCCCTCTGCTGAAAAATCTCAGAGTCTGCGCGGTTTTTCCAAGCAGCCTAGTGTCCGCTGGAAGTCCAAGGGACAGAACACTGAACTCTGGCCGGCTGGCCCAGCCCTCTTCTGGCACTTTGTAAGCCAGCGGGCCCTTGAGCACCTGCTGGGATGGGAAAGGGAAGGGTCCATGGATTGCACCCTAGAAACTTAGTAGGGTGCATGGATTTCAAACCCTGGTGGCCGCCCAGGCAGCAAAGAAGGGGGGAGGGCACCTTGCTGCCCTTTCATGGCAGAATCTGTGGTTGTCCAGCTGCGTGGGCCTTTTCATGAGGACACTGTGCAATAAAAGTTTGGTGTTTTGGAACTGAATAATTAGAACGTGTAAAAGCTTTAAATTATGTGGTGGTGTAATTAAAAAACAAAACAAAACAAAACCAAGCTCCAAGTGTTTTGCAAATGGAGGTTTAAATATTGAAGGACTGTATTCCTTGCACTGTGGCATTCTATCAAGAAGTGTGCAGGATTTTTTTTTTTTTTAAGAAAAGTGTTCGAAGTGAGGGAAACAGGAAACCCAGAGGTGCCCCTGTATTTTGGGGAAGGCCTTAGGAGGTCACTTGGAAATGCTGCTGGCTGTGCGGGAGGGGGGCAGATGGGCTGTGCAGGCTTGTCCTTTGCATGGATGTTCTTGTGTGTGGAAACCCAGCTCGGAGCCATCTCCTGATGTGTAAGAATTTCGCAGACAAACCTTGAGCTAAGCAATGCATTTTTTCCTAAGAAAATGTTTGTCTTAAGCGATGTAAATATCCTATGTATTTCCGCTAGACTCTGGCTTCAGGTCGGTTCCCCCAAAAGGCTCAGAAGCGATTTGAACAAAACAGCATGTTTTCCTCCTAGCTTGTTCTCCTTATCTATGTTAAGGAAATGATATATTTGCCTGCAATACTGCCTTTCTTCAAGATTCATGTCAATCAAGTTTTGGCCCGGGATGACTCACCTGCTGCCAATATTATCTCAATGCATGTCGTGGGGGAGGGGCCTGGTGCCATTCCCTGAAACAGTTCCTTTCTTTCCTTAGCTGACTGCTAGTGCCTGTAGAATATCTGGCTAAAGACCAGCAGGGGGTACTCTTACTACCCCCCCCCACCCCGCCTCGAGTCTAAGTCAGCAGCTTTCTCTATCTCTTTCATACTTTAATAACACTTGATGACACAAAAGCTCTGAGCGATCAAATCATATCAAATCTTCATTTCAGATTGAAGATGCATTCCATGGTATTGCCATCTTAAGTCTTTCCATCGTTATGGAATATCTGTCCATGTATTCAGGATAGTTTTCAGCCAGGGTGTATAAGTTCCAGTGTGCCAGTCTTGTCATCCTCGTTACATCCATGGCAAAGTGTTTTATTCATGTTGATATTATTGAAAGGGAATTTTTTAAAATTCCTTTTCAGATTATTATCTGCTAATGTATACAGATAAAACTGTGTAATCATTCATTTTTATCAGTTTGGACAGCTTGATAGTTGTCTTTAATTTCTTTACTTTCTGACACTTTAAGATTATCCTGGGACACATATGTAATGCCTCACCCCTAAATTCAGACATGTGTTCAAAGAACTTCTGTCCTTTTATTTATTTATTTATTTATTCTTTAACATTGAAATCGTTTTGACTATGCTGGGTGTTTGTTGCTAGATGGAAGTAGCTAGGACCTCTGGACTGCAGTCTCTCATCTCTTGCTGACCTCTTGTTGACCTCTGCAGAATCCTGGTAGGTGGGAGCTTGTTAGTTCCTTGTTCCTTATCAGAACCTCCTGTGGTAAGTGTCTTTCTCTTCTCTGTTGCCTGGTAAGGGTGGGTGGTCATGGGCATCCCAAAGTTGGCTAGAAGTCAATTATTTAGGCAGGCTTGTGCACAGATATGGGAGAAGGCAATGGCACCCCACTCCTGGAAAATCCCAAGGACGGAGGAGCCTGGTAGGCTGCAGTCCATGGGGTGGCTAAGAGTCGGACACCACTGAGCGACTTCATTTTCACTTTTCACTTTCATGCATAGGAGGAGGAAATGGCAACCCACTCCAGTGTTCTTGCCTAGAGAACCCCAGGGACTGCGGGGCCTGGTGGGCTGCCATCTATGGCGTGGCACAGGGTCGGCCTCAACTGAACCACTTAGCAGCTGCAGCAGCAGCAGCAGCAGTGCATAGATATCAAAGGGGATGAGAACAGTCAGGTAGGATCACATATGTCACCGTGAAACAATACTTCTCCTCTTAGCCAAAGCTAACAAAAGATTTCTGTTCTAGGTCAACCTAGAAGAGATCACTTAAGAGGTAAAGAAACTTAAACTCCATTAGCAAAGGCAGTTCAACATCTCAAGAAAACTTGTGCTAGGCACAAAAGTCTTTTCTGGGGGCCTACTTTTCCTACAACCTCCTTATCCCATTCTGTACCCATTCCTTTGCTTCTCCCGTCCTGAAAATGCCACCTGTAAGACAGAACTACTTCGTTTTCCTTCTTAAAGTGTGATTGCATTCCATACATTCTTGTAATAACAAGTTATACATTTCCCTTCAGCAACCAAGAACTGACTCTTATATTGGCATTTGATAGATTGGTGAGCATACCTATCAGTGATAATAGCGCCCACCCCGCTTCCTGCAAGAACAGAACAAAACAAAACAAAACAAAAAAATTGCTTTCTTACATTTAATATGTTCGGATGGTGCCAGTCACTATTCATGCAGAGTCAAAAATCTCTTTTGTTTCTGTGTAAAAGGGAGGTCCTTTCAAGTCGTGAATGTTTAAGAAGTTTCATTTATTTGGAAGTGACCTAGCTATTCGATACACTGTCGTCACTTAGTTTAGCACCAGGATAGAAACTCAGGTAACCAAAACACCTGGAGGAACGATTGTAAGTTCAGTTCAGTTCAGTTGCTCAGTCGAGTCTGACTCTTTGTGACCCCGTGGCCTGCAGGACGCCAGGCTTCCGTGTCCATCACCAACTGCAGGGGCTTGCTCAAACTCATGTCCATCGAGTCAGTGATGCCATCCAACCATCTTATCCTCTGTCATCCCCTTCTCCTCTGCCTTCAATCAAGACTATGAGAGGCAGATATTTTAGGTTATAATTATTGTTAAGAGTTTATCTAAAAGCTCATATCACATTTACATATTTTACATTGGTTGTTGCTGTTTCCAGGTACTTTCTTGCTGACAAGCTTGTGACACATATAACAATAGAGCAATTTTTACCTCAAAAGAAACCTAGGCACTATGAACATGTTGTGCTTAATGTTGTTGACTCTTAGACATGTCTATAGTGGAGGAGCAAAACCAAAAATACTAGATATTTAATATTGACTAGTTCCCAGTTCACGGGACTCTGACATTCATTTAGGTCAATGTTTTCTTGTATTTCCAGCAGTTTGATTTGGAAGGGCTGCCTTGTCTTGAGACCATTGAAATCAGAACTCAGAACTTGAGCAATATTATCAAAAAACACAAGGCTCACACTGACATATACCTTAATCCAGACAGACAGACAAGACATCTTCCAGTTTTCCGCCTGAGATTTAAAATATTTATTTGAGCCGTTTTCCTGGGAAGTGGTGGTGGGGGGGGGAGTGGGGGTGGCAGCGAGGCAGGCTTGGGTAACCAGCTAATTGTTGGTCATTGCATATGCAAAGAACCAGCTTTCCGGGTTCCAAGGAAAAAAGCTTCCTTGGTACCCAATTTTGTTTGAATCTATAGACTCTCATGGCCCTCCTAGGTCAGGACATCTTTCCTTTCTGTAGTCCTCGTTTGAACCCTAAATCATAGACAGCTTGGATTGTCTCTGTGGGGTGGATGTATTGTCCTCGTGTTTGACCTGGCGGCAGTAGCGAGGTCCGAGAGCCTCTCCTGGAACCGGGCGTGGGGACAGGGCTCACCGGGAGCCCCTGGTGGAAGTGGGCAATGCGCCGGGAGCGCGCCAGGGGCGGGCAGATCCCAGGCGGCGCGGGTCGGGGTTCCGGTCGGGAGGGGGTGGGGGGTGGTAACAGTTGTGCTCTCGGGGGTCACCACTGCAGCTGGAAACGCGCTGGGAGTGCGGCAGGGGCGGGGTGAACCCTGGTGGCGCGGGGCGGGGTTCGGCTCCTGGCGGGGGTGGGGGAGGGCTTCCTAGTTGTGCTCTCGGTGGTGGCCACTGAGGCTGGAAACGCGCCGGGAGCGCACCCGGGGCGGGGTAAACCTGGGATGCGCGGGTCGAGATTTAGATGGCTGTGGGTGGGGGTTCGGTCCCAGTTGTGCTCTCCGGGGTCGCCACTGCGGCTATGAATGCCCATTTCCTACGCTCCTGTGTCCCCAAGGATCCACATCTAGTGGGTGCAGCGGAGGGCTGCGGGCCACAGATCAGAGAACTGGGACTGCTTGGAGCAGGGAACCACGTATTCCGCCCTCTGTTGGCACATTCTCAGAGATCCCCAACCTGGCGGTTGCAGAAAGGCCTCGCCCTTGGTGTCAAGGCCTTTACCGCTCCACCCCTTTGCTGAAAAATCTCAGTCTGCCCGGTTTTCCCAAGCAGCCTAGTGTCCCCTGGAAGTCCAAGGGACAGAACCCTGAACTCTGGCCGGCTGGCCCAGCCCTGCTTCTGGCATTTTGTAGGCCAGCGGGCCCTGGAGCACCTGCTAGGATGAGAAAGGGAAGGGTCCGCGAATTGCACCCTAGAAACTTAGTAGGGTGCATGGATTTCAAACCCTGGTGGCCGCCCAGGCAGCAAAGAAGTGGGGAGGGCACCTTGCTGCCCTTTCATGGCAGAATCTGTGGCTGTCCTGATGCGTGGGCCTTTTCATGGGGACCTTGTGCAATAAAAGTTTGGTGTTTTGGTACTGAATAATTAGAAATTGTAAAAAGTTTAAATTATGTGGTGGTGTAATTAAAAAACAAAACAAAACAAAACCAAGCCCCAAGTGTTTGGCACAGGGAGGTTAAAGTATTGAAGGCCTGTTTTCCTTGCACTGTGGCATTCTATCAAGAAGTGTGCAGGATTTTTTTTTTTTTTTAAGAAAAGTGTTCGAAGTGCTTGAAACAGGAAACCCAGAGGTGCCCCTGTATTTTGGGGAAGGCCTTAGGAGGTCACTTGGAAATGCTGCTGGCTGTGGGGGAGGGGGGCAGATGGGCTGTGCAGGCTTGTCCTTTGCATTCATGTTCTTGTGTGTAGAAACCCAGCTCGGAGCCATCTCCTGATGTGTAAGAATTTCGCAGACAAACCTTGAGCTAAGCAATGCATTTGTTCCTGAGGAAATGTTTGTCTTAAGCGATGTAAATATCCTATGTATATCTGCTGGACTCTGGCTTCAGGTCGGTTCCCCCAATAGGCTCAGAAGCGACTTGAACAAAACAGTATGTTTTCCTCGTACCTTGTTCTCCTAATCTATGTTAAGGAAATGATATATTTGCCTGGAATACTGCCTTTCTTCAAGATTCATGTCAATCAGTTTTTGGCCCAGGATGACTCACCTGCTGCCAATGTGACCTCAAGGCATGTCGTGGGGGAGGGGCCTGGTGCCATTCCCTGAGACAGTGCCTTTCTTTCCTTAGCTGACTGCTAGTGCCTGTAGAATATCTGGCTAGAGACCAGCAGGGCGTACACCCCGCCTCAAGTCTAAGTCAGCAGTTTTCTCTATCTCATTTATACTTTAATAACAATTGATGACACAAAAGCTCTGAGCGATCAAATCATATCAAATCTTCATTTCAGATTGAAGATGCATTCCATGGTATTGCCATCTTAAGTCTTTCCATTGTTATGGAATATCTGTCCATGTATTCAGGATAGTTTTCAGCCAGGGTGTATAATTTCCAGTGTGCCAGTCTTGTCATCCTCGTTACATCCATGGCAAAGTGTTGTATTCATGTTGACATTATTGAAAGGGAATTTTTTTAAATTCCTTTTCAGATTATTATCTGCTAATATATACAGAAAAAACTGTGTAATCTTTCGTTTTTATCAGTTCGGACAGCTTGATAGTTGTCTTTAAATTCTTTCCTTTCTCATACTTTAAGATTTTCCGGGCACCGTACATGTACTGCCGCACCCCTAATCTCAGTCATGTGTTCAAAGGACTTCTGTCCTTTATTTGTTTACTTATTTTTTGCAACATTGAATTCGTTTTGATTTTGCTGGGTCTCTGCTGCAAGATGGAAGTTGCTAGGACCTCTGGACTGCAGTCTTCCATCTCTTACTGACCTCTTGTTGACCTCTGCAGAATCCTGGTTGGTGGGAGCTTGTTAGTTCCTTGTTCCTTACCAGGACCTCCTGTGGTAAGTGTTTTTCTCTTCTCTGTTGCCTGGTAAGGGTGGATGGTCATTGGCATCCCAAAGCTAGCTAGAAGTCAATTATTTAGGCAGGCTTGTGCATAGATATGGGAGAAGGCAATGGCACCCCACTCCAGTACTCTTGCGTGGAAAATCCCATGGATGGAGGAGCCTGGTAGGCTGCAGTCCATGGGGTGGTTAAGAGTCGGACACCACTGAGCGACTTCACGTTCACTTTTCACTTTCATGCATGGGAGGAGGAAATGGCAACCCACTCCAGTGTTCTTGCCTAGAGAACCCCAGGGACTGCGGGGCCTGGTGGGCTGCCGTCTATGGGGTCGCACAGAGTCGGACACGACTGAAACGACTTAGCAGCAGCGGCGGCGGCAGCAGCAGCAGAAGCAGTGCATCGATATCAAAAGGGCTGCAAACAGTCAGGAAGGATCACATATGTCACCGTGAAATACTACTTCTCCACTTAGCCAAAGCTAACCAAAGATTTCTGTTCTAGGTCAACCTAGAAGAGATCACTTAAGAGGTAAAGAAACTTAAACTCCATTAGCAAAGGCAGTTCGACATCTCAAGAAAACTTGTGCTAGGCACAGAACTCTTTTCTGGGGGTCCACTTTCCCTACAACCTCCTTATCCCATTCTGTACCCATTCCTTTGCTTCTCCCATCCTGAAACTGCCACCTGTAAGACAGAACTACTTCATTTTCCTTCCTCAAGTGCCATTGCATTCCACATACTTTCTTGATATAACAAGTCATACATTTCCCTTCAGCAACCAAGAACTGACTTTTATATTGGCATTGGCTATAGCCCGCCCCCCTCCCCCCACCCCCAAGAACAGAACAAAACAAAACAAAACAATTGCTTTCTTACATTTAACATGTCAGGATGGTGCCAGACACTATTCATGGAGAGTCAAAAATCTCTTTTGTTTCTGTGTAAAAGGGAGGTCCTTTCAAGTCGTGAATGTTTCAGAACTTTCATTTATTTGGAAATGACCTAGCTATTCAATACACTGTCGTCACAAGGATAGAAACTCGGGTAACCAAAACACCTGGAGAAACGTTTGTTAGTTCAGTTCAGTTCAGTTGCTCAGTCGTGTCTGACTCTTTGGGACCCCGTGGCCTGCAGGACGCCAGGCTTCCGTGTCTGTCACCAGCTCCAGGGGCTTGCTCAAACTCATGTCCATCGAGTCAGTGATGCCATCCAACCATCGTACCCTTGTCATCCCCTTCTCCTCTGCCTTCAATCAAGACTATGAGAGGCAGATATTTTAGAGTATAATTATTGTAAAGAGTTTGTCTAAAAGCTCATATTACATTTACATTTTTTACTTTTGTTGTTGTCGTTTCCAGGTAGTTTCTTGCTGACAAGCTTGTGACAGATATAACAATAGAGCAATTTTTACCTCAAAAGAAACCTAGGCACTATGAACATGTTGTGCTTAATGTTGTTGACTCTTAGACATGTCTATAGTGGAGGAGCAAAACCAAAAATACTAGATATTTAATATTGACTAGTTCCCAGTTCACGGGACTCTGACATTCATTTAGGTCAATGTTTTCTTGTATTTCCAGCAGTTTGATTTGGAAGGGCTGCCTTGTCTTGAGACCATTGAAATCAGAACACAGAACTTGAGCAATATTATCAAAAAACACAAGGCTTACACTGACACATACCTTAATCCAAACAGAAAGACAAGACATCTTCCAGTTTTCCGCCTGAGATTTAAAATATTTCTTTGAGCCAGTCTTCTGGGGAGTGGGGGGATGGAGGTGGCAGTAAGGCAGGCTTGGGTAACAAGCTAATTGTTGGTCATTGCATATGCAAAGAACCAGCTTTCCGGGTTCCAAGGAAAAAAGTTTCCTTGGTAACCAACTTTGTCTGGTTCTATAGAATATCATGGCCCTCCTAGGTCAGGTCATCTTGCCTTTCTGTAGTCCTCGTTTTATCCCTAAATCATAGACAGCTTGGATTGTCTCTGTGGGGTGTATGTATTGTCCTCATGTTTGACCTGGCGGCAGCAGCGAGGTCTGAGAGCCTCTCCTGGAACCGGGCGTGGGGACGGGGCTCACCGAGAGCCGCTGGTGAAGGTGGGCAGCGCCCCTGGAGTGCGGCAGGGGCGGGGTGCCCCGGGCGGCGCAGGGCGGGTGTCGGCTCCTGGCGGGGGTAGGGGAGGGCTTCCCAGTTGTGCTCTCGGAGATGGCCACTGCGGCTGGAAACGCGCCGGGAGCGCAGCCAGGGTGGGGTACACCTGGGCTGCACAGGTCGAGATTCCGCTCACTGTGGGTGGGGGGTCGGTCCCTGTTGTGCTCCCGGGGGTCGCCAATATGGCTGGGAACCCGCCGGGAGCCCGGCAGGGCCGGGACGAAACCTGGCGGCGCGGGGCGGGGTGGGGGTCCGTTCGCAGCGGGGGTCGGCTCCTGGCGGGGGTGGGGGAGGGCTTTCCAGATGTGCTGTTGGGGGTCGCCATTGCGGCTGGGAATGCCCATTTCGTGAACTCCTGGATCCCCAAGGATCGGCATCCATCGGCCACAGCGGAGGGGTGCGGAACACAGGTAAGGGAACGGGGACTGCGTGGAGCAGGGAACCATGTATTCCGCCCTGTGTTGGCACAGTCTCAGAGCTCCCCAACCTGGAGGTCGCAGGAAGGCCTCGTATTTGGGGTCAAGGCCTTTACCACTCCACCCCTCTGCTGAAAAACCTCAGAGTCTGCACGGTTTTCCCAAGCAGCCTAGTGTCCGCTGGAAGTCCAAGGGACAGAACCCTGAATTCTGGCCGGCTGGCCCAGCCCTGCTTCTGGCACTTTGTAGGCCAGCGGGCCCTGGAGCACCTGCTAGGATGGGAAAGGGAAGGGTACGCGAATTGCACCCTGGTGGCCGCCGAGGCAGCAAAGAAGAGGGGAGGGCACCTTACTGCCCTTTAATGGCAGACAGAATCTGTGGCTGTCCTGCTGCGTGGGCCTTTTCATGGGGACCTTGTGCAATAAAAGTTTACCGGTGAACTTAGGGAACTTCCTAGTGTGCTTCTGACAGATGAGGGATGCTGTGGAGTTGGCGGGGCCTCTCAGGACTCCGCTGGGTTTGGCGCAATGGAAGAGGGCCTCATCTCCAGGGAAGGCAGGAACCTCAGGCTTCCTCTCCGTTTCGGACTCCGACCACAGGGTCCCTGCAGAGTTGGGACAGGAGAGTCAGGAATCGTCTTGTCTGAGGAAGGGAACTCCGCTTGCCTCTCGAGGTGCTCAGGGGGTCTCAGGCCCCTTGTTGAGCTGTGTGTGGAACCTGCGGGTATTTCCGGAAATGCACGACGGTGACAGTGCCCCTTCGTGTTGTGCCTTCACCCACTGGGTTGCCTTCGAAGAGGTGTCTGGGCCTCGGGTTCTTTTTAAGAGCGGACCGGGAAATCGGGGTCTTTCGGCATGTGGGACCACCCACGGGGCTAGTCTCAAATTTCCTAGTGAGGCCGGCTTCATCCTGACGTGTGCCGGGAAGGCCGGGGACCCTTCCAGACAACGCAGGGGGATCGACTGTCCTGTCGCCATCAGGAGGGGAGAAGGGGCTCAGATGAAGTGGGGCCGGAACCCTCGGTGTTACCCTCGAGGGAAACCGGCGTGTGGGGGAATTTTGGGGGTTGCATGAAAGGAGTCAGGTACCATTTCGCACTTCAGGACAGAACCTGGGACTTCCCTTGAGACGCCGTAGCGGGCAAGGGCCTCATCTTGTGAAGACGTTGGAACCATGTGGATTTTCTCGAGTTGCGGCGAGATTCTAGAGTTACGACGGGGATTTCAGGCTTCCTCTTGTGTTGGCCCCAGGAAGCCTAATCTTCCATTCGAGTTGCGAGGGAAAGCTTGGGGTTGCACTCGAGTCACTGCAGGGCCAAGAGACCTCATCTAGGCCTGTGTCCGGGACTTAACGTTCCTCTCAAGGGAAGACAGGGATCTCAGGGTGGCGTTCCAGACTCCCCCGGGGAGTCAGGCCTAGCCTCGAGGGCAAGCAAAGGATGCCGCTCTCCTCTCAAGTCGCGACGCAGATCTCTTGGAGCCCACTGAGTGGCCTCAAGAGAGTCAGGCCTTCTCTTCAGTTTGGAGAGAGGACTCAGGATTGCGGTCTGGGTCAAGCAGGAAAAGAAGGCCCTCAGCTCGCGAGGATGGGGGCTTCTCAGGGGTTTCCTCGAGCTGCGGCGTCCGTGGGGGTTTTCTCACGAGGCAAGACGAGGATCTCAGGGAGCCTCTCGTGCAGTGCCAGGGAAGTCAGGTCTCTGTGCGCGTGGCGAGGGGGAGCGCGTCACGGCTCTCGAGTCATGGGAGAGGACTAGGGCCTCCAGACGCGTTGAAGAAGGACACTCGAGGTCTTTCTGGGGTCGCGGCGGGAAAGCCTCGTTTCCCTCGACTTCTGCCGGGGACCTGAGGGAACTTCCCATGGTGCCTCTGATAGGTGAGGGATGCTGTGGAGTTGGCGGGGCCTCTTGGGACTCCGCTGGGCTTGGCGCAATGGAAGAGGGCCTCATCTCGAGGGGAGACAGGAAACTTAGGCTTCCTCTCCTTTTCAGACTCCAACCACAGGGTCCCTGCAGAGTTGGGACAGGAGAGTCAGGCCTCGTCTTGTCTGAGGAAGGGAACTCCGCTTGCCTCTCGAATTGCTCAGGGTGTCTCACGCACCTCGTCGAGCTGTGTGTGGAAACCGCGGGTTTTTCCGGACGACTCACGGGGGTGTCAGTGGCCCTTCGAGTGGTACCTTCACCCACAGGGTTGCCTTCGAAGAGGGGTCCGGGCCTCGGGTCCTTCTCAAGTGCGGACCGGGGAATTGGGGGCGTTCGGCATGTGGCACCACCCACGTGGCTCGTCTCGAATTTCCCCGTGAGACTGGCCTCATCCTGAGGTGCGCCGGGAAGGCCGGGAACCCCTTCTGGACCACGCAGGGGAATCGACTCTCCTGTCGTGATCAGGAGGGGAGAAGGGGCTCGGATGAAGCTGTGCCGGGACTCTCGGTGTTCCCCTCGAGGGAACCCGGCGTGTCGGGGAACTTTTGGGTGTCGTACGAAGGGTGTCAGGTACCGTTTCGCACTTCAGGGCGGAACATGGGACTTCCCTTGAGACGCCGTAGTGGGCAAGGGCCTCATCTTGCGAAGACGTTGGAACCACGTGTTTTTTCTCGATTTGCGGCGGGATTCTCGAGTGACGACGGGGATTACAGGCTTCCTCCTCTGTTGGCCCTGGGAAGCCCCGTCTTCCATTCGAGTGGCGAGGGAAAGCTGGGGGCTGCCTTGAGTCACTGCAGGGCCAAAGAGACCTCATCTAGGCGTGTGTCCAGGACCTAATGTTCCTATCCAGGGAAGGCAGGGATCTCGGGGTTGCATTCCAGGATCCCCCGGGGTGTCAGGCCTCGTCTCGAGGGGAAGCCAAGGACTCCGCTGTCCTCCCGAGTCGCGACGCGGATCTCTTGGAGCCCCCTAGTGGCCTCAGTGGAGTCAAGCCTCCTCTTCATTTTGGAGAGAGGGCTCGGGATTGTTCTCCAGGCCATGTAGGAAAAGAAGGCCCTTCACCTCGTGAGGACGGGGGCGTCTCAGGGGTTTCCTCGAGCTGCGGCGCCCTTGGGGGTTTTCTCGCGAGGCACGACGAGGACCTCAGGGAGCCTCTCGTGCGGCGCCAGGGAAGTCAGGTCTCCCTGCGCGTGGCGAGGGGGAGCGCGTCATGGCTCTCGAGTCACGGGAGGGGACTAGGGCCTCGAGATGCGTTGAAGAGGGACTCTCGAGGTCTTTCTCGGGTTGTGTCGGGAAAAGTCATTTCCCTCGACTTCTGCCGGGGACCTTAGGGAACTTCCCAGGGTGTCTTGAGAGTTGATGGATACTGTGGAGTTGGCGGGGCCTCTCGGGACTCCGCTGGGTTTGTCGCAATGGAAGTGGGCCTCATCTCGAGGGGAGGCAGGAACCTCAGACTTCCTCTCTGTTTCGGACTCAGACCGCAGGGTCCCTGCAGAGTTGGGACAGGAGAGTCAGGCTACGTCTTTTCTGAGGAATGGAACTCCGCTTGCCTCTCGAGTTGTTCATCGGGTTTCAGGCCCCTTGTCAAACTGTGTGTGGAATCTGCAGGTTTTTCCAGACGATGCACGGGGGTGTCAGTGATCCTTCGATTTGTGCCTTCATCCACAGGGTTGCCTTCGAAGAGGTGTCCGGGCATCGGGTTCTTATGAAGAGCGGACTGGGAAATCGGGGTCGTTCAGCATTTGGCAGCACCCACGTGGGTTGTCTCGAATTTCCTCATGAAACCGGCCTCATCCTGAGGTGTGCCGCGAAGGTCATGAAACTCTTCCAGACAAAGCAGAGGAATCGACCCTCCTGTGGCGATCAGGAGGGGAGCAGTGGCTCAGATGAAGTGCTGCTGGGAACCTCGGTGTTTCCCTCAAGTGAGACAGGTATGTCGGGTAACTTTTGGGGTCGCATAAAGCGTTCCAAGTACCGTTTCACTCTTCAAAATGGAACGTTGGACTTCTCTTGGGGTGCTCCAGCGGGCAAGGGCCTCATCTTGGAATGACTGCGGAACCACTTGGTTTTTCTCGAGTTGCGGTGGGATATTTGAGTTACCACAGGGAATTCATGCTTCCTCTTGTGTTGGCCCACAAAAGTCTTATCTTCCATTCGAGATTCGAGGAAGAGCTGGGGGTGCGCTCTAGTCACTGAAGGCAAAAGAGACCCCACCAAGGCTTGTGTGCAGGACCTAATGTTCATCTCAATACCCGACAGAAATCTCGGGGTTGCATTCCAGACTCACCTTGGAGTCAGGCCTCGTCTCGAGGGGAAGCAAAGGACTCTGCTCTCCTCTAGAGTCGGATGGGTATGTCTTGGAGCCCACTGAGTGGCTTAAAGGGAGTCAAACCTCCTCTGGTGTTTGGAGGGAGGACACGGGATTGCTCTCCAGGCAATGCATGAAATGAAGGCCCTCATCTCCCAATGACTTGGGCGTCTCGTAGGTTTTCTCGAGCTGTGGTGCTAGTGTGGGGTTTCTCACGAAGTAAGACTGGGAGCTCAGTGAGACTCTCACGTGGTGCCAGGGCAGTCAGGTCTCTATGCACGTGGTGAGAGGGAGCCCGTCATTGTTCTCGAGTCATGGTAGGGGAATTGGGCCTGAAGACGTGTTAAAGAAGGACTCTCAAGGTCTTTCTTGGCTTGCAGCAGGAAACCCTGGGTTCCATCGACTTGTGCCAGTGACCTCAGGAAGCTTCTCAGCGTGCCTCTGAGAAGTCAGGGTCACTGTGGAGTTGGGAGGGGCCTCTCGGAACTCCACTGGGTTTGGTGCAATGGAAGAGGGCCTCATGACAAGTTGAGGCAGGAACCACAGGGTTCCTCTCCTGGCTTCGAATGCGCCGGATGTGACTCGGATCCCAGAGTCCCTGCAGAGTTGGGACAGGAGAGTCAGGCCTCGTCTTGTGTGGAGGAATGGAACTCCGCTTGACTCTCGCGTTGTTCATGGGGTGACAGGCCACTTGTCGATTTGTATGTGGAACTTGTGGGTTTTTCTGGACAATGCACCGGGGTGTCACTGCCCCTTCGTGTTGTGCCTTGATCCACAGGATTGCCTTCGAGTTGGGTTCTGCCATCGGGTTCTATCAAGAGCGGACCAGGGAATTGGGGTCTTTTGGCATGTCGCACCACCCACGAGGCTATGTCTCGAATTTCCTCGTGAGACTGGCCTCATCTTGATGTGCGCCAGGAAGGTCGGGAACGCCTTCCAGACAAAGCAGGGGAATCGAACCTCCTATCGCGATCAAGAGGGGAGAAGAGTCTCAGATGAAGTGGTGCCGGGAACCTCGGTGTTCTCAAGTGAGACTGGTATGTCGGGGAACTTTTGGGGTCGCATCAAGGGTTCCGAGTAACTTTTCGCTCTTCAATACGGAACGTGGGACTTCTCTTGAGACGCTGTAGCGGGCAAGGGCCTCATCTATCGATGACGGGGGAACCACGTGGTTTTTCTTGAGTTGTGGTGGGATTCTCGAGTTACGACGGGGAATTCAGGCTTCCTCTTCAACTGGCCCAGGGAAGTCCAGTTTTCATTCGAATTGCGAGTTAGAACTGGGGATTGCTCTCGAGACACTGCAGGGCCAAATAGACCTCATCTAGGCTTGTGTCCAGGACCTAATGTTCCTCTGCTGGGGCGACAGCGATCTCGGCATTGCATTCTCGACTCACCCTGGGAATCAGGCCTCGTCTCGAGGGGAAGCCAAGGACACCGCTCTCCTCTCGAGTCGCGACGGGTATATCTTGGAGCTCACTGTGTGGCCTAAAATGAGTCAAGCCTCCTGTGGAGTTTGGAGAGAGGACTCAGGATTGCTCTCCAGGCCATACAGCAAAAGAAGGCCCTCATCTCGTGAGGACTGGGGCGTCTCGTGGGTATTCTCGAGCTGCGGCTCCAGTGTGGTGTTGCTCACGAGGTATAATGGGGAGCTCAGGGAGCCTCTCCTGTGGCGCCAGGGAAGTCAGGTTTCTATGAGCGTGGCTAGGGGGAGCACGTCATTGCTCTCGAGTCATGGTAGGGGAATCGCACCTCAAGACGCATTGAAGAAGGACTCTCGAGGTCTTTTACGGGTTGGGGCAGGAAACCCTTGGTTCCCTCGACTTGTGCCGGTGATCTCAGGAAGGTTTAAGGGTGCCTCTGAGAAGTCAGGGATACTGTGCAGTTGGGAGGGGCCTCTCGGGACTCCACTGGGTTCGGTGCAATGGAAGAGGGCCTCATCTCGAGTGGAGGCAGGAAACTCATGTTTCCTCTCCTGACTTCCCCTGGGCCAGATCTGACTCGGATCGCAGTTTCGCTGCAGAGTTCGAACAGGAGAGTCAGGCCTCGTCTTGTGTGGAGGAATGCAACTCTGCTTGCCTCTCCAGTTGTTCACGGGGTGACAGGTCACTTCTCGAGCTGTGTGTGGTACCTGCGGGTTTCTCCGGATGATACCTGGGGGTGTCAGTGCCCCTTCGTGTTGTGCCTTCATCAAAAGGGTTATCTTCAAAGAGGTGTCCGGGCATTGGGATCTTCTCAAGAGTGAAACGGGAAATCGGGGTCTTTCGGCATGTGTCACCATCCACGAGGCTATGTCTCGAATATCCTCGTGAGACCGGCCTCATCCTGAGATGCACCGGGAAAGGCGGGAACCCCTTCAAGACAAAACAGGGGAATCAACCCTCCTGTCACGATCAGGAGGGGAGAAGGGGCCCAGATGTAGTGGTGCCGGGAACCTCGGTGTTCTCCTCGAGTCAGACCGGTGTGTCGAGGAACTTTTGAGGTCGCATCAAGGGAGCCAATAACGTTTCGCACTTCAAGACGGAACGTGGGACTTCTCTTGAGACGCTGTAGGGGGCAAGGGCCTCATCTTGCGATGACGGGGAACCACGTGGCGTTTCTCGAGTTGTGGCGGGATTCTCGAGTTTCGACGGGGAATACAGTCTTCCTCATGTGTTGGCCCAGGGAAGTCCTATCTTCCATTCGAGTTTCAAGGGAGAGCTGGGGATTGTCCACGAGTCACTGCAGGGCAAAATAGACCTCATCTAGGCTTGTGTCCAGGACTTAATGTTCGTCCCTAGGGGCGACAGGGATCTGGGGGTTGCATACCAGACTCACCCGGGGAATCAGGCCTCGTCTCGAGGGGAAACAAAGAACTCCGCTGTCCTTTTGAGTCGCGATGGGTATCTCTTGGAGCCCACTGTGTGCCCTAAAGGGAGTCAAGCCTCCTGTGCTGTTTGGATAGAGGACTCGGGATTCCTCTCCAGGCCATGCAGGAAAAGAAGGCCCTCATCTCGCGATGACGGCGGCGTCTCGTGGGTTTTCTAGACTGCCGCGCTAGTGCCGGGTTTCTGACGAGGTATGAGAGGGAGCTCAGGGAGCCTCTCGTGTGGCTCCAGGGAAGTCAGGTCCCCATGAGATGGCTAGGGGGAGTTCGTCATTGCTCTCGAGTCATGGTAGGGTAATCGGGCCTCAAGACGGGTTGAAGAAGGACTTTCGAGGCCTTTCTCGGGTTACTGCATAAAACCCAGTGTTCCCTTGACTTGTGCCTGCGACCTCAGGGAGCTTCTCAGAGTGCCTCTGAGAAGTCAAGGATACTGTGCAGTTTGGAGGGGCCTCTCGAGACTCCTCTGCATTTGGTGGAATGTAAGAGGGACTCATCTCAAGTTGAAGCAGGAACCTCAGTGTTCCTCTCCATTTCTGACTCAGATCGCAAGGTCCCTGCATGTTGGTACAGGAGAGTCAGGCCTCGTCTTTTCTGGAGGATGGGACTCCTCTTGCCTCTCGAGTTGTTCTCGAGGTGACAGGCCACTTGTCGAGCTGTGTGTGTAACCTGCCCGTTTTTCCGGATGATGCACAGGTGTGTTAGTGCCCCTTCGTGTTGTACCTTCATACTCAAGGCTGCCTTCCAAGAGGTGTCCGAGCATCGGATTCTTATCAAGAGCGGACCGGGAAATTGGAGTCTTTCGGCAAGTGGCACCACCCACAAAGCTACGTATCGAATTTCCCCATGAGACCGGCCTCATCCTGAGTTGTGCAGGGAAGGTCGGGCCCCCTTGCAGACAAAGCAGGGGAATCGACCCACCGGTCACGATCAGGAGGGGAGAAGGGGCTTAAATGAAGTGGTGCCGGGAACCTCGGTGTTCCCCTTGAGTGAGACCGGCGTGTTGGGGGACTTTTGGGGTCGCATCAAGGGTGCCAAGTACCGTTTCGCATTTCAAGACAGAACCTGGGACATCTTTTGAAACGCTGTAGCGGGCAAGGGCCTCATCTTGCGATGACGGGAGAACCACGTTGTTTTGCTCGAGTTGCGGCGGGATTCTCGAGTTTTGACCGGGAATTTAGGCTTCCTCTTGTTGGCCTTGAAATCCAATCTTCCATTCGGGTTGCGAGGGGGAGCTGGGGATTGCACTAGAGTCACTGCAGGGCAAAAGAGACCTAATCTAGGCTTGTGTCCAGGATCTAACGTTGCTCTCCAGGGGCGACAGGGATCTCGGGTTTGCATTCCAGACTCATCCGGGGAGTCAGTTCTCACCTCGAGGGTAAGCAAAGAATTCCGCTCTCGTCTCGAGTCGCGATGGGTATCTCTTGGAGCCCACTGTGTGTACTAAAGGGAGTCAAGCCTCCTGTTGAGTTTGGAGAGAGGACTCGGGATTGGACTCCAGGCCATGCAGGAAAAGGAGGCCCTCATCTCGAGATGACGGTGGCGTCTCGTGGGTTTTCTCGAGCTGCGGCGCCAGTGTGGGGTGTCTCATGAAGTACCACGGGGATCTCAGGGAGCCTCTTGTGTGGCGCCAGGAAAATCCAGTATTCCATTCGAGTTGCGAGTTAGAACTGGGGATTGCTCTCCAGTCACTGCAGGGCAAAATAGACCTCATCTACGCTTGTGTCCAGGACCTAGTGTTCCACTACTGGGCCGACAGGGATCTCAGGGTTGCATTCTCGACTCACCCGGAGAGTCAGGCCTCGTCTTGAGGGGAAAGAAAGGACTCCACTCTCCTGTCGATTCGCGACGGGTATCTCTTGGAGCCCACTGCGTGGCGTAAAGGGAGTGAAGCCTCCTATGGAGTTTGGAGAGATGACTCGGGATTGTTTTCCTGGCCATGCAGGAAAAAAGGCCCTCATCTCGCGATGACGGGGGCGTCTCGTGGGTTTTCTCCAGCTGCGGCGCCAGTATCAGATTTCTCACGAGGTACGACGAGGAACTCAGAGAGCCTCTCGTGTGGTGCTAGGGACGTCAGGTCTCCGTATATGTGGTGAAGGGGAGTGCGTGATTGCTCTCGAGTCATAGTAGGCGAATTGGGCCTCAAGACGCATTGAAGAAGGACTCTCGAGGTCTTTCTCGGGTTGCGGCAGGGAACCCTGGGTTCCCTCGACTTGTGTCTGTGACCTCAGGCAACTTCTCAGGGTGCCTCTGAGAAGTCAGGGACACTGTGGATTTGGGAGGGGCCTTTCGTTACTCAACTGGGTTTGGTGCAATCGAAGAGGGCCTCATCTCGAATGGAGGCAAGAACCTCAGGGGTCCTCTCCATTTCTGACTCGGGTCGCAGAGTACCTGCCGAGTATGGACAAGAGAGTCACGCCTCGTCTTCTGTGGAGGAATGGATCTCCGCTTGCCTTTCGAGTTGTTCACGGAGTGACAGGCCACTTGTTGAGCTGTGTGTGGAACCTGCGGGTTTTTCCAGACGATGCACAGGGGTGTCAGTGCCCCTTCGTGTTGTGCCTTCATCCAAAGGGTTGTCTTCAAAGAAGTGTCCGGGCATCGGGTTCTTTTCAAGAGCGTACCAGAAAATTGGGGTCTTTCAGCATGTGGTACCACCCACGAGGCTACGTCTCGAATTTTCTCGGGAGACCGGCCTCATCCTGAGGTTCGCCGGGAAGGTAGGGAACCCCTTGCAGACAAAGCAGGGGAATCGATCCACCGGTCACGATCAGAAGGGGAGAAGGGGCTCAGATGAAGTGGTGCCGTGAACCTCGGTGGTCCCCTCGAGTGAGACCGGTATGTCACGGAACTTTTGAGGTCGCATCAAGGGTGCCAAGTACAGTTTCGCACTTCAAGACGGAACGTGGGAATTCTCTGGAGATGCTCTAGCGGGCAAGGGCCTCATATTGCGATGACGAGGGAAACACGTGGTTTTTCTCGAGATGCGGCGGGATTCTCGAGTTACGACGGGGAATTCAGGCTTCCTCTTGTGTTGGCCCAGGAAGTCCAATCTTCCATTCAACTTGTCAGAGAGAGCTGTGGGTTGCTCTCGAGTCACTTCAGGGCAAAGAGTCCTCATCTAGGCTTGGGTCCAGGACGTAGTGTTCCTCTCCAGGGGCAACAGGGATATCGGGGTCGCATTCCAGTCTCACCTGGTGGGTCACGCCTCGTCTCGAGTGGAAGCAAAGGACTCCACTATCCTCTCGAGTCACGACGTGTAACTCTTGGAGCCCAATGAGTGGCCTAAAGGGAGTCAAGCGTCCTGTGTAGCTTGGACAGAAGGTTCACGCTTGATCTGCATACCATTCAGTTAAAGATGGCCCTCCTCTCTTGATGACGGGAGCATCTCATGGGTTTTCTCGAGCTGCGGCGTCAGTGTGGGGTTTCTCACGAGATATGATGGGGAGCTCAGGGAGCCTCTCGTGTGGCGCCAGAGAAGTCCAGACTCCATGCGTGTTGCCAGGCAGATCGCGTCATTGCTCTGGAGTCATGGGAGGGACTAGGGCCTCAAGACGCATTTAAGAAGGACTCTCGAGGTCTTTCTTGGGTAGGGGCGGGAAACACTTATTTCCCTCGACCTCTACCGGGGACCTTAGGGAACTTCCCAGGTGCCTCTGAGAGGTGAGGGATACTGAGGAGTTAGAGGGGCCTCTCGGGACCCGACTAGGTTTGACGAAATGAAAGAGGGCCTCATCTCGATTGGAGGCAGGAACCTCAGGCTTCCTCTCCATTTCTGACTCCGACCGCAGGGTCCCTGCAGGGTTGGGACAGGAGAGTCAGGCCTCGTCTTGTCTGAGTAATGGAACTCTGCTTGCCTCTTGAGTCGTTCAGTGGGTCTCAGGCCCCTTGTCGAGCTGTGTGTGGAACCTGCGGGTATTTCCAGAAGATGCACAGGGGTGTCAGTGCCCCTTCGTGTTGTGCCTTCCCCCACAGGGTTGCCTTCAAAGAGGTGTCCGGGCATCGGGTTCATTTCAAGAGCGGACCGGGAAATCGGGGTCGTTCGGCATGTGGCAGCACCCACGTGGCTCATCTCGAATTTCCTTGTGAGACCAGCATCATCCTGAGGTGCGCCGGGAAGGCCGGGAACACCTTCCACACAAAGAAGGGGAATCGACTCTCCTGTCGTGATCAGGTGGGGAGATGGGGCTCAGATGAAGTGGGGCCGGGACTCTAGGTGTTCCACTCGAGGGAACCCGGCATTTCAGGGAACTTTAGGGGTCGCATCAAGGGAGCCAAGTAACGTTTCCCACTTCAGGACGGAACATGTGACTTCCCTGGGGACGCTGTAGCGGGCAAGGGCCTCATTCTGTGAAGACGTTGGAACCACGTCGTTTTTCTCGAGTTGAGTCTGGATTCTCGAAAACGACGGGGATTTCAGGCTTCCTCTTGGGTTGGCCCTGGGAAGCCCAATCTTCCCCTGGAGTTGTGAGGGAAAGCTGGGGGTTCTGCTCGAGTCACTACAGGGCCAAAGAGACCTCATCGAGGCGTGTGTCCAGGACCTAATATTCCTCTCAAGGGAAGACAGGGATCTCGGGTTTCCATTCCAGGCTCCCCCGGGGAGTCAGGCCTCGCCTCGAGGGGAAGCAGAGGACTCCGCTTTCCTCTCAAGTCGCGACACGGATCTCTTGGAGCCCAATGAGTGGACTCAAGGGTGTCGAGCCTCCTCTTCAGTTTGGAGAGAGGACCCGGGATTGCTCTCCAGGCCAGGCAGGAAAAGAAGGCCCTCATCTAGCGATGACGGGGGCGTCTCATGGGTTTCCTCAGGCTGCGGCGCCCATGGGGGTTTTCTCACGAGGCACGACGAGGACCTCAGGGAGCCTCTCGTGCGGTGCCAGGGAACTCATGTCTCCATGCGAATGGCGAGGGGGAGCTGGTCATCACTCTCGAGTCATGGGAAGTGACTAGGGCCTCAAGACGCGTTGAAGAAGGACTCTCGAGGTCTTTCTCGGGTGGCGGCGGGAAACCCTCGTTTCCCTCGACTTCTGCAGGGGACTATAGGGAACTTCCCATGGTGACTCTGAGAGGTGAGGGATGCTGTGGAGTTGGCAGGGCCTCTCGGGACTCTGCTGGGTTCGGCGCAATGGAAGAGGGCCTCATCTCGAGGGGAGGCAGGAACCTCAGGCTTCCTCTCCGATTCTGACTCCGACTGCACGGTCCCTGCAGTGTTGGGACAGGAGAGTCATGCCTCGTCTTGTCTGAGGAATGGAATTCTGGTTGCCTCTCGAGTTGTTCCGGGAGTCTCAGGCCCCTTGTCGAGCTGTGTGTAGACCCTGCGGGTTTTTCCGGATGATGCACGGGGGTGTCAGTGCCCCTTCGTGTTGTGCCTTCACTCACAGGGTTGCCTTCGAAGAGGTGTCCGGGCATCGGGTTCTTATCAAGAGCGGACCGCAAAATCGGTGTCGTTCGGCACGTGGCACCTCACACATGGCTAGTCTCGAATTTCCTCCTGAGACCGGCCTCATCCTGAGGTGCACCAGGAAGACCGGGAACCCCTTCCAGAGAAAGCAGGGGAATCAACTCTCCTGTCGCGATCAGGAGGGGAGAAGGGGCTCAGATGAAGTGGTGCCG
Organism: Bubalus kerabau; assembly: GCF_029407905.1. Taxonomy (NCBI): domain Eukaryota; kingdom Metazoa; phylum Chordata; class Mammalia; order Artiodactyla; family Bovidae; genus Bubalus; species Bubalus kerabau. Next base: position 380,534 of record NW_026577936.1, read on the forward strand.
GGACCCTCGGTGTTCCCCTCGAGGCACCCAGAGTGTCGGCGAACTTTTGCGGTCTCATCAAGGGTGTCAAGTACCGTTTCACACTTAAGGATGGAACATGGGACTTCCCTGGAGACGCCGGGAATTTCGGTGTTCCCCTGGAGTGAGACCGGTATGTTGGGGAACTTTGGGGTCGCATCAAGGGTGCCAAGTAGCATTTCGAACTTTAAGATGGAACATGGGACTTCTCTTGAGACTCTGGCTGGCAAGGGCCTCATATTGCGATGAAGGGGGAAGCACATGGTTTTTAAGACTTGAGGCTGAATTCTCGAATTACGATGGGAAATTCAGACTTCCTCTTGTGTTGACCGTGGGAAGACCAATCTTCCATTCAAATTGTGAGGGAGAGATGGAGGTTGCTCTCGAGTCACTGTAGGGCAAAATAGACCTCATCTAGGCTTGTGTCTAGGACATAATGTTCCACTCCAGGGGCGACAGGGATCTCGGGGTTGCATTCCAAACTCACCCGGGGAGTCAGGCCTCGTCTCGAGGGAAGCAAAGGACTCCGCTCTCCTCTCGAGTCGCACCGGGTATTTCTTGGACCCAACTGAGTGGCCTAAAGGGAGTCAATCCTCCTGTGAAGTTTGGAGAGAGGACCAGGGATTGCTCTCCAGGTCAGGCAGGAAAAGAAGGCCCCCATCTCTCCTTGACGGGGGCATCTTGTGGTTTTTCTCGAACTGCGGCGCCACTGTGCGTTTTCTCACGAGGTACGATGGGGTACTCAGGGAGCCTCTTGTGTGGTACTAGGGAAGTCAGTTTTCCTGCTTGTGGCAAGGGGAGCGCGTCCTTGCTCTGGAGTCATGGTAGGGGAATCGGGCATCAAGAGACGTTGAAAAAGGACTCTCCAAGTCTTTCTCGGGTTACTTCAGGAAACTCTGGGTTCCCTCGACTTGTGCCAGTGACCTCAGGTAGCTTCTCAGGGAGCCTCTGAGAATTCAGGGATACTGTGGTGTTGGGAGGGGCCTCTCGGGACACCACTGAGTTTGGTTCAATGGAAGAGGGCCTCTTCTCTAGTTGAGGCAGGAACCTCAGGGTTCCTCTCCATTTCTGACTCCGATCGCAGGGTCCCTGAAGAGTTGGGCCAGGAGGGTAAGGCCTCGTCTTGTGTGAAGGAATGCAACTTCACTTGCCTCTCGAGTTGTTCACGGGGTGACAGTCCACATTTGGAGCTGTGAGTGGAATCGGCGGGTTTTTCCAGACGATGCATGGGGATGTCAGTGTCCCTTCGTGTTGTGCCTTCATCCACAGGGTTGCCTTCGAAGAGATGTCCGGGCGTCAGGTTCTTATCTAGAGTGGACCGGGAATTCGGGATCTTTCAGCATATGGCACCAACCATGAGGCTACTTTTCGAATTTCCTCATGAGACCGGCCTCATCCGGAGGTTCGCGGGGAACGTCGGGAACCCCTTGCAGACAAAACATGGGAATCGACCCATCTGTCGCGATCAGGAAGGGTGAAGGGGCTCACAGGAAGTGGTGCCGTGAACTTTGGTGTTTCCCTCGAGTGAGACCGGTATGTCAGGGAACTTTGGGGGTCGCATCAAGGGTGCCAAGTACCGTTTTGTACTTCAGGATGGAACGTGGGACTTCTCTTGATACGCTGTAGCGGCCAAGGGCCTCATCTTGCGATGACGGGGGAGCCACGTGGTTTTTCTCGAGTTGCGGCGGGATTCTCGAGTTACGACGGGGATTTCAGGCTTCCTCTTGTGTTGGGCCAGGGAAGTCCAATCATCCATTCGAGTTGCGAGGGAGAGCTGGGGGTTGCGCTCGAGTCACTGCAGGGCAAAGGAGACCTCATCTAGGCTTGTGTCCAGGACCTAATGTTCCTCTCCAAGGGCCACAGGGATCTCAAGTTTGCATTCCAGACTCACCCAGGGAGTCAGGCCTCGTGTCGAAGGGAAGCAAAGGACTCCGCTCTCCTTTCGAGTTGCGACGGGCACCTCTTGGAGCCCACTTTGTGGCCTAAAGGGAGTCAAGCCTCCTGTGAAGTTTGGAGAGAGGACTTGGGACTGCTCTCCAGGCCATGCAGGAAAAGATGGCCCTCATCTCGCGATGACGGAGGGGTCTTGTGGGTTTTCTCGAGCTGCGGCGCCAGTGTGGGGTTTCACACGAGGTACGTCAGGGAGCTCAGGGAGCCTCTCATGTGGCGCCAGGGAAGTCAGGTCTCCATGTGCGTGGCGAGGGGGAGCGCGTTATTGCTCTCGAGCCATGGTAGGGGAATCTGACCTCAAGATGCATTGAAGAAGGACTCTCGAGGTCTTTCTTCGATTGTGGCAGGAAACCCTTATTTCCCTCGACGTTTGCCGGTGGCCTCAAGGAGCTTATCAGAATGCCTATGAGAAGTCAGGGATACTGTGGAGATGGGAGTGGCCTCTCGGGACTCCACTGGGTTTGTTTTAATGGAAGAGGGCCTCATCTCGGGTTGAGGCAGGAACCTCAGGTTTCCTCTCCATTTCTGACTCAGATTGAAGCGTGCCTGCAGAGTTGGGATTGGATACTCAGGCCTCGTCTTGTCTGAGGAAGGGAACTCCGCTTGCCTCTCTCATTGTTTAAGGGGTGACAGGCCAGTTGTGGAGCTGTATGTGGATCCTGTGGGATTTTCCGGACGATGAACAGGGTTGCCAGTGCCCCCTCGTGTAGTGCCTTCATCCACAGGGTTGCCTTAGAAGAGGTGTCCGGGCATCGGGTTCTTATCAAGAGCAAGACCGAGAAATCGGGGTCTTTCGGCACGTGGCACCAACACGAGGCTACGTCTCGAATTTCTTCGTGAGACTGGCCTCATCCTGAGGTGCGCCATGAAGGTCGGGAACCCCTTCTAGACAAAGCAGGAGGATCGACCTTCCTGCCGTGATCAGGAGCGGAGAAGGGGCTCAAATGAAGTGATGCCAGGAACTTCGGTGTTCCCTTGGAGTGAGACCGGTATATTGGGGAACTTTTGGGGTCGCATCAAGGGTGCCAAGTAGCATTTCGAACTTTATGACGAAACATGGGACTTCTCTTGAGACTCTGTAGCGGGCAAAGGCCTCATATTGTGATGAATGGGGAACCACGTGGTTTTTAAGAGTTGCGGCGGGATTCTCGAGTTACAACGGGAAATTCAGACTTCCTCTTGTGTTGGCCCAGTGAAGACCAATCTTCCATTCGAATTGCGAGGGAGAGATGGGTGTTGCTCTCGAGTCACTGTAGGGCAAAATAGACCTCATCTAGGCTTTTGTCCAGGACATAATGTTCCTCTCCAGGGGCAACAGGGATCTCGGGGTTGCATTCCAGACTCACCCAAGGTAAGGCCTCATCTCGAGGGGAAACAAAGTACTCTGCTCTCCTCTCAAGTAGCGTCAGGTATCTCTTGGAGCCCATTGAGTGGCCTAAAGGGAGTAAAGCCTCCTGTGAAGTTTGGAGAAAGGACCAGGGATTGCTCTCCAGGTCAGGCAGGAAAAGAAGTCCACAGTCTCGCGATGACGGTGGCGTCTCGTGGGTTTTCCCGAGCTGCGGCGCCAGTGTGGGGTTTCTCACGAGGTATGACAGGGAGCTCAGGGAGCCTCTCATGTGGCGCCAGGGAAGTCAGGTGTCCATGCACATGGCGAGGGGGAGCATGTCATTGCTCTCGAGTCATGGTAGGGGAATCCGGCCTCAAGACGCGTTGAAGACGGACTCTTGAGGTCTTTCTCGGGTTGCGGCAGGAGACCCTGTGTTCCCTCGACTTGTGCCGGTGACCTCAGGGAGTTGCTCAGGGTGCCTCTGAGAAGACACTGATACTGTGGTGTTGGGAGGGGCCTCTCGGGACTCCACTGCGTTTGGTGCAATGGAAGATTGCCGGGAGCCAGCGAGAGACATTCCACTCGTGACAAATGTCATGAGGAAAGAGTCTCGGCATACGCAAAGGTGGGATCGAGCATCCGGGAGTTCCCCCGTATATTCTTGAGCATCTACCCCCAAAAACCAAAGTCTGCCTTTTTTATGGCTTTGTTCTCTCACCTCTGACATTACTGGGGATGTCCCCCACCACCATCTCACTCTCTCTGTCAAAGAGCTAACTTACAGCTCCAACTAATAATGTTCCTGGGCAATTAGTAGTGTTTAAATCCAAACCCCTCAGATGGTTTTCTAACTCGCCTGACAAGTTTACCCGGTCTCCTACAGCTATGCATACGATTGTGTACAGTCTCCCAGCCTCGAGACGCACGGGAAGTTTGAGATATTCAAATAGCTTAGAGCCTCTCAGAGAGTTAGAAACTGTCAGAATAAAACTAGTAAAAGATTTCATTGATGAACCAATGCTTTTTGCCAAGTTTCCACATCCCCTGAATTGTATCCTTGAATGTGTGCTAATTAATATAGTTGGTATGTAGAAAAAATAAGTACTGGCCTTGATGTTAGTAACTTTAGACCCTTAAGGTAATAAATTATTTTCTTTGTTGTAAACCCATTACACATCCTCCCTATAGGAATGCAATTTTATCTTCGAAAGATGGCGCCAAACCTTAAACAATTACTCTTAGAGAAAATAACTCTTATGGTTGATAAGTCTTTGTCAAGAGTCATAAAATGTTAATAGGTCTTCTGGCCAGAAGATGAAGTAAATCATCTAAACCATTTTAATACGATAATTCTGCAGAAAAGAAACCCTGGTTTTTGATAAGGATTAAAGACTGCTGACTTTGCATCCCCTATTATCCTCTATGTGTAACTTAGGGTATTAAAACCTGTGTTGAAAATAAAGTTACGGGCCTTGCTCGCCAACGCTTGGTCTCCCCATGTCATTATTCCCCTCAATTTTCAGATGAGTGTCCATCTGGAGCGCGGATATCCTCTGCGACCATTTATTTGCCTGGGCTTCGAAGACCCACTCGATAAGGTGTCTAAGGTGGGGCACCTTCCTCTATTCTAGAGGGCACTTGCAGCCTCCGTGGTCAGAGCTAACCTGGTGTCACGGGTTATATTGATTTTCCGCGTAAACCAAGCTACTCAGCTGCTTTTCTCCACTGAATTTTCCTACTGAGCTATCCTCATTCTATTACTCTTTATATCTTTGACGAATAAATAAATATATAAATAGGTCGCCTACTCCATCTTCCCTTCAAATACCCTGGATCAGCTGGGGCTGGACCTCTGCAGGTGGCGCCCGAGACAGGCATTTCGAAGGTAAATCCCCAACCCCATTCCCCCAGTGTTCAGTTTTCGGGACAGATAGGATCCCACTTAGGGGGCTGCAGATCCCCCTGTAGAATAGACAGGGCGAGAGGAGTGGGAAGTGTTGAAGAGTTAGAGAGAAAAAACGGTTTCTAAAAAGGCTGACAAAAAGGGCCTAATCTTTAGATAGCTAAAAGCAAAATCTTTTACTATCCTTAATTTTCTGACATGGGCAACACTGAATCAAATGAAAGACAGCTCTTTATAGGAGTAATTTTACAGTTATTAAGTAAAAGAAGAATCAAGGTTAAAACATCTTCCATTCAATCATTTTTTACATTTGTACAAGACCACTGCCCTTGGTTTCTACAACAAGGCACTGTTAACCTAGATATCTTGAAAAAACTAGGAAAACAGCTAAGAGCTTATTGTGCTCAGCAAGGTTTGGAAAAAATCCCTACTTACACCTTTCCTCTGTGGAATATGACTAGAGATGTTTTAGATCCAGCTCATGAATTTGAAAAGGTACCTGTTAAAGAGGAAAGTAAAGTTGGAAAAGTACCTGTTAAACAAAAAAGCAAATCTGAAAAGGTACCTGTTATAAAGAAAAGTGAAAATGAAGAGGCTATACCTAGCTATCGACAGCTAAATGAATGGCTAGCCGCTATGACTGCCAATGAGCATGTAAAAGATAGGGATGAAAAGAAAGATCAGCTCTCCCCTCAATTTGAAAAAGGTTTAGAGGAAACAGCAGCTCGATGCCATTCTGATGAGGATTTTTTTTTTTTTTTTTTTTTTTAGCTAAAGATGCTCCTAAAAGTTTAAGAAAACATCCCTAATCAGACCATCCGCTCCTAGGAGGTTGAGGGAAACATCCCCGATCAGACAGTTTGTAAGATTTAGTTACCAAACAGTTAAAGGATCTCCGGAACAGAAGAGGAAAACTTCGGGACGCTCCCATCCCCCTAGGCCTCCTCCTCCATGTCGGGGTAAAGGGCCACCGCTAGGAGTTTCCCGGAGAAGGATTTTCTCTAGTCCCAAGGATGAACTCGATCCTCACCTTGAGGCTTCTTTTCTAGTCCCCTCTGAAGTTTAGCCAGGGTAAAGAGGTTACAAAATAAATAAAAATATTCTCTAAAATTAAAAAAAAAATTAAAAATGGATTTCTCTGCATCTAAGAATAGACAAATATTTATTGACTGTGGAATATGATTAGAAATGTCCTGGACCTCCATCACGAGGCTGTTAAATAGCCTATGGGGGAGGCTATAGAGGTGGATGGTGGTGAGTCTCCATTTACTGCACAGATCATATTTTCTGCCATTGAAAAAAAAAAAGGAGGGAGAAAGTGGTCTACCTCCCGAGGAAGGAGAGGGCTTACAGGACGCTGCGGCCGAGAGCCCTGGCGAGCTCCCTCCCCCTCTGCGCAAACCTTTAAAAAACTTATCCACCACTTTCTGATTTAAGGAGACCACCACCGCCTTCAATTTTGCCTCCCAGGACCCAGGAGTTCCCCACTTTGCCCCCAAAGCCTCCCAAAGTGTTGCCTAAGACTGAGGAAGATAAAAAGTTTTTTAAACAAAGGAGCTTTTAGTACACAATATTCAGAGTGTGCTCCTTGGAGAAAACTCCCTCAGGGGGTCTCACCCAGGCTAGGAGAAAAGCGAAAAGGCAAGGAGATTTAATAACAATATTAACCCCTGATGTGCCGCTTACTCCAATTCCAACCGGAGTGGCTGGCCCCCTATCTGAGGACATTGTAAGATTTGTCCTGGGGCGTAGCTCGCTTTCTTTTAAAAAAAAATTAAATAAAAAAAAAAGAAAGAAAAGAAATTTCCCTGGTGCATGGTGTAGTAGATTCTGATGATATTGAGAAATTAAAGTCTTGATCTCACTGCCTATCAAAACTGTACAAATTAATAAAGGTCAAAGAGTAACACAGCTTTTACTTTTACCTTACTATCAGACAAGGAAAAACTTGACTTCTCAAGCTAAGAGCCACAAAACATTTGGATCTAGTGATCTAGCCTTTTGGGTGCAGGAAATTACAGTTCCAAGGCCTTTAAAAGATCTTTTAATTCAAGAGAATAAAACGCCAGGGCTATTAGACACAGGAACAGACGTCTCTTAACATTGCTGGGAAAGACTGGCCCAGCTCCTGGCCAACACATAATACTGAAAATGAGTTGGTGGGATTAGAGAAAGTGGTATGTGGGGTGGAGATGCTGTACAGGTGGTACATTTAACAATACTTTATATATTGTTATAAATACATAATATAAATGTATTTGCCTAATTACAGTTTGCCTAATTAGGTATGGGTATAAATAAAATATAATAAAGGTATACCTAATTCTATTTATGGATCTATACTTAATTAATTTGTATATAAATTAATATGTATACTATATACACACACACATATATATACTGTATAATTAAATATATATGGCAGAATATAATGTGTGTGTGGCTGATATTAATTGGTATGGATTGATGTGCTGTGATGATAAATGTTCTATATACTGTATAATTATAAATGTGTGACATGTATTATTACAGTATATTGGTTTGTGTTGGTTGGTATTAGCTGTGTATGTGTTGTATTGTTGTAATATATATTAATTAATATATTAATTATAAAGATTAATTCAAGTATATTGATTTATATATATTATATGTCAATAACTTTATACTTGTTGCCATATATAAATACATATATAAATGCATTTTGCATTTAGGTATATCTGTATACCTGTATACCAAAATGAGATAAGGAGGTTATACATTTATTACTTAAATTTATACAGAGACCTAAACTAAACATTAGACCTAAATTAACATATCCATAGGGAAACAGCTAGACAAATAGTGAAGTTATGTTCCAATTGTAATTAATCACTTAAACGTAAACACACAGGGGCAGACTACAATGATGAGACACTAGATGCCTGAATTACAGGCTACGACTCGGCCCCTGGTCAAGTAAAAAGGCCTCCTTACGGGAGAGTGAAAAAGGCCAGATGTGTTGCTAACTTGTGGGAGAGGGTATGCTTGTATATTTCTACAGAATGCAGATTCTCCGGTTTGGATCTCAGACAAATTCGTCATGTCACATTCCCCAAAGACCAGGTTTGCGGCGTGCGCACTCGCTCGCTCCCCCTCCCCCAGCCAGCTCTCACCTCCGTGCCACCAGCAGCGCCTCGCACCCACCTCGCTGCACCCTGTGACCTAGAGCAAAGAAGTCTGTGCAGCGAGTGAGGGACAGAGAGGAAAGCTCACCCGCGGAGTGCCGTCCAGACCAGCGTGGCCCCACCGGCGAGAGGGGACCGCCCTGAGCCCAAGCGGTGGTGGCTAGCCCTAAACCACGAACCCTGCCCCTCCGCCCACCATAGGCGCCTTGGCCCACAGCCTGCCGCTCGCGTTCTGCCTCCTGATGCTGGGGACACTGCTGCCCCGGGCTGACGCCTACAGCTGCTCCCTGGTTCATCTTGTTTAAACCCTCAATATAATGTTTGCTCCTTTGTAATGCTACAACATCCACCTTATCTTATGATGTAACCACTTATTGAATTATGGTCTTGCTGTATTACAACAACTACAGGATTTAATGCAAACACGACGGTTTGTGGGCTTAATTATCTTGGGAACAGCAGCTTTGATAAGTGCAATCACTTCTGTTACTGTGGCAGCAATATCATTGACTCAACAAGTACATACTGCTCAATATGTTGATTCTATGTCCAAAAATGTTTCTTTAACATTGGCAACACAGGAAGCTATAGAGAGAAAATTAGAAATGAGGGTAGACGCCCTAGAGGAAGCAGTAATACATATTGGGACTGAATTGCAGGCTTTAAAGGTGAAAATGGCATTGTCTTGTCATGCTGACTATCGGTGGATATGTGGAACACCCCTGAAAGTAAATGAGACAGATTTTGAATGGGAAAAGATTAAAAACCATATTTCAGGTATCTGGAACAGCTCTGACATTGGTTGAGACGTAGGGAAACTTCACTATCAAATAGCAACCATGGAGCACTCCCGATTAGATTTTACTGCTGCTGGAACAGCAAATGATTTCTTCCATACTTTCCCTAACTACATCTCAGGAAAGAATATTCTGTCTAATGTCTTTAGCTATGCTGCGGTGGCTGCTTTAATTCTGCTTCTCATAATCATTCTTCCTTGTATTGTCAGGATTCTTCGGCAGAGTATTCAGAGGCTCGCGACTGAGCTACATCTGGCTGTTTTAAGAAATAAAAAACGGGGAGATGCCGGGAGCCGGCGAGAGACATTCCACTCGTGACAAAGATCATGAGGAAGGAGGCTGGGCATACACAAAGGCGGGATCGAGCCTCGGGAGTCCTCCCGGATATTCTTGAGCATCTACCCCCCAAAACCAGAGTCTGCCTACTTTATTGCTTTGTGCTCTCACCTCTGACTTTCCTGGGGGCTGTCCCCCACCACCATCTCACTCTTTCTGTCAAAGAGCTAACTTACAGCTCCAATTAATAAAGTTCCTGGGCAATTAGGAGTGTTTAAATCCAAACACGTCAGATGGCTCTCTAACTCGCCTGACAAGTTTACCCAGTCTCCTACAGCAATGCATACAATTGTTTACAGTCTCCGAGCCTTGAGAGGCACGGGAAGTTTAAGATATTCAAATAGCTTAGAGCCTCTCAGAGAGTTAGAAACTGTCAGAATAAAACTAGTAAAAGATTTCATCGATGAACCAATGCTTGTTGCCAAGTTTCCACATCCCCTGAATTGTATAATTGAATGTGTATTAATTAATATAGTTGGTATGTAGAAGAAATAAGTAGTGGCCTTGGTGTTACTAACTTTAGACCCTTAAGGTAATAAATTCTTTCCTTTGTTGTAAACCCATTACACATCTGCCCTATAGGAATGCAATTTTATCTTCGAAAGATGGGGCCAAACCTTAAAATAATTACTCTTAGAGAAAATAAGTCTTACGGTTGATAAGTCTTTGTCAAGAGTCATAAAATGTTAATAGGTCTTCTGGCTAGAAGATGATGTAAATCACCTAAACCATTTGTATATGATACATTTGCAGGAAAGAAACCCTGGTTTTTGATAAGGATCAAAGGCTGCTGACTTTGCATCCCCATTATCCTCTATGTGTAACTTAGGGTATAAAAACCCCTGTTGAAACTAAAGCTACGGGCCTTGATTGCCAACGCTTAGTCTCCTAATGTCATTCTTCCCCTCAATTTTCAGATGAGTGTCCATCTGGAGCGCGGATATCCTCTGCGACCATTTATTTGCCTGGGCTTCGAAGACCACTTGAGAAGGTGTCTAAGGTGGGGCACTTTTCGCTATTCGAGAGGGAGACTGCGGCCTCCGTGGTAAGAGCTAACCTGGTGTCACGGGTTATACTGATTTTCCGCATAAACCAAGCTACTCAGCTTCTTTTCTCCACTAAATTTTCCTACTAAGCTATCCTCATTCTATTACTCTTTATATCTTTGATAAATAAATCAATAGGTCGCCTACTCTGTCTCCCCTTCGAAAACCCTGGACCAGCCGAGGCTGGACCTTGTCAGAAGAGGGCCTCATCTCGATTTGAAGCAGGAACCTCAGGGTTGCTCTCCATTTCTGACTCTGAACACTGAGTCCCTACAGAGTTAGGACAGGAGAGTCAGGCCTCGTCTTGTGTGGATGAATGGAACTCCACTGGACTCTCGAGTTGTTCACCAGATAACAGGCCACTTGTCGAGCTGTGTGTGGAACCTGCAGTTTTATCCGGACGATGCATGGGGGTGTCAGTTCCCCTTTGTTTTTTGCCTTCATACACAGGGTTGCCTTCGAAGAGGTATCCAGCCTTCAGGTTCTTATCAAGAGCAGACCAGGAAATCAGTGTCTTTCGGCATGTGGCACCACCCACAAGCCTACGTCTCGAATTTCTTCTTGAGACGGACCTCAACCTGAGGTGCACCAGGAAGGTCGGTAACCCTTTCAGACAAAGCAATTGAATCGACCCTCTTGTCCCGATCAGGAGGGGAGAAGGGGCTCAGATGAAGTGGTGCCGGGAACCTCGATGTTCCCCTCGAGTAAAACTGGGATGTCGGGGAACTTTTGGAGTCACATCAAAGGTGCTAAGTACCGTTTCAAACTTCAAGACGGAACGTGAGACTTCTCTTGAGATGCTGTAGCTGGCAAGGGCCTCATCTTGTGGTGACGGGTTAACCACGTCGTTTTTCTCGAGTTGTGGCGGGATTCTCGAGTTAGGTCAGGAAATTCAGGCTTCCTCTTGTGTTGGCCCAGGGAAGTCCAGTCTTCCATTCGAGTTGCGAGGGAGAGCTAGGGATTGCGCTTGAGTTACTGCAGGGCAAAAGAGACCTTATCTAGGCTTGTGTCCAGGACATAATGTTCGTCTCCAGGGGGGACAGGGATCTCGGGGTTGCTTTGCTGATGCACCCGGGGAGTCAGTCCTTGTCTCGAGGGGAAGCGAAGGACTCGGCTCTCCTCTCGAGTTGCGACGGGTAACTCTTGGAGCCCACTGAGTGGCCTAAAGGGAGTCAAGCCTCCTGTGGAGTTTGGAGAGAGGACTCGGGATTGCTCTCCAGGCCATGCAGGAAAAGAAGGCCATCATCTCGCGATGAAGGGGGCGTCTCGTGGGTTTTCTCGAGCTGCAGCGCCAGTGTGGGGTTTCTCATGAGGTACTACGGGGAGCTCAGGGAGCCTCTCATGTGGCGCCAGGGAAGTCAGGTCTCCATGTGCGTGGCGAGGGGGAGCGCGTTATTGCTCTCGAGCCATGGTAGGGGAATCTGACCTCAAGATGCATTGAAGAAGGACTCTCGAGGTCTTTCTTCGATTGTGGCAGGAAACCCTTATTTCCCTCGACGTTTGCCGGTGGCCTCAAGGAGCTTATCAGAATGCCTATGAGAAGTCAGGGATACTGTGGAGATGGGAGTGGCCTCTCGGGACTCCACTGGGTTTGTTTTAATGGAAGAGGGCCTCATCTCGGGTTGAGGCAGGAACCTCAGGTTTCCTCTCCATTTCTGACTCAGATTGAAGCGTGCCTGCAGAGTTGGGATTGGATACTCAGGCCTCGTCTTGTCTGAGGAAGGGAACTCCGCTTGCCTCTCTCATTGTTTAAGGGGTGACAGGCCAGTTGTGGAGCTGTATGTGGATCCTGTGGGATTTTCCGGACGATGAACAGGGTTGCCAGTGCCCCCTCGTGTAGTGCCTTCATCCACAGGGTTGCCTTAGAAGAGGTGTCCGGGCATCGGGTTCTTATCAAGAGCAAGACCGAGAAATCGGGGTCTTTCGGCACGTGGCACCAACACGAGGCTACGTCTCGAATTTCTTCGTGAGACTGGCCTCATCCTGAGGTGCGCCATGAAGGTCGGGAACCCCTTCTAGACAAAGCAGGAGGATCGACCTTCCTGCCGTGATCAGGAGCGGAGAAGGGGCTCAAATGAAGTGATGCCAGGAACTTCGGTGTTCCCTTGGAGTGAGACCGGTATATTGGGGAACTTTTGGGGTCGCATCAAGGGTGCCAAGTAGCATTTCGAACTTTATGACGAAACATGGGACTTCTCTTGAGACTCTGTAGCGGGCAAAGGCCTCATATTGTGATGAATGGGGAACCACGTGGTTTTTAAGAGTTGCGGCGGGATTCTCGAGTTACAACGGGAAATTCAGACTTCCTCTTGTGTTGGCCCAGTGAAGACCAATCTTCCATTCGAATTGCGAGGGAGAGATGGGTGTTGCTCTCGAGTCACTGTAGGGCAAAATAGACCTCATCTAGGCTTTTGTCCAGGACATAATGTTCCTCTCCAGGGGCAACAGGGATCTCGGGGTTGCATTCCAGACTCACCCGAGGTAAGGCCTCATCTCGAGGGGAAACAAAGTACTCTGCTCTCCTCTCAAGTAGCGTCAGGTATCTCTTGGAGCCCATTGAGTGGCCTAAAGGGAGTAAAGCCTCCTGTGAAGTTTGGAGAAAGGACCAGGGATTGCTCTCCAGGTCAGGCAGGAAAAGAAGTCCACAGTCTCGCGATGACGGTGGCGTCTCGTGGGTTTTCCCGAGCTGCGGCGCCAGTGTGGGGTTTCTCACGAGGTATGACAGGGAGCTCAGGGAGCCTCTCATGTGGCGCCAGGGAAGTCAGGTGTCCATGCGCATGGCGAGGGGGAGCATGTCATTGCTCTCGAGTCATGGTAGGGGAATCCGGCCTCAAGACGCGTTGAAGACGGACTCTTGAGGTCTTTCTCGGGTTGCGGCAGGAGACCCTGTGTTCCCTCGACTTGTGCCGGTGACCTCAGGGAGTTGCTCAGGGTGCCTCTGAGAAGACACTGATACTGTGGTGTTGGGAGGGGCCTCTCGGGACTCCACTGCGTTTGGTGCAATGGAAGATTGCCGGGAGCCAGCGAGAGACATTCCACTCGTGACAAATGTCATGAGGAAAGAGTCTCGGCATACGCAAAGGCGGGATCGAGCCTCCGGGAGTTCCCCCGTATATTCTTCAGCATCTACCCCCAAAAACCAAAGTCTGCCTTCTTTATTGCTTTGTTCTCTCACCTCTGACATTACTGGGGATGTCCCCCACCACCATCTCACTCTCTCTGTCAAAGAGCTAACTTACAGCTCCAACTAATAATGTTCCTGGGCAATTAGGAGTGTTTAAATCCAAACCCCTCAGATGGTTTTCTAACTCGCCTGACAAGTTTACCCGGTCTCCTACAGCTATGCATACGATTGTGTACAGTCTCCCAGCCTCGAGACGCACGGGAAGTTTGAGATATTCAAATAGCTTAGAGCCTCTCAGAGAGTTAGAAACTGTCAGAATAAAACTAGTAAAAGATTTCATTGATGAACCAATGCTTTTTGCCAAGTTTCCACATCCCCTGAATTGTATCCTTGAATGTGTGCTAATTAATATAGTTGGTATGTAGAAAAAATAAGTACTGGCCTTGATGTTAGTAACTTTAGACCCTTAAGGTAATAAATTATTTTCTTTGTTGTAAACCCATTACACATCCTCCCTATAGGAATGCAATTTTATCTTCGAAAGATGGCGCCAAACCTTAAACAATTACTCTTAGAGAAAATAACTCTTATGGTTGATAAGTCTTTGTCAAGAGTCATAAAATGTTAATAGGTCTTCTGGCCAGAAGATGAAGTAAATCATCTAAACCATTTTAATACGATAATTCTGCAGAAAAGAAACCCTGGTTTTTGATAAGGATTAAAGACTGCTGACTTTGCATCCCCTATTATCCTCTATGTGTAACTTAGGGTATTAAAACCTGTGTTGAAAATAAAGTTACGGGCCTTGCTCGCCAACGCTTGGTCTCCCCATGTCATTATTCCCCTCAATTTTCAGATGAGTGTCCATCTGGAGCGCGGATATCCTCTGCGACCATTTATTTGCCTGGGCTTCGAAGACCCACTCGATAAGGTGTCTAAGGTGGGGCACCTTCCTCTATTCTAGAGGGCACTTGCAGCCTCCGTGGTCAGAGCTAACCTGGTGTCACGGGTTATATTGATTTTCCGCGTAAACCAAGCTACTCAGCTGCTTTTCTCCACTGAATTTTCCTACTGAGCTATCCTCATTCTATTACTCTTTATATCTTTGACGAATAAATAAATATATAAATAGGTCGCCTACTCCATCTTCCCTTCAAATACCCTGGATCAGCTGGGGCTGGACCTCTGCAGGTGGCGCCCGAGACAGGCATTTCGAAGGTAAATCCCCAACCCCATTCCCCCAGTGTTCAGTTTTCGGGACAGATAGGATCCCACTTAGGGGGCTGCAGATCCCCCTGTAGAATAGACAGGGCGAGAGGAGTGGGAAGTGTTGAAGAGTTAGAGAGAAAAAACGGTTTCTAAAAAGGCTGACAAAAAGGGCCTAATCTTTAGATAGCTAAAAGCAAAATCTTTTACTATCCTTAATTTTCTGACATGGGCAACACTGAATCAAATGAAAGACAGCTCTTTATAGGAGTAATTTTACAGTTATTAAGTAAAAGAAGAATCAAGGTTAAAACATCTTCCATTCAATCATTTTTTACATTTGTACAAGACCACTGCCCTTGGTTTCTACAACAAGGCACTGTTAACCTAGATATCTTGAAAAAACTAGGAAAACAGCTAAGAGCTTATTGTGCTCAGCAAGGTTTGGAAAAAATCCCTACTTACACCTTTCCTCTGTGGAATATGACTAGAGATGTTTTAGATCCAGCTCATGAATTTGAAAAGGTACCTGTTAAAGAGGAAAGTAAAGTTGGAAAAGTACCTGTTAAACAAAAAAGCAAATCTGAAAAGGTACCTGTTATAAAGAAAAGTGAAAATGAAGAGGCTATACCTAGCTATCGACAGCTAAATGAATGGCTAGCCGCTATGACTGCCAATGAGCATGTAAAAGATAGGGATGAAAAGAAAGATCAGCTCTCCCCTCAATTTGAAAAAGGTTTAGAGGAAACAGCAGCTCGATGCCATTCTGATGAGGATTTTTTTTTTTTTTTTTTTTTTTTTTAGCTAAAGATGCTCCTAAAAGTTTAAGAAAACATCCCTAATCAGACCATCCGCTCCTAGGAGGTTGAGGGAAACATCCCCAATCAGACAGTTTGTAAGATTTAGTTACCAAACAGTTAAAGGATCTCCGGAACAGAAGAGGAAAACTTCGGGACGCTCCCATCCCCCTAGGCCTCCTCCTCCATGTCGGGGTAAAGGGCCACCGCTAGGAGTTTCCCGGAGAAGGATTTTCTCTAGTCCCAAGGATGAACTCGATCCTTACCTTGAGGCTTCTTTTCTAGTCCCCTCTGAAGTTTAGCCAGGGTAAAGAGGTTACAAAATAAATAAAAATATTCTCTAAAATTAAAAAAAAATTAAAAATGGATTTCTCTGCATCTAAGAATAGACAAATATTTATTGACTGTGGAATATGATTAGAAATGTCCTGGACCTCCATCACGAGGCTGTTAAATAGCCTATGGGGGAGGCTATAGAGGTGGATGGTGGTGAGTCTCCATTTACTGCACAGATCATATTTTCTGCCATTGAAAAAAAAAAAAGGAGGGAGAAAGTGGTCTACCTCCCGAGGAAGGAGAGGGCTTACAGGACGCTGCGGCCGAGAGCCCTGGCGAGCTCCCTCCCCCTCTGCGCAAACCTTTAAAAAACTTATCCACCACTTTCTGATTTAAGGAGACCACCACCGCCTTCAATTTTGCCTCCCAGGACCCAGGAGTTCCCCACTTTGCCCCCAAAGCCTCCCAAAGTGTTGCCTAAGACTGAGGAAGATAAAAAGTTTTTTAAACAAAGGAGCTTTTAGTACACAATATTCAGAGTGTGCTCCTTGGAGAAAACTCCCTCAGGGGGTCTCACCCAGGCTAGGAGAAAAGCGAAAAGGCAAGGAGATTTAATAACAATATTAACCCCTGATGTGCCGCTTACTCCAATTCCAACCGGAGTGGCTGGCCCCCTATCTGAGGACATTGTAAGATTTGTCCTGGGGCGTAGCTCGCTTTCTTTTAAAAAAAAATTAAATAAAAAAAAAAGAAAGAAAAGAAATTTCCCTGGTGCATGGTGTAGTAGATTCTGATGATATTGAGAAATTAAAGTCTTGATCTCACTGCCTATCAAAACTGTACAAATTAATAAAGGTCAAAGAGTAACACAGCTTTTACTTTTACCTTACTATCAGACAAGGAAAAACTTGACTTCTCAAGCTAAGAGCCACAAAACATTTGGATCTAGTGATCTAGCCTTTTGGGTGCAGGAAATTACAGTTCCAAGGCCTTTAAAAGATCTTTTAATTCAAGAGAATAAAACGCCAGGGCTATTAGACACAGGAACAGACGTCTCTTAACATTGCTGGGAAAGACTGGCCCAGCTCCTGGCCAACACATAATACTGAAAATGAGTTGGTGGGATTAGAGAAAGTGGTATGTGGGGTGGAGATGCTGTACAGGTGGTACATTTAACAATACTTTATATATTGTTATAAATACATAATATAAATGTATTTGCCTAATTACAGTTTGCCTAATTAGGTATGGGTATAAATAAAATATAATAAAGGTATACCTAATTCTATTTATGGATCTATACTTAATTAATTTGTATATAAATTAATATGTATACTATATACACACACACATATATATACTGTATAATTAAATATATATGGCAGAATATAATGTGTGTGTGGCTGATATTAATTGGTATGGATTGATGTGCTGTGATGATAAATGTTCTATATACTGTATAATTATAAATGTGTGACATGTATTATTACAGTATATTGGTTTGTGTTGGTTGGTATTAGCTGTGTATGTGTTGTATTGTTGTAATATATATTAATTAATATATTAATTATAAAGATTAATTCAAGTATATTGATTTATATATATTATATGTCAATAACTTTATACTTGTTGCCATATATAAATACATATATAAATGCATTTTGCATTTAGGTATATCTGTATACCTGTATACCAAAATGAGATAAGGAGGTTATACATTTATTACTTAAATTTATACAGAGACCTAAACTAAACATTAGACCTAAGTTAACATATCCATAGGGAAACAGCTAGACAAATAGTGAAGTTATGTTCCAATTGTAATTAATCACTTAAACGTAAACACACAGGGGCAGACTACAATGATGAGACACTAGATGCCTGAATTACAGGCTACGACTCGGCCCCTGGTCAAGTAAAAAGGCCTCCTTACGGGAGAGTGAAAAAGGCCAGATGTGTTGGTAACTTGTGGGAGAGGGTATGCTTGTATATTTCTACAGAATGCAGATTCTCCGGTTTGGATCTCAGACAAATTCGTCATGTCACATTCCCCAAAGACCAGGTTTGCGGCGCGCGCACTCGCTCGCTCCCCCTCCCCCAGCCAGCTCTCACCTCCGTGCCACCAGCAGCGCCTCGCACCCACCTCGCTGCACCCCGTGACCTAGAGCAAAGAAGTCTGTGCAGCGAGTGAGGGACAGAGAGGAAAGCTCACCCGCGGAGTGCCGTCCAGACCAGCGTGGCCCCACCGGCGAGAGGGGACCGCCCTGAGCCCAAGCGGTGGTGGCTAGCCCTAAACCACGAACCCTGCCCCTCCGCCCACCATAGGCGCCTTGGCCCACAGCCTGCCGCTCGCGTTCTGCCTCCTGATGCTGGGGACACTGCTGCCCCGGGCTGACGCCTACAGCTGCTCCCTGGTTCATCTTGTTTAAACCCTCAATATAATGTTTGCTCCTTTGTAATGCTACAACATCCACCTTATCTTATGATGTAACCACTTATTGAATTATGGTCTTGCTGTATTACAACAACTACAGGATTTAATGCAAACACGACGGTTTGTGGGCTTAATTATCTTGGGAACAGCAGCTTTGATAAGTGCAATCACTTCTGTTACTGTGGCAGCAATATCATTGACTCAACAAGTACATACTGCTCAATATGTTGATTCTATGTCCAAAAATGTTTCTTTAACATTGGCAACACAGGAAGCTATAGAGAGAAAATTAGAAATGAGGGTAGACGCCCTAGAGGAAGCAGTAATACATATTGGGACTGAATTGCAGGCTTTAAAGGTGAAAATGGCATTGTCTTGTCATGCTGACTATCGGTGGATATGTGGAACACCCCTGAAAGTAAATGAGACAGATTTTGAATGGGAAAAGATTAAAAACCATATTTCAGGTATCTGGAACAGCTCTGACATTGGTTGAGACGTAGGGAAACTTCACTATCAAATAGCAACCATGGAGCACTCCCGATTAGATTTTACTGCTGCTGGAACAGCAAATGATTTCTTCCATACTTTCCCTAACTACATCTCAGGAAAGAATATTCTGTCTAATGTCTTTAGCTATGCTGCGGTGGCTGCTTTAATTCTGCTTCTCATAATCATTCTTCCTTGTATTGTCAGGATTCTTCGGCAGAGTATTCAGAGGCTCGCGACTGAGCTACATCTGGCTGTTTTAAGAAATAAAAAACGGGGAGATGCCGGGAGCCGGCGAGAGACATTCCACTCGTGACAAAGATCATGAGGAAGGAGGCTGGGCATACACAAAGGCGGGATCGAGCCTCGGGAGTCCTCCCGGATATTCTTGAGCATCTACCCCCCAAAACCAGAGTCTGCCTACTTTATTGCTTTGTGCTCTCACCTCTGACTTTCCTGGGGGCTGTCCCCCACCACCATCTCACTCTTTCTGTCAAAGAGCTAACTTACAGCTCCAATTAATAAAGTTCCTGGGCAATTAGGAGTGTTTAAATCCAAACACGTCAGATGGCTCTCTAACTCGCCTGACAAGTTTACCCGGTCTCCTACAGCAATGCATACAATTGTTTACAGTCTCCGAGCCTTGAGAGGCACGGGAAGTTTAAGATATTCAAATAGCTTAGAGCCTCTCAGAGAGTTAGAAACTGTCAGAATAAAACTAGTAAAAGATTTCATCGATGAACCAATGCTTGTTGCCAAGTTTCCACATCCCCTGAATTGTATAATTGAATGTGTATTAATTAATATAGTTGGTATGTAGAAGAAATAAGTAGTGGCCTTGGTGTTACTAACTTTAGACCCTTAAGGTAATAAATTCTTTCCTTTGTTGTAAACCCATTACACATCTGCCCTATAGGAATGCAATTTTATCTTCGAAAGATGGGGCCAAACCTTAAAATAATTACTCTTAGAGAAAATAAGTCTTACGGTTGATAAGTCTTTGTCAAGAGTCATAAAATGTTAATAGGTCTTCTGGCTAGAAGATGATGTAAATCACCTAAACCATTTGTATATGATACATTTGCAGGAAAGAAACCCTGGTTTTTGATAAGGATCAAAGGCTGCTGACTTTGCATCCCCATTATCCTCTATGTGTAACTTAGGGTATAAAAACCCCTGTTGAAACTAAAGCTACGGGCCTTGATTGCCAACGCTTAGTCTCCTAATGTCATTCTTCCCCTCAATTTTCAGATGAGTGTCCATCTGGAGCGCGGATATCCTCTGCGACCATTTATTTGCCTGGGCTTCGAAGACCACTTGAGAAGGTGTCTAAGGTGGGGCACTTTTCGCTATTCGAGAGGGAGACTGCGGCCTCCGTGGTAAGAGCTAACCTGGTGTCACGGGTTATACTGATTTTCCGCATAAACCAAGCTACTCAGCTTCTTTTCTCCACTAAATTTTCCTACTAAGCTATCCTCATTCTATTACTCTTTATATCTTTGATAAATAAATCAATAGGTCGCCTACTCTGTCTCCCCTTCGAAAACCCTGGACCAGCCGAGGCTGGACCTTGTCAGAAGAGGGCCTCATCTCGATTTGAAGCAGGAACCTCAGGGTTGCTCTCCATTTCTGACTCTGAACACTGAGTCTCTACAGAGTTAGGACAGGAGAGTCAGGCCTCGTCTTGTGTGGATGAATGGAACTCCACTGGACTCTCGAGTTGTTCACCAGATAACAGGCCACTTGTCGAGCTGTGTGTGGAACCTGCAGTTTTATCCGGACGATGCATGGGGGTGTCAGTTCCCCTTTGTTTTTTGCCTTCATACACAGGGTTGCCTTCGAAGAGGTATCCAGCCTTCAGGTTCTTATCAAGAGCAGACCAGGAAATCAGGGTCTTTCGGCATGTGGCACCACCCACAAGCCTACGTCTCGAATTTCTTCTTGAGACGGACCTCAACCTGAGGTGCACCAGGAAGGTCGGTAACCCTTTCAGACAAAGCAATTGAATCGACCCTCTTGTCCCGATCAGGAGGGGAGAAGGGGCTCAGATGAAGTGGTGCCGGGAACCTCGATGTTCCCCTCGAGTAAAACTGGGATGTCGGGGAACTTTTGGAGTCACATCAAAGGTGCTAAGTACCGTTTCAAACTTCAAGACGGAACGTGAGACTTCTCTTGAGATGCTGTAGCTGGCAAGGGCCTCATCTTGTGGTGACGGGTTAACCACGTCGTTTTTCTCGAGTTGTGGCGGGATTCTCGAGTTAGGTCAGGAAATTCAGGCTTCCTCTTGTGTTGGCCCAGGGAAGTCGTCTTCCATTCGAGTTGCGAGGGAGAGCTAGGGATTGCGCTTGAGTTACTGCAGGGCAAAAGAGACCTTATCTAGGCTTGTGTCCAGGACATAATGTTCGTCTCCAGGGGGGACAGGGATCTCGGGGTTGCTTTGCTGATGCACCCGGGGAGTCAGTCCTTGTCTCGAGGGGAAGCGAAGGACTCGGCTCTCCTCTCGAGTTGCGACGGGTATCTCTTGGAGCCCACTGAGTGGCCTAAAGGGAGTCAAGCCTCCTGTGGAGTTTGGAGAGAGGACTCGGGATTGCTCTCCAGGCCATGCAGGAAAAGAAGGCCATCATCTCGCGATGAAGGGGGCGTCTCGTGGGTTTTCTCGAGCTGCAGCGCCAGTGTGGGGTTTCTCATGAGGTACTACGGGGAGCTCAGGGAGCCTCTCATGTGGCGCTTGGGAAGTCAGGTCTCCATGCGCATTGCGAGGGGGAGCGCGTCATTGCTCTAGAGTCATGGAAGGTGTATTGGGCCTCAAGAACCGTTAAAGAAGGACTTTCAAGGTGTTTCTTGGGTCACGGCAGTAAACCCTGGGTTCCCTCGACTAGTGCCGGTGGCCTCAGGGAGCTTCTCAGTGTGCCTCTGAGAAGTCTGGGATACCCTGGAGTTGGGAGGGCCCTCTCGGGACTCCACTGGGTTTGGTGCAATAGAAGAGGGCCTCATCTCGAGTGGAGGCAGGAACCTCAAGGTTCATCTCCATTTCTGACTCTGATCGCAGGGTCCCTGCAGAGTTGGGACAGGAGAGTCAGGCCTCGTCTTGTAAGGAGGAATGGAACTCCGCTTGCCTCTCGAGTTATTCATGGGGTGACAGGCAACTTGTCGAACTGTGTTTGGAATCTGCGGGTTTTTCCAGACGATGCACGAGGGTGTCAGTGCCCCTTCGTGTTGTGCCTTCTTCCACAGGGTTTCCTTTGAAGAGGTTTCCGGGCATCGGGTTCTTATCAAGAGCGGACCGGGGAATTGGGGTCTTTCAGCATGTGTTACCACCCATGAAGCTATGTCTCAAATATTCTCGTTTGACCGGCCTCATCCTGAGGTGCGCCGGGAAGGTTGGGAACCCCTTCCAGACAAAGCACGGGAGTCGACCCTCCAGTCGCAATCAGGAGGGGAGAAGTGGCTCAGATGAAGTCGTACCGGGAACCTCGGTGTTCCCCTCGAGAGAGACCAGGGTGTCGGGGAACTTTTGGAATCGCATCAAGGGTGCCAAGTTTTCACACTTGAAGTGTGAAAACACTTCAAGAAGAAACCTGGGACTTCTCTTTAGACGCTGTAGCGGGCAAGGGCCTCATCTTGCGATGACGGGGTAACCATGTGGTTTTTCTCGAGTTGCGGTGGGATTCTCGAGTTACGAAGGGGAATTCAGGCTTCCTCTTGTGTTGGCCCAGGGAAGTCCAATCTTCTATTCGAGTTGTCAGGGAGAGCGGGGGATTGCTCTCGAGTTACAGAAGGGCAAAAGAGACCTCATCTAGGCTTGTTTCCAGGACCTAATGTTCCTCTCCAGGGGAGACAGGGATCTCGGGGTTGCATTCCAGACCCACCTGGTGAGTCAGGCCTTGTCTCGAGGGGAAGCAAAGGACTCCATTCTCCTCTCGAGTCGCGATGGGTATCTCTTGGAGCCCACTAAGTGGCGTAAAGGGAGTCAAGCCTCCTGTGGAGTTTGAAAAGAGGATTCGGTATTCCTCTCCAGGCCATGCAGGAAAAGAAGGCCCTCATCTCGCGATGACAGGGGCGTATGGTGGGTTTTCTCAAGCTGCGGCGTCAGTGTGGGGTTTCTCACGAGGTACAACAGGGAGCTCAGGGAGCCTCTCTTATGGCGCCAGGGAAGTCAGGTCTCCATGTGCGTGGCGAGGGGGTGCGTGTCATTTCTATAGAGCCATGGAAGCAGATTCGGGCTTCAAGACACGTTGAAGTAGGACTCTCGAGGTCTTTTTCGCATTGTGGCAGGAAACCCTGGGTTCCCTCGACATGTGCCGGTGACCTCATGGAGCTTCTCCGGGTGCCTCTGAGAAGTCAGGGGTACTGTGGAGTTGGGAGGAGCCTCTCTGGACTCCACTGGGTTTGGTGCAATGGATGAGAGCCTCATCTCGAGTGGAGGCAGGAACCTCATGTTTCCTCTCCTGGGTTTCCTTGCGCCGGTACTGACTCGGATCGCAGTTTCCCTGCAGAGTTGGTACAGAAAATCAGGTCTCGCCTTGTGTGGAGGAATGGAACTCCACTTGCCTCTCGAGTTGTTCACGGGGTGACAGACCACTTGTTGAACTGTGTTTGTAACCTGCGGGTTTTTCTGGATGATAAACGGGGGTGTCAGTGCCCCTTCGTGTTGTGCTTTCATCCACAGGTTTTCCTTCGTAAAGGTGTCAGGGCATCGCGTTCTTATCAAGAGTAGACTGGGAAATCGGGGTCTTTCGGCTTGTGGCACCACCCACGAGGCTATGTCTCGAATTTCCTCCTGAGACCTGCCTCATCCTTAGGCGCGCTGGAAAGGTCGGGAACGCCTTCCAGACATAGCAGGGGAATCGACACTCCTGTCGCGATCACGAGGGCAGAAGGAGCTCAAATGAAGTGGTTCCGGGAACCTCGGTGTTCCTTTCGAGTGAGACCGGTATGTCGGGGAATTTTGAGATTGCATCAAGGGTGCCAAGTACCGTTTCGCACTTCAAGACAGAACGTGGGACTTCTCTTGAGTCGCTGTAGCAGGCAAGGGCCTCATCTAGCGCTGATGGGGGAACCACGTGGATTTTCTCGAGTTTCGGCGGGATTCTCGAGTTACGATGTCGAATTCAGGCTTCCAATTGTATTGGCCCAGGGAAGTCCAATCTTCAATTCGATTTGCAAGGGAGAGCTGGCGATTGCTCTCTAGTAACTGCAGTGCAAAATAGACCTCATCTAGGCTTGTGTCCAGGACCGAGTTTTCCTCTCCAGGTGCGACAGGAACTCGGGGTTGCATTCCAGACTCACACGGGGAGTCAGGCCTCATCTCGAGGGGAAGCAAAGGACTCCTCTCTCCCTTCAAGTTCTGACAGGTATCTCTTGGAGCCAACTGAGAAGCCTAAAGAGAGTCAAGCCTCCTGTGGAGTCTGGAGAGAGGACTCGGTTTTGCTCTCCATGCCAGGCAGGAAACAAGTCCCTCATCTCGTGATGACGGGGGCGTATCGTGGGTTTTCTCGAGCTGCGGTGCCTGAATGGGGTTTCCGAAGAAGTACGACGGGGAGCTCAGGGAGACTCTCTTCAGGCGTCAGGGAAGTCAGGTCTCCATGCGCATGGCGATGGGGAGCGGGTCTTTGCTCTCGAGTCATGGTAGGGTAATCGGGCCTCAAGACGCGCTGAAGGACTCTCAAGGTCTTTCTCGGGTCGCAGCAGGAAACCCTGGGTTCCCTTGACTTGTGCCGGTGACCTCAGGTAGATTCTCAAGGTGCCTCTGAGAATTCAGGGATACTGTGGAGTTGGGAGGGGCCTCTCGCGACTCATCTGGGTTTGGTGCAATGGAAGAGGGCCTCACCTCGAGTTGAGACAGGAACCTCAGGTTTCCTCTCCATTTCTAACTCGGATGGCAGGGTCCCTGAAGAGTTGAGACAGGAGAGTCAGGCCTCATCTTGTGTGGAGGAATCGAACTCCGCTTGCCTATAGAGTTGTTCACGGGGTGACATTCCACTTGTCGAGCTGTGTGTAGAACCTGTGGGTTTTTCTGGACGATGCACGGGAGTTTTAGTAACCCTTCTGTGGTGCCTTCATCCACAGGGTTGCCTTCGAAGTGGTGTCCGGGCATCGGGTTCTTATCCAGATTGGACCGCACCATCGGGGTCTTTCGGCATGTGGCACCACCCACGAGGCTACGTCTCGAATTTCCTCCTGAGAAAGGCCTCATCCTTAGGTGCGCCGGGATGGGCGGGAACTCCTTCCAGACAAAGCAGGGGAATTGACCCTCCTGTCGTGATCAGGAGGGGAGAAAGTGATCAGATGAAGTGGTGCCGGGAACTTCGGTGTTCCCCTCGGTGAGAACGGTGTGTCGGGGAACTTTTGGGGTTACATCAAGGGTGAAAAGTAGCATTTCGCACTTCAAGACGGAACGTGGGACTTCACTTGAGACGCTGTAGCGGGCCAGGGCCTCATCTTGGGATGACGAGTGAACCACGTGCTTTTGCTCGCATTGCGGCGGGAGTCTCGAGTTTCGACGGGGAATTCAGATTTCCTCCTGTGTGGGCTTGTGTCCAGGACCGAATATTCCTCTCCAGGGGTGACAGGGATCTCGGGGTGGCATTCCAGACTCACCCAGGAAGTCCGGCCTTGTTTCTAGGGGAAGCAAAGTATTCCGCTTTCCTCTCGAGTCGCGACGGGTACCAATTGAACGCACTGGGTAGCCTTAGTGAGTCAAGCCTCCCGTGGAGTTTGGAGAGACGACTCGGGATTGACCTCCAGGCCATGCAGTTAATGATGGCCCTCATCTCACGATAACGGGGGCGTCTCGTGGGTTTTTTCGTGCTGCGGCGCCAGTGTGGGGTTTCTCCCGAGGCACGACGGGGATCTCAGGGAGCCTCTCGTGCGGCGCCAGGGAAGTCAGGTCTCCATGCGCGTGGCGAGGGGCAGCGCGTCATGGCTCTCGAGTCACGGGAGGGGACTAGGGCCTCGAGAAGCGTTGAAGAAGGACTCTCGAGGTCTTTCTCGGGGGGCGGCGGGAAACCCTCGTTTCCCTCGACTTCTGCCGGGGACCTTAGGGAACTTCCCATGGTGCCTCTGAGAGGCGAGGGATCCTGAGGAATTGGCGGGGCCTCTCGGGACTGCACTGGGTCTGGCGCAACGGAAGAGGGCCTCACCTCGAGGGGAGGCAGGAACCTCAGGCTTCCTCTCCGTTTCGGACTCCGACCGCAGGGTCCCTGCAGAGTTGGGACAGGAGAGTCAGGCCTCGTCTTGTCTGAGGAAGGGAACCCCGCTTGCCTCGCGAGTTGCTCAGGGGGTCTCAGGCCCTTCGTCGAGCTGTGTGTGGAACCCGCGGGTCTTTGCGGACGATGCACGGGGGTGGCAGTGCCCCTTCGTGTTGTGCCTTCACCCACAGGGTTGCCTTCGAAGAGGAGTCCGGGACTCGGGACCTTCTCAAGAGCGGACCCGGGAATCGGGGGCGTTCGGCATGTGGCACCACCCACGTGGCTCTTCTTGAATTTCCTCGTGAGACCGGCCTCATCCTTAGGTGCGCCGGGAAGGCCGGGAACCCCTTCCAGACCACGCAGGGGAATCGACACTCCTGTCGCGATCAGGAGGCGAGAAGGGGCTCAGATGAAGCGGTGCCGGGACCCTCGGTGTTCCCCTCTAGGGAACCCGGCGTGTCGGGGAACTTTTGGGGGTCGCAGGAAGGCTGTCAGGGACCGTTTCGCCCTTCAGGGCGGAACAGGGGACTTCCCTTGAGACGCCGTCGCGGGCAAGGGCCTCATCTTGCCAAGAGGTGGGAACCACGTGGTTTTTCTTGAGTTGTGGCGGGAATCTCAAGTTACGACGGGGATCTCAGGCTTTCTCTTGGGTTGGCCCTGGGAAGCCCAATCTTCCCCTCGAGTTGCGAGGGAAAGCTGGGGGTTGCGCTCGGGTCACTGCAGGGCCGAAGAGACCTCACCTAGGCCTGTGTCCGGGACCTAATATTCCTCTCCAGGGAAGGCAGGGATCTCGGGGTTGCATTTCAGGCTCCCCCGGGGAGTCAGGGCTCGTCTATTGGGGAAGCCAAGGACTCCGCTCTCCTCTCAAGTCGCGACGCGGGTCTCTTGGAGCCCCCTGAGCGGCCTCAAGGGAGTCCAGCCTCCTCTTCCGTTTGGAGAGAGGACCCGGGATTGCTCTGCAGGCCATGCAGGAAAAGAAGGCCCTCAGCTCGCGAGGACGGGGGCGTCTCAGGGCTTTCCTCGAGCTGCGGCGCCCGTGGGGGTTTTCTCCCGAGGCACGACGAGGATCTCAGGGAGCCTCTCGTGCGGCGCCAGGGAAGTCAGTTCTGCATGCGCATGGCGAGGGGGAGCGCGTCCTGGCTCTCGAGTCACGGGAGGGGACTAGGGCCTCGAGACGCGTTGAAGAAGGACTCACGATTTCTTTCTCGGGGGGCGGCGGGAAACGCTCCTTTCCCTCGCCTTCTGCCGGGGACCTTAGGGAACTTCCCAGGGTGCCTCTGAGAGGCGAGGGATCCTGTGGAGGTGGGGGGCCCCTCCCCACTCCGCTGGGTCTGGCTCAACGGAAGAAGGCCTCACCTCGAGGGGAGGCAGGAACCTCAGGCTTCCTCTCCGTTTCGGACTCCGACCGCAGGGTCCCTGCAGAGTTGGGACAGGAGAGTCAGGCCTCGTCTTGTCTGAGGAAGGGAATCCCGCTGGCCTCTCGAGTTGCTCAGGGGCTCTCAGGTCCCTCGTCGAGCTGTGTGTGGAACCCACGGGCCTCTGCGGACGATGCACGGGGGTGGCAGTGCCCCTTCGTGTTTTGCCTTCACCCACAGGGTTGCCTTCGAAGAGGGGTCCGGGCCTCGGGTCATTCTCAAGAGCGGACCGGGGAATCGGGGGCGTTCGGCATGTGGCACCACCCACGTGGCTCGTCTCGAATTTCCTCGTGAGGCCGGCCTCATCCTGAGGTGCGCCTGGAAGGCCGGGAACCCCTTCCAGACCACGCAGGGGGATCGACTCTCCTGTCGCGATCCGGAGGGTAGAAGGGGCTCAGATGAAGAGGTGCCGTGACCCTTGGTGTTCCCCTCTAGGGAACCCGGCGTGTCGGTAAACTTTTGGGGGTCGCAGGAAGGCTGTCAGGGACCGTTTCGACCTTCAGGGCGGAAGAGTGGACTTCCCTTGAGACGCCTTCGCGGGCAAGGGCCTCATCTTGCCAAGAGGTGGGAACCTCGTGGTTTTTCTCGAGTTGCGGCGGCATTCTCGATTTACGACGGGGATCTCAGGCTTCCTCTTGAGTTGGACCTGGGAAGCCCAATCTTCGCCTCGAGTTGCGAGGGAAAGCTGGGGGTTGAGCTCGAGTCACTGCAGGGCCCAAGAAACCTCACCTAGGCGTGTGTCCGGGACCTAATATTCCTCTCCAGGGAAGGCAGGGATCTTGGGGTTGCATTCCAGGCTCCCCCGGGGAGTCAGGCCTCGTCTCGAGGGAAAGCCAAGAATTCCGCTCTCCTCTCGAGTCGCGACACGGGTCTCTTGGAGCCCCCTGAGCGGCCTCAGTTGACCAGACTCCTCTTCCGTTTGGAGAGAGGACCCGGGATTGCTCTGCAGGCCATGCAGGAAAAGAAGGCCCTCAGCTCGCGAGTACGGGGCCGTCTCAGGTGTTTCCTCGAGCTGCGGCGCCCGTGGGGGTTTTCTCCCGAGGCACGACGAGAATCTCAGGGAGCCTCCCGTGCGGCGCCAGGGAAGTCAGGTCTCCATGCGCGTGCGAGGGCGAGCGCGTCATGTCTCTCGAGTCGCGGGAGGGGACTAGGGCCTCGAGACGCGTTGAAGAAAGACTCTCGAAGTCTTTGTCTGAGGGTGGCGGGAAACCCTTGTTTCCCTCGCCTTCTGCCGGGGACCTTAGGGAACTTCCCAGGGTGCCTCTGAGAGGCGAGGGATCCTGTGGAGTTGGCGGTGACCCTCGGGACTCCGCTGGGTCTGGCGCAACGGAAGAGGGCCTCACCTCGAGGGGAGGCAGGAACCTCAGGCTTCCTCTCCGTTTCGGACTCCGACCGCAGGGTCCCTGCAGAGTTGGGACAGGAGAGTCAGGCCTCGTCTTGTCTGAAGAAGGGAACCCCGCTTGCCTCTCGAGTTGCTCAGGGGGTCTCAGGCCCCTCGTCGAGCTGTGTTTTCCATCCGCGGGTCTTTGCAGACGGTGCACGGGGTTGGCAGTGCCCCTTCGTGTTGTGCCTTCACCCACAGTGTTGCCTTCGAAGAGGGGTCCGGGCCTCGGGTCCGTCTCAAGAGCGGACCGGGGAATCGGGGGCCTTGGACATGTGGCACCACCCACGTGGCTCGTCTCCAATTTCCTCGTAAGGCCAGCCTCATCCTTAGGTGCGCCGGGAAGGCCGGGAACCCCTTCCAGACCACGCAGGGGAATCGCCTCTCCTGTCGCGATCAGGAGGGGAGAAGGGGCTCAGATGACAGGGTGGCGGGACCCTCGGTGTTCCCCTCGACGGAACCCGGCATGTTGGGGAACTTTTGGGTGTTGCAGGAAGGCTGTCAGGGACCGTTTCGCCCTTCAGGGCGGAACAGGGGACTTCCCTTGAGTCACCATCGCGGGCAAGGGCCTCATCTTGCCAAGAGGTGGGAACCACGTGGTTTTTCTCGAGTTGCGGCGGGATTCTCAAGTTACGACGGGGATCTCAACCTTCCTCTTGGGTTGGCCCTGGGAAGC
Organism: Bubalus kerabau; assembly: GCF_029407905.1. Taxonomy (NCBI): domain Eukaryota; kingdom Metazoa; phylum Chordata; class Mammalia; order Artiodactyla; family Bovidae; genus Bubalus; species Bubalus kerabau. The sequence continues at coordinate 410,063 of NW_026577936.1, forward strand.
CCAATCTTCCCCTCGAGTTGCGAGGGAGAGCTGGGGGTTGCGCTCGAGTCACTGCAGGGCCGAAGAGACCTCACCTAGGCGTGTGTCCGGGACCTAATATTCCTCTCCAGGGAAGGCAGGGATCTCGGGATTGCATTCCAGGCTCCCCCGGGGAGTCAGGCCTCGTCTCGAGGGGAAGCCAATGACTCCGCTCTCCTCTCGAGTCGTGACACGGATCTCTTGGAGCCCCCTGAGCGGCCTCAAGGGAATCCAGCCTCCTCCTAAATTTGGAAAGAGGACCCGGGATTGCTCTCCAGGCCATGCAGGAAAATAAGGCCCTCATCTCGCAATGACCTGGGTGTCTCATGTGTTTCCTCGAGCTGCCACGCCAGTGTGGATTTCCTCACGAGGTACGATGAGGATCTCAGGGAGCCTCTAGTGCAGTGCCAGGTTAGTCAGGTCTCCATGCGCGTGGCGAGGGGGAGCGTGTCATGGCGCTCGAGTCATTGTAGGGGAATCGCGACTCAAGACATTTTGAAGCACTCTCGAGGTCTTTCTCCAGTCGCAGCAGAAAACCCAGGGTTCCCTCGACTTGTGCCTGTGACCTCAGGGAGCTTCTCATTGTGTCTCTGAGAACTCAGGGATACTGTGGAGTTGGTAGAGGCCTCTCGGGACTCCACTGGGTGTGGTGCAATGGAAGAGGGCCTCATCTCGAGTGGACGCAGGAACCTCAGGCTTCCTCTCCGTTTCTGACTCGGATCCCATGGTCCCTGCAGAGTAGGGACAAGAGAGTCACACCTAGTCTTCTGTTGAGGAATGGACCTTCGTTTGCCTTTCGAGTTGTTTACAGGGTGACACGACACTTTTCGAAATGTCTGTGGGACCTGCGGGTTTTTCTGGACGATGCACGCAGGTGTCAGTGCCCCTTCGTGTTGTGCCTTCATCCACAGCATTTCCTTCAAAGAGGTGTTCTGGCATCGGGTTCTTTTCAAGAGTGGACCGTGAAATTGGGGTCTTTCGGCATTTGCACCACCCACGAGGCTACGTCTCGAACTTCCTCATGAGACCGGCCTCATCCTGAGGTGCGCCCTGAAGGTCAGGAACCCCTTGGAGACAGAGAAGGGGAGTCGACCCTCCTGTCGCAATCAGGAGAGGAGAAGGGGTCAGATGAAGTGGTGCCGGGAACCTCGGTGTTCCCCTTGAGTGAGTCTGGTATGTCGCGGAACTTTTGGGGTCGCATCAAGGGTGCCAAGTACCGTTTCGCACTTCAGGATGGAACGTGGGACTTCTCTTGAGATGCTGTAGCGGACAAAGGGCCTCATCTTGCGATGACGAGGGAAGCACGTGGTTTTTCTCGAGTTGCGGTGGGATTCTCGAGTTACGACGGGGAATTCAGGCTTCCTCTTGTGTTGGCCCAGGAAGTCCAATCTTCCATTCGAGTTGCCAGGGAGAGCTGGGGATTGGGCTCCATTCACTGAAGGGCAAACTAGACCTCATCTAGGCTTGTATCCAGGACTTAATGTTCCTCTCCATAGGCGACAGGGATTTGGGGTTGCATTCCATACTCACCCGGGGAGTCAGGCCTCATCTCGAGGGGAAGCATAGGACTCCACTCTCTTCTCGAGTCGCGACAGGTATCTCTTGGAGCCCACTGAGTGGTCTTTGCTCTGTAGGAGAGCTCTAGTGTACATAAGCCTGTACATAAGTGAACACAGACACTCTGTGTGCATGTTGCTGCGTACCCAAAATAGGGCCACAAGGAGCCTCATGCTCTCCATGCGGCTCGGAAGCTGTGCAGCCACGCATCAGCTGAAGAATCCAACCAATTGCTCTTTTCTTACCTCTGACAGAGCTCGCATTGCCGTAGCCCTTGGCAGTTTGGAAACACTGGACTCTAACCCCTCTCAAAGTAGGCCTGGGTTCTAGTTCGAATAGAAAGTCAATAGCGGAGCTGAGGACAGGAACGCGGCAGTCATTTATCACACGCTCCTGCAGCCTGCTACTACAGGGACACTAATGCTAGAAGCTAGGAATGTCTTTGCAAGGTGCGCAAAGGACAAGGGAGAACCTCGACCCTGACTCTAGTATTTCAGCCCCCTGAGTAGATCTGAGGTTCTCCCGCTGTAGAAGCTAACCCATTCCTTTCAAATACAGGCTTCCTAACACAGGGCCAGTTGTCTGCTTGCTCTTCCACGAAGCAGGCTTCCTTAACTTGCAAACTGCGAATTCCGCTTAACAGCCTGGAGGAAAAATCGCTTCTTGGAAGATTTTTTTCAGAGGCTGTATCCCCGGAGCTGGGGCCAAGCTAGGGGACCCATACTGACAAGGGAAGGCAAAACCACATCCAATGTCTTTGCTCTGGAGGACAGCTTTGGTGAGCCTAAGTCTTTCAGGAATATTTCTGGCTCCAACAGAGTCAAATTCTGTGTGTGAAGCTGCACAGCCAAAATAGGGGAACAGAGAGCCTGATTCTCTCTGTGTAGCTTTGAAGCTGTCATTCAAACAACAGCTTGAGAATCCATACAATGCTCTCCCTTACTGCTAAGAGAATTCTCATTGCTGTAGTCCTTGACAGTTTGTAGAAATCCGCACCCTAACCCTTCTCCAAGTAGGCCTGGGTCCTAGCTCGGAACAACAGGCAACGGCGGAGCTGAGGCCAGTAAGGCACAAGTGAGGTCTCACACATTCTTGAAGCCTGATCGTCCAGGAGCAGTAAGGCCTCTTTTTCCCTGCAGGAGGCTCGCTTGCCTTGCCTCCTGTGAACTGCATTTCCCAGCCTGGGCGCAAAGCTGTTCCTGGAGATTTTTTCTCAGGGGCTCTTTCCCTGGAGCTGGGTCGGACCTCGGGGGCCCAACTCACAGGGGAAGACAAAACCACATGGACAGGTCTATGCTCTGTAGGAGAGCTCTAGTGAACCTCATCTCTCAGGAACATTCTTGGCTTCTACAGAGACACCTCTGTGCATGAAGCTACACACCCAACATAGTGGCAAAGGGAGTCTGATTCTCTCCGTGGGTGCTGATGCTTTGTGGCAAAGCACCTGCTAAGAATCCATCCGCATAGGCTTCCCTCACCTTGACAGAGGTCTCATTGCTGTAGTCCTTGGCAGTTTGGAAAGAAGCTGACCCTTACCCTTCACCAAGTAGGCCCTTGTCCTTGTTTGAATGGAAAGGCAGTAGCTGAGCTGAGGCCAGTAAGGCGCCAGTCAAGTCTGACATATTCCCGATGCCTGCTCCTTCATGGAAAATAACGTTAGAATCTGGGAATGTCTTTGCAAGGCTGGCAAAGGGCAGTCAGGAACCTCTACCCTGCCTCTGGAATTTCTATCTTCTCAGCACATCTGGCGGTCTCGGTCAGGAGAAACTAACCCATTCCTTGCAAATATAGGCTTCCAAACACAGGCCGGTTGGCTGTCTCTTCTTGCCGAAGGAAGCTTGCTTATCCCACCTCCTGTGAACTCCGCTTCCCAGCCTGGGGGATAAGAGGTTCTTGGAGATCTTTTCTCAGAGGCTGTTTCCACGGAGCAGGGGCTGATCCCGGAGACCCACACGCACAGGGGAAGGGAAAACCGCATGGATAAGTCTTTGCTCTCTAGGAGTGCTCTAGTGAACCTCACTCTATGGGGAATGTTCTTGGCTCCAACGGGGACATCTCTGTGTGGGAAGCTGCACAGCCAACATAGAGACACAGAGACCTGATTCTCTCTGTGCAGCTTTGACGCTGTCGTTCAAACAACAAATTGAGAATCCACACAATGCTCTCCCTTACCACTGAGAGAGTTATCATTGCTGTAGCCCTTCGCAGTTTCTGGAAATCGGCACACAAACACTTCTCCAAGTAGGCCTGGGTTCAAGTTCAGATGAACATGCAATAGCGGAGCTGAGGCCAGTAAGGCACCAGTCAGGTGTCACACACTCTGGCAGCCTGCTCCTCCAGGGGCAGTAAGGCCTCTATTTCCCTTCAGGAGGCTCGCTTGCCTTACTTCCTGTGAACAGCGTTTCCCAGCCTGGGCGGAAAGCAGTTCCTGGAGATCTTTTCTCAGGGGCTGTTTCCCCGGAGTTGGGGCGGACCTCGGGGACCCAACTCACAGGGGAAGGCAAAACCAAATGGACAGGTCTATGCTCTGTAGGAGATCTCTAGTGAACTGCCGGGGTCCAGCCCCAGCTGATCCAGGGTATTCGAAGCAGAGACGGCGTAGGCGAGGGTCAGGGAACAACTGCTTAATTAAACGTTAATTAAGGATATAAAGAGTAATAAAATGAGGATAGCTCAGTAGGAAAATTCAGTGGAGAAAAGAGGCTGAGTAGCTTGGTTTACGCGGGGGACCAATAAAACTTCAAGACAAGAAGCTTGCACCACTTACGTAGGCCGCAGGCGTCCTTCCGTTCTCCCGAAGGAGAGGAGACACTGAGGCCTCCCCGGTCGGATCTTAGAAGCCCAGGCAAAATTAGTAAGCTTGGTGGGTTCCGCGCTCCAGATGGAGACTCAACCAGAGTGAGAGAGAGAGAGAGACATGGGGAGACCAGTATTTCGAGAAACTGATCCCAATTCTTTATTTTCCATGGTCTACTTTTATACACTGAGATGTTATGCCAAAGTCACGTGGGGTCAGCAGTCCTGACTTTTATCAAAGTCAGGTGCTTCATACAAAAGTATACAGAGGTCTTAGGGGTGTTACATCATCTTCTGGCCGGGGGGCCTGCTGACAATTTACGACCCTCTCCTTGTGACAGCGGTCAGTCAACCAGGACACTTATTTCTCCAGGGGTGATTATTCTTAAAACAGACGCCACCCAAATAAAGTTACATTCCTATAGGGTGAGGGTGTAGTGGGTTTTAGTTAAGGAAAGAATTTACTTAGCCTAAGGTCTAACGTGATTTATATCAAAGGTTAATACTTATTTCTTCTATATATTCATTAATGTGTATAAGGGCAGGGGATGTGGAGACTTAGCAGTAAACATCAGCTCAACAAATGAAAAACCCTTCACCAATATGATTTCTAATCAGCCCATTATACTTATACTAATAATTTTCTAACTTTCCTAAGGAACCTGTTTTTAGAAGGTTTAAAGCATCTCGTGCCTCTCATGGTTGGGAGGCTGTGAGCAATCACATGTGGCCGGACAAGCCTGTCAGGCAGGCTAGAGAACCTTCAGAGGAGTTTGTAGGTTAAAACACTCTTGTCACACCCAGGGGTTTTTATCAACTGGAGCTCTAGGTTAACTCCTTCTCCAAAAGAGGTGGTGGGGGACAGCCCCCCGTAAAGTCAGAGGTGTAGGTGAGAGCACAAAGTAGTAAGGTAGGCAGGCTCTGGTTATGGGGGTAGATGCTCGAGGATTTCCAGGGGGACTCCTGAGGCTCGATCCCGCCTTTGCGTATGTCGAGCCTCCTTCCTCATGACCTTTGCCATGGGCGGAGTGCCTCACTCTGGCCCCCAACAGTGAACCTCCTCTCTCAGGAACATTCTTGGCTCCTATCGAGACACCTCTGTGTGTGTAGCTACACACGCAACGTAGGGGCAAAGGGAGCCAGATTCTTTCCGTGGGGTGCTGATGCTTTGTGGCAAAGCACCTGCTTGAGAATCCATCAGCTTACGCTTCCCTCGCCTTGACAGAGGTCTCATTGCTGTAGCCCTTGGCAGTTTGGAAAGAAGAGGACCCTTACCTTTCATAAAGTGGGCCCTTGTCCTAGTTTGAAAGGAAAGGCAAGAGCTGAGCTGAGGCCAGTAAGGCGCCAGTCAAGTCTGACATATTCCCGAAGCCTGCTCCTTCATGGAAAATAACGCTGGAATCTAGGAATGTCTCTGCAAGGCTGGCAAAGGGCAGTCAGGAGCCTGCACCCTGCCTCTGGAATTACTGATTTCTGAGCATATCTGGAGGTCTCCTTTAGGAGAATCTAACTCATTCCTTCCATATTGAGACTTCCAAAAACAGGCCGGTCTGCTGCCTCTTCGTGCCCGAAGGAGGCTTGCTTTTCCTGCCTCCTATGAACCCAGCTTCCCAGGCTCTGGGAAAAGCGGATATTGAAGATCTTTTCTCAGGGGTTTTTTCCATGGAGCTGGGGCCGAGACCAGAGACCCAATTGCACAGGGGAAGGAAAACCACATGGACAAGTCTTTGTTCTCCAGGAGACCTCTAAGTGAAACTTACTCTGTCAGGAACGTTCTTGACTCCTATGGAGACACCCCTGTGTGTGAAGCTGCGTACCCAACAAGGGGGCACAGAGAGACTGATTCTCTCTTTGCAGCTTTGAAGCTGTCATTCAAACAACAGCTTGATAATCCATACAATGCTCTCCCTTACCTCTGAGAGAGTTCTCATTGCTGTAGCCCTTGGCAGTTTTTAGAAATCCGCACCCAAACCCTTCTCCAAGTAGGCCTGGGTCCTGGTTTGGATGGCCATGCAATGGCGGAGCTGAGGTCAGTAAGGCACCAGTCAGGTGTCACACATTCTGGTAGCCTGCTCCTACAGGGACAGTAAGGCCTCTTTTTCCCTGCGGGAGTCTCGCTTGCCTTGCCTCCTGTGAACTGCGTTTCCCAGCCTGGGCGAAAAGCGGTTCCTGGAGATCTTTTCTAAGGAGTTGTTTCCCCGGAGCTGGGGTGGACCTCGGGGACCAAACTCACAGGGGAAGGCAAAACTACACGGACAAGTCTATGCTCTGTAGGAGACCTTAGTGAATCTCAAGTCTTAGGAACATTCTTGGCTCGTACAGAGACACCTCTGTGTGTAAAGCTACACACCGAACATAGGGGCACAGGGAGCCTGATTCTCTCCGTGGGGTGCTGATGCTTTGTGGCAAAGCACCTGTTTGAGAATCCATCCGCTTACGCTTCCCTCGCCTTGACAGAGGTCTCATTGCTGTGTCCCTTGGCAGTTTGGAAAGAAGCAGACCCTTACCCTTTACCAAGTAGGCCCTGATCCTAGTTTGAAAGGAAAGGCAATAGCTGAGCTGAGGCCAGTAAGGCACCCGTCAACTCTGACATATTCCCGATGCCTGCTCCTTCATGGAAAATAGCGCTAGAATCTAGGAATGTCTTTGCAAGGCTGGCAAAGGGCAGTCAGGAACCTCGACCCTGCCTCTGGAATATCTATCTTCTGAGCAGATCTGGAGGTCTCCTTCTGGAGAAGCTAACCCATTCCTTGCAAATATAGGCTTCCAAACACAGGCTAGTTGGCTGCCTCTTCTTGCCCGAAGGAGGCTTGCTTTTCCTGCCTCCTATGATCCCTGGTTCCCAGCATGGGGGAAAAGCAGATCTTGGAGATCTTTGCTCAGGGGTTGTTTCCACGGAGCTGAGGTTATGCCCGGAGACCCACACATACAGAGGAAAGCAAAACTACATGAACAAGTCTTTGCTCTCTAAGAGAGCTCTAGTGAACCTCAGTCTTTGACGAACGTTCTTGTTTCCTACAGGGACAACTTATGGGGTCAGAGAGCCTGATTCCCTCTGTGAAGGTTTAATGCTGTCGTTCAGAAAACAGCTTGAGAATCCATACAATTCTCTCCCTTATCTCTGAGAGAGTTCTCATTGCTGTAGCCCTTGGCAGTTTTTTAGAAATCCGCACCCAAACCCTTCTCCTAGTAGGCCTGGGTCGTAGTTCAGAGGAACATGCAATGGCGGAGCTGAGGCCAGTAAGGCACCAGTCAGGTCTCACACACTCTTGCAGCCTGCTCCTCCAGGGGCAGTAAGACCTCTTTTTCTCTGCAGGAGGCTCGCTTGCCTTGCCTTCTGTGAACTGCGTTTCCCAGTCTGGACGAAAAGCAGTTCCTGGAGGTGTTTTCTCAGGGGTTTCTTCCTCGGAGCTGGGGCGAACATCGGGAACCCAACTCACAGGGGAAGGCAAAACCATATGGACAGGTCTATGCTCTGTAGCAGAGCTCTAGTGAACCTCATCTCCCAGGAACATTCTGGGCTCCAATAGAAACACCTCTGTGTTTGAAGCTACACACCCAACATAGGGGCAAATGCAGCCTGATTCTCTCCGTGGGGTACAGATGCTTTGTGGCAAAGCACCTGTTTGAGAATCCATCCGCTTCCACTTCCCTCTCTTTGACAGAGGTCTCTTTGCTGTAGCCTTTGGCAGTTTGGAAAGAAGCAGACCCTTACCCTTCACCAAGTAGGCCCTTGTCCTAGTTTGAACGGAAAGGCGATAGCTGAGCTGAGGCCAGTAAGGCGCCAGTCAAGTCTGACATATTCCTGAAGCCTGCTCCTTCGTGGAAAATAACGCTAGAATCTAGAAATGTCTTTGCAAGGCTGGTAAAGGACAGTCAGGAACCTCGACCCTGCCTCTGGAATTTCCATCTTCTGAGCAGATCTGGAGGTCTTCTTTTGGAGAAGCTAACCATTCCTTCCAAATAGAGGCTTCCAAACACAGGCTAGTTGGCTGCATCTACTTGCCCGAAGGAGGCTTGCTTGTTCCGCTTCCTGTGAACTCCGCTTCCCGCCTGGGGGAAAAGTGGTTCTTGGAGATCTTTTTTCAGGGGCTATTTCAACGGAGTTGGAGCCGAGCCCGGAGACCCACACGCACAGAGGAAGGCAAAACCACATGGACAAGTCTTTGCTCTGTAGGAGAACTCTAGTTAACCTCAGTATGTGAGGAAAGTCTTGGATTCCACGGGGATACCTCTGTGTGTGGAGCTGCGTACCCAACAAGGGGGCACACAGGGCCTGATTCTCTCTTTGCAGCTTTGAAGCTGTCGTTCAAACAACAGCTTGAGAATCCATACAATGCTCTCCCTTACCTCTGAGAGACTTCTCATTGCTGTAACCCTTGGCAGTTTTTACAAATCCGCACCCAAACCCTTCTCCAAGTAGGCCTGGGTCCTGGTTTGGATGGCCATGCAGTGGCAGAGCTGAGGTCAGTAAGGCACCAGTCAGGTGTCACACACTCTGGCAGCGTGCTCCTCCAGGGACAGTAAGGCCTATTTTTCCCTGTGGGAGGCTCGCTTGCCTTGCCTCCTGTGAACTGCGTTTCCCAGCCTGGGCAAACAGCGGTTCCTGGAGATCTTTTCTCAGGGGCTCTATCCCCAGAGCTGGGGTGGACCTCGGGGACCCATCTCACAGGGGAAGGAAAAACCACATGGACAGGTCTATGCTCTGTAGGAGACGTTAGTGTGTCTCATCTCTTAGGAACATTCTTGGCTCGTACAGAGACACCTCTGTGTGTAAAGCTACACACCGAACATAGGGGCACAGGGAGCCTGATTCTCTCCATGGGGTGCTGATGCTTTGTGGCAAAGCACCTGTTTGAGAATCCATCCGCTTACGCTTCCCTCGCCTCGACAGAGGTCTCATTGCTGTGTCTCTTGGCAGTTTGGAAAGAAGCAGACCCTTACCCTTCACCAAGTAGGCCCTGATCCTAGTTTGAAAGGAAAGGCAATAGCTGAGCTGAGGCCAGTGAGGCACCCGTCAACTGTGACATATTCCCGATGCCTGCTCCTTCATGGAAAATATTGCTAGAATCTAGGAATGTCTTTGCAAGGCTGGCAAAGGGCAGTCAGGAACCTCGACCCTGCCTCTGGAATATCTATCTTCTGAGCAGATCTGGAGGTCTCCTTCTGGAGAAGCCAACCCATTCCTTGCAAATAGAGGCTTCCAAACACAGGCCGGTTGGCTGCCTCTTCTTGCCTGAAGGAGGCTTGCTTTTCCTGCCTCCTATGATCCCTGGTTTCCAGCATGGGGGAAAAGCAGATCTTGGAGATCTTTGCTCAGGGGTTGTTTCCACGGAGCTGGGGTTATGCCCAGAGACCCACACATACAGGGGAAGGCAAAACCACATGAACAAGTCTTTGCTCTCTAAGAGAGCTCTAGTGAACCTCAGTCTTTGACGAACGTTCTTGGCTCCTATGCAGACACCTCTGTGTGTGAAACTGCGTACCCAACATGGCGGCAGAGAGCCTGATTCTCTCTGTGCAGGTTTAATGCTGTCGTTCAGAAAACAGCTTGAGAATCCATACAATTCTCGCCCTTACCTCTGAGAGAGTTCTCATTGCAGTAGCCCTTGGCAGTTTGTAGAAATCTGCGCCTAAACCCTTCTCCAAGTAGGCCTGAGTCCCAGTTCGGAGGAACAAGCAATGGCGGAGCTAAGACCATTATGGCACCAGTCAGTTTTCACACACTCTGGCAGCCTGCTCCTCCAGGGACAGTAAGGCTTCTTTTTCTCTGCAGGAGGCTCACTTGCCTTACTTCCTGTGAACAGCTTTTCCCAGCCTGGGCGAAAAGCGGTTCCTGGAGATCTTTTCTCAGAGGCTGTTTTCTCGGAGCTGGGGCAGACCTCGGGGACCCAACTCACAGGGGAAGGTGAAACCACATTTACAGGTGAGCACTCTGTAGGAGAGCTCTTGTGAGCCTCATCTCTCAGGAACATTCTTGGCTCCTGTAGAGACACCACTGTGTGTGAATCTACACACCCCACATAGGGGCAAAGGGAGCCTGATTCTCTCCGTGGGGTGCTGATGCTTGGTGGCAAAGAACCTTCCTGATAATCCATCCGCTTATGCTTCCCTCGCATTTACGGAGGTATCATTGCTGTAGCCCTCGGCAGTTTGGAAAGAAGAAGACCCTTACCCTTCATAAAGTAGGCCTTTGTCCTACTTTGAATGGAAAGGCAATAGCTGAGCTGAGGCCAATAAGGCGCCAGTCAAGTCTGACATATTCCCAAAGCCTGCTTCTTCAGGAAGATAACTGTAGAATCTAGGAATGTCTTTGCAAGGTTGGCAAAGGGCAGTCAGGACCCTGCACACTGCCTCTGGAATTACCGACTTCTGAACAGATCTGGAGGTCTCCCTTAGGGGAAGCTAACCCATTCTTCCAAGTAGAGGCTTCAAAACGCAGGCCGCTTGTCTGCCTCTTGCTCTCTGAAGGAGGCCTGCTTTTCCCGCCTCCTATGAACCCCACATCCCAGCCTCTGGGAAAAGCGGATCTTGAAGATCTTTTCTCAGGGGTTGTTTCCACGGAGCTGGGGCCGAGCCTGGAGCCCCAAACGCACAGGGGAAGAAAAACCACATGGACAAGTCTTTGCTCTCTAGGAGAGCTCTAGTGAACTTCACTCTGTCAGGAACGTTCTTGTTTCCTATGGGGACACCCCTGTCTGTGAAGCTGTGTACCGAACATGGAGACACAGAGTCTGATTCTCTCTGTGCAGCTTTGAAGCTGTCGTTCAAACAACAGCTTGAAAATCCATACAATGCTCTTCCTTACCCGTGACACAGTTCTCATTGCTATACCCCTTGGCAGTATTTAGAAATCCATACCCAAACCCTTCTCCTAGTAGGCCTGGGTCCTAGTTCGGAGGAACATGCAATGGCGGAGCTGAGGCCAGTAAGGCACCAGTCAGGTCTCACACACTCTGGCAGCCTGATCGTCCAGGGACACTAAGACCTGTTGTGCCTTGCAGGAGGCTCGCTTGCGTTACCTCCTGTGAACTGCGTTTGCCAGCCTGGGGGAATAGTGGTCCCTGGAGATCTTTTCTCAGGGGCTCCTTCCCCTGAGCTGGGGCCGACCTCGGGGACCCAACTCACAGGGCAAGGCAAAACCATATGGACAGGTCTATGCTCTGTAGCAGACTTCTAGTGAACCTCATCTCTCAGGAACATTCTTGGCTCCTATAGAGACACTTCTGTGTGTGAAGCTGCGTACCTAACATAGGGGCACAGAGAGCCTGATTCTCTCAGTTCATTTTGACGCAGTCGTTCAGAAAACAGCTTGAGAATCCATAAAATGCTCTCCATTACCGCTGAGAGAATTCTCGCTGCTGTAGCCCTTGGCACTTTGTAGAAATCCGCAGCCAAACGCTTCTCCAAATAGGCCTGGGTCCTAGTTCGGAGGAACAGGCAATGGTGGAACTGAGGCCAGTAAGGCAACAGTCAGGTTTCACACACTCTGGCAGCCTGCTCCTCCAGGGACAGTAAGGCCTCTTTTTCTCTGCAGGAGATTCGCTTGCCTTACTTCCTGTGAACAGCGTTTCCCAGCCTCAGCGAAGCGGTTCCTGGAGATCTTTTCTCAGGGACAGTTTCCCCGGAGGTGTGGTGGACCTCGGGGACCCAACTCACAGGGGAAGGAAAAACCACATGGACAGGTCTATACTCTGTAGGAGAGGTTTAGTGAACCTAATCTCTCAGGAACATTCTTGGCTCCTATAGAGACAACTCTGTGTGTGAAGCTACACTCCCAACATTGGGGAACAGGGATCTTGGTTCTCTCCGTGGGGTGCTGATGCTTTGTAGCAAAGCACCTGCTTGAGAATCCGTCCTCTTAGGCTTCCCTCACCTTGACAGAGGTCTCATTGCTGTAGCCCTTGGCAGTTTCAAAGAAGAAGACCCTTACACTTCATAAAGTAGGCCCTTGTCCTAGTTTGAATGGAAAGGCAATAGCTGAGCTGAGGCCAATAAGGAGCCAGTCCCCTCTGGCACATTCCCGAACCCTGCTCCTTCATGGAATATAACTCTAGAATGTTGGAATGTCTTTGCAAGGCTGGCAAAGGGCAGTCAGGAACCAGCACCCTGCCTCTGGAATTACCGACTTCTGAGCAGATCTGGAGGTCTCCTTTAGGAGAAGCTAACCCATTCCTTCCAAATAGAGGCTTCAAAACACAGGCAGGTTGGCAGCCTTTCGTGCCCGAAGGAGGCTTGCTTTTCTCTCCTCCTATGAACCCCAGTTCCCAGCCTCTGGGAAAAGCGGGTCTTGAAGATATTTTCTCAGGGGTTCTTTCCACGGAGCTGGGGCCGAGCCCGGGGCCCAAAGGCACAGGGGAAGGCAAGACCACATGGACAGGTCTATGCTCTGTAGCAGACCTCTAGTGAACCTCATCTCTCAGGAGCATTCTTGGCTCCTATAGAGACACCTCTGTGTGTGAAGCTGCGTACCTAACATAGGGGCACAGAGAGCCTGATTCTCTCTGTTCATTTTGACGCTGTCGTTCAGAAAACAGCTTGAGAATCCATAAAATGCTCTCCCTTACCACCGAGAGAATTCTCACTGCTGTAGCCCTTGGCACTTTGTAGAAATCTGCACCCAAACGCTTTTCCAAGTAGGCCTGGGTGCTAGCTCGGATGAACAGGCAATGGCGGAGCTGAGGCCAGTAAGGCAACAGTCAGGTTTCACACACTCTGGCAGCCTGCTCCTCCAGGGACTGTAAGGCCTCTTTTACTCTGCAGGAGATTCGCTTGCCTTACTTCCTGTGAACAGCATTTCCCAGCCTCGGCGAAGCGGTTCCTGGAGATCTTTTCTCAGGGACAGTTTCCCCGGAGGTGTGGCGGACCTCGAGGACCCAACTCACAGGGGAAGGCAAAACCACATTGACAGGTCTATGCTCTGTAGGAGAGGTTTAGTTAACCTAATCTCTCAGGAACATTCTTGGCTCCTATAGAGACAACTCTGTGTGTGAAGCTACACTCCCAACATTGGTGCACAGGGAGCTTGATTCTCTTCGTGGCGTGCTGATGCTTTGTGGCAAAGCACCTGCTTGAGAATCCATCCTCTTAGGCTTCCCTCACCTTGACAGAGGTCTCATTGCTGTAGCCCTTGGCAGTTTGCAAAGAAGAAGACCCTTACCCTTCATAAAGTAGGGCCTTGCCCTAGTTTGAATGGAAAGGCAATAGCTGAGCTGAGGTCAATAAGGAGCCAGTCCCGTCTGACACATTCCCGAAGCCTGCTCCTTCATGGAAAATAACTCTAGAATCTAGGAATATCTTTGCAAGGCTAGCAAAGGGCAGTCAGGAACCAGTACCCTGCCTCTGGAATTACCGACTTCTGAGCAGATCTGGAGGTCTCCTTTAGGAGAAGCTAACCCATTCCTTCCAAATAGAGGCTTCAAAACACAGGCAGGTGGACTGCCTTTTCGTTCCCGATGGAGGCGTGCTTTTCTCTCCTCCTACGAACCCCGGTTCCCAGACACTGGGAAAAGTGGATCTTGAATATATTTTCTCAGGGGTTGTTTCCACGGAGCTGGGGCCGAGCCTGGAGACCCAAAGGCACAGGGGAAGGCAAGACCACATGGACAAGCCTTTGCTCTTTAGTATAGCTCTAATGAACCTCACTCTGTCAGGATCTTTCTTGATTCCTACGGAGACACACCTGTGTGTGAAGCTGCGGCCACAGAGAGCCTGATTACCCCTGTGCAGCGCTGAGTCTGGGCGGCTAAACAACAGCTTGGGAATGCAGCCTGGGGCGCTTCCCTTCCCTCTGACAGAGCTCTCCTTCGGTCCCTAAGCCCTCTGCAAGGAGGCATGGATCATAGGTGCAAAGGGAAAGGAAGAGCGGAGCTGAGGCCAGTAAGGCGCCCGCCAGTCACGTCTCCCCCACTTCCGCAGTCTGTTCCTTCCCCTGCGCGAAAGCTAGAAGCTGGGAAGGGCTTGGCGAGGCTCGCCCAGGCAGAGCAGCCTCTAGGCCGGGGCTCTGCGATATCGCGCCTGGGTGCAGATCTGGAGCTCCGCCGGAGTGGAAGCTCATTCGGTCCTTCCCAATACAGGCTTGCAAGCACCCGACGGCGGCCTGACTCTATTCTCCCGCGTGCTGGGAGTGGGCTTCCAATCCAGAGCACAGAGCACTGCCTGGAGCTCTCTGCTCAGGGGCTGGTTCCCCTACGCTGGGGCTGTGCTAGGGAGACCAAACGCACATGTCAAGGCCCCAAAACACATCCACACGTCTCTGCTCTGCAACAGAGCTCCGGGGAAGCCCAGTCTGGCAGGCGCTTTCTGGGCACAAAGGGAGGAACACTCTGGCTGTGGAGCTTCCTCCCCAAGACAGGGGCACTAGGACCCTGATTCCCTCCGTTTACCGCTGAGTCTGCATTGCCAAGCAACAGCTTGGGAACGCAGCCTGGGGCGCTTCCCTTCCCTAGGACAGAGCTCTCCTTGCGGTAGGCCTTGGTAGTTTGCATACAATGGGGCCCTAAGCCCTCTGCAAGTTGGCCTGGCTCCTAGGTCCAAAGGGCAGGCCAGAGCGGAGCTGAGGCTGTCAGGCTCCAGACACATCTCCCATACTCCTACATCCTGCTCCTACCCGGGCGTGAACGCTAGAAGTTGGGAAGGTACCTGGACCGTGCAGGGGCGGGGCAAACGCGGGCGGCGTGGGGCGGGAGTCGGCTTCTGGCGGGGATGGGGGCGGGCTTCCCAGTTGTGCTCTCGGAGGTGGACACTGAGGCTGAAAACGCGCCGGGAGCGCGGCAGGGGCGGGGCTAACCCTGGCGGCGCGGGGCGGGGGTCGGCTCATGGGGGGGATGGGGAGGGGTTCCCAGTTGCGCTCTCGGGGGTTGCAACTGCGGCTGTGAACTCCCATTTCGTCCGCTCCTGGGTCCCCAAGGATCGCCATCCCATGGGTGCAGCGGAGGGCTGCGGACCACAGGTAAGGGAACTGGGACTGCGTGGAGCAGGGAACCAAGTATTCCGCCGTCTGTTGGCACATTCTCGGAGCTCCCCAAACTGGCGGTCGCAGAAAGGCCTTGCCTTTGGGGTCAAGGCCTTTACCGCTCCACCCCTCTGCTGAAAAATCTCAGAGTCTGCGCGGTTCTTCCAAGCAGCCTAGTGTCCGCTGGAAGTCCAAGGGACAGAACACTGAATTCTTGCCGGCTGGCCCAGCCCTGCTTCTGGCACTTTGTAAGCCAGCGGGCCCTTGAGCACCTGCTGGGATGGGAAAGGGAAGGGTCCACGAATTGCACCCTAGAAACTTAGTAGGGTGCATGGATTTCAAACCCTGGTGGCCGCCCAGGCAGCAAAGAAGTGGGGAGGGCACCTTGCTGCCCTTTCATGGCAGAATCTGTGGCTGTCCTGATGCGTGGGCCTTTTCATGGGGACCTTGTGCAATAAAAGTTTGGTGTTTTGGTACTGAATAATTAGAAATTGTAAAAAGTTTAAATTATGTGGTGGTGTAATTAAAAAACAAAACAAAACAAAACCAAGCCCCAAGTGTTTGGCACAGGGAGGTTTAAGTATTGAAGGCCTGTTTTCCTTGCACTGTGGCATTCTATCAAGAAGTGTGCAGGATTTTTTTTTTTTTAAGAAAAGTGTTCGAAGAGCTTGAAACAGGAAACCCACAGGTGCCCCTGTATTTTGGGGAAGGCCTTAGGAGGTCACTTGGAAATGCTGCTGGCTGTGGGGAAGGGGGGCAGATGGGCTGTGCAGTCTTGTCCTTTGCATTCATGTTCTTGTGTGTAGAAACCCAGCTCGGAGCCATCTCCTGATGTGTAAGAATTTCGCAGACAAACCTTGAGCTAAGCAATGCATTTGTTCCTGAGGAAATGTTTGTCTTAAGCGATGTAAATATCCTATGTATATCCGCTGGACTCTGGCTTCAGGTCGGTTCCCCCAATAGGCTCAGAAGCGACTTGAACAAAACTGTATGTTTTCCTCGTACCTTGTTCTCCTAATCTATGTTAAGGAAATGATATATTTGCCTGGAATACTGCCTTTCTTCAAGATTCATGTCAATCAGTTTTTGGCCCAGGATGACTCACCTGCTGCCAATGTGACCTCAAGGCATGTCGTGGGGGAGGGGCCTGGTGCCATTCCCTGAGACAGTGCCTTTCCTTCCTTAGCTGACTGCTAGTGCCTGTAGAATATCTGGCTAGAGACCAGCAGGGCGTACACCCCGCCTCAAGTCTAAGTCAGCAGCTTTCTCTATCTCATTTATACTTTAATAACAATTGATGACACAAAAGGTCTGAGCGATCAAATCATATCAAATCTTCATTTCAGATTGAAGATGCATTCCATGGTATTGCCATCTTAAGTCTTTCCATTGTTATGGAATATCTGTCCATGTATTCAGGATAGTTTTCAGCCAGGGTGTATAATTTCCAGTGTACCAGTCTTGTCATCCTCGTTACATCCATGGCAAAGTGTTGTATTCATGTTGACATTATTGAAAGGGAATTTTTTTTAATTCCTTTTCAGATTATTATCTGCTAATATATAAAGAAAAAACCGTGTAATCTTTCGTTTTTATCAGTTCGGACAGCTTGATAGTTGTCTTTAATTTCTTTCCTTTCTCATACTTTAAGATTTTCCGGGCACCATACATGTACTGCCTCACCCCTAATCTCAGTCATGTGTTCAAAGAACTTCTGTCCTTTATTTGTTTACTTCTTTTTTGCAACATTGAATTCGTTTTGACTATGCTGGGTCTCTGCTGCAAGATGGAAGTTGCTAGGACCTCTGGACTGCAGTCTTCCATCTCTTACTGACCTCTTGTTGACCTCTGCAGAATCCTGGTTGGCGGGAGCTTGTTAGTTCCTTGTTCCTTACCAGGACCTCCTGTGGTAAGTGTTTTTCTCTTCTCTGTTGCCTGGTAAGGGTGGATGGTCATTGGCATCCCAAAGCTAGCTAGAAGTCAATTATTTAGGCAGGCTTGTGCATAGATATGGGAGAAGGCAATGGCACCCCACTCCAGTACTCTTGCGTGGAAAATCCCATGGATGGAGGAGCCTGGTAGGCTGCAGTCCATGGGGTGGTTAAGAGTCGGACACCACTGAGCGACTTCACGTTCACTTTTCACTTTCATGCATGGGAGGAGGAAATGGCAACCCACTCCAGTGTTCTTGCCTAGAGAACCCCAGGGAGTGCGGGGCCTGGTGGGCTGCCGTCTATGGGGTCGCACAGAGTCGGACACGACTGAAACGACTTAGCAGCAGCGGCGGCGGCAGCAGCAGCAGAAGCAAGGCATCGATATCAAAAGGGCTGCAAACAGTCAGGAAGGATCACATATGTCACCGTGAAACACTACTTCTCCACTTAGCCAAAGCTAACCAAAGATTTCTGTTCTAGGTCAACCTAGAAGAGATCACTTAAGAGGTAAAGAAACTTAAACTCCATTAGCAAAGGCAGTTCGACATCTCAAGAAAACTTGTGCTAGGCACAGAACTCTTTTCTGGGGGTCCACTTTCCCTACAACCTCCTTATCCCATTCTGTACCCATTCCTTTGCTTCTCCCATCCTGAAACTGCCACCTGTAAGACAGAACTACTTCGTTTTCCTTCCTCAAGTGCCATTGCATTCCACATACTTTCTTGATATAACAAGTCATACATTTCCCTTCAGCAACCAAGAACTGACTTTTATATTGGCATTGGCTATAGCCCGCCCCCCTCCCCCCACCCCCAAGAACAGAACAAAACAAAACAAAACAATTGCTTTCTTACATTTAACATGTCAGGATGGTGCCAGACACTATTCATGGAGAGTCAAAAATCTCTTTTGTTTCTGTGTAAAAGGGAGGTCCTTTCAAGTCGTGAATGTTTCAGAACTTTCATTTATTTGGAAATGACCTAGCTATTCAATACACTGTCGTCACAAGGATAGAAACTCGGGTAACCAAAACACCTGGAGAAACGTTTGTTAGTTCAGTTCAGTTCAGTTGCTCAGTCGTGTCTGACTCTTTGGGACCCCGTGGCCTGAAGGACGCTAGGCTTCCGTGTCCGTCACCAACTCCAGGGGCTTGCTCAAACTCATGTCCATCGAGTCAGTGATGCCATACAACCATCGTATCCTCTGTCATCCCCTTCTCCTCTGCCTTCAATCAAGACTATGAGAGGCAGATATTTTAGAGTATAATTATTGTAAAGAGTTTGTCTAAAAGCTCATATCACATTTACATTTTTTACTTTTGTTGTTGTCGTTTCCAGGTAGTTTCTTGCTGACAAGCTTGTGACAGATATAACAATAGAGCAATTTTTACCTCAAAAGAAACCTAGGCACTATGAACATGTTGTGCTTAATGTTGTTGACTCTTAGACATGTCTATAATGGAGGAGCAAAACCAAAAATACTAGATATTTAATATTGACTAGTTCCCAGTTCACGGGACTCTGACATTCATTTAGGTCAATGTTTTCTTGTATTTCCAGCAGTTTGATTTGGAAGGGCTGCCTTGTCTTGAGACCATTGAAATCAGAACACAGAACTTGAGCAATATTATCAAAAAACACAAGGCTCACACTGACACATACCTTAATCCAAACAGACAGACAAGACATCTTCCAGGTTTCCGCCTGAGATTTAAAATATTTCTTTGAGCCAGTCTTCTGGGGAGTGGGGGGATGGGGGTGGCAGTAAGGCAGGCTTGGGTAGCAAGCTAATTGTTGGTCATTGCATATGCAAAGAACCAGCTTTCCGGGTTCCAAGGAAAAAAGTTTCCTTGGTAACCAACTTTGTCTGGTTCTATAGAATATCATGGCCCTCCTAGGTCAGGTCATCTTGCCTTTCTGTAGTCCTCGTTTTATCCCTAAATCATAGACAGCTTGGATTGTCTCTGTGGGGTGTATGTATTGTCCTCATGTTTGACCTGGCGGCAGCAGCGAGGTCCGAGAGCCTCTCCTGGAACCGGGCGTGGGGACGGGGCTCACCGAGAGCCGCTGGTGAAGGTGGGCAGCGCCCCTGGAGCGCGGCAGGGGCGGGGCGAACCCGGGCGGCACAGGGCGGGTGTCGGCTCCTGGCGGGGGTAGGGGAGGGCTTCCCAGTTGTGCTCTCAGAGATGGCCACTGCGGCTGGAAACACGCCAGGAGCGCAGCCAGGGTGGGGTAAACCTGGGCTGCACAGGTCGAGATTCCGCTCGCTGTGGGTGGGGGGTCGGTCCCTGTTGTGCTCCCGGGGGTCGCCAATGTGGCTGGGAACCCGCCGGGAGCCCAGCAGGGCCGGGGCAAAACCTGGCGGCGCGGGGCGGGGTGGGGGTCCGTTCGCAGCGGGGGTCGGCTCCTGGCGGGGGTGGGGGAGGGCTTTCCAGATGTGCTGTTGGGGGTCGCCATTGCGGCTGGGAATGCCCATTTCGTGAACTCCTGGATCCCCAAGGATCGGCATCCATCGGCCACAGCGGAGGGGTGCGGAACACAGGTAAGGGAACGGGGACTGCGTGGAGCAGGGAACCATGTATTCCGCCCTGTGTTGGCACAGTCTCAGAGCTCCCCAACCTGGCGGTCGCAGGAAGGCCTCGTCTTTGGGGTCAAGGCCTTTACCACTCCACCCCTCTGCTGAAAAACCTCATAGTCTGCGCGGTTTTCCCAAGCAGCCTAGTGTCCGCTGGAAGTCCAAGGGACAGAACCCTGAATTCTGGCCGGCTGGCCCAGCCCTGCTTCTGGCACTTTGTAGGCCAGCGGGCCCTGGAGCACCTGCTAGGATGGGAAAGGGAAGGGTACGCGAATTGCACCCTGGTGGCCACCGAGGCAGCAAAGAAGGGGGGAGGGCACCTTACTGCCCTTTAATGGCAGACAGAATCTGTGGCTGTCCTGCTGCGTGGGCCTTTTCATGTGGACCTTGTGCAATAAAAGTTTACCAGTGACCTTAGGGAACTTCCCAGTGTGCTTCTGACAGATGAGGGATGCTGTGGAGTTGGAGGGGCCTCTCAGGACTACGCTGGGTTTGGCGCAATGGAAGAGGGCCTCATCTCCAGGGAAGGCAGGAACCTCAGGCTTCCTCTCCGTTTCGGACTCCGACCGCAGGGTCCCTGCAGAGTTGGGACAGGAGAGTCAGGAATCGTCTTGTCTGAGGAAGGGAACTCCGCTTGCCTGTCGAGGTGTTCAGGGTGTCTCAGGCCCCTTGTTCAGCTGTGTGTGGAACCTGCGGGTGTTTCCGGACGATGCACGACAGTGACAGTGCCCCTTCGTGTTGTGCCTTCACCCACTGGGTTGCCTTCGAAGAGGTGTCCGGGCCTCGGGTTCTTTTCAAGAGCGGACAGGGAAATCGGGGTCTTTCGGCATGTGGGACCACCCACGGGGCTAGTCTCAAATTTCCTAGTGAGGCCGGCTACATCCTGAGGTATGCCGGGAAGGCCGGGGAGCCTTCCAGACAACGCAGGGGGATCGACTCTCCTGTCGCCATCAGGAGGGGAGAAGGGGCTCAGATGAAGTGGGGCCAGAACCCTCGGTGTTACCCTCGAGGGAACCCGGCGTGTCGAGGAACTTTTGGGGGTCGCATGAAGGCTGTCAGGGACCGTTTCACCCTTCAGGGCGGAACAGGGGACTTCCCTTCATACGCCGTCGCGGGCAAGGGCGTCATCTTGCGAAGACGTGGGAACCACGTGGTTTTTCTCGAGTTGCGGCGGATTCTTGAGTTACGACGGGGATCTCAGGCTTCCTCTTGGGTTGGCCCTGCGAAGCCCAATCTTCCCCTCGAGTTGCGAGGGAAAGCTGGGGGTTGCGCTTGAGTCACTGCAGGGCCCAAGACACCTCATCTAGGCGTGTGTCCGGGACCTAATTTTCCTCTCCAGGGAAGGCAGGGATCTCGGGGTTGCATTCCAGGTTACCCCGGGGAGTCAGGGCTCGTCTCGAGGGGAAGCCAAGGACTCCGCTCTCCCCTTGAGTCGCGACCCGGATCTCTTGGAGCCCCCTGAGCGGCCTCAAGGGAGTCCAGCCTCCTCTTCCGTTTGGAGAGAGGACCCGGGATTGCTCTCCAGGCCATGCAGGAACAGAAGGCCCTCAGCTCGCGAGGACGGGGGCGTCTCAGGGGTTTCCTCGAGCTGCGGCGCCCGTGGGGGTTTTCTCCCGAGGCACGACGAGGATCTCAGGGAGCCTCCCGTGCGGCGCCAGGGAAGTCAGATCTCCATGCGCATGGCGAGGGGGAGCGCGTCATGGCTCTCGAGTCATGGGAGGGGACTAGGGCCTGGAGACGCGTTGAAGAAGGACTCTCGAGGTCTTTCTCGGGGGGCGGCGGGAAACCCTGGGTTCCATCGACTTGTGACAGTGACCTCAGGAAGCTTCTCAGCGTGCCTCTGAGAAGTCAGGGTCACTGTGGAGTTGGGAGGGGCCTCTCGGAACTCCACTGGGTTTGGTGCAATGGAAGAGGGCCTCATGACAAGTTGAGGCAGGAACCACAGGGTTCCTCTCCTGGCTTCGAATGCGCCGGATCTGACTCGGATCGCAGAGTCCCTGCAGAGTTGGGACAGGAGAGTCAGGCCTCGTCTTGTGTGGAGGAATGGAACTCCGCTTGACTCTCGCGTTGTTCATGGGGTGACAGGCCACTTGTCGATTTGTATGTGGAACTTGCGGGTTTTTCTGGACGATGCACTGGGGTGTCACTGCCCCTTCGTGTTGTGCCTTGTTCCACAGGATTGCCTTCGAGTTGGGTTCTGCCATCGGGTTCTTATCAAGAGCGCACCAGGGAATCGGGGTCTTTTGGCATGCCGCACCACCCACGAGGCTATGTCTCGAATTTCCTCGTGAGACTGGCCTCATCTTGATGTGCACCAGGAAGGTCGGGAACGCCTTCCAGACAAAGCAGGGGAATCGAACCTCCTGTCGCGATCAAGAGGGGAGAAGAGTCTCAGATGAAGTGGTGCCGGGAACCTCGGTGTTCTCCTCAAGTGAGACTGGTATGTCGGGGAACTTTTGGGGTCGCATCAAGGGTTCCAAGTAACTTTTCGCTCTTCAATACGGAACGTGGGACTTCTCTTGAGACGCTGTAGCGGGCAAGGGCCTCATCTTTCGATGACGGGGGAACCATGTGGTTTTTCTTGAGTTGGGGCGGGATTCTCGAGTTACAACCGGGAATTCAGGCTTCCTCTTCAACTGGCCCAGGGAAGTCCAGTTTTCATTCGAATTGCGAGTTAGAACTGGGGATTCCTCTCGAGACACTGCAGGGCCAAATAGACCTCATCTAGGCTTGTGTCCAGGACCTAATGTTCCTCTGCTGGGGCGAAAGCGATCTCAACATTGCATTCTCGACTCACCCGGGGAGTCAGGCCTCGTCTCGAGGGGAAGCCAAGGACACCGCTCTCCTGTCAAGTCGCGACGGGTATATCTTGGAGCTCACTGTGTGGCCTAAAATGAGTCAAGCCTCCTGTGGAGTTTGGAGAGAGGACTCAGGATTGCTCTCCAGGCCATACAGCAAAAGAAGGCCCTCATCTCGTGAGGACTGGGGCGTCTCGTGGGTATTCTCGAGCTGCGGCTCCAGTGTGGTGTTGCTCACGAGGTATAATGGGGAGCTCAGGGAGCCTCTCCTGTGGCGCCAGGGAAGTCAGGTTTCTATGCGCGTGGCTAGGGGGAGCGCGTCATTGCTCTCGAGTCATGGTAGGGGAATCGCACCTCAAGACGCGTTGAAGAAGGACTCTCGAGGTCTTTTACGGGTTGGGGCAGGAAACCCTTGGTTCCCTCGACTTGTGCCGGTGATCTCAGGAAGGTCTAAGGGTGCCTCTGAGAAGTCAGGGATACTGTGCAGTTGGGAGGGGCCTCTCGGGACTCCACTGGGTTCGGTGCAATGGAAGAGGGCCTCATCTCGAGTGGAGGCAGGAAACTCATGTTTCCTCTCCTGACTTCCCCTGGGCCAGATCTGACTCGGATCGCAGTTTCGCTGCAGAGTTCGAACAGGAGAGTCAGGCCTCGTCTTGTGTGGAGGAATGGAACTCTGCTTGCCTCTCCAGTTGTTCACGGGGTGACAGGTCACTTCTCGAGCTGTGTGTGGTACCTGCGGGTTTCTCCGGACGATACCCGGGGGTGTCAGTGCCCCTAAGTGTTGTGCCTTCATCAAAAGGGTTATCTTCAAAGAGGTGTCCGGGCATCAGGATCTTATCAAGAGCGGACCGGGAAATCGGGGTCTTTCGGCATGTGTCACCATCCACGTGGCTATGTCTCGAATATCCTCGTGAGACCGGCCTCATCCTGAGATGCACCGGGAAAGGTGGGAACCCCTTCAAGACAAAACAGGGGAATCGACCCTCCTGTCGCGATCAGGAGGGGAGAAGGGGCCCAGATGTAGTGGTGCCGGGAACCTCGGTGTTCTCCTCGAGTCAGACTGGTGTGTCGAGGAACATTTGAGGGCGCATCAAGGGTGCCAATACCGTTTCGCACTTCAAGACGGAACGTGGGACTTCTCTTGAGACGCTGTAGGGGGCAAGGGCCTCATCTTGGGATGACGGGGGAACCACGTGGCGTTTCTCGAGTTGTGGCGGGATTCTCGAGTTTCGACGGGGAATACAGTCTTCCTCATGTGTTGGGCCAGGGAAGTCCTATCTTCCATTCGAGTTTAAAGGGAGAGCTGGGGATTGCTCTCGAGTCACTGCAGGGCAAAATAGACCTCATCTAGGCTTGTGTCCAGGACTTAATGCTCGTCCCTAGGGGAGACAGGGATCTTGGGGTTGCATACGAGACTCACCCGGGGAATCAGGCCTCGTCTCGAGGGGAAGCAAAGAACTCCGCTGTCCTTTTGAGTCGCGATGGGTATCTCTTGGAGCCCACTGTGTGCCATAAAGGGAGTCAAGCCTCCTGTGCTGTTTGGATAGAGGACTCGGGATTCCTCTCCAGGCCATGCAGGAAAAGAAGGCCCTCATCTCGCGATGATGGCGGCGTCTCGTGGGTTTTCTAGACTGCTGCGCTAGTGCCGGGTTTCTGACGAGGTACGAGAGGGAGCTCAGGGAGCCTCTTGTGTGGCGCCAGGGAAGTCAGGTCCCCATGAGATGGCTAGGGGGAGCTCGTCATTGCTCTCGAGTCATGGTAGGGTAATCGGGCCTCAAGACGGGTTGAAGAAGGACTCTCAAGGTCTTTCTCGGATCACTGCATAAAACCCAGGGTTCCCTTGACTTGTGCCTGCGACCTCAGGGAGCTTCTCAGAGTGCCTCTGAGAAGTCAGGGATACTGTGCAGTTTGGAGGGGCCTCTTGAGACTCCTCTGCATTTGGTGGAATGTAAGAGGGACTCATCTCAAGTTGAAGCAGGAACCTCAGTGTTCCTCTCCATTTCTGACTCAGATCGCAAGGTCCCTGCATGTTGGTACAGGAGAGTCAGGCCTCGTCTTTTCTGGAGGATGGGACTCCTCTTGCCTCTCGAGTTGTTCTCGAGGTGACAGGCCACTTGTCGAGCTGTGTGTGTAACCTGCCCGTTTTTCCGGATGATGCACAGGTGTGTTAGTGCCCCTTCGTGTTGTACCTTCATACTCAAGGCTGCCTTCCAAGAGGTGTCCGAGCATCGGATTCTTATCAAGAGCGGACCGGGAAATTGGAGTCTTTCAGCAAGTGGCACCACCCACAAAGCTACGTATCGAATTTCCCCATGAGACCGGCCTCATCCTGAGTTGTGCAGGGAAGGTCGGGCCCCCTTGCAGACAAAGCAGGGGAATCGACCCACCGGTCACGATCAGGAGGGGAGAAGGGGCTTAAATGAAGTGGTGCCGGGAACCTCGGTGTTCCCCTTGAGTGAGACCGGCGTGTTGGGGGACTTTTGGGGTCGCATCAAGGGTGCCAAGTACCGTTTCGCATTTCAAGACGGAACCTGGGACATCTTTTGAAACGCTGTAGCGGGCAAGGGCCTCATCTTGCGATGACGGGAGAACCACGTGGTTTTGCTCGAGTTGCGGCGGGATTCTCGAGTTATGACCGGGAATTTAGGCTTCCTCTTGTTGGCCTTGAAATCCAATCTTCCATTCGGGTTGCGAGGGGGAGCTGGGGATTGCGCTAGAGTCACTGCAGGGCAAAAGAGACCTAATCTAGGCTTGTGTCCAGGATCTAACGTTGCTCTCCAGGGGCGACAGGGATCTCGGGTTTGCATTCCAGACTCATCCGGGGAGTCAGTTCTCACCTCGAGGGTAAGTAAAGAATTCCGCTCTCATCTCGAGTCGCGATGGGTATCTCTTGGAGCCCACTGTGTGTACTAAAGGGAGTCAAGCCTCCTGTGGAGTTTGGAGAGAGGACTCGGGATTGGACTCCAGGCCATGTAGGAAAAGGAGGCCCTCATCTCGAGATTACGGTGGCGTCTCGTGGGTTTTCTCGAGCTGCGGCGCCAGTGTGGGGTGTCTCATGAAGTACCACGGGGATCTCAGGGAGCCTCTTGTATGGCGCCAGGAAAATCCAGTATTCCATTTGAGTTGCAAGTTAGAACTGGGGATTGCTCTCCAGTCACTGCAGGGCAAAATAGACCTCATCTACGCTTGTGTCCAGGACCTAGTGTTCCACTACTGGGCCAACAGGGATCTCAGGGTTGCATTCTCGACTCACCCGGAGAGTCAGGCCTCGTCTTGAGGGGAAAAAAAGGACTCCGCTCTCCTGTCGAGTCGCGACGGGTATCTCTTGGAGCCCACTGCGTGGCGTAAAGGGAGTGAAGCCTCCTATGGAGTTTGGAGATGACTCGGGATTGTTTTCCTGGCCATGCAGGAAAAAAGGCCCTCATCTCGCGATGATGGGGGCATCTCGTGGGTTTTCTCCAGCTGCGGCGCCAGTATCAGATTTCTCACGAGGTACAACGGGGAGCTCAGAGAGCCTCTCGTGTGGTGCTAGGGACGTCAGGTCTCCGTGCGTGTGGTGAAGGGGAGTGCGTGATTGCTCTCGAGTCATAGTAGGCGAATCGGGCCTCAAGACACATTGAAGAAGGACTCTTGAGGTCTTTCTCGGGTTACGGCAGGGAACCCTGGGTTCCCTTGATTTGTGTCGGTGACCTCAGGCAACTTCTAAGGGTGCCTCTGAGAAGTCAGGGACACTGTGGATTTGGGAGGGGCCTTTCGTTACTCAACTGGGTTTGGTGCAATCGAAGAGGGCCTCATCTCGAATGGAGGCAGGAACCTCAGGGGTCCTCTCCATATCTGACTCGGGTCGCAGGGTACCTGCAGAGTATGGACAAGAGAGTCACGCCTCGTCTTCCGTGGAGGAATGGATTTCCCCTTGCCTTTCGAGTTGTTCACGGAGTGACAGGCCACTTGTTGAGCTGAGTGTGGAACCTGCGGGTTTTTCCGGACGATGCACGGGGGTGTCAGTGCCCCTTCGTGTTGTGCCTTCATCCACAGGGTTGCCTTCAAAGAGGTTTCCGGGCATCGGGTTCTTTTCAAGAGGGTACCGGAAAATTGGGGTCTTTCAGCATGTGGTACCACCCACGAGGCTACGTCTCGAATTTCCTCGGGAGACCGGCCTCATCCTGAGGTGCGCCGGGAAGGTCGGGAACCCCTTGCAGACAGAGCAGGGGAATCGACCCACCGCTCGCGATCAGAAGGGGAGAAGGGGCTCAGATGAAGTGGTGCCGGGAACCTCGGTGGTCCCCTCGAGTGAGACCGGTATGTCACGGCACTTTTGAGGTCGCATCAAGGGTGCCAAGTACAGTTTCGCACTTCAAGATGGAACGTGGGAATTCTCTGGAGATGCTGTAGCGGGCAAGGGCCTCATATTGCGATGACGAGGGAAACACGTGGTTTTTCTCGAGTTGAGGCGGGATTCTCGAGTTACAACGGGGAATTCAGGCTTCCTCTTGTGTTGGCCCAGGAAGTCCAATCTTCCATTCAACTTGTCAGAGAGAGCTGGGGGTTGCTCTCGAGTCACTTCAGGGCAAAGAGTCCTCATCTAGGCTTGGGTCCAGGACGTAATGTTCCTCTCCAGGGGCGACAGGGATATCGGGGTCGCATTCCAGTCTCACCCGGTGGGTCACACCTCGTCTCGAGTGGAAGCAAAGGACTCCACTATCCTCTCGAGTAGGGACGCGTAACTCTTGGAGCCCAATGAGTGGCCTAAAGGGAGTCAAGCGTCCTGTGTAGCTTGGACAGAAGGTTCACGCTTGATCTGCATACCATGCAGTTAAAGATGGCCCTCCTCTCGTGATGACGGGGGCGTCTCATGGGTTTTCTCGAGCTGCGGCGCCAGTGTGGGGTTTCTCACGAGATATGATGGGGAGTTCAGGGAGCCTCTCGTGCGGCGCCCGAGAAGCCTGACTCCATGCGTGTGGCCAGGCAGATCGCGTCATTGCTCTCGAGTCATGGGAGGGACTAGGGCCTCAAGAGGCATTTAAGAAGGACTCTCAAGGTCTTTCTTGGGTTGGGGCGGGAAACACTCGTTTCCATCGACCTCTACAGGGGACCTTAGGAAACTTCCCAGGTGCCTCTGAGAGGTGAGGGATACTGAGGAGTTAGAGGGGCCTCTCGGGACTCCACTAGGTTTGACGAAATGAAAGAGGGCCTCATCTCGATTGGAGGCAGGAACCTCAGGCTTCCTCTCCATTTCTGACTCCGACCGCAGGGTCCCTGCAGAGTTGGGACAGGAGAGTCAGGCCTCGTCTTGTCTGAGTAACGGAACTCTGCTTGCCTCTTGAGTCGTTCAGGGGGTCTCAGGGCCCTTGACAAGCTGTGTGTGGAACCTGCGGGTGTTTCCAGAAGATGCATGGGGGTGTCAGTGCCCCTTCGTTTGGTGCCTTCCCCCACAGGGTTTCCTTCAAAGAGGTGTCCGGGCATCGGGTTCATTTCAAGAGCGGACCGGGAAATCGGGGTCATTCGGCATGTGGCACCACCCACGTGGCTCATCTCGAATTTCCTCGTGAGACCAGCATCATCCTGAGGTGCGCCGGGAAGGCCGGGAACACCTTCCACACAAAGTAGGGGAATCGATTCTCCTGTCGCGATCAGGAGGGGAGATGGGGCTCAGATGAAGTGGGGCCGGGACCCTCGGTGTTCCACTCGAGGGAACCCGGCGTTTCAGGGAACTTTAGGGGTCGCATCAAGGGAGCCAAGTACCGTTTCCCACTTCAAGACGGAACATGGGACTTCCCTGGAGACGCTGTAGCGGGCAAGGGCCTCATCCTGTGAAGACGTTGGAACCACGTCGTTTTTCTCGAGTTGCATTGGGATTCTCAAAAACGACAGGAATTTCAGGCTTCCTCTTGGGTTGGCCCTGGGAAGCCCAATCTTCAATTCGAGTTGCGATGGAAAGCTGGGGGTTCTGCTCGAGTCACTACAGGGCCAAAGAGACCTCATCGAGGCGTGTGTCCAGGACCTAATATTCCTCTCAAGGGAAGACAGGGATCACGGGTTTCCATTCCAGACTCCCCCGGGGGGTCAGGACTCGCCTGGAGGGGAAGCAAAGACTCCGCTTTCCTCTCAAGTCGCGACACGGATCTCTTGGAGCCCACTGAGTGGACTCAAGGGTGTCGAGCCTCCTCTTCAGTTTGGAGAGAGGACTCGGGATTGCTCTCCAGGCCAGGCAAGAAAAGAAGGCCCTCATCTCGCGATGAAGGGGGCGTCTCATGGGTTTCCTCAGGCTGCTGCGCCCATGGGGGTTTTCTCACGAGGCACGATGAGGACCTCAGGGAGCCTCTCGTGCGGCGCCAGGCAAGTCAGGTCTCCATGCGCATGGCGAGGGGGAGCTGGTCATCACTCTCGAGTCATGGGAAACGGCTAGGTCCTCAAGAGGCGTTGAAGAAGGACTCTCGAGGTCTTTCTCGGGTTGCGGCGGGAAACCCTCCTTTCCCTCGACTTCTGCAGGGGACCTTAGGGAACTTCCCACGGTGCCTCTGAGAGGTGAGGGATGCTGTGTAGTTGGCAGGGCCTCTCGGGACTCTGCTGGGTTCGGCGCAATGGAAGAGGGCCTCATCTCGAGGGGAGGCAGGAACCTCAGGCTTCCTCTCGGATTCGGACTCCGACTGCACGGTCCCTGCAGTGTTGGGACAGGAGAGTCATGCCTCGTCTTGTCTGAGGAATGGAATTCTGGTTGCCTCTCGAGTTGTTCCGGGAGTCTCAGGCCCCTTGTCGAGCTGTGTGTAGACCCTGCGGGTTTTTCCGGATGATGCACGGAGGTGTCAGTGCCCCTTCGTGTTGTGCCTTCACCCACAGGGTTGCCTTCGAAGAGGTGTCCGGGCATCGGTTTCTTATCAAGAGCGGACCGGAAAATCGGAGTCGTTCGGCACGTGGCACCTCACATGTGGCTACTCTCGAATTTCCTCCTGAGACCGGCCTCATCCTGAGGTGCGCCGGGAAGGCCGGGAACCCCTTCCAGACAAAGCAGGGGAATCGACTCTCCTGTCACGATCAGGAGGGGAGAAGGGGCTCAGATGAAGTGGTGCCGGGACCCTCGGTGTTCCCCTCGAGGGAACCCAGCGTATCGGGGAACATTTGCGGTCGCATCAAGGGTGTCAAGTACCGTGTCGCCCTTCAGGGCGGAACATGGGACTTCCCTGGAGACACCGGGAACTTCGGTGTTCCCCTGGAGTGAGACCGGTATGTTGGGGAACTTTGGGGTCACATCAAGTGTGCCAAGTAGCATTTCGAACTTTAAGATGGAACGTGGGACTTCTCTTGAGACTCTAGCTGGCAAGGGCCTCATATTGCGATGAAGGGGGAACCACATGGTTTTTAAGACTTGAGGCTGAATTCTCGAATTACGATGGGAAATTCAGACTTCCTCTTGTGTTGACTGTGGGAAGACCAATCTTCCATTCAAATTGTGAGGGAGAGATGGAGGTTGCTCGAGTCACTGTAGGGCAAAATAGACCTCATCTAGGCTTGTGTCTAGGACATAATGTTCCACTCCAGGGGTGACATGGATCTCGGGGTTGCATTCCAAACTCACCCGGGGAGTCAGGCCTCGTCTCCAGGGAAGCAAAGGACTCCGCTCTCCTCTCGAGTCGCACCGGGTATTTCTTGGACCCAACTGAGTGGCCTAAAGGGAGTCAATACTCCAGTGAAGTTTGGAGAGAGGACCAGGAATTGCTCTCCAGGTCAGGCAGGAAAAGAAGGCCCCCATCTCTCCTTGACGGGGGCATCTTGTGGTTTTTCTCGAACTGCGGCGCCATTGTGGGTTTTCTCACGAGGTACGATGGGGTACTCAGGGAGCCTCTTGTGTGGTACTAGGGAAGTCAGTTTTCCTGTTTGTGGCGAGGGGAGCGCGTCCTTGCTCTGGAGTCATGGTAGGGGAATCGGGCATCAAGAGACGTTGAAAAAGGACTCTCCAAGTCTTTCTCGGGTTACTTCAGGAAACTCTGGGTTCCCTCGACTTGTGCCAGTGACCTCAGGTAGCTTCTCACGGAGCCTCTGAGAATTCAGGGACACTGTGGTGTTGGGAGGGGCCTCTCGGGACACCACTGAGTTTGGTTCAATGGAAGAGGGCCTCTTCTCTAGTTGAGGCAGGAACCTCAGGGTTCCTCTCCATTTCTGACTCCAATTGCAGGGTCCCTGAAGAGTTGGGACAGGAGAGTAAGGCCTCGTCTTGTGTGAAGGAATGCAACTTCACTTGCCTCTCGAGTTGTTCACGAGGTGACAGTCCACATTTGGAGCTGTGAGTGGAATCTGCGGGTTTTTCCAGACGATGCATGGGGATGTCAGTGTCCCTTCGTGTTGTGCCTTCATCCACAGGGTTGCCTTCGAAGAGATGTCCGGGCGTCAGGTTCTTATCTAGAGTGGACCGGGAATTCGGGATCTTTCAGCATATGGCACCAACCATGAGGCTACTTTTCGAATTTCCTCATGAGACCGGCCTCATCCGGAGGTTCGCGGGGAACGTCGGGAACCCCTTGCAGACAAAACATGGGAATCGACCCTTCTGTCGCGATCAGGAGGGGTGAAGGGGCTCACAGGAAGTGGTGCCGTGAACTTTGGTGTTTCCCTCGAGTGAGACCGGTATGTCAGGGAACTTTGGGGGTCGCATCAAGGGTGCCAAGTACCGTTTTGTACTTCAGGATGGAACGTGGGACTTCTCTTGATACGCTGTAGCGGCCAAGGGCCTCATCTTGCGATGAAGGGGGAGCCACGTGGTTTTTCTCGAGTTGCGGCGGGATTCTCGAGTTACGACGGGGATTTCAGGCTTCCTCTTGTGTTGGGCCAGGGAAGTCCAATCATCCATTCGAGTTGCGAGGGAGAGCTGGGGGTTGCGCTCGAGTCACTGCAGAGCAAAGGAGACCTCATCTAGGCTTGTGTCCAGGACCTAATGTTCCTCTCCAAGGGCCACAGGGATCTCAGGTTTGCATTCCAGACTCACCCAGGGAGTCAGGCCTCATGTCGAAGGGAAGCAAAGGACTCCGCTCTCCTTTTGAGTCGCGACGGGCACCTCTTGGAGCCCACTTTGTGGCCTAAAGGGAGTCAAGCCTCCTGTGAAGTTTGGAGAGAGGACTTGGGACTGCTCTCCAGGCCATGAAGGAAAAGATGGCCCTCATCTCGCGATGACGGAGGGATCTTGTGGGTTTTCTCGAGCTGCGGCGCCAGTGTGGGGTTTCTCACGAGGTATGAGGGGAGCTCAGGGAGCCTCTCATGTGGCCCCAGGGAAGTCAGGTGTCCATGCGCATGGCGAGGGGGAGCGTGTCATTGCTCTCGAGCTATGGTAGGGGAATCTGACCTCAAGACACATTGAAGAAGGACTCTCGAGGTCTTTCTTCGATTGTGGCAGGAAACCCTTATTTCCCTCGACTTTTGCCGGTGGCCTCAAGGAGCTTCTCAGAATGCCTATGAGAAGTCAGGGATACTGTGGAGATGGGAGGGGACTCTCGGGACTCCACTGGGTTTGTTTTAATGGAAGAGGGCCTCATCTCGGGTTGAGGCAGGAACGTCAGGTTTCCTCTCCATTTCTGACTCAGATCGAAGCGTGCCTGCAGAGTTGGGATTGGATACTCAGGCCTCGTCTTGTCTGAGGAAGGGGACTCCGCTTTCCTCTCTCATTGTTTAAGGGGTGACAGGCCAGTTGTGGAGCTGTATGTGGATCCTGCGGGGTTTTCCGGACGATGAACAGGGTTGCCAGTGCCCCCTCGTGTAGTGCCTTCATCCACAGGGTTGCCTTAGAAGAGGTGTCCGGGCATCGGGTTCTTATCAAGAGCAAGACCGAGAAATCGGGGTCTTTGGGCACGTGGCACCAACACGAGGCTACGTCTCGAATTTCTTCGTGAGACTGGCCTCATCCTGAGGTGCGCCATGAAGGTCGGGAACCCCTTCTAGACAAAGCAGGGGGATCGACCTTCCTGCCGTGATCAGGAGCGGAGAAGGGGCTCAAATGAAGTGGTGCCAGGAACTTCGGTGTTCCCTTGGAGTGAGACCGGTATATTGGGGAACTTTTGGGGTTGCATCAAGGGTGCCAAGTAGCATCTCGAACTTTATGACGAAACATGGGACTTCTCTTGAGACTCTGTAGCGGGCAAAGGCCTCATATTGCGATGAATGGGGAACCACGTGGTTTTTAAGAGTTGCGGTGGGATTCTCGAGTTACAACGGGAAATTCAGACTTCCTCTTGTGTTGGCCCAATGAAGACCAATCTTCCATTCGAATTGCGAGGGAGAGATGGGTGTTGCTCTCGAGTCACTGTAGGGCAAAATAGACCTCATCTAGGCTTTTGTCCAGGACATAATGTTCCTCTCCAGGGGCAACAGGGATCTCGGGGTTGCATTCCAGACTCACCCGAGGTAAGGCCTCGTCTCGAGGGGAAACAAAGTACTCTGCTTTCCTCTCAAGTCGCGACAGGTATCTCTTGGAGCCCATTGAGTGGCCTAAAGGGAGTAAAGCCTCCTGCGAAGTTTGGAGAAAAGACCAGGGATTGCTCTCCAGGTCAGGCAGGAAAAGAAGTCCCCAATCTCGCGATGACGGTGGGTTTTCCCGAGCTGCGGCGCCAGTGTGGGGTTTCTCACGAGGTATGACGGGGAGCTCAGGGAGCCTCTCATGTGGCGCCAGGGAAGTCAGGTGTCCATGCGCATGGCGAGGGGGAGCGTGTCATTGCTCTCGAGTCATGGTAGGGGAATCCGTCCTCAAGACGCGTTGAAGAAGGACTCTTGAGGTCTTTCTCGGGTTGCAGCAGGATACCCTGTGTTCCCTCGACTTGTGCCGGTGACCTCAGGGAGTTGCTCAGGGTGCCTCTGAGAAGACACTGATACTGTGGAGTTGGGAGGGGCCTCTCGGGACTCCACTGGGTGTGGTATAATACAAGAGGGCCTCATCTCGTGTTGAGGAAGGAACCTCAGGGTTCCTCTCCATTTCAGACTCCGATCTCAGGATTCCTGCAGAGTTGGGACAGGAGAGTCAGGCCTCGTATTCTGTGGAGAAATGAAACTTAGCTTGCCTCTCGAGTTGTTCACGAGGTAACAGGTCACTTGTCGAGCTGTATGTGGAACCTGCAGAATTTTCCAAAAGATGCACGGGTGTTCAGGGTCCCTCCTTGTTGTGCCTTCATCCTACGGGATGCATTCCAAGACGTGTACGGGCATCGGGTTCTTATTAATAGCTGACCGGGAAATGGGGTCTTTCCGCATGTGGCACCACCCACGAGGCTACATCTCCAATTTCCTCGTGAGACAGGCCTCATCCTGATGTGCGCTGGGAAGATCGGTAACCCCTTCCACACAAAGCAGGAGAAAAGACACTCCTGTTGCAATCAGGAGGGGAGAAGGGGCTCAAATGATGTGGTGCGGGGAACATGGGTGTTACCCTCGAGTGAGGCCTGTATGTTGGGGAACTTTGGGGGTGCCATCATGGGTGCCAAGTACCGTTTTGCACTTCAGTAGGAACGTGGGACTTCTTTTGAGACGCTGTGGCGGGCAAGGGCCTCATGCTGCGAAGACGATGGAACCACGTGGTTTTTCTCGAGTTGCGGCGGGATTCTCGAGTTACGACGTGGATTTCAGGCTTCCTCTTGTGTTGGCCCTGGAAGCCCAAACTTCCCTTCGAGTTGCGAGGGAAAGCTGGATGTTGTGCTCGAATTACTGCAAGGCCAAAGAGACCTCATCTAGGCGTGTGTCCAGGACCTAATAGTCCTCTCAAGGGAAGACAAGGATCTCGGGATTGCACTCCAGACTCCCCCGGGGAGTCAGGCCTCGCCTCGAGGGGAAGCAAAGGACTGCGCTCTCCTCTAGAGCCCCGACGCGGATCTCTTGGAGCCCACTGAGTCGCCTCAAGGGAATCCATCCTACTCTTCAGTTTTGAGAGAGGACTCGGGATTGCTCTCCAGGCCAGGCAGGAAAAGAAGGCCCTCAGCTCGCGAGGACGGGGGCGTCTAGGGGGTTTCCTCGAAATGCGGCGCCCATGGGGGTTTTCTCCCAAGGCACGACGAGGATCTCAGGGAGCCTCTCGTGCGGCGCCAGGGAAGCCAGGTCTGCATGCGCGAGGCGAGGGGGAGCGCATCATTGCTCTCTAGTCCAGAGAGGGCACAAGGGCCTCAAGACACTTTGAAGAAGGACTATCGAGGTCTTTCTCGAGTGGCGGCGGGAAACCCTTATTTCCCTCGCCTTCTGTCGGGGACCTGAGGGAACTTCCCAGGGTGCCTCTGAGAGGTGAGGGATCCTGTGGAGTTAGCGGGGTCTCTCGGGACTCCGCTAGGGTTGGCGCAATGGAAGAGGACCTCATCTCGAGGGGAGGCAGGAACCTCAGGCTTCCTCTCCGTTTCGGACTCCGACTGCAGGGTCCCTGCAGAGTTGGGACAGGAGAGTCAGGCCTCGTCTTGTCTGAGGAAGGGAACCCCGCTTGCCTCTCGAGTTGTTCAGGGGGACACAGGCACCTCGTCCAGCTGTGTGTGGAACCCGCGGGTCTTTCTGGACGATGCACGGGGATGTCAATGCCGCTTACGTCTGTGCCTTCACCCACAGGGTTGCCTTCGAAGAGGGGTTCGTCATCGGGTTCTTCTCAAGAGCGGACCGGGGAATCGGGGTCGTTCGGCGTGTGGCACCACCCACGTGGCTCATTTCAAATGTCCTCGTGAGACCGGCCTCCTCCTGAGGTGCGTCAGGAAGGCCGGGAACCCCTTCCAGACCACGCAGGGGAATCGACTCTCCTGTCGCGCTCAGGAGGGGAGAAGGGGCTCAGATGAAGCGGTGCCGAGACCATCGGTGTTCCCCTCGAGGGAACCAGGCGTGTCGGGGAACTTTTGGTGTCACATGAAGGCTGTCAGGTCCCGTTTCGCACTTCAGGGCGGAACAGGGGACTTCCCTTCAGACGCCTTCACGGGCAAGGGCATCATCTTGCGAATAGGTGGGAACCACGTGGTTTTTCTCGAGTTGCGGTGGGATTCTCGTGTTACGACGGGGGATTACAGGCTTCCTCTTGTGTCGGCCCTGGGTAGCCCAATCTTCTATTCTAGTGGCGAGGGAAAGCTGGGGGTTGCGCTCTAGTCACTGCAGGGCCAAAGAGACCTCATCTAGGCCTGTGTCTAGGACCTAATGCTCCTCTCCAGGGAAGACAAGGATCTCGGAGTTGCATCCCATGCTCCCCCGGGGAGTCAGGCCTCGCCTCGAGGGGAAGCAAAGGACTCCGCTCTCCTCCCGAGTCGCGACGCGGATATCTTGGTGCCCCCTGAGTGGCCTCAAGGGAGTCCAGCCTCCTCTTCACTTTTGAGAGAGGACTCGTGATTACTCTCCAGGCCAGGCAGGAAAAGAAGGCCCTCACCTCGCGAGGAGGGGGGCATCTCAGGGGTTTCCTCGAGCTGCGGCGCCCGTGGGGGTTTTCTCCCGAGGCACGACGAGGATCTCAGGGAGCCTCTCGTGCGGTTCCAGGGAAGTCATGTCTCCATGCATGTGGCGAGAAGGAGCGCGTCATTGTTCTCGAGTCACGGGAGGGGACTAGGGCCTCAAGACGCGTTGAAGAAGGACTCTCGATGTCTTTCTCGGGTTGCAGCGGGAAACCCTCGTTTCCCCCGAATTCTGCCGGGGACCTGAGGAAACTTCCCAGGGTGCCTCTGAGAGGTGAGGGACGCTGTGGATTTGGCGGGGCCTCTCGGGACTCCACTGGGTTTGTCGCAATGGAAGAGGGCCTCATCTCGAGTGGAGGCAGGAACCTCAGGCTTCCTCTCCAATTCTGACTCTGATCGTAGTGTCCCTGCAGATTTGGGACAGGAGAGTCAGGCTATGTCTTTTCTGAGGAATGGAACTCCGCTTGCCTCTCGAGTTGTTCATGGGGTTTCAGGCCCCTTGTCAAACTGTGTGTGGAATCTGCAGGTTTTTCCAGACGATGCATGGGGGTGTCAGTGACCCTTCGTTTTGTGTCTTCATCCACAGGGTTGCCTTCGAAGAGGTGTCCGGGCATCGTGTTCTTATGAAGAGCGGACTGGGAAATCGGGGTCGTTCAGCATTTGGCAGCACCCACGTGGCTAGTCTCGAATTTCCTCATGAAATCGGACTCATCCTGAGGTGTGCCGCGAAGGTCATGAAACCCTTCCAGACAAAGCAGAGGAATCAACCCTCCTCTGGCGATCAGGAGGGGAGAAGTGGCTCAGATGAAGTGCTGCTGGGAACCTCGGTGTTTCCCTCAAGTGAGACAGGTATGTCGGGTAACTTTTGGGGTCGCATAACGCGTTCCAAGTACCGTTTCGCTCTTCAAATTGGAACGTGGGACTTCTCTTGGGGTGCTCCAGCGGGCAAGGGCCTCATCTTGGAATGACTGGGGAACCACTTGGTTTTTCTCTAGTTGCGGTGGGATATTTGAGTTACCACAGGGAATTCATGCTTCCTCTTGTGTTGGCCCACAAAAGTCTTATCTTCCATTCGAGATTCGAGGAAGAGCTGGAGGTGCGCTCTAGTCACTGAAGGCAAAAGAGACCCCACCAAGGCTTGTGTGCAGGACCTAATGTTCATGTCAAGGGGCGACAGGAATCTCGGGGTTGCATTCCAGACTCACCCTGGAGTCAGGCCTCGTCTCGAGGGGAAGCAAAGGACTCTGCTCTCCTCTCGAGTCGGACGGGTATGTCTTGGAGCCCACTGAGTGGCTTAAAGGGAGTCAAACCTCCTCTGGTGTTTGGAGGGAGGACACGGGATTGCTCTCCAGGCAATGCAGGAAATGAAGGCCCTCATCTCCCGATGACTGGGGCGTCTCGTAGGTTTTCTCGAGCTGTGGCGCTAGTGTGGGGTTTCTCACGAAGTAAGACTGGGAGCTCAGTGAGCCTCTCACGTGGTGCCAGGGCAGTCAGGTCTCTATGCACGTGGTGAGAGGGAGCCCGTCATTGTTCTCGAGTCATGGTAGGGGAATTGGGCCTGAAGACGTGTTAAAGAAGGACTCTCGAGGTCTTTCTTGGGTTGCAGCAGGAAACCCTGGGTTCCATCGACTTGTGCCAGTGACCTCAGGAAGCTTCTCAGCATGCCTCTGAGAAGTCAGGGTCACTGTGGAGTTGGGAGGGGCCTCTCGGAACTCCACTGGGCTTGGTGCAATGGAAGAGGGCCTCATGACAAGTTGAGGCAGGAACCACAGGGTTCCTCTCCTGGCTTCGAATGCGCCGGATCTGACTCGGATCGCAGAGTCCCTGCAGAGTTGGGACAGGAGAGTCAGGCCTCGTCTTGTGTGGAGGAATGGAACTCCGCTTGACTCTCGCGTTGTTCATGGGGTGACAGGCCACTTGTCGATTTGTATGTGGAACTTGCGGGTTTTTCTGGACGATGCACTGGGGTGTCACTGCCCCTTCGTGTTGTGCCTTGTTCCACAGGATTGCCTTCGAGTTGGGTTCTGCCATCGGGTTCTTATCAAGAGCGCACCAGGGAATCGGGGTCTTTTGGCATGCCGCACCACCCACGAGGCTATGTCTCGAATTTCGTCGTGAGACTGGCCTCATCTTGATGTGCGCCAGG
Source organism: Bubalus kerabau (assembly GCF_029407905.1). NCBI lineage: Eukaryota > Metazoa > Chordata > Mammalia > Artiodactyla > Bovidae > Bubalus > Bubalus kerabau. Next base: position 448,213 of record NW_026577936.1, read on the forward strand.
AAGGTCGGGAACGCCTTCCAGACAAAGCAGGGGAATCGAACCTCCTGTCACGATCAAGAGGGGAGAAGAGTCTCAGAAGAAGTGGTGCCGGGAACCTCGGTGTTCTCCTCAAGTGAGACTGGTATGTCGGGGAACTTTTGGGGTCGCATCAAGGGTTCCAAGTAACTTTTCGCTCTTCAATACGGAACGTGGGACTTCTCTTGAGACGCTGTAGCGGGCAAGGGCCTCATCTTTCGATGACGGGGGAACCACGTGGTTTTTCTTGAGTTGGGGCGGGATTCTCGAGTTACAACGGGGAATTCAGTCTTCCTCTTCAACTGGCCCAGGGAAGTCCAGTTTTCATTCGAATTGCGAGTTAGAACTGGGGATTCCTCTCGAGACACTGCAGGGCCAAATAGACCTCATCTAGGCTTGTGTCCAGGACCTAATGTTCCTCTGCTGGGGCGAAAGCGATCTCAACATTGCATTCTCGACTCACCCGGGGAGTCAGGCCTCGTCTCGAGGGGAAGCCAAGGACACCGCTCTCCTGTCAAGTCGCGACGGGTATATCTTGGAGCTCACTGTGTGGCCTAAAATGAGTCAAGCCTCCTGTGGAGTTTGGAGAGAGGACTCAGGATTGCTCTCCAGGCCATACAGCAAAAGAAGGCCCTCATCTCGTGAGGACTGGGGCGTCTCGTGGGTATTCTCGAGCTGCGGCTCCAGTGTGGTGTTGCTCACGAGGTATAATGGGGAGCTCAGGAAGCCTCTCCTGTGGCGCCAGGGAAGTCAGGTTTCTATGCGCGTGGCTAGGGGGAGCGCGTCATTGCTCTCGAGTCATGGTAGGGGAATCGCACCTCAAGACGCGTTGAAGAAGGACTCTCGAGGTCTTTTACGGGTTGGGGCAGGAAACCCTTGGTTCCCTCGACTTGTGCCGGTGATCTCAGGAAGGTCTAAGGGTGCCTCTGAGAAGTCAGGGACACTGTGGATTTGGGAGGGGCCTTTCGTTACTCAACTGGGTTTGGTGCAATCGAAGAGGGCCTCATCTCGAATGGAAGCAGGAACCTTAGGGGTCCTCTCCATATCTGACTCGGGTCGCAGGGTACCTGCAGAGTATCTACAAGAGAGTCACGCCTCGTCTTCTGTTGAAGAATGGATTTCCCCTTGCCTTTCGAGTTGTTCACGGAGTGACAGGCCACTTGTTGAGCTGAGTGTGGAACCTGCGGGTTTTTCCGGACGATGCACGGGGGTGTCAGTGCCCCTTCGTGTTGTGCCTTCATCCACAGGGTTGCCTTCAAAGAGGTTTCCGGGCATCGGGTTCTTTTCAAGAGGGTACCGGAAAATTGGGGTCTTTCAGCATGTGGTACCACCCACGAGGCTACGTCTCGAATTTCCTCGGGAGACCGGCCTCATCCTGAGGTGCGCCGGGAAGGTCGGGAACCCCTTGCAGACAAAGCAGGGGAATCGACCCACCGCTCGCGATCAGAAGGGGAGAAGGGGCTCAGATGAAGTGGTGCCGGGAACCTCGGTGGTCCCCTCGAGTGAGACCGGTATGTCACGGCACTTTTGAGGTCGCATCAAGGGTGCCAAGTACAGTTTCGCACTTCAAGATGGAACGTGGGAATTCTCTGGAGATGCTGTAGCGGGCAAGGGCCTCATATTGCGATGACGAGGGAAACACGTGGTTTTTCTCGAGTTGAGGCGGGATTCTCGAGTTACAACGGGGAATTCAGGCTTCCTCTTGTGTTGGCCCAGGAAGTCCAATCTTCCATTCAACTTGTCAGAGAGAGCTGGGGGTTGCTCTCGAGTCACTTCAGGGCAAAGAGTCCTCATCTAGGCTTGGGTCCAGGACGTAATGTTCCTCTCCAGGGGCGACAGGGATATCGGGGTCGCATTCCAGTCTCACCCAGTGGGTCACACCTCGTCTCGAGTGGAAGCAAAGGACTCCACTATCCTCTCGAGTCGGGACGCGTAACTCTTGGAGCCCAATGAGTGGCCTAAAGGGAGTCAAGCGTCCTGTGTAGCTTGGACAGAAGGTTCACGCTTGATCTGCATACCATGCAGTTAAAGATGGCCCTCCTCTCGTGATGACGGGGGCGTCTCATGGGTTTTCTCGAGCTGCGGCGCCAGTGTGGGGTTTCTCACGAGATATGATGGGGAGTTCAGGGAGCCTCTCGTGCGGCGCCCGAGAAGCCTGACTCCATGCGTGTGGCCAGGCAGATCGCGTCATTGCTCTCGAGTCATGGGAGGGACTAGGGCCTCAAGAGGCATTTAAGAAGGACTCTCAAGGTCTTTCTTGGGTTGGAGCGGGAAACACTCGTTTCCATCGACCTCTACAGGGGACCTTAGGGAACTTCCCAGGTGCCTCTGAGAGGTGAGGGATACTGAGGAGTTAGAGGGGCCTCTCGGGACTCCACTAGGTTTGACGAAATGAAAGAGGGCCTCATCTCGATTGGAGGCAGGAACCTCAGGCTTCCTCTCCATTTCTGACTCCGACCGCAGGGTCCCTGCAGAGTTGGGACAGGAGAGTCAGGCCTCGTCTTGTCTGAGTAACGGAACTCTGCTTGCCTCTTGAGTCGTTCAGGGGGTCTCAGGGCCCTTGACAAGCTGTGTGTGGAACCTGCGGGTGTTTCCAGAAGATGCATGGGGGTGTCAGTGCCCCTTCGTTTGGTGCCTTCCCCCACAGGGTTTCCTTCAAAGAGGTGTCCGGGCATCGGGTTCATTTCAAGAGCGGACCGGGAAATCGGGGTCATTCGGCATGTGGCACCACCCACGTGGCTCATCTTGAATTTCCTCGTGAGACCAGCATCATCCTGAGGTGCGCCGGGAAGGCCGGGAACACCTTCCACACAAAGTAGGGGAATCGATTCTCCTGTCGCGATCAGGAGGGGAGATGGGGCTCAGATGAAGTGGGGCCGGGACCCTCGGTGTTCCACTCGAGGGAACCCGGCGTTTCAGGGAACTTTAGGGGTCGCATCAAGGGAGCCAAGTACCGTTTCCCACTTCAGGACGGAACATGGGACTTCCCTGGAGACGCTGTAGCGGGCAAGGGCCTCATCCTGTGAAGACGTTGGAACCACGTCGTTTTTCTCGAGTTGCATTGGGATTCTCAAAAACGACAGGAATTTCAGGCTTCCTCTTGGGTTGGCCCTGGGAAGCCCAATCTTCAATTCGAGTTGCGATGGAAAGCTGGGGGTTCTGCTCGAGTCACTACAGGGCCAAAGAGACCTCATCGAGGCGTGTGTCCAGGACCTAATATTCCTCTCAAGGGAAGACAGGGATCACGGGTTTCCATTCCAGACTCCCCCGGGGGGTCAGGACTCGCCTGGAGGAGAAGCAAAGACTCCGCTTTCCTCTCAAGTCGCGACACGGATCTCTTGGAGCCCACTGAGTGGACTCAAGGGTGTCGAGCCTCCTCTTCAGTTTGGAGAGAGGAATCGGGATTGCTCTCCAGGCCAGGCAAGAAAAGAAGGCCCTCATCTCGCGATGACGGGGGCGTCTCATGGGTTTCCTCAGGCTGCTGCGCCCATGGGGGTTTTCTCACGAGGCACGATGAGGACCTCAGGGAGCCTCTCGTGCGGCGCCAGGGAAGTCAGGTCTCCATGCGCATGGCGAGGGGGAGCTGGTCATCACTCTCGAGTCATGGGAAACGGCTAGGTCCTCAAGAGGCGTTGAAGAAGGACTCTCGAGGTCTTTCTCGGGTTGCGGCGGGAAACCCTCGTTTCCCTCGACTTCTGCAGGGGACCTTAGGGAACTTCCCACGGTGCCTCTGAGAGGTGAGGGATGCTGTGTAGTTGGCAGGGCCTCTCGGGACTCTGCTGGGTTCGGCGCAATGGAAGAGGGCCTCATCTCGAGGGGAGGCAGGAACCTCAGGCTTCCTCTCGGATTCGGACTCCGACTGCACGGTCCCTGCAGTGTTGGGACAGGAGAGTCATGCCTCGTCTTGTCTGAGGAATGGAATTCTGGTTGCCTCTCGAGTTGTTCCGGGAGTCTCAGGCCCCTTGTCGAGCTGTGTGTAGACCCTGCAGGTTTTTCCGGATGATGCACGGGGGTGTCAGTGCCCCTTCGTGTTGTGCCTTCACCCACAGGGTTGCCTTCGAAGAGGTGTCCGGGCATCGGGTTCTTATCAAGAGCGGACCGGAAAATCAGAGTCGTTCGGCACGTGGCACCTCACATGTGGCTACTCTCGAATTTCCTCCTGAGACCGGCCTCATCCTGAGGTGCGCTAGGAAGGCCGGGAAGCCCTTCCAGACCACGCAGGGGAATCGACTCTCCTGTCGTGATCAGGAGGGGAGAAGGGGCTCAGATGAAGTGGTGCCGGGACCCTCGGTGTTCCCCTCGAGGGAACTCAGCGTGTCGGGGAACTTTTTCGGTCGCATCAAGGGTGTCAAGTACCGTGTCGCCCTTCAGGGCGGAACATGGGACTTACCTGGAGACACCAGGAACTTCGGTGTTCCCCTGGAGTGAGACCAGTATGTTGGGGAACTTTGGGGTCACATCAAGTGTGCCAAGTAGCATTTCGAACTTTAAGATGGAACGCGGGACTTCTCTTGAGACTCTAGCTGGCAAGGGCCTCATATTGCGATGAAGGGGGAACCACATGGTTTTTAAGACTTGAGGCTGAATTCTCGAATTACGATGGGAAATTCAGACTTCCTCTTGTGTTGACCGTGGGAAGACCAATCTTCCATTCAAATTGTGAGGGAGAGATGGAGGTTGCTCGAGTCACTGTAGGGCAAAATAGACCTCATCTAGGCTTGTGTCTAGGACATAATGTTCCACTCCAGGGGTGACATGGATCTCGGGGTTGCATTCCAAACTCACCCGGGGAGTCAGGCCTCGTCTCCAGGGAAGCAAAGGACTCCGCTCTCCTCTCGAGTCACACCGGGTATTTCTTGGACCCAACTGAGTGGCCTAAAGGGAGTCAATACTCCAGTGAAGTTTGGAGAGAGGACCAGGAATTGCTCTCCAGGTCAGGCAGGAAAAGAAGGCCCCCATCTCTCCTTGACGGGGGCATCTTGTGGTTTTTCTCGAACTGCGGCGCCACTGTGCGTTTTCTCACGAGGTACGATGGGGTACTCAGGGAGCCTCTTGTGTGGTACTAGGGAAGTCAGTTTTCCTGCTTGTGGCGAGGGGAGCGCGTCCTTGCTCTGGAGTCATGGTAGGGGAATCGGGCATCAAGAGACGTTGAAAAAGGACTCTCCAAGTCTTTCTCGGGTTACTTCAGGAAACTCTGGGTTCCCTCGACTTGTGCCAGTGACCTCAGGTAGCTTCTCACGGAGCCTCTGAGAATTCAGGGATACTGTGGTGTTGGGAGGGGCCTCTCGGGACACCACTGAGTTTGGTTCAATGGAAGAGGGCCTCTTCTCTAGTTGAGGCAGGAACCTCAGGGTTCCTCTCCATTTCTGACTCCAATTGCAGGGTCCCTGAAGAGTTGGGACAGGAGAGTAAGGCCTCGTCTTGTGTGAAGGAATGCAACTTCACTTGCCTCTCGAGTTGTTCACGAGGTGACAGTCCACATTTGGAGCTGTGAGTGGAATCTGCGGGTTTTTCCAGACGATGCATGGGGATGTCAGTGTCCCTTCGTGTTGTGCCTTCATCCACAGGGTTGCCTTCGAAGAGATGTCCGGGCGTCAGGTTCTTATCTAGAGTGGACCGGGAATTCGGGATCTTTCAGCATATGGCACCAACCATGAGGCTACTTTTCGAATTTCCTCATGAGACCGGCCTCATCCGGAGGTTCGCGGGGAACGTCGGGAACCCCTTGCAGACAAAACATGGGAATCGACCCTTCTGTCGCGATCAGGAGGGGTGAAGGGGCTCACAGGAAGTGGTGCCGTGAACTTTGGTGTTTCCCTCGAGTGAGACCGGTATGTCAGGGAACTTTGGGGGTCGCATCAAGGGTGCCAAGTACCGTTTTGTACTTCAGGATGGAACGTGGGACTTCTCTTGATACGCTGTAGCGGCCAAGGGCCTCATCTTGCGATGACGGGGGAGCCACGTGGTTTTTCTCGAGTTGCGGCGGGATTCTCGAGTTACGACGGGGATTTCAGGCTTCCTCTTGTGTTGGGCCAGGGAAGTCCAATCATCCATTCGAGTTGCGAGGGAGAGCTGGGGGTTGCGCTCGAGTCACTGCAGAGCAAAGGAGACCTCATCTAGGCTTGTGTCCAGGACCTAATGTTCCTCTCCAAGGGCCACAGGGATCTCAGGTTTGCATTCCAGACTCACCCAGGGAGTCAGGCCTCATGTCGAAGGGAAGCAAAGGACTCCGCTCTCCTTTTGAGTCGCGACGGGCACCTCTTGGAGCCCACTTTGTGGCCTAAAGGGAGTCAAGCCTCCTGTGAAGTTTGGAGAGAGGACTTGGGACTGCTCTCCAGGCCATGCAGGAAAAGATGGCCCTCATCTCGCGATGACGGAGGGATCTTGTGGGTTTTCTCGAGCTGCGGCGCCAGTGTGGGGTTTCTCACGAGGTATGACGGGGAGCTCAGGGAGCCTCTCATGTGGCCCCAGGGAAGTCAGGTGTCCATGCGCATGGCGAGGGGGAGCGTGTCATTGCTCTCGAGCTATGGTAGGGGAATCTGACCTCAAGACACATTGAAGAAGGACTCTCGAGGTCTTTCTTCGGTTGTGGCAGGAAACCCTTATTTCCCTCGACTTTTGCCGGTGGCCTCAAGGAGCTTCTCAGAATGCCTATGAGAAGTCAGGGATACTGTGGAGATGGGAGGGGACTCTCGGGACTCCACTGGGTTTGTTTTAATGGAAGAGGGCCTCATCTCGGGTTGAGGCAGGAACCTCAGGTTTCCTCTCCATTTCTGACTCAGATCGAAGCGTGCCTGCAGAGTTGGGATTGGATACTCAGGCCTCGTCTTGTCTGAGGAAGGGGACTCCGCTTTCCTCTCTCATTGTTTAAGGGGTGACAGGCCAGTTGTGGAGCTGTATGTGGATCCTGCGGGGTTTTCCGGACGATGAACAGGGTTGCCAGTGCCCCCTCATGTAGTGCCTTCATCCACAGGGTTGCCTTAGAAGAGGTGTCCGGGCATCGGGTTCTTATCAAGAGCAAGACCGAGAAATCGGGGTCTTTGGGCACGTGGCACCAACACGAGGCTACGTCTCGAATTTCTTCGTGAGACTGGCCTCATCCTGAGGTGCGCCATGAAGGTCGGGAACCCCTTCTAGACAAAGCAGGGGGATCGACCTTCCTGCCGTGATCAGGAGCGGAGAAGGGGCTCAAATGAAGTGGTGCCAGGAACTTCGGTGTTCCCTTGGAGTGAGACCGGTATATTGGGGAACTTTTGGGGTTGCATCAAGGGTGCCAAGTAGCATCTCGAACTTTATGACGAAACATGGGACTTCTCTTGAGACTCTGTAGCGGGCAAAGGCCTCATATTGCGATGAATGGGGAACCACGTGGTTTTTAAGAGTTGCGGTGGGATTCTCGAGTTACAACGGGAAATTCAGACTTCCTCTTGTGTTGGCCCAATGAAGACCAATCTTCCATTCGAATTGCGAGGGAGAGATGGGTGTTGCTCTCGAGTCACTGTAGGGCAAAATAGACCTCATCTAGGCTTTTGTCCAGGACATAATGTTCCTCTCCAGGGACAACAGGGATCTCGGGGTTGCATTCCAGACTCACCCGAGGTAAGGCCTCGTCTCGAGGGGAAACAAAGTACTCTGCTTTCCTCTCAAGTCGCGACAGGTATCTCTTGGAGCCCATTGAGTGGCCTAAAGGGAGGAAAGCCTCCTGCGAAGTTTGGAGAAAAGACCAGGGATTGCTCTCCAGGTCAGGCAGGAAAAGAAGTCCCCAATCTCGCGATGACGGTGGGTTTTCCCGAGCTGCGGCGCCAGTGTGGGGTTTCTCACGAGGTATGACGGGGAGCTCAGGGAGCCTCTCATGTGGCGCCAGTGAAGTCAGGTGTCCATGCGCATGGCGAGGGGGAGCGTGTCATTGCTCTCGAGTCATGGTAGGGGAATCCGTCCTCAAGACGCGTTGAAGAAGGACTCTTGAGGTCTTTCTCGGGTTGCGGCAGGATACCCTGTGTTCCCTCGACTTGTGCCGGTGACCTCAGGGAGTTGCTCAGGGTGCCTCTGAGAAGACACTGATACTGTGGAGTTGGGAGGGGCCTCTCGGGACTCCACTGGGTGTGGTATAATACAAGAGGGCCTCATCTCGTGTTGAGGAAGGAACCTCAGGGTTCCTCTCCATTTCAGACTCCGATCTCAGGATTCCTGCAGAGTTGGGACAGGAGAGTCAGGCCTCGTATTCTGTGGAGAAATGAAACTTAGCTTGCCTCTCGAGTTGTTCACGAGGTAACAGGTCACTTGTCGAGCTGTATGTGGAACCTGCAGAATTTTCCAAAAGATGCACGGGTGTTCAGGGTCCCTCCTTGTTGTGCCTTCATCCTACGGGATGCATTCCAAGACGTGTACGGGCATCGGGTTCTTATTAATAGCTGACCGGGAAATGGGGTTTTTCCGCATGTGGCACCACCCACGAGGCTACATCTCCAATTTCCTCGTGAGACAGGCCTCATCCTGATGTGCGCTGGGAAGATCGGTAACCCCTTCCACACAAAGCAGGAGAAAAGACACTCCTGTTGCAATCAGGAGGGGAGAAGGGGCTCAAATGATGTGGTGCGGGGAACATGGGTGTTACCCTCGAGTGAGGCCTGTAGTTGGGGAACTTTGGGGGTGCCATCATGGGTGCCAAGTACCGTTTTGCACTTCAGTAGTAACGTGGGACTTCTTTTGAGACGCTGTGGCGGGCAAGGGCCTCATGCTGCGAAGACGATGGAACCACGTGGTTTTTCTCGAGTTGCGGCGGGATTCTCGAGTTACGACGTGGATTTCAGGCTTCCTCTTGTGTTGGACCTGGGAAGCCCAAACTTCGCTTCGAGTTGCGAGGGAAAGCTGGATGTTGTGCTCGAACCACTGCAAGGCCAAAGAGACCTCATCTAGGCGTGTGTCCAGGACCTAATAGTCCTCTCAAGGGAAGACAAGGATCTCGGGATTGCACTCCAGACTCCCCCGGGGAGTCAGGCCTCGCCTAGAGGGGAAGCAAAGGACTGCCCTCTCCTCTAGAGCCCCGACGCGGATCTCTTGGAGCCCACTGAGCGGCCTCAAGGGAGTCCAGCCTCCTCTTCCGTTTGGAGAGAGGACCCGGGATTGCTCTCCAGGCCATGCAGGAAGAGAAGGCCCTCAACTCGCGAGGACGGGGGCGTCTCAGGGGTTTCCTCGAGCTGCGGCGCCCGTGGGGGTTTTCTCCCAAGGCACGACGAGGATCTCAGGGAGCCTCTCGTGCGGCGCCAGGGAAGTCAGGTCTCCATGCGCGTGGCGAGGGGGAGCGCGTCCTGGCTCTCGAGTCACGGGAGGGGCCTAGGGCCTGGAGACGCGTTGAAGAAGGACTCTCGAGGTCTTTCTCGGGGGGCGGCGGGAAACCCTCGTTTCCCTCGCCTTCTGTCGGGGACCTAAGGGAACTTCCCAGGGTGCCTCTGAGAGGCGAGGGATCCTGTGGAGGTGGCGGGGCCCCTCGGGACTCCGCTGGGTCTGGCGCAACGGAAGAGGGCCTCACCTCGAGGGGAGGCAGGAACCTCAGGCTTCCTCTCCGTTTCGGACTCGAACCGCAGGGTCCCTGCAGAGTTGGGACAGGAGAGTCAGGCCTCGTCTTGTTTGAGGAAGGGAACCCCGCTGGCCTCTCGAGTTGCTCAGGGGGTCTCAGGCCCCTCGTTGAGCTGTGTGTGGAACCCGCGGGTCTTTGTGGACGATGCACGGGGGTGGCAGTGCCCCTTCGTGTTGTGCCTTCACCCACAGGGTTGCCTTCGAAGAGGGGTCCGGGCCTCGGGTCCTTCTCAAGGGCGGTCCGGGGAATCGGGGGCGTTCGGCATGTTGCCCCACCCACGTGGCTCGTCTCGAATTTCCTCGTGAGACCGCCCTCATCCTGAGGTGCGCCGGGAAGGCCGGGAACCCCTTCCAGACCACGCAGGGGAATCGCCTCTCCTGTCGGATCAGGAGGGGAGAAGGGGCTCAGAGGAAGCGCTGCCGGGACCCTTGGTGTTCCCCTCGGGGGACCCCGGCGTGTCGGGGGACTTTTGGGGGTCGCAGGAAGGCTGTCAGGGACCGTTTCGCCCTTCAGGGCGGAACAGGGCACTTCCCTTGAGACGCTGTCGCGGGCAAGGGCCTCATCTTGCCAAGAGGTGGGAACCACGTGGTTTGTCTCGAGTTGCGGCGGCATTCTCGAGTTACGACGGGAATCTCAGCCTTCCCCTTGGGTTGGCCCTGGGAAGCCCAATCTTCCCCTCGGGTTGCGAGGGAAAGCTGGGGGTTGCGCTCGAGTCACTGCAGGGCCGAAGAGACCTCACCTAGGCGTGTGTCCGGGACCTAATATTCCTCTCCAGGGAAGGCAGGGATCTCGGGGTTGCATTCCAGGCTCCCCCGGGGAGTCAGGCCTCGTCTCGAGGGGAAGCCAGGGACTCCGCTCTCCTCTCGAGTCGCGACGCGGGTCTCTTGGACCCCCTGAGCGGCCTCAAGGGAGTCTAGCCTCCTCTTCCGTTTGGAGAGAGGACCCGGGATTGCTCTCCAGGCCATGCAGGAAAAGAAGGCCCTCAGCTCGCGAGGACGGGGGCGTCTCCGGGGTTTCCTCGAGCTGCGGGGTCCGTGAGGGTTTTCTCCCGAGGCATGACGAGGATCTCAGGGAGCCTCTCGTGCGGCGCCAGGGAAGTCAGGTCTCCATGCGCGTGGCGAGGGGGAGCGCGTCCTGGCTCTCGAGTCACGGGAGGGGACTAGGGCCTCGAGACGCGTTGAAGAAGGACTCTCGAGGTCTTTCTCGGGGGGCGGCGGGAAACCCTCGTTTCCCTCGCCTTCTGCTGGGGACCTTAGGGAACTTCCCAGGGTGCCTCTGAGAGGCGAGGGATCCTGTGGAGGTGGCGGGGCCCCTCGGGACTCCGCTGGGTCTGGCGCAACGGAAGAGGGCCTCACCTCGAGGGGAGGCAGGAACCTCAGGCTTCCTCTCCGTTTCAGACTCCGACCGCAGGGTCCCTGCAGGGTTGGGACAGGAGAGTCAGGCCTCGTCTTGTCTGAGGAAGGGAACCCCGCTGGCCTCGCGAGTTGCTCAGGGGGTCTCAGGCCCCTCGTCGAGCTGTGTGTGGAACCCGCGGGTCTTTGCGGACGATGCACGGGGGTGGCAGTGCCCCTTCGTGTTGTGCCTTCACCCACAGGGTTGCCTTCGAAGAGGGGTCCGGGCCTCGGGTCCTTCTCAAGAGCGGACCGGGGAATCGGGGGCGTTCGGCATGTGGCCCCACCCACGTGGCTCGTCTCGAATTTCCTCGTGAGACCGGCCTCATCCTGAGGTGCGCCGGGAAGCCCGGGAACCCCTTCCAGACCACGCAGGGGAATCGCCTCTCCTGTCGCGATCAGGAGGGGAGAAGGGGCTCAGAGGAAGCGGTGCCGGGACCTTCGGTCTTCCCCTCGGGGGACCCGGCCTTTCGGAGGACTTTTGAGGGTCGCAGGAAGGCTGTCAGGGACCGTTTCGCCCTTCAGGGCGGAACAGGGGACTTCCCTTGAGACGCCGTGTCGGGCAAGGGCCTCATCTTGCCAAGAGGTGGGAACCACGTAGTTTGTCTCGAGTTGCGGCGGCATTCTCGAGTTACGACGGGGATCTCAGCCTTCCCCTTGGGTTGGCCCTGGGAAGCCCAATCTTCCCCTCGGGTTGCGAGGGAAAGCTGGGGGTTGCGCTCGAGTCACTGCAGGGCCGAAGAGACCTCACCTAGGCGTGTGTCCGGGACCTAATATTCCTCTCCAGGGAAGGCAGGGTTCTCGGGGTTGCATTCCAGGCTCCCCCGGGGAGTCAGGCCTCGTCTCGAGGGGAAGCCAAGGACTCCGCTCTCCTCTCGAGTCGCGACGCGGGTCTCTTGGAGCCCCCTGAGCGGCCTCAAGGGAGTCCAGCCTCCTCTTCCGTTTGGAGAGAGGACCCGGGATTGCTCTCCAGGCCATGCAGGAAAAGAAGGCGCTCAGCTCGCGAGGACGGGGGCGTCTCAGGGGTTTCCTCGAGCTGCGGCGTCCGTGGGGGTTTTCTCCCGAGGCACGACGAGGATCTCAGGGAGCCTCTCGTGCGGCGCCAGGGAAGTCAGGTCTCCATGCGTGTGGCGAGGGGGAGCGCGTCCTGGCTCTCGAGTCACGTGAGGGGACTAGGGCCTCGAGACGCGTTGAAGAAGGAATCTCGAGGTCATTCTCGGGGGGCGGCGGGAAACCCTCGTGTCCCTCGCCTTCTGCCGGGGACCTTAGGGAACTTGCCAGGGTGCCTCTGAGAGGCGAGGGATCCTGTGGAGGTGGCGGGGCCCCTCGGGACTCCGCTGGGTCTGGCGCAACGGAAGAGGGCCTCACCTCGAGGGGAGGCAGGAACCTCAGGCTTCCTCTCCGTTTCGGACTCCGGCAGCAGGGTCCCTGCAGAGTTGGGACAGGAGAGTCAGGCCTCGTCTTGTCTGAGGAAGGGAACCCCGCTGGCCTCTCGAGTTGCTCAGGGGGTCTCAGGCCCCTCGTCGAGCTGTGTGTGGAACCCGCGGGTCTTTGCGGACGATGCACGGGGGTGGCTGTGCCCCTTCGTGTTGTGCCTTCACCCACAGGGTTGCCTTTGAAGAAGGGTCCGGGCCTCGGGTCCTTCTCAAGAGCGGACCGGGGAATCGAGGTCATTAGGCATGTGGCCCCACCCACGTGGCTCGTCTCGAATTTCCTCGTGAGACCGGCCTCATCCTGAGGTGCGCCGGGAAGGCCGGGAACCCCTTTCAGACCACGCAGGGGAATCGCCTCTCCTGTCGCGATCAGGAGGGGAGAAGGGGCTCAGAGGAAGCGGTGCCGGGACCCTCGGTGTTCCCCTCGGGGGACCCCGGCGTGTCGGGGGACATTTGGGGGTCGCAGGAAGGCTGTCAGGGACCGTTTCGCCCTTCAGGGCGGAACAGGGGTCTTCCCTTGAGACGCCGTGGCGGGCAAGGGCCTCATCTTGCCAAGAGGTGGGAACCACGTGGTTTTTCTCGAGTTGCGGCGGCATTCTTGAGTTACGACGGGGATCTCAGCCTACCCCTTGGGTTGGCCCTGGGAAGCCCAATCTTCCCCTAGGGTTGCGAGGGAAAGCTGGGGGTTGCGCTCGAGTCACTTCAGGGCCGAAGAGACCTCACCTAGGCGTGTGTCCGGGACCTAATATTCCTCTCCAGGGAAGGCAGGGATCTCGGGATTGCATTCCAGGCTCCCCCGGGGAGTCAGGCCTCGTCTCGAGGGGAAGCCAAGGACTCCGCTCTCCTCTCGAGTCGCGACGCGGATCTCTTGGAGCCCCCTGAGCGGCTTCAAGGGAGTCCAGCCTCCTCTTCAGTTTGGAGAGAGGACTCGTGATTGGTCTCCAGGCCATGCAGGAAAATAAGGCCCTCATCTCGCGATGACCGGGGTGTCTCATGTGTTTCCTCGAGCTGCCGCGCCAGTGTGGGTTTCCTCACGAGGTACGATGAGGAACTCATGGAGCCTCTCGTGCAGTGCCATGTTAGTCAGGTCTCCATGCGCGTGGCGAGGGGGAGCGTGTCATGGCTCTTGAGTCATGGTAGGGGAATCGCGACTCAACACATTTTGAAGCACTCTCGAGGTCTTTCTCGAGTCACGGCAGAAAACCCAGGGGTCCCTCGACTTGTGCCTGTGACCTCAGGGAGCTTCTTTTTGTGCCTCTGAGAACTCAGGGATACTGTGGAGTTGGTAGGGGCCTCTCGGGACTCCACTGGTTGTGGTGCAATGGAAGAGGGCTTCATCTCGAGTGGACGCAGGAACCTCAGGCTTGCTCTCCGTTTCTGACTCGGAACCCGTGGTCCCTGCAGAATAGGGACAAGAGAGTCACACCTAGTCTTCTGTTGAGGAATGGACCTTCGTTTGCCTTTCGAGTTGTTTACAGGATGACAGGCCACTTGTCGAAATGTCTGTGGGACCTGCGGGTTTTTCTGGACGATGCACGCGGGTGTCAGTGCCCCTTCGTCTTGTGCCTTCATCCACAGGTTTTCCTTCAAAGAGGTGTGCTGGCATCGGGTTCTTTTCAAGAGTGGACCTTGAAATTGGGGTCTTTCGACATGTGGCACCACCCACGAGGCTATGTCTCGAACTTCCTCATGAGACCGGCCTCATCCTGAGGTGCGCCCGGAAGGTCGGGAACCCCTTGGAGACAGAGAAGGGGAGTCGACCCTCCTGTCACAATCAGGAGAGGAGAAGGGGCTCAGATGAAGTGGTGCCGGGAACCTCGGTGTTCCCCTTGAGTGAGTCTGGTATGTCGCGGAACTTTTGGGGTCGCATCAAGGGTACCAAGTACCGTTTCGCACTTCAGGATGGAACGTGGGACTTCTGTTGAGATGCTGTAGCGGACAAAGGGCCTCATCTTGCGATGACGAGGGAAGCACGTGGTTTTTCTCGAGTTGCGGTGGGATTCTCGAGTTACGACGGGGAATTCAGGCTTCCTCTTTTGTTGGCCCAGGAAGTCTAATCTTCCATTCGAGTTGCCAGGGAGAGCTGGGGATTGGGCTCCATTCACTGAAGGGCAAACTAGACCTCATCTAGGCTTGTATCCAGGACTTAATGTTCCTCTCCATAGGCGACAGGGATTTGGGGTTGCATTCCATACTCACCCGGGGAGTCAGGCCTCATCTCGAGGGGAAGCAAAGGACTCCACTCTCTTCTCGAGCTGCGACAGGTATCTCTTGGAGCCCACTGAGTGGTCTTTGCTCTGTAGGAGAGCTCTAGTGTTCATAAGCCTGTACATAAGTGAACACAGACATTCTGTGTGCATGTTGCTGCATACCCAAAATAGGGCCACAAGGAGCCTCATGCTCTCCATGCGGCGCGGAAGCTGTGCAGACACGCAGCAGCTGAAGAATCCAACCAATTGCTCTTTTCTTACCTCTGACAGAGCTCGCATTGCCGTAGCCCTTGGCAGTTTGGAAACACTGGACCCTAACCCCTCTCAAAGTAGGCCTGGGTTCTAGTTCGAATAGAAAGTCAATAGCGGAGCTGAGGACAGGAACGCGGCAGTCATTTATCACACGCTCCTGCAGCCTGCTACTACAGGGACACTAACGCTAGAAGCTAGGAATGTCTGCAAGGTGCGCAAAGGACAAGGGAGAACCTCGACCCTGACTCTAGTATTTCAGTCCCCTGAGCAGATCTGAGGTTCTCCCGCTGTAGAAGCTAACCCATTCCTTTCAAATACAGGCTTCCTAACACAGGGCCAGTTGGCTGCTTGCTCTTCCACGAAGCAGGCTTCCTTAACTTGCAAACTGCGAATTCCGCTTAACAGCCTGGAGGAAAATCGCTTCTTGGAAGATTTTTTTCAGAGGCTGTATCCCCGGAGCTGGGGCCAAGCTAGGGGACCCATACTGACAAGGGAAGGCAAAACCACATCCAATGTCTTTGCTCTGGAGGACAGCTTTGGTGAGCCTAAGTCTTTCAGGAATATTTCTGGCTCCAACAGAGTCAAATTCTGTGTGTGAAGCTGCACAGCCAAAATAGGGGAACAGAGACCCTGATTCTCTCTGTGTAGCTTTGAAGCTGTCATTCAAACAACAGCTTGAGAATCCATACAATGCTCTCCCTTACTGCTAAGAGAATTCTCATTGCTGTCGTCCTTGACAGTTTGTAGAAATCCGCACCCTAACCCTTCTCCAAGTAGGCCTGGGTCCTAGCTCGGAACAACAGGCAACGGCGGAGCTGAGGCCAGTAAGGCACAAGTGAGGTCTCACACACTCTTGCAGCCTGATCGTCCAGGAGCAGTAAGGCCTCTTTTTCCCTGCAGGAGGCTCGCTTGCCTTGCCTCCTGTGAACTGCATTTCCCAGCCTGGGCGCAAAGCTGTTCCTGGAGATTTTTTCTCAGGGGCTGTTTCCCTGGAGCTGGGTCGGACCTCGGGGGCCCAACTCACAGGGGAAGACAAAACCACATGGACAGGTCTATGCTCTGTAGGAGAGCTCTAGTGAACCTCGTCTCTCAGGAACATTCTTGGCTTCTACAGAGACACCTCTGTGCATGAAGCTACACACCCAACATAGTGGCAAAGGGAGTCTGATTCTCTCCGTGGGTGCTGATGCTTTGTGGCAAAGCACCTGCTAAGAATCCATCCGCATAGGCTTCCCTCACCTTGACAGAGGTCTCATTGCTGTAGTCCTTGGCAGTTTGGAAAGAAGCAGACCCTTACCCTTCACCAAGTAGGCCCTTGTCCTTGTTTGAATGGAAAGGCAGTAGCTGAGCTGAGGCCAGTAAGGCGCCAGTCAAGTCTGACATATTCCCGATGCCTGCTCCTTCATGGAAAATAACGTTAGAATCTGGGAATGTCTTTGCAAGGCTGGCAAAGGGCAGTCAGGAACCTCGACCCTGCCTCTGGAATTTCTATCTTCTCAGCACATCTGGCGGTCTCGGTCAGGAGAAACTAACCCATTCCTTGCAAATATAGGCTTCCAAACACAGGCCGGTTGGCTGTCTCTTCTTGCCGAAGGAAGCTTGCTTATCCCACCTCCTGTGAACTCCACTTCCCAGCCTGGGTGATAAGAGGTTCTTGGAGATCTTTTCTCAGAGGCTGTTTCCAAGGAGCAGGAGCTGATCCCAGAGACCCACACGCACAGGGGAAGGGAAAACCGCATGGATAAGTCTTTGCTCTCTAGGAGTGCCCTAGTGAACCTCAGTCTGTGGGGAATGTTCTTGGCTCCAACGGGGACATCTCTGTGTGGGAAGCTGCATTGCCAACATAGAGACACAGAGACCTGATTCTCTCTGTGCAGCTTTGACGCTGTCGTTCAAACAACAAATTGAGAATCCACACAATGCTCTCCCTTACCACTGAGAGAGTTATCATTGCTGTAGCCCTTCGCAGTTTCTGGAAATCGGCACACAAACACTTCTCCAAGTAGGCCTGGGTTCAAGTTCAGATGAACATGCAATAGCGGAGCTGAGGCCAGTAAGTCACCAGTCAGGTGTCACACACTCTGGCAGCCTGCTCCTCCAGGGACAGTAAGGCCTCTATTTCCCTTCAGGAGGCTCGCTTGCCTTACTTCCTGTGAACAGCGTTTCCCAGCCTGGGCGGAAAGCAGTTCCTGGAGATCTTTTCTCAGGGGCTGTTTCCCCGGAGTTGGGGCGGACCTCGGGGACCCAACTCACAGGGGAAGGCAAAACCAAATGGACAGGTCTATGCTCTGTAGGAGATCTCTAGTGAACTGCCGGGGTCCAGCCCCAGCTGATCCAGGGTATTCGAAGCAGAGACGGCGTAGGCGAGGGTCAGGGAACAACTGCTTAATTAAACGTTAATTAAGGATATAAAGAGTAATAAAATGAGGATAGCTCAGTAGGAAAATTCAGTGGAGAAAAGAGGCTGAGTAGCTTGGTTTACGTGGGGGACCAATAAAACTTCAAGACAAGAAGCTTGCACCACTTACGTAGGCCGCAGGCGTCCTTCCGTTCTCCCGAAGGAGAGGAGACACTGAGGCCTCCCCGGTCGGATCTTAGAAGCCCAGGCAAAATTAGTAAGCTTGGTGGGTTCCGCGCTCCAGATGGAGACTCAACCAGAGTGAGAGAGAGAGAGAGACATGGGGAGACCAGTATTTCGAGAAACTGATCCCAATTCTTTATTTTCCATGGTCTACTTTTATACACTGAGATGTTATGCAAAAGTCACGTGGGGTCAGCAGTCCTGACTTTTATCAAAGTCAGGTGCTTCATACAAAAGTATACAGAGGTCTTAGGGGTGTTACATCATCTTCTGGCCGGGGGGCCTGCTGACAATTTACGACCCTCTCCTTGTGACAGCGGTCAGTCAACCAGGACACTTATTTCTCCAGGGGTGATTATTCTTAAAACAGACGCCACCCAAATAAAGTTACATTCCTATAGGGTGAGGGTGTAGTGGGTTTTAGTTAAGGAAAGAATTTACTTAGCCTAAGGTCTAACGTGATTTATATCAAAGGTTAATACTTATTTCTTCTATATATTCATTAATGTGTATAAGGGCAGGGGATGTGGAGACTTAGCAGTAAACATCAGCTCAACAAATGAAAAACCCTTCACCAATATGATTTCTAATCAGCCCATTATACTTATACTAATAATTTTCTAACTTTTCTAAGGAACCTGTTTTTAGAAGGTTTAAAGCATCTCGTGCCTCTCATGGTTGGGAGGCTGTGAGCAATCACATGTGGCCGAACAAGCCTGTCAGGCAGGCTAGAGAACCTTCAGAGGAGTTTGTAGGTTAAAACACTCTTGTCACACCCAGGGGTTTTTATCAACTGGAGCTCTAGGTTAACTCCTTCTCCGAAAGAGGTGGTGGGGGACAGCCCCCCGTAAAGTCAGAGGTGTAGGTGAGAGCACAAAGTAGTAAGGTAGGCAGGCTCTGGTTATGGGGGTAGATGCTCGAGGATTTCCAGGGGGACTCCTGAGGCTCGATCCCGCCTTTGCGTATGTCGAGCCTCCTTCCTCATGACCTTTGCCATGGGCGGAGTGCCTCACTCTGGCCCCCAACAGTGAACCTCCTCTCTCAGGAACATTCTTGGCTCCTATCGAGACACCTCTGTGCGTGTAGCTACACACGCAACGTAGGGGCAAAGGGAGCCAGATTCTTTCCGTGGGGTGCTGATGCTTTGTGGCAAAGCACCTGCTTGAGAATCCATCAGCTTACGCTTCCCTCGCCTTGACAGAGGTCTCATTGCTGTAGCCCTTGGCAGTTTGGAAAGAAGAGGACCCTTACCTTTCATAAAGTGGGCCCTTGTCCTAGTTTGAAAGGAAAGGCAAGAGCTGAGCTGAGGCCAATAAGGCGCCAGTCAAGTCTGACATATTCCCGAAGCCTGCTCCTTCATGGAAAATAACGCTGTAATCTAGGAATGTCTCTGCAAGGCTGGCAAAGGGCAGTCAGGAGCCTGCACCATGCCTCTGGAATTACCGACTTCTGAACAGATCTGGAGGTCTCCCTTAGGGGAAGCTAACCCATTCTTCCAAATAGAGGCTTCCAAACGCAGGCCGCTTGGCTGCCTCTTGCTCTCTGAAGGAGGCCTGCTTTTCCCGCCTCCTATGAACCCCACATCCCAGCCTCTGGGAAAAGCGGATCTTAAAGATCTTTTCTCAGGGGTTGTTTCCAAGGAGCTGCGGCCGAGCCTGGAGCCCCAAATGCACAGGGGAAGAAAAACCACATGGACAAGTCTTTGCTCTCTAGGAGAGCTCTAGTGAACTTCACTCTGTCAGGAACGTTCTTGTTTCCTATGGAGACACCCCTGTCTGTGAAGCTGTGTACCGAACATGGAGACACAGAGTCTGATTCTCTCTGTGCAGCTTTGAAGCTGTCGTTCAAACAACAGCTTGAAAATCCATACAATGTTCTTCCTTACCCGTGACACAGTTCTCATTGCTATACCCCTTGGCAGTATTTAGAAATCCATACCCAAACCCTTCTCCTAGTAGGCCTGGGTCCTAGTTCGGAGAAACACGCAATGGCGGAGCTGAGGCCAGTAAGGCACCAGTCAGGTCTCACACACTCTGGCAGCCTGATCGTCCAGGGAGACTAAGGCCTGTTGTGCCTTGCAGGAGGCTCGCTTGTGTTTTCTCCTGTGAACTGCGTTTGCAGCCTGGGGGAATAGCGGTCCCTGGAGATCTTTTCTCAGGGGCTCCTTCCCCTGAGCTGGGGCGGACCTCGGGGACCCAACTCACAGGGCAAGGCAAAACCATATGGACAGGTCTATGCTCTGTAGCAGACTTCTAGTGAACCTCATCTCTCAGGAACATTCTTGGCTCCTATAGAGACACTTCTGTGTGTGAAGGGGCGTACCTAACATAGGGGCACAGAGAGCCTGATTCTCTCAGTTCATTTTGACCCTGTCGTTCAGAAAACAGCTTGAGAATCCATAAAATGCTCTCCCTTACCGCTGAGAGAATTCTCACTGCTGTAGCCCTTGGCACTTTGTAGAAATCCGCAGCCAAACGCTTCTCCAAATAGGCCTGGGTCCTAGTTCGGAGGAACAGGCAATGGTGGAACTGAGGCCAGTAAGGCAACAGTCAGGTTTCACACACTCTGGCAGCCTGCTCCTCCAGGGACAGTAAGGCCTCTTTTTCTCTGCAGGAGACTCGCTTGCCTTACTTCCTGTGAACAGCGTTTCCCAGCCTCAGCGAAGCCGTTCCTGGAGATCTTTTCTCAGGGACAGTTTCCCCGGAGGTGTGGCAGACCTCGAGGACCCAACTCACAGGGGAAGGCAAAACCACATGGACAGGTCTATGCTCTGTAGGAGAGGTTTAGTGAACCTAATCTCTCAGGAACATTCTTGGCTCCTATAGAGACAACTCTGTGTGTGAAGCTACACTCCCAACATTGGTGCACAGGGAGCTTGATTCTCTCCGTGGGGTGCTGATGCTTTGTGGCAGAGCACCTGCTTGAGAATCCATCCTCTTAGGCTTCCCTCACCTTGACAGAGGTCTCATTGCTGTAGCCCTTGGCAGTTTGCAAAGAAGAAGACCCTTACCCTTCATAAAGTAGGGCCTTGTCCTAGTTTGAATGGAAAGGCAATAGCTGAGCTGAGGTCAATAAGGAGCCAGTCCCGTCTGACACATTCCCGAAGCCTGCTCCTTCATGGAAAATAACTCTAGAATCTAGGAATATCTTTGCAAGGCTAGCAAAGGACAGTCAGGAACCAGTACCCTGCCTCTGGAATTACCGACTTCTGAGCAGATCTGGAGGTCTCCTTTAGGAGAAGCTAACCCATTCCTTCCAAATAGAGGCTTCAAAACACAGGCAGGTGGGCTGCCTTTTCGTTCCCTATGGAGGCGTGCTTTTCTCTCCTCCTACGAACCCCGGTTCCCAGACACTGGGAAAAGTGGATCTTGAAGATATTTTCTCAGGGGTTGTTTCCACGGAGCTGGGGCCGAGCCTGGAGACCCAAAGGCACAGGGGAAGGCAAGACCACATGGACAAGCCTTTGCTCTTTAGTATAGCTCTAATGAACCTCACCCTGTCAGGATCTTTCTTGATTCCTACGGAGACACACCTGTGTGTGAAGCTGCGGGCACAGAGAGCCTGATTACCCCTGTGCAGCGCTGAGTCTGGGCGGCTAAACAACAGCTTGGGAATGCAGCCTGGGGCGCTTCCCTTCCTTCGGACAGAGCTCTCCTTGCGGTAGGCCTTGGTAGTTTGCATACAATGGGGCCCTAAGCCCTCTGCAAGTTGGCCTGGCTCCTAGGTCCAAAGGGCAGGCCAGAGCGGAGCTGAGGCTGTCAGGCTCCAGACACATCTCCCATACTCCTACATCCTGCTCCTACCCGGGCGTGAACGCTAGAAGTTGGGAAGGTACCTGGACCGTGCAGGGGCGGGGCGAACGCGGGCGGCGTGGGGCGGGGGTCGGCTTCTGGCGGGGGTGGGGGCGGGCTTCCCAGTTGTGCTCTCGGAGGTGGACACTGAGGCTGAAAACGCGCCGGGAGTGCACCCGGGACTGGGTAAACCCGGGCTGCGCGGGTCGAGATTCCGATGGCTTTGGGTGGGGGTCGGTCCCAGTTGTGCTCCCGGGGGTCGCCACTGCGGCTGGGAACGCACCGGGAGCGCGGCAGGGGCGGGGTTAACCCTGGGGGCGCGGGGCGGGGGCGGCTCATGGGGGGGATGGGGAGGGGTTCCCAGTTGCGCTCTCAGGGGTTGCAACTGCGGCTGGGAACGCCCATTTTGTCCGCTCCTGGGTCCCCAACGATTGCCATCCCGTGGGTGCAGTGGAGGGCTGCGGACCACAGGTAAGGGAACTGGGACTGCGTGGAGCAGGGAACCAAGTATTCCGCCGTCTGTTGACACATTCTCGGAGCTCCCCAACCTGGCGGTCGCAGAAAGGCCTTGCCTTTGGGGTCAAGGCCTTTACCGCTCCACCCCTCTGCTGAAAAATCTCCGAGTCTGCGCGGTTCTTCCAAGCAGCCTACTGTCTGCTGGAAGTCCAAGGGACAGAACACTGAACTCTGGCCAGCTGGCCCAGCCCTGCTTCTGGCACTTTGTAAGCCAGCGGGCCCTTGATCACCTGCTGGGATGGGAAAGGTAAGGGTCCACGGATTGCACCCTAGAAACTTAGTAGGGTGCATGGATTTCAAACCCTGGTGGCCGCCAAGGCAGCAAAGAAGGGGGGAGGGCACCTTGCTGCCCTTTCATGGCAGAATCTGTGGTTGTCCAGCTGCGTGGGCCTTTTCATGAGGACCCTGTGCAATAAAAGTTTGGTGTTTTGGAACTGAATAATTAGAACGTGTAAAAGCTTTAAATTATGTGGTGGTGTAATTAAAAAACAAAACAAAACAAAACCAAGCTCCAAGTGTTTTGCAAATGGAGGTTTAAATATTGAAGGACTGTATTCCTTGCACTGTGGCATTCTATCAAGAAGTGTGCAGGATTTTTTTTTTTTTTTTAAGAAAAGTGTTCGAAGTGAGGGAAACAGGAAACCCAGAGGTGCCCCTGTATTTTGGGGAAGGCCTTAGGAGGTCACTTGGAAATGCTGCTGGATGTGCGGGAGGGCGGCAGATGGGTTGTGCAGGCTTGTCCTTTGCATGGATGTTCTTGTGTGTGGAAACCCAGCTCGGAGCCATCTCCTGATGTGTAAGAATTTCGCAGACAAACCTTGAGCTAAGCAATGCATTTTTTCCTAAGAAAATGTTTGTCTTAAGCGATGTAAATATCCTATGTATTTCCGCTAGACTCTGGCTTCAGGTCGGTTCCCCCAAAAGGCTCAGAAGCGATTTGAACAAAACAGCATGTTTTCCTCCTAGCTTGTTCTCCTTATCTATGTTAAGGAAATGATATATTTGCCTGCAATACTGCCTTTCTTCAAGATTCATGTCAATCAAGTTTTGGCCCGGGATGACTCACCTGCTGCCAATATTATCTCAATGCCTGTCGTGGGGGAAGGGCCTGGTGCCATTCCCTGAAACAGTTCCTTTCTTTCCTTAGCTGACTGCTAGTGCCTGTAGAATATCTGGCTAAAGACCAGCAGGGGGTACTCTTACTACCCCCCCCCACCCCGCCTCAAGTCTAAGTCAGCAGCTTTCTCTATCTCTTTAATACTTTAATAACACTTGATGACACAAAAGCTCTGAGCGATCAAATCATATCAAATCTTCATTTCAGATTGAAGATGCATTCCATGGTATTGCCATCTTAAGTCTTTCCATCGTTATGGAATATCTGTCCATGTATTCAGGATAGTTTTCAGCCAGGGTGTATAATTTCCAGTGTGCCAGTCTTGTCATCCTCGTTACATCCATGGCAAAGTGTTTTATTCATGTTGATATTATTGAAAGGGAATTTTTTAAAATTCCTTTTCAGATTATTATCTGCTAATGTATACAGATAAAACTGTGTAATCATTCATTTTTATCAGTTTGGACAGCTTGATAGTTGTCTTTAATTTCTTTACTTTCTGACACTTTAAGATTATCCTGGGACACATATATAATGCCTCATCCCTAAATTCAGACATGTGTTCAAAGAACTTCTGTCCTTTTATTTATTTATTTATTTATTCTTTAACATTGAAATCGTTTTGACTATGCTGGGTGTTTGTTGCTAGATGAAAGTAGCTAGGACCTCTGGACTGCAGTCTCTCATCTCTTGCTGACCTCTTGTTGACCTCTGCAGATTCCTGGTAGGTGGGAGCTTGTTAGTTCCTTGTCCTTATCAGAACCTCCTGTGGTAAGTGTTTTTCTCTTCTCTGTTGCCTGGTAAGGGTGGGTGGTCATGGGCATCCCAAAGTTGGCTAGAAGTCAATTATTTAGGCAGGCTTGTGCATATATATGGGAGAAGGCAATGGCACCCCACTCCTGGAAAATCCCAAGGACGGAGGAGCCTGGTAGGCTGCAGTCCATGGGGTGGCTAAGAGTCGGACACCACTGAGCGACTTCATTTTCACTTTTCACTTTCATGCATAGGAGGAGGAAATGGCAACCCACTCCAGTGTTCTTGCCTAGAGAACCCCAGGGACTGCGGGGCCTGGTGGGCTGCCATCTATGGCGTGGCACAGGGTCGGCCTCAACTGAACCACTTAGCAGCTGCAGCAGCAGCAGCAGCAGTGCATAGATATCAAAGGGGATGAGAACAGTCAGGTAGGATCACATATGTCACCGTGAAACAATACTTCTCCTCTTAGCCAAAGCTAACAAAAGATTTCTGTTCTAGGTCAACCTAGAAGAGATCACTTAAGAGGTAAAGAAACTTAAACTCCATTAGCAAAGGCAGTTCAACATCTCAAGAAAACTTGTGCTAGGCACAAAACTCTTTTCTGGGGGCCTACTTTCCCTACAACCTCCTTATCCCATTCTGTACCCATTCCTTTGCTTCTCCCGTCCTGAAAATGCCACCTGTAAGACAGAACTACTTCGTTTTCCTTCTTAAAGTGTGATTGCATTCCATACATTCTTGTAATAACAAGTCATACATTTCCCTTCAGCAACCAAGAACTGACTCTTATATTGGCATTTGATAGATTGGTGAGCATACCTATCAGTGATAATAGCGCCCACCCCGCTTCCTGCAAGAACAGAACAAAACAAAACAAAACAAAAAAATTGCTTTCTTACATTTAATATGTTCGGATGGTGCCAGTCACTATTCATGCAGAGTCAAAAATCTCTTTTGTTTCTGTGTAAAAGGGAGGTCCTTTCAAGTCGTGAATGTTTAAGAAGTTTCATTTATTTGGAAGTGACCTAGCTATTCAATACACTGTCGTCACTTAGTTTAGCACCAGGATAGAAACTCAGGTAACCAAAACACCTGGAGGAACGATTGTAAGTTCAGTTCAGTTCAGTTGCTCAGTCGAGTCTGACTCTTTGTGACCCCGTGGCCTGCAGGACGCCAGGCTTCCGTGGCCATCACCAACTCCAGGGGCTTGCTCAAACTCATGTCCATCGAGTCAGTGATGCCATCCAACCATCTTATCCTCTGTCATCCCCTTCTCCTCTGCCTTCAATCAAGACTATGAGAGGCAGATATTTTAGAGTATAATTATTGTTAAGAGTTTATCTAAAAGCTCATATCACATTTACATATTTTACATTGGTTGTTGCTGTTTCCAGGTACTTTCTTGCTGACAAGCTTGTGACACATATAACAATAGAGCAATTTTTACCTCAAAAGAAACCTAGGCACTATGAACATGTTGTGCTTAATGTTGTTGACTCTTAGACATGTCTATAGTGGAGGAGCAAAACCAAAAATACTAGATATTTAATATTGACTAGTTCCCAGTTCACGGGACTCTGACATTCATTTAGGTCAATGTTTTCTTGTATTTCCAGCAGTTTGATTTGGAAGGGCTGCCTTGTCTTGAGACCATTGAAATCAGAACTCAGAACTTGAGCAATATTATCAAAAAACACAAGGCTCACACTGACACATACCTTAATCCAGACAGACAGACAAGACATCTTCCAGTTTTCCGCCTGAGATTTAAAATATTTCTTTGAGCCGTTTTCCTGGGGAGTGGGGGGGGGAGTTGGGGTGGCAGCGAGGCAGGCTTGGGTAACAAGCTAATTGTTGGTCATTGCATATGCAAAGAACCAGCTTTCCGGGTTCCAAGCAAAAAAGTTTCCTTGGTACCCAATTTTGTTTGGATCTATAGACTCTCATGGCCCTCCTAGGTCAGGACATCTTTCCTTTCTGTAGTCCTCATTTTATCCCTAAATCATAGACAGCTTGGAATGTCTCTGTGGGGTGGATGTATTGTCCTCGTGTTTGACCTGGCGGCAGTAGCGAGGTCCGAGATCCTCTCCTGGAACCGGGCGTGGGGACGGGGCTCACCAGGAGCCCCTGGTGGAAGTGGGCAACGCCCCGGGAGCGCGCCAGGGGCGGGGCGATCCCGGGCGGCGCGGGTCGGGGTTCTGGTTGGGAGGGGGTGGGGGGCAGTAACAGTTGTGCTCTTGGGGGTCCCCACTGCAGCTGGAAACGCGCTGGGAGTGCGGCAGGGGCGGGGTGAACCCGGGTGGCGCGGGGCGGGGTTCGGCTCCTGGCGGGGGTGGGGGAGGGCTTCCCAGTTGTGCTCTCGGTGGTGGCCACTGCGGCTGGAAACGCGCCGGGAGCGCACCCGGGGCGGGGTAAACCTGGGCTGCGCGGGTCGAGATTTAGATGGCTGTGGGTGGGGGTTCGGTCCCAGTTGTGCTCTCGGGGGTCGCCACTGCGGCTAGGAACGCCCATTTCCTACGCTCCTGTGTCCCCAAGGATCCACATCTAGTGCGTGCAGCGGAGGGCTGCGGACCACAGGTCAGAGAACTGGGACTGCTTGGAGCAGGGAACCAAGTATTCCGCCCTCTGTTGGCACATTCTCGGAGCTCCCCAACCTGGCGGTCGCAGAAAGGCCTCGCCCTTGGTGTCAAGGCCTTTACCGCTCCACCCCTTTGCTGAAAAATCTCAGTCTGCACGGTTTTCCCAAGCAGCCTAGTGTCCCCTGGAAGTCCAAGGGACAGAACACTGAACTCTGGCCGGCTGGCCCAGCCCTGCTTCTGGCACTTTGTAAGCCAGCAGGCCCTTGAGCACCTGCTGGGATGGGAAAGGGAAGGGTCCACGGATTGCACCCTAGAAACTTAGTAGGGTGCATGGATTTCAAACCCTGGTGGCCGCCCAGGCAGCAAAGAAGTGGGGAGGGCACCTTGCTGCCCTTTCATGGCAGAATCTGTGGCTGTCCTGATGCGTGGGCCTTTTCATGGGGACCTTGTGCAATAAAAGTTTGGTGTTTTGGTACTGAAAAATTAGAAATTGTAAAAAGTTTAAATTATGTGGTGGTGTAATTAAAAAACAAAACAAAACAGAACCAAGCCCCAAGTGTTTGGCACAGGGAGGTTTAAGTATTGAAGGCCTGTTTTCCTTGCACTGTGGCATTCTATAAAGAAGTGTGCAGGATTTTTTTTTTTTTTAAGAAAAGTGTTCGAAGTGCTTGAAACAGGAAACCCAGAGGTGCCCCTGTATTTTGGGGAAGGCCTTAGGAGGTCACTTGGAAATGCTGCTGGCTGTGGGGGAGGGGGGCAGATGGGCTGTGCAGGCTTGTCCTTTGCATTCATGTTCTTGTGTGTAGAAACCCAGCTCGGAGCCATCTCCTGATGTGTAAGAATTTCGCAGACAAACCTTGAGCTAAGCAATGCATTTGTTCCTGAGGAAATGTTTGTCTTAAGCGATGTAAATATCCTATGTATATCTGCTGGACTCTGGCTTCAGGTCGGTTCCCCCAGTAGGCTCAGAAGCGACTTGAACAAAACAGTATGTTTTCCTCGTACCTTGTTCTCCTAATCTATGTTAAGGAAATGATATATTTGCCTGGAATACTGCCTTTCTTCAAGATTCATGTCAATCAGTTTTTGGCCCAGGATGACTCACCTGCTGCCAATGTGACCTCAAGGCATGTCGTGGGGGAGGGGCCTGGTGCCATTCCCTGAGACAGTGCCTTTCTTTCCTTAGCTGACTGCTAGTGCCTGTAGAATATCTGGCTAGAGACCAGCAGGGCGTACACCCCGCCTCAAGTCTAAGTCAGCAGTTTTCTCTATCTCATTTATACTTTAATAACAATTGATGACACAAAAGCTCTGAGCGATCAAATCATATCAAATCTTCATTTCAGATTGAAGATGCATTCCATGGTATTGCCATCTTAAGTCTTTCCATTGTTATGGAATACCTGTCCATGTATTCAGGATAGTTTTCAGCCAGGGTGTATAAGTTCCAGTGTGCCAGTCTTGTCATCCTCGTTACATCCATGGCAAAGTGTTGTATTCATGTTGACATTATTGAAAGGGAATTTTTTTAAATTCCTTTTCAGATTATTATCTGCTAATATATACAGAAAAAACCGTGTAATCTTTCGTTTTTATCAGTTTGGACAGCTTGATAGTTGTCTTTAATTTCTTTCCTTTCTCATACTTTAAGATTTTCCGGGCACTGTACATGTACTGCCTCACCCCTAATCTCAGTCATGTGTTCAAAGAACTTCTGTCCTTTATTTGTTTACTTATTTTTTGCAACATTGAATTCGTTTTGACTATGCTGGGTCTCTGCTGCAAGATGGAAGTTGCTAGGACCTCTGGACTGCAGTCTTCCATCTCTTACTGACCTCTTGTTGACCTCTGCAGAATCCTGGTTGGCGGGAGCTTGTTAGTTCCTCGTTCCTTACCAGGACCTCCTGTGGTAAGTGTTTTTCTCTTCTCTGTTGCCTGGTAAGGGTGGATGGTCATTGGCATCCCAAAGCTAGCTGGAAGTCAATGATTTAGGCAGGCTTGTGCATAGATATGGGAGAAGGCAATGGCACCCCACTCCAGTACTCTTGCGTGGAAAATCCCATGGATGGAGGAGCCTGGTAGGCTGCAGTCCACGGGGTCGCTAAGAGTCGGACACCACTGAGCGACTTCACGTTCACTTTTCACTTTCATGCATGGGAGGAGGAAATGGCAACCCACTCCAGTGTTCTTGCCTAGAGAACCCCAGGGACTGCGGGGCCTCGTGGGCTGCCGTCTATGGGGTCGCACAGAGTCGGACACGACTGAAAAGACTTAGCAGCAGCAGCGGCGGCAGCAGCAGCAGAAGCAGTGCATCGATATCAAAAGGGCTGCAAACAGTCAGGAAGGATCACATATGTCACCGTGAAACACTACTTCTCCACTTAGCCAAAGCTAACAAAAGATTTCTGTTCTAGGTCAACCTAGAAGAGATCACTTAAGAGGTAAAGAAGCTAAAACTCCATTAGCAAAGGCATTTCGACATCTCAAGAAAACTTGTGCTAGGCACAGAACTCTTTTCTGGGGGTCCACTTTCCCTACAACCTCCTTATCCCGTTCTGTACCCATTCCTTTGCTTCTCCCATCCTGAAACGGCCACCTGTAAGACAGAACTACTTTGTTTTCCTTCCTCAAGTGCCATTGCATTCCACATACTTTCTTGTAATAACAAGTCATACATTTCCCTTCAGCAACCAAGAACTGACTTTTATATTGGCATTCGCTATAGCCCGCCCCCCTCCCCCCACCCCCAAGAACAGAACAAAACAAAACAAAACAATTGCTTTCTTACATTTAACATGTCAGGATGGTGCCAGACACTATTCATAGAGAGTCAAAAATCTCTTTTGTTTCTGTGTAAAAGGGAGGTCCTTTCAAGTCGTGAATGTTTCAGAACTTTCATTTATTTGGAAATGACCTAGCTATTCAATACACTGTCGTCACAAGGATAGAAACTCGGGTAACCAAAACACCTGGAGAAACGTTTGTTAGTTCAGTTCAGTTCAGTTGCTCAGTCGTGTCTGACTCTTTGGGACCCCGTGGCCTGAAGGACGCTAGGCTTCCGTGTCTGTCACCAGCTCCAGGGGCTTGCTCAAACTCATGTCCATCGAGTCAGTGATGCCATCCAACCATCGTACCCTTGTCATCCCCTTCTCCTCTGCCTTCAATCAAGACTATGAGAGGCAGATATTTTAGAGTATAATTATTGTAAAGAGTTTGTCTAAAAGCTCATATCACATTGACATTTTTTACTTTTGTTGTTGTCGTTTCCAGGTAGTTTCTTGCTGACAAGCTTGTGACAGATATAACAATAGAGCAATTTTTACCTCAAAAGAAACCTAGGCACTATGAACATGTTGTGCTTAATGTTGTTGACTCTTAGACATGTCTATAATGGAGGAGCAAAACCAAAAATACTAGATATTTAATATTGACTAGTTCCCAGTTCACGGGACTCTGACATTCATTTAGGTCAATGTTTTCTTGTATTTCCAGCAGTTTGATTTGGAAGGGCTGCCTTGTCTTGAGACCATTGAAATCAGAACTCAGAACGTGAGCAATATTATCAAAAAACACAGGGCTCACACTGACACATACCTTAATCCAAACAGACAGACAAGACATCTTCCAGGTTTCCGCCTGAGATTTAAAATATTTCTTTGAGCCAGTCTTCTGGGGAGTGGGGGGATGGAGGTGGCAGTAAGGCAGGCTTGGGTAACAAGCTAATTGTTGGTCATTGCATATGCAAAGAACCAGCTTTCCGGGTTCCAAGGAAAAAAGTTTCCTTGGTAACCAACTTTGTCTGGTTCTATAGAATATCATGGCCCTCCTAGGTCAGGTCATCTTGCCTTTCTGTAGTCCTCGTTTTATCCCTAAATCACAGACAGCTTGGATTGTCTCTGTGTGGTGTATGTATTGTCCTCATGTTTGACCTGGCGGCAGCAGCGAGGTCCGAGAGCCTCTCCTGGAACCGGGCGTGGGGACGGGGCTCACCGAGAGCCACTGGTGAAGGTGGGCAGCGCCCCTGGAGCGCAGCAGGGGCGGGGCGAACCCGGGTGGTGCAGGGCGGGTGTCGGCTCCTGACGGGGGTAGGGGAGGGCTTCCCAGTTGTGCTCTCGGAGATGGCCACTGCAGCTGGAAACGCGCCGGGAGCGCAGCCAGGGTGGGGTAAACCTGGGCTGCACAGGTCGAGATTCCGCTCACTGTGGGTGGGGGGTCGGTCCCTGTTGTGCTCCCGGGGGTCGCCAATATTGCTGGGAACCCACCGGGAGCCCGGCAGGGCCAGGGCGAAACCTGGCGGTGCAGGGCGGGGTGGGGTTCCATTCGCAGTGGGGGTCGGCTCCTGGCGGGGGTGGGGGAGGGCTTTCCAGATGTGCTGTTGGGGGTCGCCATTGCGGCTGGGAATGCCCATTTCGTGAACTCCTGGATCCCCAAGGATCGGCATCCATTGGCCACAGCGGAGGGGTGCGGAACACAGGTAAGGGAACGGGGACTGCGTGGAGCAGGGAACCATGTATTCCGCCCTGTGTTGGCACAGTCTCAGAGCTCCCCAACCTGGCGGTCGCAGAAAGGCCTCGTCTTTGGGGTCAAGGCCTTTACCGCTCCACCCCTCTGCTGAAAAACCTCAGAGTCTGCGCGGTTTTCCCAAGCAGCCTAGTGTCCGCTGGAAGTCCAAGGGACAGAACCCTGAATTCTGGCCGGCTGGCCCAGCCCTGCTTCTGGCACTTTGTAGGCCAGCGGGCCCTGGAGCACCTGCTAGGACGGGAAAGGGAAGGGTACGCGAATTGCACGCTGGTGGCCGCCGAGGCAGCAAAGAAGGGGGGAGGGCACCTTACTGCCCTTTAATGGCAGACAGAATCTGTGGCTGTCCTGCTGCGTGGGCCTTTTCATGGGGACCTTGTGCAATAAAATTTTACCGGTGACCTTAGGGAACTTCCCAGTGTGCTTCTGACAGATGAGGGATGCTGTGGAGTTGGCGGGGCCTCTCAGGACTCCGCTGGGTTTGGCGCAATGGAAGAGGGCCTCATCTCCAGGGAAGGCAGGAACCTCAGGCTTCCTCTCCGTTTCAGACTCCGACCGCAGGGTCCCTGCAGAGTTGGGACAGGAGAGTCAGGCCTCATCTTGTCTGAGTAATGGAACTCTGCTTGCCTCTCGAGTCGTTCAGTGGGTCTCAGGCCCCTTGTCGAGCTGTGTGTGGAACCTGCGGGTGTTTCCAGAAGATGCACGGGGGTGTCATTGCCCCTTCATTTGGTGCCTTCCCCCACAGGGTTGCCTTCAAAGAGGTGTCCAGCATCAGGTTCATTTCAAGAGCGGACCGGGAAATCGGGGGCGTTCGGCATGTGGCCCCACCCACGTGGCTCATCTCGAATTTCCTCGTGAGACCAGCATCATCCTGAGGTGCGCCGGGAAGGCCGGGAACCCCTTCCACACAAAGAAGGGGAATCGACTCTCCTGTTGCGATCAGGAGAGGAGATGGGGCTCAGATGAAGTGGGGCCGGGACTCTAGGTGTTCCACTGGAGGGAACCCGGCGTTTCAGGGAACTTTAGGGGTCGCATCAAGGGAGCCAAGTACCATTTTCCACTTCAGGACGGAACATGGGACTTCCCTGGAGACGCTGTAGCGTGCAAGGGCCTCATCCTGTGAAGACGTTGGAACCACGTCGTTTTTCTCGAGTTGCGTCTGGATTCTCGAAAACGACGGGGATTTCAGGCTTCCTCTTGGGTTGGCCCTGGGAAGCCCAATCTTCCCCTGGAGTTGCGAGGGAAAGCTGGGGGTTCTGCTCGAGTCACTACAGGGCCAAAGAGACCTCATCGAGGCGTGTGTCCAGGACCTAATATTCCTCTCAAGGGAAGACAGAGATCTCGGGTTTCCATTCCAGACTCCCCCGGGGAGTCAGGCCTCGCCTCGAGGGGAAGCAGAGGACTCCACTTTCCTCTCAAGTCGCGACACGGATCTCTTGGAGCCCACTGAGTGGACTCAAGGGTGTCGAGCCTCCTCTTCAGTTTGGAGAGAGGACTCGGGATTGCTCTCCAGGTCAGGCAGGAAAAGAAGGCCCTCATCTCGCGATGACGGGGGCATCTCATGGGTTTCCTCAGGCTGCGGCACCCTTGGGGGTTTTCTCACGAGGCAAGACGAGGACCTCAGGGAGCCTCCCGTGCGGCGCCAGGGAACTCATGTCTCCATGCGCATGGCGAGGGGGAGCTGGTCATCACTCTCGAGTCATGGGAAGTGACTAGGGCCTCAAGACGCGTTGAAGAAGGACTCTCGAGGTCTTTCTCGGGTGGCGGCGGGAAACCCTCGTTTCCCTCGACTTCTGCAGGGGACTATAGGGAACTTACCAGGGTGCCTCTGAGAGGTGAGGAATGCTGTGGAGTTGGCAGGGCCTCTCGGGACTCTGCTGGGTTCGGCGCAATGGAAGAGGGCCTCATCTCGAGGGGAGGCAGGAACCTCAGGCTTCCTCTCCAATTCTGACTCCGACTGCACGGTCCCTGCAGTGTTGGGACAGGAGAGTCATGCCTCGTCTTGTCTGAGGAATGGAATTCTGGTTGCCTCTCGAGTTGTTCCGGGAGTCTCAGGCCCCTTGTCGAGCTGTGTGTAGACCCTGCGGGTTTTTCCGGATGATGCACGGGGGTGTCAGTGCCCCTTCGTGTTGTGCCTTCACTCACAGGGTTGCCTTCGAAGAGGTGTCCGGGCATCAGGTTCTTATCAAGAGCGGACCGGAAAATCGGTGTCGTTCGGCACGTGGCACCTCACACATGGCTGGTCTCGAATTTCCTCCTGAGACCGGCCTCATCCTGAGGTGCACCAGGAAGGCCGGGAACCCCATCCAGAGAAAGCAGGGGAATCGACTCTCCTGTCACGATCAGGAGGGGAGAAGGTGCTCAGATGAAGTGGTGCCGGGACCCTTGGTGTTCCCCTCGAGGGAACCCAGCGTGTCGGGAACTTTTGCGGTCGCATCAAGGGTGTCAAGTACCGTTTCGCACTTAAGGACAGAACATGGGACTTCCCTGGAGACGCCGGGAATTTCGGTGTTCCCCTGGAGTGAGACCAGTATGTTGGGGAACTTTGGGGTCGCATCAAGGGTGCCAAGTAGCATTTCGAACTTTAAGATGGAACGTGGGACTTCTCTTGAGACTCTAGCTGGCAAGGGCCTCATATTGCGATGAAGGGGGAACCACATGGTTTTTAAGACTTGAGGCTGAATTCTCGAATTACGATGGGATATTCAGACTTCCTCATGTGTTGACCGTGGGAAGCCCAATCTTCCATTCAAATTGTGAGGGAGAGATGGAGGTTGCTCTCGATCACTGTAGGGCAAAATAGACCTCATCTAGGCTTGTGTCTAGGACATAATGTTCCACTCCAGGGGCGACAGGGATCTCGGGGTTGCATTCCAAACTCACCCGGGGAGTCAGGCCTCGTCTCGAGGGAAGCAAAGGACTCCGCTCTCCTCTCGAGTCGCACCGGGTATTTCTTGGACCCAACTGAGTGGCCTAAAGGGAGTCAATCCTCCTGTGAAGTTTGGAGAGAGGACCAGGGATTGCTCTCCAGGTCAGGCAGGAAAAGAAGGCCCCCATCTCTCCTTGATGGGGGCATCTTGTGGTTTTTCTCGAACTGCGGCGCCACTGTTTGTTTTCTCACGAGGTATGATGGGGTACTCAGGGAGCCTCTTGTGTGGTACTAGGGAAGTCAGTTTTCCTGCTTGTGGCGAGGGGAGCACGTCCTTGCTCTGGAGTCATGGTAGGGGAATCGGGCATCAAGAGACATTGAAAAAGGACTCTCCAAGTCTTTCTCGGGTTACTTCAGGAAACTCTGGGTTCCCTCGACTTGTGCCAGTGACCTCAGGTAGCTTCTCAGGGAGCCTCTGAGAATTCAGGGATACTGTGGTGTTGGGAGGGGCCTCTTGGGACACCACTGAGTTTGGTTCAATGGAAGAGGGCCTCTTCTCTAGTTGAGGTAGGAACCTCAGGGTTCCTCTCCATTTCTGACTCCGATCGCAGGGTCCCTGAAGAGTTGGGCCAGGTGGGTAAGGCCTCGTCTTGTGTGAAGGAATGCAACTTCACTTGCCTCTCGAGTTGTTCACGGGGTGACAGTCCACATTTGGAGCTGTGAGTGGAATCGGCGGGTTTTTCCAGACGATGCATGGGGATGTCAGTGTCCCTTCGTGTTGTGCCTTCATCCACAGGGTTGCCTTCGAAGAGATGTCCGGGCGTCAGGTTCTTATCTAGAGTGGACCGGGAATTCGGGATCTTTCAACATGTGGCACCAACCATGAGGCTACTTTTCGAATTTCCTCATGAGACTGGCCTCATCCGGAGGTTTGCGGGGAACGTCGGGAACCCCTTGCAGACAAAGCATGGGAGTCGACCCTCCTGTCGCGATCAGGAGGGGTGAAGGGGCTCACAGGAAGTGGTGCCATGAACTTTGGTGTTTCCCTCGACTGAGACCGGTATGTCAGGGAACTTTGGGGGTCGCATCAAGGGTGCCAAGTACCGTTTTGTACTTCAGGATGGAACGTGGGACTTCTCTTGATACGCTGTAGTGGCCAAGGGCCTCATCTTGCGATGACGGGGGAGCCACGTGGTTTTTCTCGAGTTGCGGCGGGATTCTCGAGTTACGACGGGGATTTCAGGCTTCCTCTTGTGTTGGGCCAGGGAAGTCCAATCATCCATTTGAGTTGCGAGGGAGAGCTGGGGGTTGCGCTCGAGTCACTGCAGGGCAAAGGAGACCTCATCTAGGCTTGTGTCCAGGACCTAATGTTCCTCTCCAAGGGCCACAGGGATCTCAGGTTTGCATTCCAGACTCACCCAGGGAGTCAGGCCTCGTGTCAAAGGGAAGCAAAGGACTCTGCTCTCCTTTCGAGTTGCGACGGGCACCTCTTGGAGCCCACTTTGTGGCCTAAAGGGAGTCAAGCCTCCTGTGAAGTTTGGAGAGAGGACTTGGGACTGCTCTCCAGGCCATGCAGGAAAAGATGGCCCTCATCTCGCGATGACGGAGGGGTCTTGTGTGTTTTCTCGAGCTGCGGCGCCAGTGTGGGGTTTCACACGAGGTACGACAGGGAGCTCAGGGAGCCTCTCATGTGGCGCCAGGGAAGTCAGGTCTCCATGTGCGTGGCGAGGGGGAGCGCGTTATTGCTCTCGAGCCATGGTAGGGGAATCTGACCTCAAGACGCGTTGAAGAAGGACTCTCGAGGTCTTTCTTCGGTTGTGGCAGGAAACCCTTATTTCCCTCGACGTTTGCCGGTGGCCTCAAGGAGCTTCTCAGAATGCGTATGAGAAGTCAGGGATACTGTGGAGATGGGAGTGGCCTCTCGGGACTCCACTGGGTTTGTTTTAATGGAAGAGGGCCTCATCTCGGGTTGAGGCAGGAACCTCAGGTTTCCTCTCCATTTCTGACTCAGATCGAAGCGTGCCTGCAGAGTTGGGATTGGATACTCAGGCCTCGTCTTGTCTGAGGAAGGGAGCTCCGCTTGCCTCTCTCATTGTTTAAGGGGTGACAGGCCAGTTGTGGAGCTGTATGTGGATCCTGCGGGGTTTTCCGGACGATGAACAGGGTTGCCAGTGCCCCCTCGTGTAGTGCCTTCATCCACAGGGTTGCCTTAGAAGAGGTGTCCGGGCATCGGGTTCTTATCAAGAGCAAGACCGAGAAATCGGGGTCTTTTGGCACGTGGCACCAACACGAGGCTACGTCTCGAATTTCTTCGTGAGACTGGCCTCATCCTGAGTTGCGCCATGAAGGGCGGGAACCCCTTCTAGACAAAGCAGGGGAATCGACCTTCCTGCCATGATCAGGAGGGGAGAAGGGGCTCAAATGAAGTGGTGCCAGGAACTTCGGTGTTCCCTTGGAGTGAGACCGGTATATTGGGGAACTTTTGGGGTCGCATCAAGGGTGCCAAGTAGCATTTCGAACTTTATGACGAAACATGGGACTTCTCTTGAGACTCTGTAGCGGGCAAAGGCCTCATATTGCGATGAATGGGGAACCACGTGGTTTTTAAGAGTTGCGGCGGGATTCTCGAGTTACAACGGGAAATTCAGACTTCCTCTTGTGTTGGCCCAGTGAAGACCAATCTTCCATTCGAATTGCGAGGGAGAGATGGGTGTTGCTCTCGATTCACTGTAGGGCAAAATAGACCTCATCTAGGCTTTTGTCCAGGACATAATGTTCCTCTCCAGGGGCAACAGGGATCTCGGGGTTGCATTCCAGACTCACCCAAGGTAAGGCCTCATCTCGAGGGGAAACAAAGTACTCTGCTCTCCTCTCAAGTCGCGACAGGTATCTCTTGGAGCCCATTGAGTGGCCTAAAGGGAGTAAAGCCTCCTGTGAAGTTTGGAGAAAAGACCAGGGATTGCTCTCCAGGTCAGGCAGGAAAAGATGTCCCCAATCTCGCGATGACGGTGGCGTCTCGTGGGTTTTCCCGAGCTGTGGCGCCAGTGTGGGGTTTCTCACGAGGTATGACGGGGAGCTCAGGGAGCCTCTCATGTGGCGCCAGGGAAGTCAGGTGTCCATGCGCATGGCGAGGGGGAGCGTGTCATTGCTCTCGAGTCATGGTAGGGGAATCCGGCCTCAAGACGTGTTGAAGACGGACTCTTGAGGTCTTTCTCGGGTTGCGGCAGGATACCCTGTGTTCCCTCGACTTGTGCCGGTGAACTCAGGGAGTTGCTCAGGGTGCCTCTGAGAAGACACTGATACTGTGGTGTTGGGAGGGGCCTCTCGGGACTCCACTGCGTTTGGTGCAATGGAAGATTGCCGGGAGCCAGCGAGAGATATTCCACTCGTGACAAATGTCATGAGGAAAGAGTCTCGGCATACGCAAAGGCGGGATCGAGCCTCCGGGAGTTCCCCCGTATATTCTTCAGCATCTACCCCCAAAAACCAAAGTCTGCCTTCTTTATTGCTTTGTTCTCTCACCTCTGACATTACTGGGGATGTCCCCCACCACCATCTCACTCTCTCTGTCAAAGAGCTAACTTACAGCTCCAACTAATAATGTTCCTGGGCAATTAGGAGTGTTTAAATCCAAACCCCTCAGATGGTTTTCTAACTCGCCTGACAAGTTTACCCGGTCTCCTACAGCTATGCATACGATTGTGTACAGTCTCCCAGCCTCGAGACGCACGGGAAGTTTAAGATATTCAAATAGCTTAGAGCCTCTCAGAGAGTTAGAAACTGTCAGAATAAAACTAGTAAAAGATTTCATTGATGAACCAATGCTTTTTGCCAAGTTTCCACATCCCCTGAATTGTATCCTTGAATGTGTGCTAATTAATATAGTTGGTATGTAGAAAAAATAAGTAGTGGCCTTGATGTTGGTAACTTTAGACCCTTAAGGTAATAAATTCTTTTCTTTGTTGTAAACCCATTACACATCCTCCCTATAGGAATGCAATTTTATCTTCGAAAGATGGCGCCAAACCTTAAACAATTACTCTTAGAGAAAATAACTCTTATGGTTGATAAGTCTTTGTCAAGAGTCATAAAATGTTAATAGGTCTTCTGGCCAGAAGATGATGTAAATCATCTAAACCATTTTTATACGATAAATCTGCAGAAAAGAAACCCTGGTTTTTGATAAGGATTAAAGACTGCTGACTTTGCATCCCCTATTTTCCTCTATGTGTAACTTAGGGTATTAAAACCTGTGTTGAAAATAAAGCTACGGGCCTTGCTCGCCAACGCTTGGTCTCCCCATGTCATTATTCCCCTCAATTTTCAGATGAGTGTCCATCTGGAGCGCGGATATCCTCTGCGACCATTTATTTGCCTGGGCTTCGAAGACCCACTCGATAAGGTGTCTAAGGTGGGGCACCTTCCTCTATTCTAGAGGGCACTTGCAGCCTCCGTGGTCAGAGCTAACCTGGTGTCACGGGTTATATTGATTTTCCGCGTAAACCAAGCTACTCAGCTGCTTTTCTCCACTGAATTTTCCTACTGAGCTATCCTCATTCTATTACTCTTTATATCTTTGACGAATAAATAAATATATAAATAGGTCGCCTACTCCATCTTCCCTTCAAATACCCTGGATCAGCTGGGGCTGGACCTCTGCAGGTGGCGCCCGAGACAGGCATTTCGAAGGTAAATCCCCAACCCCATTCCCCCAGTGTTCAGTTTTCGGGACAGATAGGATCCCACTTAGGGGGCTGCAGATCCCCCTGTAGAATAGACAGGGCGAGAGGAGTGGGAAGTGTTGAAGAGTTAGAGAGAAAAAACGGTTTCTAAAAAGGCTGACAAAAAGGGCCTAATCTTTAGATAGCTAAAAGCAAAATCTTTTACTATCCTTAATTTTCTGACATGGGCAACACTGAATCAAATGAAAGACAGCTCTTTATAGGAGTAATTTTACAGTTATTAAGTAAAAGAAGAATCAAGGTTAAAAAATCTTCCATTCAATCATTTTTTACATTTGTACAAGACCACTGCCCTTGGTTTCTACAACAAGGCACTGTTAACCTCGATATCTTGAAAAAACTAGGAAAACAGCTAAGAGCTTATTGTGCTCAGCAAGGTTTGGAAAAAATCCCTACTTACACCTTTCCTCTGTGGAATATGACTAGAGATGTTTTAGATCCAGCTCATGAATTTGAAAAGGTACCTGTTAAAGAGGAAAGTAAAGTTGGAAAAGTACCTGTTAAACAAAAAAGCAAATCTGAAAAGGTACCTGTTATAAAGAAAAGTGAAAATGAAGAGGCTATACCTAGCTATCGACAGCTAAATGAATGGCTGGCCGCTATGACTGCCAATGAGCATGTAAAAGATAGGGATGAAAAGAAAGATCAGCTCTCCCCTCAATTTGAAAAAGGTTTAGAGGAAACAGCAGCTCGATGCCATTCTGATGAGGATTTTTTATTTTTTAAGCTAAAGATGCTCCTAAAAGTTTAAGAAAACATCCCTAATCAGACCATCCGCTCCTAGGAGGTTGAGGGAAACATCCCCGATCAGACAGTTCGTAAGATTTAGTTACCAAACAGTTAAAGGATCTCCGGAACAGAAGAGGAAAACTTCGGGACGCTCCCATCCCCCTATGCCTCCTCCTCCATGTCGGGGTAAAGGGCCACTGCTAGGAGTTTCCCGGAGAAGGATTTTCTCTAGTCCCAAGGATGAACTCGATCCTCACCTTGAGGCTTCTTTTCTAGTCCCCTCTGCAGTTTAGCCAGGGTAAAGAGGTTACAAAATAAATAAAAATATTCTCTAAAATTAAAAAAAAATTAAAAATGGATTTCTCTGCATCTAAGAATAGACAAATATTTATTGACTGTGGAATATGATTAGAAATGTCCTGGACCTCCGTCACGAGGCTGTTAAATAGACTATGGGGGAGGCTATAGAGGTGGATGGTGGTGAGTCTCCATTTACTGCACAGATCATATTTTCTGCCATTGAAGAAAAAAAAAAAGGAGGGAGAAAGTGGTCTACCTCCCGAGGAAGGAGAGGGCTTACAGGACGCCGCGGCCGAGAGCCCTGGCGAGCTCCCTCCCCCTCTGCGCAAACCTTTAAAAAACTTATCCACCAATTTCTGATTTAAGGCGACTGCCACCGCCTTCGATTGTGCCTCCCAGGACCCAGGAGTTCCCCACTTTGCCCCCAAAGCCTCCCAAAGTGTTGCCTAAGACTGAGGAAGATAAAAAGTTTTTTAAACAAAGGAGCTTTTAGTACACAATATGCAGAGTGTGCTCCTTGGAGAAAACTCCCTCAGGGGGGTCTCACCCAGGCTAGGAGAAAAGCGAAAAGGCAAGGAGATTTAATAACAATATTAACCCCTGATGTGCCGCTTACTCCAATTCCAACCGGAGTGGCTGGCCCCCTATCTGAGGACATTGTAAGATTTGTCCTGGGGCGTAGCTCGCTTTCTTTTAAAAAAAAGTTAAAAAAAAAAAAAGAAAGAAAAGAAATTTCGCTGGTGCATGGTGTAGTAGATTCTGATGATATTGAGAAATTAAAGTCTTGATCTCACTGCCTATCAAAACTGTACAAATTAATAAAGGTCAAAGAGTAACACAGCTTTTACTTTTACCTTACTATCAGACAAGGAAAAACTTGACTTCTCAATCTAAGAGCCACAAAACATTTGGATCTAGTGATCTAGCCTTTTGGGTGCAGGAAATTACAGTTCCAAGGCCTTTAAAAGATCTTTTAATTCAAGAGAATAAAACGCCAGGGCTATTAGACACAGGAACAGACGTCTCTTAACATTGCTGGGAAAGACTGGCCCAGCTCCTGGCCAACACATAATACTGAAAATGAGTTGGTGGGATTAGAGAAAGTGGTATGTGGGGTGGAGATGCTGTACAGGTGGTACATTTAACAATACTTTATATATTGTTATAAATACATAATATAAATGTATTTGCCTAATTACAGTTTGCCTAATTAGGTATGGGTATATATAAAATATAATAAAGGTATACCTAATTCTATTTATAGATCTATACTTAATTAATTTGTATATAAATTAATATGTATACTATATACACACACACATATATATACTGTATAATTAAATATATATGGCAGTAATATAATGTGTGTGTGGCTGATATTAATTGGTATGGATTGATGTGCTGTGATGATATATGTTCTATATACTGTATAATTATAAATGTGTGACATGTATTATTACAGTATATTGGTTTGTGTTGGTTGGTATTAGCTGTGTATGTGTTGTATTGTTGTAATATATATTAATTAATATATTAATTATAAAGATTAATTCAAGTATATTGATTTATATATATTATATGTCAATAACTTTATACTTGTTGCCATATATAAATACATATATAAATGCATTTTGCATTTAGGTATATCTGTATACCTGTATACCAAAATGAGATAAGGAGGTTATACATTTATTACTTAAATTTATACAGAGACCTAAACTAAACATTAGACCTAAATTAACATATCCATAGGGAAACAGCTAGACAAATAGTGAAGTTATGTTCCAATTGTAATTAATCACTTAAACGTAAACACACAGGGGCAGACTACAATGATGAGACACTAGATGCCTGAATTACAGGCTACGACTCGGCCCCTGGTCAAGTAAAAAGGCCTCCTTACGGGAGAGTGAAAAAGGCCAGATGTGTTGGTAACTTGTGGGAGAGGGTATGCTTGTATATTTCTACAGAATGCAGATTCTCCGGTTTGGATCTCAGACAAATTCGTCATGTCACATTCCCCAAAGACCAGGTTCGCGGCGCGCGCACTCGCTCGCTCCCCCTCCCCCAGCCAGCTCTCGCCTCCGCGCCACCAGCAGCGCCTCGCACCCACCTCTCTGCACCCCGTGACCTAGAGCAAAGAAGTCTGTGCAGCGAGTGAGGGCCAGAGAGGAAAGCGCGCCCGCGGAGTGCCGTCCAGACCAGCGTGGCCCCACCGGCGAGAGGGGACCGCCCTGAGCCCAAGCGGTGGCGGCTAGCCCTAAACCACGAACCCTGCCCCTCTGCCCACCATAGGCGCCTTGGCCCACAGCCTGCCGCTCGCGTTCTGCCTTCTGATGCTGGGGACACTGCTCCCCCGGGCTGACGCCTACAGCTGCTCCCTGGTTCATCTTGTTTAAACCCTCAATATAATGTTTGCTCCTTTGTAATGCTACAACATCCACCTTATCTTATGATGTAACCACTTATTGAATTATGGTCTTGCTGTATTACAACAACTACAGGATTTAATGCAAACACGACGGTTTGTGGGCTTACTTATCTTGGGAACAGCAGCTTTGATAAGTGCAATCACTTCTGTTACTGTGGCAGCAATATCATTGACTCAACAAGTACATACTGCTCAATATGTTGATTCTATGTCCAAAAATGTTTCTTTAACATTGGCAACACAGGAAGCTATAGAGAGAAAATTAGAAATGAGGGTAGACGCCCTAGAGGAAGCAGTAATACATATTGGGACTGAATTGCAGGCTTTAAAGGTGAAAATGGCATTGTCTTGTCATGCTGACTATCGGTGGATATGTGGAACACCCCTGAAAGTAAATGAGACAGATTTTGAATGGGAAAAGATTAAAAACCATATTTCAGGTATCTGGAACAGCTCTGACATTGGTTGAGACGTAGGGAAACTTCACTATCAAATAGCAACCATGGAGCACTCCCGATTAGATTTTACTGCTGCTGGAACAGCAAATGATTTCTTCCATACTTTCCCTAACTACATCTCAGGAAAGAATATTCTGTCTAATGTCTTTAGCTATGCTGCGGTGGCTGCTTTAATTCTGCTTCTCATAATCATTCTTCCTTGTATTGTCAGGATTCTTCGGCAGAGTATTCAGAGGCTCGCGACTGAGCTACATCTGGCTGTTTTAAGAAATACAAAACGGGGAGATGCCGGGAGCCGGCGAGAGACATTCCACTCGTGACAAAGGTCATGAGGAAGGAGGCTGGGCATACACAAAGGCGGGATCGAGCCTCGGGAGTCCTCCCGGATATTCTTGAGCATCTACCCCCCAAAACCAGAGTCTGCCTACTTTATTGCTTTGTGCTCTCCCCTCTAACTTTACTGGGGGCTGTCCCCCACCACCATCTCACTCTCTCTGTCAAAGAGCTAACTTACAGCTCCAATTAATAAAGTTCCTGGGCAATTAGGAGTGTTTAAATCCAAACACGTCAGATGGCTCTCTAACTCGCCTTACAAATTTACCCGGTCTCCTACAGCAATGCATACAATTGTTTACAGTCTCCGAGCCTCGAGAGGCACGGGAAGCTTAAGATATTCAAATAGCTTAGAGCCTCTCAGAGAGTTAGAAACTGTCAGAATAAAACTAGTAAAAGATTTCATTGATGAACCAATGCTTGTTGCCAAGTTTCCACGTCCCCTGAATTGTATCCTTGAATGTGTATTAATTAATATAGTTGGTATGTAGAAGAAATAAGTAGTGGCCTTGGTGTTACTAACTTTAGACCCTTAAGGTAATAAATTATTTCCTTTGTTGTAAGCCCATTACACATCTGCCCTATAGGAATGCAATTTTATCTTCGAAAGATGGGGCCAAACCTTAAAATAATTACTCTTAGAGAAAATAAGTCTTACGGTTGATAAGTCTTTGTCAAGAGTCATAAAATGTTAATAGGTCTTCTGGCTAGAAGAT
This sequence comes from Bubalus kerabau, assembly GCF_029407905.1. Taxonomy (NCBI): domain Eukaryota; kingdom Metazoa; phylum Chordata; class Mammalia; order Artiodactyla; family Bovidae; genus Bubalus; species Bubalus kerabau. The sequence continues at coordinate 491,527 of NW_026577936.1, forward strand.
GATGTAAATCACCTAAACCATTTGTATACGATACATTTGCAGGACAGAAACTCTGGTTTTTGATAAGGATCAAAGGCTGCTGTCTTTGCATCCCCATTATCCTCTATGTGTAACTTAGGGTATAAAAACCCCTGTTGAAAATAAAGCTACGGGCCTTGATTGCCAACGCTTAGTCTCCTAATGTCATTCTTCCCCTCAATTTTCAGATGAGTGTCCATCTGGAGCGCGGATATCCTCTGCGACCATTTATTTGCCTGGGCTTCGAAGACCACTTGAGAAGGTGTCTAAGGTGGGGCACTTTTCGCTATTCGAGAGGGAGCCTGCGGCCTCCGTGGTCAGAGCTAACCTGGTGTCACGGGTTATACTGATTTTCCGCATAAACCAAGCTACTCAGCTTCTTTTCTCCACTAAATTTTCCTACTGAGCTATCCTCATTCTATTACTCTTTATATCTTCGATAAATAAATCAATAGGTCGCCTACTCTGTCTCCCCTTCGAAAACCCTGGACCAGCCGAGGCTGGACCTTGTCAGAAGAAGGCCTCATCTCGATTTGAAGCAGGAACCTCAGGGTTGCTCTCCATTTCTGACTCTGAACACAGAGTCCCTACAGAGTTAGGACAGGAGAGTCAGGCCTCGTCTTGTGTGGAGGAATGGAACTCCACTGGACTCTCGAGTTGTTCACCGGATAACAGGCCACTTGTCGAGCTGTGTGTGGAACCTGCGGTTTTATCCGGACGATGCATGGGGGTGTCAGTTCCCCTTCGTTTTTTGCCTTCATACACAGGGTTGCCTTCGAAGAGGTATCCAGCCTTCAGATTCTTATCAAGAGCAGACCAGGAAATCAGTGTCTTTCGGCATGTGGCACCACCCACAAGCCTACGTCTCGAATTTCTTCTTGAGACGGACCTCAACCTGAGGTGCACCAGGAAGGTCGGTAACCCTTTCAGACAAAGCAAGTGAATCGACCCTCTTGTCCCGATCAGGAGGGGAGAAGGGGCTCAGATGAAGTGGTGCCAGGAACCTCGGTGTTCCCCTCTAGTGCGACCCGTATGTCGGGGAACTTTTGGGGTAGCATTAAGGGTGCCAAATATCATTTCGCACTTGAAGACAGAACGTGGGACTACTCTTGAGACGCTGGAGCGGGCAAGGGCCTCATCTTGCAATGACGGGGGAACCACGTGGTTTTTCTCAAGTTGAGGCGGAATTCTCGAATTACTACTGGGAATTCAGGCTTCCTCTTGTGTTGGCCCAGGGAGGTCCAATCTTCCATTCGGGTTGCGAGGGAAAGCTGGGGAGTGCTCTCGAGTTACTGCAGGGCAAAAGCGACCTCATCTAGCCTTGTGTTCAGGACCCAGTGATCCTCTCCAAGGGCGACAGGGATCTCGGGTTTGCATTACAGACTCACCCGGGGAGTTAGGCCTCGTCTCGAGGGGAAGCAAAGGACTTGGCTATCCTCTCGAGTTGCGACGCGTATCTCTTGGAGCCCACTGAGTGGTCTAAAGGGAGTCAACCCTCCTCTTCAGTTTGGAGAGAGGACTCGGGATTGCTCTCCAGGCCATGCAGGAAAAGAAGGCCCACATCTCGAGATGACGGGGGCGTCTCGTGGGTTTTCTCGAGCTGCGGCGCCAGTGTGGGGTTTCTCACGAGGTACGACGGGGAGTTCAGGTAGCCTCTCGTGTGGCAACAGGGAAGTCAGGTCTCCATGGGCGGGGCAAGGGGGAGCGCGTCATTGCTCTCAAGTCAGGGTAGGGGAATCGGGCCTCATGACGGGTTGAAAAAGAACTCTCGATGTCTTTCTAGGGTTGCGGCAGGAAACCCTGGGTTCCCTTGACTTGTGCCGGTGACCTCAGGGAGTGTCTCAGGGTGCCTCTGAGAAGTCAGGGATACTGTGGATTTGGGAGAGGCCTCTCGGGACTCCTTTGGGTTTGGTGCAATGGAAGTGGGCCTCATCTCGAGTTGAGGCAGGAACCTCAGGGTTCTGCTCCTGACTTCCTGGAGGCCGGATGTGACTCAGATCGCAGGGTCCCTGTTGAGTTTGCTCAGGAGTGTCAGGTCTCGTGTTCTGCGGAGGAATGGAACTCCGCTTACATCTCAAGTTGTTCAAGGATAACACCACTTTTCGTGATGTGTGTGGAACCTGCGGGTTTTTCGGAGATGCACGGGGGCGTCAGTGCTCCTTCCTGTTGTGCCTTCATCCACAAGGTTGCCTTCGAAGAGGTGTCCGGGTATCGTGTTCTCCTCAAGTGCGGACCGGGAAATTGGGGTCTTTCAGCATGTTGCACCACCCACTAGGCTACATCTCGAATTTTCTCGTGAGACCGGCCTCATCCTGAGGCACGCAGGAAAGTCCGGGAACCCTTTCCAAACAAAGCAGGGGAATCGACCCTCCTTTCGGGATCAGGAGGAGAGAAAGGGCTCAGATGAAGTAGTGCCGGGAACCTCGGTGCTCTCCTTGAGTGAAAGTCGGGTAACTTTTCTGGTTGCATCAAGGGTGCCAAGTACCGTTTCGCACTTCAAGACGGAACCTGGGACTTCTCTTGAGATGCTGTAGTGGGCAAGGGCCTCATCTAGCACTGACGGGGGACCCACGTGTTTTTTCTCGAGTTGCGGCAGGATTCTTGAGTTACGATGGGGAATACAGGTTTCCTCTTGTGTTGGCCCAGGGAAGTCCAATCTTCCATTCGAGTTGCAAGTGAGAGCTGGAGATTGCTCTCGAGTCACTGCAGGGCAAAATAGAGCTCATCTAGGTTTGTGTCCAGGACCGAGTTTTTCTCTCCAGGGGCGACAGGGATCTCGGGGTTGCATTCCAGACTCACCCGGGGAGTCAGGCCTCGTCTCGAAGGGAATGAATGGACTCCGCTCTCCTCTCGAGTCGCGACGGGTATCCCTTGGAGCCCAAGAGTGGCCTAAATGGAGTTAAGCCTCCTGTGGAGTTTGGAGAGAGGACTCGGGATTGCTCTCTAGGCCATGCAGGAAAAGAAGGCCCTCATCTCGCGATGACGGGGGCGTCTCATGGGTTTTCTCAAGGTGCAGTGCCTGGTTGGGGTTTCTCACGAGATAGGATGGGGAGCTCAGGGAGACTCCTGTGGTGCCACGGAAGTCAGGTCTCCATGGACGTGGCGTGGGGGAGCGCCTCATTGCTCTCGAGTCATGGTAGGGGAATCAAGCCTCAGGACGCTTCGAAGAAGAACTCTCGAGGTCTTTCTCGGGGTGTGGCAGGAAACCCTGGGTTCCCTCGACTTGTGCCCATGACCTCAGGGAGCTTAGCGGGGTTCCTCTGAGAAGTCAGGGATACTGTGGAGTTGAGAGGGGCTTCTCGGGACATCACAGGGACTGGTGCAATTGAAGAGGACCTAATCTCGGATTGAGGCAGTAACGTCAGGGTTCCTCTCCATTTCTGACTCGGATAGCAGGGTCCCTGCAGAGTTGGGACAGGAGAGTCAGACCTCGTCTTGTGTGGAGTAATGGAACTCCGCTTGCCTCTCGAGTTGTTCACGGGATGACAGGCCACCTGTCGAGTTGTATGTGGTACCTGCGGTTTTGGGGGACGATGCACAGGGGTGTCAGTGCCCCTTCGTGTTGTGCCTTCATCCACAGGGTTACCTTCGAAGAGGTGACCGGGCATCGGGATCTTATCAATAGCGGACCAGGAAATCGGGGTCTTTCGGCATGTGGCACAACCCACGAGGCTACGTCTCGACTTCCCTCGTGAGACTGGCCTCATCCTGAGGTTCGCCGGGAAGTCTGGGAACCCCTTCCAGACAAAGCAGGGGAATCGACCCTCCTGTCGCCATCAGGAGGGGAGAAGAGGCTCAGCTGAAGCGGTGCTGGGAACCTCCATGTTCTCCTCGAGTGAGACCGGGGTGTCAGGGAAATTTGGGGGTCGCATCAAGGGTGCCAACTACCGTTTCACACTTCAAGACGGAACATGGGACTTCCCTGGAGACGCTATAGCTGACAGGGGCCTCATATTTCGATGATGGAGGAGCCACGTTGTTTTTCTCCAGTTGCCGCGGGATTCTCGAATTACAATGGGGAATACAGGCTTCCTCTTGTGTTGGCCCAGGGAAGTCCAATCATCCATTCGAGTTGGGAGGGAGAGCTGGGGATTGCACTTGAGTCAATGCAGGACAAAAAAGACCTCATTTAGGCTTGTGTCCAGGACCGAGTTTTCCTCTACAGGGGCGACACGGATCTCGGGATCCCATTCCAGACTCACCCAAGTAGTCAGGCCTCGGCTCGAGGGGAAGCAACGGACTCTGCTCTCCTCTAGAGTAGCGACGTGTATCTCTTGGAGGCTACTGAGTGGCCTAAAGGGAGTCAGGCCTCCAGTGGAGTTTGGAGAGTGGACTCGGGATTGCTCTCTAGGTCATGTAGGAAAAGAAGGCCCTCATCTTACGATGATGGGGGCGTCTCGTGAGTTTTCTCGAGCGGCGGTGCCAGTGTGGGGTTTTCATGAGGTAGGACGGGGAGCGCAGGGAGCCTCTCGTGTGGCGCCAGGGAAGTTAGGTTTCAATGGGCGTGGCGAGGGGAATGCGTCATTGCTCTCCAGTCATGGTAGGGTATCGGGCCTCAAGACGCGGTAAAGAAGGACTCTCAAGGTCTTTCTCAGAATGCAGCAGGAAACCCTGGGTTCACTCGACTTGTGCCAGTGACCGCAGAGAGCTTCTGAGGGTGCCTCTGAGAATCAGGGATACTGTGGAGTTGGGAGGGGCCTCTCGGGACTCCACTGGGTATGGCGCAATGGAAGAGGGCCTCATTTCGAGTTGATGCAGGAACATCAGGTTTCATCTACATTTCTGACTCCGATCACACGGTCCCTGCAGAGTTGGGAAAGGAGAGTCAGGCCTTCTCTTGTTTGGAGGAACGGAACTCCGCATGCCTCTCTAGTTCTTCAAGGGATGACAGGACACTTGTCGATCTGTGTTTGGAATCTGCGTGTTTTTCCGTACTATGCATGGGGATGTCAGTACCCCTTCGTGTTGTGCATTCATCCACAGGTTTGCTTTCGAAGAGGTGTCCTGGCATCGGGTTCCTATTAAGAGTGGACTGGGAAATCGGGGTCTTTCCGCATGTGGCACCACCCACCAGGCTACGTCTCGAATTTCCTAGTGAGACCGGCCTCATCCTGAGGTGCGCCGGGAAGGTCGGAACCCCTTGCAGACAAAGCAGGGGAATCGACCCTCCTGTCTCGATCAGGAGGGGAGAAGGGGCACAGATGAGGTGATGCCGGGAACCTCGGTGTTCCCCTCCAGTGAGACCAGTGTGTTGGGGAACTTTTGGGGTCGCATCAAAGGTGCCAAGTACCGTATCGCACTTCAAGATGGAACGTAAGACTTCTTTTGAGACGCTGTAGCGGCAATGGCCGCATCTTGCGATGAAGAGGGAACGACGTGGTTTTTCTCGAGTTGTGGCGGGATTCTTGAGTTACAACGGGAAATTCAGGCTTCCTCTTCTGTTGGCCCAGGGAAGTCCAGTCTTCCATTCGAGTTGCGAGGGAGAGTTGGGGATTGCTCTCGAGTCACTGCAGGAAAAAAGAGACCTCATCTAGGCTTGTGTCCAGGACCTAATGTTTCTCTCCAGGGGCGACAGGGATCTCCGGTTCACATATCAGACACACCCGAGGAGTCAGGCCTCGCCTCGAGGGGAAGGAAAAGACTCCGCTCTCCTCTCGAGTCGCGACGGGTGTGTCTTGGAGTCCACTGAGTGACCAAAAGGGAGTCAAGCCTACTGTGGAGTTTGGAGAGAGGACTCGGGATTGCTCTCCAGGCCATGCTAGAAAAGAAGGCCGTCATGTCGCGAAAATGGGGGCGTCTCGTGGGTTTTCTCTATCTGTGGCGCCAGTGTTTGGTTTCTCACGAGGTATGACGGGGAGCTCAGGGAGCCTCTCGTGTGGCGCCAGGGAAGTCAGGGCTTCATGAGTGTAGCAGAGGGAGCGTGTCATTGCCCTCGAGTCATGGTAGGGGAATCAGGCCTCAAAATGCGTTGAAGAAGGACTCTTGAGTTCTTTCTATGGTGGCGGCAGTAAACCCTGGGCTCACTCGAATTGTGCTGGTGACCTCAGGGAGCTTCTCAGGGTGCCTCTGAGAAGTCAGGGATACTGTGGAGCTGGGACGCGTCTCTCGGGACTCCACTGGGTTTCGTGAAATGGAAGAGGTCCTAATCTCGAGTGGAGGCAGGAACCTCAGCGTTCCTCTCGTGACTTCACTGGCGCTGGTCTGATTCGGATCGCAAAGTCCCTGCAGAGTTGGAACAGGAGAGTCAGGCATCGTCTTGTGTAGAGGAATGAAACCCCACTTGCCTCTCGAGTTCTTCAGGGGTGACAAGCCACTTGTTGAGCTGTATGTGGAACCTGCGGGTTTTTCCGGACGATGCACGAGGGTGTCAGTGCCCCTTTGTGTTGTGCCTTCATCCACAGGGTTGCCTTCAAAGAGGTGTCCAGGCATCGGGTTCTTATCAAGAGCGTACCGGGAAATCATAGTCTTTTGGCATGTGGTACCACCCGCGAGCTACGTCTCGAATTTCCTCCTGAGACTGGCCTCATCCTGAAGTGCCCCGTGAAGGTCGGGAACCCCTTACAAACAAAGCAGGGGAAGTTACCCTGCTATCACGAACAGGAGGGGAGAAGGGGCTCAGATAAACTGGTGCCGGGAACCTCGGTGTTCACCTCGAGTGAGACCGATATTTCGGGGAACTTTTGGGGTCACATCAAGGGTGTCAAGTATCGTTTTGCACTTCAAGACGGAACGTGGGACTTTTCTTGAGAAGCTGTAGCGGGCAAGGGCCTCATCTTGTGATGACGAGGGAACCAAGTGCTTTTTCTCGAGTTGAGGCGGGATTCTCGAGTTACGAAGGGGAATTCAGGCTTCCTCTTGTGTTGGCCCAGGGAAGTCCAATCTTCCATTCGAGTTGTCAGGGAGAGCGGGGGATTGCTCTTGAGTTACAGAAGGGCAAAAGAGACCTCATCTAGGCTTGTTTCCAGGACCTAATGTTCCTCTCCAGGGGAGACAGGGATCTCGGGGTTGCATTCCAGACCCACCTGGTGAGTCAGGCCTTGTCTCGAAGGGAAGCAAAGGACTCCATTCTCCTCTCGAGTCTCGACGGGTATCTCTTGGAGCCCACTAAGTGGCCTAAAGGGAGTCAAGCCTCCTGTGGAGTTTGGAAAGAGGATTCGGGATTCCTCTCCAGGCCATGCAGGAAAAGAAGGCCCTCATCTCGCGATGACAGGGGCGTATGGTGAGTTTTCTCAAGCTGCGGCGTCAGTGTGGGGTTTCTCACGAGGTACGACAGGGAGCTCAGGGAGCCTCTCTTATGGCGCCAGGGAAGTCAGGTCTCCATATGCGTGGCGAGGGGGTGCGTGTCATTTCTATAGAGCCATGGAAGCAGATTCGGGCTTCAAGACACGTTGAAGTAGGACTCTCGAGGTCTTTTTCCCATTGTGGCAGGAAACCCTGGGTTCCCTCGACATGTGCCGGTGACCTCATGGAGCTTCTCCGGGTGCCTCTGAGAAGTCAGGGGTACTGTGGAGTTGGGAGGGGCCTCTCTGGACTCCACTGGGTTTGGTGCAATGGATGAGAGCCTCATCTCGAGTGGAGGCAGGTACCTCATGTTTCCTCTCCTGGGTTTCCTGTCGCTGGTACTGACTCGGATCGCAGTTTCCCTGCAGAGTTGGTACAGAAAATCAGGTCTCGTCTTGTGTGGAGGAATGGAACTCCACTTGCCTCTCGAGTTGTTCACGGGCTGACAGACCACTTGTCGAACTGTGTTTGTAACCTGCGGGTTTTTCTGGACGATGCACGGTGTCAGTGCCCCTTCGTGTTGTGCTTTCATCCACAGGTTTTCCTTCGTAAAGGTGTCACGGCATCACGTTCTTATCAAGAGCAGACCGGGAAATCGGGGTCTTTCGGCTTGTGGCACCACCCACGAGGCTATGTTTCGAATTTCCTCGTGAGACCTGCCTCATCCTTAGGCGCGCTGGAAAGGTCGGGAACCCCTTCCAGACATAGCAGGGGAATCGACACTCCTGTCGCGATCACGAGGGGAGAAGGAGCTCAAATGATGTGGTTCCGGGAACCTCGGTGTTCCTTTCGAGTGAGACCGGTATGTCGGGGAATTTTGAGATTGCATCAAGGGTGCCAAGTACCGTTTCGCACTTCAAGACAGAAAGTGGGACTTCTCTTGAGTCGCTGTAGCGGGCAAGGGCCTCATCTAGCGCTGATGGGGGAACCACGTGGATTTTCTCGAGTTTCGGCGGGATTCTCGAGTTACGATGTCGAATTCAGGCTTCCAATTGTATTGGCCCAGGGAAGTCCAATCTTCCATTCGATTTGCGAGGGAGAGCTGGCGATTGCGCTCTAGTAACTGCAGTGCAAAATAGACCTCATCTAGGCTTGTGTCCAGGACCGAGTTTTCCTCTCCAGGTGTGACAGGAACTCGGGGTTGCATTCCAGACTCACACGGGGAGTCAGGCCTCGTCTCGAGGGGAAGCAAAGGACTCTGCTCTCCCTTCAGGTCCTGACAGGTATCTCTTGGAGCCAACTGAGAGGCCTAAAGAGAGTCAAGCCTCCTGTGGAGTCTGGAGAGAGGACTCGGTTTTGCTCTCCATGCCAGGCAGGAAACAAGTCCCTAATCTTGTGATGACGGGGGCGTATCGTGGGTTTTCTCGAGCTGCGGTGCCTGAATGGGGTTTCCAAAAAGGTACGACGGGGAGCTCAGGGAGACTCTCTTCAGGAGTCAGGGAAGTCAGGTCTCCATGCGCATGGCGATGGGGAGCGGGTCTTTGCTCTCGAGTCATGGTAGGGGAATCGGGCCTCAAGACGCGCCGAAGGACTCTCAAGGTCTTTCTCGGGTCGCAGCAGGAAACCCTGGGTTCCCTGGACTTGAGCCGGTGACCTCAGGTAGATTCTCAAGGTGCCTCTGAGAATTCAGGGATACTGTGGAGTTGGGAGGGGCCTCTCGCGACTCATCTGGGTTTGGTGCAATGGAAGAGGGCCTCACCTCGAGGGGAGAAAGGAACCTCAAGATTCCTCTCCGTTTCGGACTCCGACCGCAGGGTTCCTGCAGAGTTGGGACAGGAGAGTCAGTCCTCGTCTTGTCTGAGGAAGGGAAGCCCGCTGGACTCTCGAGTTGCTCAGGGGGTCGCAGGCCCCACGTCGAGCTGTGTGTGGAACCCGCGGGTCGTTGCGGACGATGCACGTGGGTGGCAGTGCCCCTTCGTGTTGTGCCTTCACCCACAGGGTTGCCTTCGAAGAGGGGTCCGGGCCTCGGGTCCTTCTCAAGAGCGGACCGGGGAATCGGGGGCGTTCGGCATGTGGCACCACCCACGTGGCTCATCTCGAATTTCTTCGTGAGACCGGCCTCATGCTGAGGTGCGCCGGGAAGGCCAGGAACCCCTTCCAGACCATGCGGGGGAATCGACTCTCCTGTCGCGATCAGGAGGGGAGAAGGGGCTCAGAGGAAGCGGGGCCGGGACCCTCGGTATTCCCCTCGGGGGACCCCGGCGTGTCGGGGGACTTTTGGGGGTGGCAGGAAGGCTGTCAGGGACCGTTTCGCTCTTCAGGGCGGAACCGGGGACTTCCCTTGAGACGCCGTGGCGGGCAAGGGCCTCATCTTGCCAAGAGGTGGGAACCACGTGGTTTTTCTCGAGTTGCGGCGGGATTCTCGAGTTACGACGGGGATCTCAGCCTTCCCCTTGGCTTGGCCCTGGGAAACCCAATCTTCCCCTCGGGTTGCGAGGGAAAGCTGGGGGTTGCGCTCGAGTCACTGCAGGGCCGAAGAGACCTCACCTAGGCGTGTGTCCGGGACCTAATATTCCTCTCCAGGGAAGGCAGGGATATCGGGGTTGCATTCCAGGCTCCCCCGGGGAGTCAGGCCTCGTGTCGTGGGGAAGCCAAGGACTCCGCTCTCCTCTCGAGTCGCGACGCGGGGCTCTTGGAGCCCCCTGAGCGGCCTCAAGGGAGTCCAGCCTCCTCTTCCGTTTGGAGAGAGGACCCGGGATTGCTCTCCAGGCCATGCAGGAAAAGAAGGCCCTCAGCTCGCGAGGATGGGGGCGTCTCAGGGGTTTCCTCGAGCTGCGGCGCCCGTGGGGGTTTTCTCCCGAGGCACGACGAGGATCTCAGGGAGCCTCTCGTGCGGCGCCAGGGAAGTCAGGTCTCCAAGCGCGTGGTGAGGGGGAGCGCGTCCTGGCTCTCGAGTCACGGGAGGGGACTAGGGCCTCGAGACGCGTTGAAGAAGGACTCTCGAGGTCTTTCTCGGGGGGCGGCGGGAAACCCTCGTTTCCCTCGCCTTCTGCCGGGGACCTTAGGGAACTTGCCAGTGTGCCTCTGAGAGGCGAGCGATCCTGTGGAGGTGGCGGGGCCCCTCGGGACTCCGCTGGGTCTGGCGCAACGGAAGAGGGCCTCACCTCGAGGGGAGGCAGGAACCTCAGGCTTCCTCTGCGTTTCGGACTCCGACCGCAGGGTCCCTGCAGAGTTGGGACAGGAGAGTCAGGCCTCGTCTTGTCTGAGGAAGGGAACCCCGCTGGCCTCTCGAGTTGCTCAGGGGGTCTCAGGCCCCTCGTCGAGCTGTGTGTGGAATCCGCGGGTCTTTGCGGAAGATGCACGGGGGTGGCAGTGCCCCTTCGTGTTGTGCCTTCACCCACAGGGTTGACTTCGAAGAGGGGTCCGTGCCTCGGGTCCTTCTCAAGGGCGGACAGGGGAATCGGGGGCGTTCGGCATGTGGCACCACCCACGTGGCTCGTCTCGAATTTCCTCGTGAGACCGGCCTCATCCTGAGGTGTGCCGGGAAGGCCGGGAACCCCTTCCAGTCCACGCAGGGGAATCGCCTCTCCTGTTGCGCTCAGGAGGTGAGAAGGTGCTCAGAGGAAGCGGTGCCGGGACCCTCGGTGTTCCCCTCGGGGGACCCCGGTGTGTCGGGGGACTTTTGGGGGTCGCAGGAAGGCTGTCAGGGACCGTTTCGCCCTTCAGGTCCGAACAGGGGACTTCCCTTGAGACGCCGTGGCGGGCAAGGGCCTCATCTTGCCAAGAGGTGGGAACCACGTGGTTTTTCTCGAGTTGCGGCGGGATTCTCGAGTTACGACGGGGATCTCAGCCTTCCCCTTGGGTTGGCCCTGGGAAGCCCAATCTTCCCCTCGGGTTGCGAGGGATAGCTGGGGGTTGCGCTCGAGTCACTGCAGGGCCGAAGAGACCTCACCTAGGCGTGTGTCCGGGACCTAATATTCCTCTCCAGGGAAGGCAGGGATCTCGGGGTTGCATTCCAGGCTCCCCCGGGGAGTCAGGCCTCGTCTCGAGGGGAAGCCAAGGACTCCGCTCTCCTCTCGAGTCGCGACGCGGGTCTCTTGGAGCCCCCTGAGCGGCCTCAAGGGAGTCCAGCCTCCTCTTCCGTTTGGAGAGAGGACCCGGGATTGCTCTCCAGGCCATGCAGGAAAAGAAGGCCCTCAGCTCGCGAGGACGGGGGCGTCTCAGGGGTTTCCTCGAGCTGCGGCGCCCGTGGGGGTTTTCTCCCGAGGCACGACGAGGATCTCAGGGAGCCTCTCGTGCGGCGCCAGGGAAGTCAGGTCTCCATGCGCGTGGCGAGGGGGAGCGCGTCCTGGCTCTCGAGTCACGGGAGTGGACTAGGGCCTCTAGACGCTTTGAAGAAGGACTCTCGAGGTCTTCCTCGGGGGGCGGAGGGAAACCCTCGTGTCCCTCGCCTTCTGCCGGGGACCTTAGGGAACTTGCCAGGGTGCCTCTGAGAGACGAGGGATCCTGTGGAGTTGGCGGGGCCCGTCGGGACTCCGCTGGGTCTGGCGCAACGGAAGAGGGCCTCACCTCGAGGGGAGGCAGGAACCTCGGGCTTCTCTCTGTTTCGTACTCCGACCGCAGGGTCCCTGCAGAGTTGGGACAGGAGAGTCAGGCTTCGTCTTGTCTGAGGAAGGGAACCCCGCTGGCCTCTCGAGTTGCTCAGGGGGTCTCAGGCCCCTCGTCGAGCTGTGTGTGGCACCCGCGGGTCTTTGCGGACGAAGCACGGGGGTGGCAGTGCCCCTTCGTGTTGTGCCTTCACCCACAGGGTTGCCTTCGAAGAGGGGTCCGGGCCTCGTGTCCTTCTCAAGGGCGGACCGGGGAATCGGGGGCGTTCGGCATGTGGCCCCACCCACGTGGCTCGTCTCGAATTTCCTCGTGAGACCGGCCTCATCCTGAGGTGCGCCGGGAAGGCCGGGAACACATTCCAGACCACGCAGGGGAATCGCCTCTCCTGTCGCGATCAGGAGGGGAGAAGGGGCTCAGAGGAAGCGGTGCCGGGACCCTCGGTGTTCCCCTCGAGGGAACCCGGCGTGTCGGGGGACTTTTGGGGGTCGCTGGAAGGCTGTCAGGGACCGTTTCGCCCTTCAGGGCGGAAGAGGGGACTTCCCTTGAGACGCCGTGGCGGGCAAGGGCCTCATCTTGAAAAGAGGTGGGAACCACGTGGTTTTTCTCGAGTTGCGGCGGGATTCTCGAGTTACGACGGGGATCTCAGCCTTCCCCTTGGGTTGGCCCTGGGAAGCCCAAACTTCCCCTCGGGTTGCGAGGGAAAGCTGGGGGTTGCGCTCGAGTCACTGCAGGGCCGAAGAGACCTCAGCTAGGCGTGCGTCCGGGACCTAATATTCCTCTCCAGGGAAGGCAGGGATCTCGGGGTTGCATTCCAGGCTCCCCCGGGGAGTCAGGCCTCGTCTCGAGGGGAAGCCAAGGACTCCGCTCTCCTCTCGAGTCGCGACGCGGGGCTCTTGGAGCCCCCTGAGCGGCCTCAAGGGAGTCCAGCCTCCTCTTCCGTTTGGAGAGAGGACCCGGGATTGCTCTCCAGGCCATGCAGGAAAAGAAGGCCCTCAGCTCGCGAGGACGGGGGCGTCTCCGGGGTTTCATCGAGCTGTGGCGCCCGTGGGGGTTTTCTCCCGAGGCACGGCGAGGATCTCAGGGAGCCTCTCGTGCGGCGCCAGGGAAGTCAGGTCTCCATGCGCGTGGCGAGGGGGAGCGCGTCCTGGCTCTCGAGTCACGGGAGGGGACTAGGGCCTCGAGACGCGTTGAAGAAGGACTCTCGAGGTCTTCCTCGGGTGGCGGCGGGAAACCCTCGTGTCCCTCGCCTTCTGCCGGGGACCTTAGGGAACTTACCAGGGTGCCTCTGAGAGGCGAGGGATCCTGTGGAGGTGGCGGGGCCCCTCGGGACTCCGCTGGGTCTGGCGCAACGGAAGAGGGCCTCACCTCGAGGGGAGGCAGGAACCTCAGGCTTCCTCTCCGTTTCGGACTCCGACCGCAGGGTCCCTTCAGAGTTGGGACAGGAGAGTCAGGCCTCGTCTTGTCTGAGGAAGGGAAACCCGATGGCCTCTCGAGTTGCTCAGGGGGTCTCAGGCCCCTCGTCGAGCTGTGTGTGGAACCCTCAGGTCTTTGCGGACGATTCACGGGGGTGGCAGTGCCCCTTCGTGTTGTGCCTTCACCCACAGGGTGCCTTCGAATAGGGGTCCGGGCCTCGGGTCCTTCTCAAGGGCGGATCGGGGAATCAGGGGCGTTAGGCATGTGGCCCCACCCACGTGGCTCGTCTCGAAATTCCTCGTGAGACCGGCCTCCTCCTGAGGTGCGCCGGGAAGGCCGGGAACCCCTTCCGAACCACGCAGGGGAATCGCCTCTCCTGTCGCGATCAGGAGGGGAGAAGGGTCTCAGAGGAAGCGGTGCCGGGACCCTCGGTGTTCCCCTCGAGGGAACCCGGCGTGTCGGGGGACTTTTGGGGGTCGCAGGAAGGCTGTCAGGGACCGTTTCGCCCTTCAGGGCGGAACAGGGGACTTCCCTTGAGACGCCGTGGCGGGCAAGGGCCTCATCTTGCCAAGAGGTGGGAACCACGTGGTTTTTCTCGAGTTGCGGCGGGATTCTCGAGTTACGACGGGGATCTCAGCCTTCCCCTTGGGTTGGCCCTGGGAAGCCCAATCTTCCCCTCGGGTTGCGAGGGAAAGCTGGGGGTTGCGCTCGAGTCACTGCAGGGCCGAAGAGACCTCACCTAGGCGTGTGTCCGGGACCTCATATTCCTCTCCAGGGAAGGCAGGGATCTCGGGGTTGCATTCCAGGCTCCCCCGGGGAGTCAGGCCTCGTCTCGAGGGGAAGCCAAGGACTCCGCTCTCCTCTCGAGTCGCGACGCGGGTCTCTTGGAACCTCCTGAGCGGCCTCAAGGGAGTCCAGCCTCCTCTTCCGTTTGGAGAGAGGACCCGGGATTGCTCTCCAGGCCATGCAGGAAAAGAAGGCCCTCAGCTCGCGAGGACGGGGGCGTCTCAGGGGTTTCCTCGAGCTGCGGCGCCGTGGGGGTTTTCTCCCGAGGCACGACGAGGATCTCAGGGAGCCACTCGTGCGGCGCCAGGGAAGTCAGGTCTCCATGCGCGTGGCGAGGGGGAGCACGTCCTGGCTCTCGAGTCACGGGAGGGGACTAGGGCCTCGAGACGCGTTGAAGAAGGACTCTTGAGGTCTTCCTCGGGGGGCGGCGGGAAACCCTCGTGTCCCTCGCCTTCTGCCGGGGACCTTAGGGAACTTCCCAGGGTGCCTCTGAGAGGCGAGGGATCCTGTGGAGGTGGCGGGGCCCCTCGGGACTCCGCTGGGTCTGGCGCAACGGAAGAGGGCCTCACCTCGAGGGGAGGCAGGAACCTCAGGCTTCCTCTCCGTTTCGGACTCCGACCGCAGGGTCCCTGCAGAGTTGGCACAGGAGAGTCAGGCCTCGTCTTGTCTGAGGAAGGGAACCCCGCTGGCCTCTCGAGTTGCTCAGGGGGTCTCAGGCCCCTCGTCCAGCTGTGTGTGGAACCCGCGGGTCTCTGCGAACGATGCACGGGGGTGGCAGTGCCCCGTCGTGTTGTGCCTTCACCCACAGGGTTGCCTTCGAAGAGGGGTCCGGGCCTCGGGTCCTTCTCAAGGGCGGACCGGGGAATCGGGGGCGTTCGGCATGTGGCCCCACCCACGTGGCTCGTCTCGAATTTCCTCGTGAGACCGGCCTCATCCTGAGGTGCGCCGGGAAGGCCGGGAACCCCTTCCAGACCACGCAGGGGAATCGCCTCTCCTGTCGCGATCAGGAGGGGAGAAGGGGCTCAGAGGAAGCGGTGCCGGGACCCTCGGTGTTCCCCTCGAGGGAACCCGGCGTGTCGGGGGACTTTTGGGGGTCGCAGGAAGGCTGTCAGGGACCGTTTCGCCCTTCAGGGCGGAACAGGGGACTTCCCTTGAGACGCCGTGGCGGGCAAGGGCCTCATCTTGCCAAGAGGTGGGAACCACGTGGTTTTTCTCGAGTTGCGGCGGGATTCTCGAGTTACGACGGGGAATCTCAGTCTTCCCTTTGGGTTGGCCCTGGGAAGCCCAATCTTCCCCTCGGGCTGCGAGGGAAAGCTGGGGGTTGCGCTCGATTCACTGCAGGACCGAAGAGACCTCACCTAGGCGTGTGTCCGGGACCTAATATTCCTCTCCAGGGAAGGCAGGGATCTCGGGGTTGCATTCCAGGCTCCCCTGGGGAGTCAGGCCTCGTCTCGAGGGGAAGCCAAGGACTCCGCTCTCCTCTCGAGTCGCGACGCGGGGCTCTTGGAGCCCCCTGAGCGGCCTCAAGGGAGTCCAGCCTCCTCTTCCGTTTGGAGAGAGGACCCGGGATTGCTCTCCAGGCCATGCAGGAAAAGAAGGCCCTCAGCTCGCGAGGACGGGGGCGTCTCAGGGGTTTCCTCGAGCTGCGGCGCCCGTGGGGGTTTTCTCCCGAGGCACGACGAGGATCTCAGGGAGCCTCTCGTGCGGCGCCAGGGAAGTCAGGTCTCCATGCGCGTGGCGAGGGGGAGCGCGTCCTGGCTCTCGAGTCACGGGAGGGGACTTGGGCCTCGAGACGCGTTGAAAAAGGACTCTCGAGGTCTTCCTCGGGGGGCGGCGGGAAACCCTCGTGTCCCTTGCCTTCTGCCGGGGATCTTAGGGAACTGCCCAGGGTGCCTCTGAGAGGCGAGGGATCCTGTGGAGGTGGCGGGGCCCCTCGGGACTCCGCTGGGTCTGGCGCAACGGAAGAGGGCCTCACCTCGAGGGGAGGCAGGAACCTCAGGCTTCCTCTCCGTTTCGGACTCCGACCGCAGGGTCCCTGCAGAGTTGGGACAGGAGAGTCAGGCCTCGTCTTGTCTGAGGAAGGGAACCCCGCTGGCCTCTCGAGTTGCTCAGGGGATCTCAGGCCCCTCGTCAAGCTGTGTGTGGAACCCGCGGGTCTTTGCGGACGATGCACGGGGGTGGCAGTGCCCCTTCGTGTTGTGCCTTCACCCACAGGGTTGCCTTCGAAGAGGGGTCCGGGCCTCGGGTCCTTCTCAAGGGCGGACCGGGGAATCGGGGGCGTTCGGCATGTGGCCCCACCCACGTGGCTCGTCTCGAATTTCCTCGTGAGACCGGCCTCATCCTGAGGTGCGCCGGGAAGGCCGGGAACCCCTTCCAGACCACGCAGGGGAATCGCCTCTCCTGTCGCGATCAGGAGGGGAGAAGGGGCTCAGAGGAAGCGGTGCCGGGACCCTCGGTGTTCCCCTCGAGGGAACCCGGCATGTCGGGGGACTTTTGGGGGTCGCAGGAAGGCTGTCAGGGACCGTTTCGCCCTTCAGGGCGGAACAGGGGACTTCCCTTGAGACGCCGTGGCGGGTAAGGCCCTCCTCTTGCCAAGAGGTGGGAACCACGTGGTTTTTCTCGAGTTGCGGCGGGATTCTCGAGTTACGACGGGGATCTCAGCCTTCCCCTTGGGTTGGCCCTGGGAAGCCCAATCTTCCCCTCGGGTTGCGAGGGAAAGCTGGGGGTTACGCTCGAGTCACTGCAGGGCCGAAGAGACCTCACCTAGGCGTGTGTCCGGGACCTCATTTTCCTCTCCAGGGAAGGCAGGGATCTCGGGGTTGCACTCGAGGCTCCCCCGGGGTGTCAGGCCTCGTCTCGAGGGGAAGCCAAGGACTCCGCTCTCCTCTCGAGTCGCGACGCGGGTCTCTTGGAGCCCCCTGAGCGGCCTCAAGGGAGTCCAGCCTCCTCTTCCGTTTGGAGAGAGGACCCGGGATTGCTCTCCAGGCCATGCAGGAAAAGAAGGCCCTCAGCTCGCGAGGACGGGGGCGTCTCAGGGGTTTCCTCGAGCTGCGGCGCCCGTGGGGGTTTTCTCCCGAGGCACGACGAGGATCTGAGGGAGCCTCTCGTGCGGCGCCAGGGAAGTCAGGTCTCCATGCGCGTGGCGAGGGGGAGCGCGTCCTGGCTCTCGAGTCACGGGAGGGGACTAGGGCCTCGAGACGCGTTGAAGAAGGACTCTCGAGGTCTTCCTCGGGGGGCGGCGGGAAACCCTCGTGTCCCTCGCCTTCTGCCGGGGACCTTAGGGAACTTCCCAGGGTGCCTCTGAGAGGCGAGGGATCCTGTGGAGGTGGCGGGGCCCCTCGGGACTCCGCTGGGTCTGGCGCAACGGAAGAGGGCCTCACCTCGAGAGGAGGCAGGAACCTCAGGCTTCCTCTCCGTTTCGGACTCCGACCGCAGGGTCCCTGCAGAGTTGGGACAGGAGAGTCAGGCCTCGCCTTGTCTGAGGAAGGGAACCCCGCTGGCCTCTCGAGTTGCTCAGGGAGTCTCAGGCCCCTTGTCCAGCTGTGTGTGGAACCCGTGGGCCTTTGCGGATGATGCCCGTGGGTGGCATTGCTCCTTCGTGTTGTGCCTTCACCCACAGGGTTGCTTTCGAAGAGGGGTCCTGGCCTCGGGTCCTTCTCAAGAGAGGACCGGGGAATCGGGGGCGTTCGGCATGTGGCCCCACCCACGTGGCTCGTCTCGAATTTCCTCGTGAGACCGGCCTCATCCTGAGGTGCGCCGGGAAGCCCGGGAACCCCTTCCAGACCACGCAGGGGAATCGCCTCTCCTGTCGCGATCAGGAGGGGAGAAGGGGTTCAGAGGAAGCGGTGCCGGGACCCTCGGTGTTCCCCTCGGGGGAACCCGGCGTGTCGGGGGACTTTTTGGGGTCGCAGGAAGGCTGTCAGGGACCGTTTCGCCCTTCAGGGCGGAACAGGGGACTTCCCTTGAGACGCCGTGGCGGGCAAGGGCCTCATCTTGCCAAGAGGTGGGAACCACGTGGTTTTTCTCGAGTTGCGGCGGCATTCTCGAGTTACGACGGGGATCTCAGCCTTCCCCTTGGGTTGGCCCTGGGAAGCCCAATCTTCCCCTCGGGTTGCGAGGGAAAGCTGGGGGTTGCGCTCGAGTCACTGCAGGGCCGAAGAGACCTCACCTAGGCGTGTGTCCGGGACCTAATATTCCTCTCCAGGGAAGGCAGGGATCTCGGGGTTGCATTCCAGGCTCCCCCGGGGAGTCAGGCCTCGTCTCGAGGGGAAGCCAAGGACTCCGCTCTCCTCTCGAGTCGCGACGCGGGTCTCTTGGAGCCCCCTGAGCGGCCTCAAGGGAGTCCAGCCTCCTCTTCCGTTTGGAGAGAGGACCCGGGATTGCTCTCCAGGCCATGCAGGAAAAGAAGGCCCTCAGCTCTCGAGGACGGCGGCGTCTCAGGGGTTTCCTCGAGCTGGGGCGCCCGTTTGGATTTTCTCCCGAGGCACGACGAGGATCTGAGGGAGCCTCTCGTGCGGCGCCAGGGAAGTCAGGTCTCCATGCGCGTGGCGATGGGGAGCGCGTCATGGCTCTCGAGTCACGGGAGGGGTCTAGGGCCTCGAGACGCGTTGAAGAAGGACTCTCGAGGTCTTTCTCGGGCGGCGGCGGGAAACCCTCGTGTCCCTCGCCTTCTGCCGGGGACCTTAGGGAACTTCCCAGGGTGCCTCTGAGAGGCGAGGGATCCTGTGGAGGTGGCGGGGCCCCTCGGGACTCCGCTGGGTCTGGCGCAACGGAAGAGGGCCTCACCTCGAGGGGAGGTAGGAACCTCAGGCTTCCTCTCCGTTTCGGACTCCGACCGCAGGGTCCCTGCAGAGTTGGGACAGGAGAGTCAGGCCTCGTCTTGTCTGAGGAAGGGAACCCCGCTGGCCTCTCGAGTTGCCCAGGGGGTCTCAGGCCCCTCGTCGAGCTGTGTGTGGAACCCGCGGGTCTTTGCGGACAATGCACGGGGGTGGCAGTGCCCGTTCGTGTTGTACCTTCACCCACAGGGTTGCCTTCGTAGAGGGGTCCGGGCCACGGGTCCTTCTCAAGAGCTGACCGGGGAATGGGTGTCGTTCAGCATGTGACCCCACCCACGTGGCTCTTCTCGAATTTCCTCGTGAGACCGGCCTCATCCTTAGGTGCCCCGGGAAGGCCGGGAACCCCTTCCAGACCACGCAGGGGAATCGCCTCTCCTGTCGCGATCAGGAGGGGAGAAGGGGCTCAGAGGAAGCGGTGCCGGGACCCTCGGTGTTCCCCTCGAGGGAACCCGGCGTGTCGCGGAACTTTTGTGGGTCGCATGAAGGCTGGCAGGATCCTTTCCGCCCTTCAGGGCGGAAGAGGGGACTTCCCTTGAAACGCCGTTGCGGGCAAGGGTCTCATCTTGCCAAGAGGTGGGAACCACGTGGTTTTTCTCGAGTTGCGGCGGGATTCTCGAGTTACGATGGGGATCTCAGCCTTCCTCTTGGGTTGGCCCTGGGAAGCCCAATCTTCCCCTCGAGTTGCAAGGGAAACCTGGGGGTTGCGCTCGAGTCACTGCAGGGCCGAAGAGATCTCACCTAGGCGTGTTTCCAGGACCTACTATTCCTCTCCAGGGAAAGCAGGCATCTCGGGGTTGCATTCCAGGCTCCCCCGGGGAGTCGGACCTCGTCTCGAGGGGAAGCCAAGGACTCCGCTCTCCTCTCGAGTCACGACAAGGATCTGTTGGAGCCCCCTGAGCGGCCTCAACGGAGTCCAGCCTGCTCTTCAGTTTGGAGAGAGGACTCGTGATTGGTCTCCAGGCCATGCAGGAATATAAGGCCCTCATCTCGCGATGACCGGGGTGTCTCATGTGTTTCCTTGAGCTGCCGCGGCAGTGTGGGTTTCCTCACGAGGTACGATGAGGATCTCAGGGAGCCTCTCGTGCAGTGCCAGGTTAGTCAGGTCTCCATGCGCGTGAAGAGGGGGCACGTGTCATGGCTCTCGAGTCATGGTAAGGGAATCGCGACTCAACACATTTTGAAGCACTCTCGAGGTCTTTCTCGAGTCATGGCAGAAAACCCAGGGTTCCCTCGACTTGTGCCTGTGACCTCAGGGAGCTTCTCATTGTGCCTCTGAGAACTCAGGGATACTGTGGAGTTGGTAGGGGCCTCTCGGGACTCCACTGGGTGTGGTGCAATGGAAGAGGGCCTCATCTCGAGTGGACGCAGGAACCTCAGGCTTCCTCTCCGTTTCTGACTCGGATCCCATGGTCCCTGCAGAGTAGGGACAAGAGAGTCACACCTAGTCTTCTGTTGAGGAATGGACCTTCGTTTGCCTTTCGAGTTGTTTACAGGGTGACAGGCCACTTGTCGAAATGTCTGTAGGACCTGCGGGTTTTTCTGGACGATGCACGCGGGTGTCAGTGCCCCTTCGTGTTGTGCCTTCATCCACAGGTTTCCCTTCAAAGAGGTGTGCTGGCATCGGGTTCTTTTCAAGAGTGGACCGTGAAATTGGGGTCTTTCGACATGTGGCACCACCCATGAGGCTACATCTCGAACTTCCTCATGAGACCGGCCTCATCCTGAGGTGCGCCCGGAAGGTCGGGAACCCCTTGCAGACAGAGAAGGGGAGTCGACCCTCCTGTCGCAATCAGGAGAGGAGAAGGGGTCAGATGAAGTGGTGCCGGGAACCTCGGTGTTCCCCTTGAGTGAGTCTGGTATGTCGTGGAACTTTTGGGGTCGCATCAAGGGTGCCAAGTACCATTTCGCACTTCAGGATGGAACGTGGGACTTCTCTTGAGATGCTGTAGCGGACAAAGGGCCTCATCTTGCGATGACGAGGGAAGCACGTGGATTTTCTCGAGTTTCGGTGGGATTCTCGAGTTACGACGGGGAATTCAGGCTTCCTCTTGTGTTGGCCCAGGAAGTCTAATCTTCCATTCGAGTTGCCAGGGAGAGCTGGGGATTGGGCTCCATTCACTGAAGGGCAAACTAGACCTCATCTAGGCTTGTATCCAGGACTTAATGTTCCTCTCCATAGGCGACAGGGATTTGGGGTTGCATTCCATACTCACCCGGGGAGTCAGGCCTCATCTCGAGGGGAAGCAAAGGACTCCACTCTCTTCTCGAGCCGCGACAGGTATCTCTTGGAGCCCACTGAGTGGTCTTTGCTCTGTAGGAGAGCTCTAGTGTACATAAGCCTGTACATAAGTGAACACAGACATTCTGTGTGCATGTTGCTGCATACCCAAAATAGGGCCACAAGGAGCCTCATGCTCTCCATGCAGCGCGGAAGCTGTGCAGCCACGCAGCAGCTGAAGAATCCAACCAATTGCTCTTTTCTTACCTCTGACAGAGCTCGCATTGCCGTAGCCCTTGGCAGTTTGGAAACACTGGACCCTAACCCCTCTCAAAGTAGGCCTGGGTTCTAGTTCGAATAGAAAGTCAATAGCGGAGCTGAGGACAGGAACGCG
Organism: Bubalus kerabau; assembly: GCF_029407905.1. NCBI lineage: Eukaryota > Metazoa > Chordata > Mammalia > Artiodactyla > Bovidae > Bubalus > Bubalus kerabau. The sequence continues at coordinate 513,020 of NW_026577936.1, forward strand.
GCAGTCATTTATCACACGCTCCTGCAGCCTGCTACTACAGGGACACTAACGCTAGAAGCTAGGAATGTCTTTGCAAGGTGCGCAAAGGACAAGGGAGAACCTCGACCCTGACTCTAGTATTTCAGCCCCCTGAGCAGATCTGAGGTTCTCCCGCTGTAGAAGCTAACCCATTCCTTTCAAATACAGGCTTCCTAACACAGGGCCAGTTGGCTGCTTGCTCTTCCACGAAGCAGGCTTCCTTAACTTGCAAACTGCGAATTCCGCTTAACAGCCTGGAGGAAAAATCGCTTCTTGGAAGATTTTTTTCAGAGGCTGTATCCCCGGAGCTGGGGCCAAGCTAGGGGACCCATACTGGCAAGGGAAGGCAAAACCACATCCAATGTCTTTGCTCTGGAGGACAGCTTTGGTGAGCCTAAGTCTTTCAGGAATATTTCTGGCTCCAACAGAGTCAAATTCTGTGTGTGAAGCTGCACAGCCAAAATAGGAGAACAGAGAGCCTGATTCTCTCTGTGTAGCTTTGAAGCTGTCATTCAAACAACAGCTTGAGAATCCATACAATGCTCTCCCTTACTGCTAAGAGAATTCTCATTGCTGTAGTCCTTGACAGTTTGTAGAAATCCGCACCCTAACCCTTCTCCAAGTAGGCCTGGGTCCTAGCTCGGAACAACAGGCAATGGCGGAGCTGAGGCCAGTAAGGCACAAGTAAGGTCTCACACACTCTTGCAGCCTGATCGTCCAGGAGCAGTAAGGCCTCTTTTTCCCTGCAGGAGGCTCGCTTGCCTTGCCTCCTGTGAACTGCATTTCCCAGCCTGGGCGCAAAGCTGTTCCTGGAGATTTTTTCTCAGGGGCTGTTTCCCTGGAGCTGGGTCGGACCTCGGGGGCCCAACTCACAGGGGAAGACAAAACCACATGGACAGGTCTATGCTCTGTAGGAGAGCTCTAGTGAACCTCATCTCTCAGGAACATTCTTGGCTTCTACAGAGACACCTCTGTGCATGAAGCTACACACCCAACATAGTGGCAAAGGGAGTCTGATTCTCTCCGTGGGTGCTGATGCTTTGTGGCAAAGCACCTGCTAAGAATCCATCCGCATAGGCTTCCCTCACCTTGACAGAGGTCTCATTGCTGTAGTCCTTGGCAGTTTGGAAAGAAGCTGACCCTTACCCTTCACCAAGTAGGCCCTTGTCCTTGTTTGAATGGAAAGGCAGTAGCTGAGCTGAGGCCAGTAAGGCGCCAGTCAAGTCTGACATATTCCCGATGCCTGCTCCTTCATGGAAAATAACGTTAGAATCTGGGAATGTCTTTGCAAGGCTGGCAAAGGGCAGTCAGGAACCTCGACCCTGCCTCTGGAATTTCTATCTTCTCAGCACATCCGGAGGTCTCGGTCAGGAGAAACTAACCCATTCCTTGCAAATATAGGCTTCCAAACACAGGCCGGTTGGCTGTCTCTTCTTGCCGAAGGAAGCTTGCTTATCCCACCTCCTGCGAACTCCGCTTCCCAGCCTGGGGGATAAGAGATTCTTGGAGATCTTTTCTCAGAGGCTGTTTCCACGGAGCAGGGGCCGATCCCGGAGACCCACACGCACAGGGGAAGGGAAAACCGCATGGATAAGTCTTTGCTCTCTAGGAGTGCTCTAGTGAACCTCAGTCTATGGGGAATGTTCTTGGCTCCAACGGGGACATCTCTGTGTGGGAAGCTGCATAGCCAACATAGAGACACAGAGACCTGATTCTCTCTGTGCAGCTTTGACGCTGTCGTTCAAACAACAAATTGAGAATCCACACAATGCTCTCCCTTACCACTGAGAGAGTTATCATTGCTGTAGCCCTTCGCAGTTTCTGGAAATCGGCACACAAACACTTCTCCAAGTAGGCCTGGGTTCAAGTTCAGATGAACATGCAATAGCGGAGCTGAGGCCAGTAAGGCACCAGTCAGGTGTCACACACTCTGGCAGCCTGCTCCTCCAGGGACAGTAAGGCCTCTATTTCCCTTCAGGAGGCTCGCTTGCCTTACTTCCTGTGAACAGCGTTTCCCAGCCTGGGCGGAAAGCAGTTCCTGGAGATCTTTTCTCAGCGGCTGTTTCCCCGGAGTTGCGGACCTCGGGGACCCAACTCACAGGGGAAGGCAAAACCAAATGGACAGGTCTATGCTCTGTAGGAGATCTCTAGTGAACTGCCGGGGTCCAGCCCCAGCTGATCCAGGGTATTCGAAGCAGAGACGGCGTAGGCGAGGGTCAGGGAACAACTGCTTAATTAAACGTTAATTAAGGATATAAAGAGTAATAAAATGAGGATAGCTCAGTAGGAAAATTCAGTGGAGAAAAGAGGCTGAGTAGCTTGGTTTACGCGGGGGACCAATAAAACTTCAAGACAAGAAGCTTGCACCACTTACGTAGGCCGCAGGCGTCCTTCCGTTCTCCCGAAGGAGAGGAGACACTGAGGCCTCCCCGGTCGGATCTTAGAAGCCCAGGCAAAATTAGTAAGCTTGGTGGGTTCCGCGCTCCAGATGGAGACTCAACCAGAGTGAGAGAGAGAGAGAGACATGGGGAGACCAGTATTTCGAGAAACTGATCCCAATTCTTTATTTTCCATGGTCTACTTTTATACACTGAGATGTTATGCCAAAGTCACGTGGGGTCAGCAGTCCTGACTTTTATCAAAGTCAGGTGCTTCATACAAAAGTATACAGAGGTCTTAGGGGTGTTACATCATCTTCTGGCCGGGGGGCCTGCTGACAATTTACGACCCTCTCCTTGTGACAGCGGTCAGTCAACCAGGACACTTATTTCTCCAGGGGTGATTATTCTTAAAACAGACGCCAGCCAAATAAAGTTACATTCCTATAGGGTGAGGGTGTAGTGGGTTTTAGTTAAGGAAAGAATTTACTTAGCCTAAGGTCTAACGTGATTTATATCAAAGGTTAATACTTATTTCTTCTATATATTCATTAATGTGTATAAGGGCAGGGGATGTGGAGACTTAGCAGTAAACATCAGCTCAACAAATGAAAAACCCTTCACCAATATGATTTCTAATCAGCCCATTATACTTATACTAATAATTTTCTAACTTTCCTAAGGAACCTGTTTTTAGAAGGTTTAAAGATGTCGTTCAAAAAACACCTTGAAAATCCATACAATGCTCTTCCTTACCCGTAACAGAGTTCTCATTGCTGTAGCCCGTGGCAGTTTTTAGAAATCCGCACCCAAACCCTTCTCCAAGTAGTCCTGGGTCCTAGTTCGGAGGAACATGCAATGGCGGAGCTGAGGCCAGTAAGGCACCAGTCAGGTCTCACACACTCTTGCAGCCTGATCGTCCAGGGACAGTAAGCCCTCTTTTTCCCTGCAGGAGGCTCACTTGACTTCCCTCCTGTGAGCTGCATTTCCCAGCTTGGGGGAAAAGAGGTCCCTGGAGATCTTTTCTCAGGGGCTCCTTCCCCGGAGCTGGGGAGGACCTCGAGGACCCAACTCACAGGGGAAGGCAAAAGCACATGGACAGGTCTATGCTCTGTAGGAGAGCTCTAGTGAACCTCATCTCTCAGGAACATTCTGGCCTCCTATAGAGACACCTCTGTATGTGAAGCTACACACCCAACATAGGGGCAAATGGAGCCTGATTCTCCCCGTGGGGTGCTGATGCTTTGTGGCAAAGCACCTGCTTGATAATCCATCCACTTAGGCTTCCCTCGCCTTGACAGAGGTCCCATTGCTGTAGCCCTTGGCAGTTTGGAAAGAAGAAGACCCTTACCCTTCATAAAGTAGGCCTTTGTCCTAGTTTGAATGGAAAGGTAATAGCTGAGCTGAGGCCAATAAGGTGCCTGCCAAGTCTGACATACTCCCGTAGCCTTCACCTTCATGGAAAATAACTCTAGAATCTGGGAATGTCTTTGCAAGGCTGGCAAAGGGCAGTCAGGAACCAGCACCCTGCCTCTGGAATTACCGACTTCTGAGCAGATCTGGAGGTCTCCTTTAGGAGAAGCTAACCCATTCTTTCCAAATAGAGGCTTCTAAACAGGCCAGTTGGCTGCCTTTTCGCGCCCGAAGGAGGCCTGCTTTTCTCGCATCCTATGAAGCCCTGTTCCCAGCCTCTGGGAAAAGCGGATCTTGAAGATATTTTCTCAGGGGTTGTTTCCATGGAGCTGGGGCCGAGACCAGAGACCCAATCGCACAGGGGAAGGAAAACCACATGGACAAGTCTTTGCTCTCCAGGAGACCTCTAAGTGAAACTTACTGTGTCAGGAACGTTCTTGACTCCTATGGAGACACCCCTGTGTGTGAAGCTGTGTACCCAACAAGGGGGCACACAGGGCCTGATTCTCTCTTTGCAGCTTTGAAGCTGTCGTTCAAACAACAGCTTGAGAATCCATAGAATGCTCTCCCTTACCTCTGAGAGACTTCTCATTGCTGTAGCCTTTGGCAGTTTTTACAAATCCGCACCCAAACCCTTCTCCAAGTAGGCCTGGGTCCTGGTTTGGATGGCCATGCAATGGCGGAGCTGAGGTCAGTAAGGCACCAGTCAGGTGTCACACACTCTGGCAGCCTGCTCCTCCAGGGACAGTAAGGCCTATTTTTCCCTGCAGGAGGCTTGCTTGCCTTGCCTCCTGTGAACTGCGTTTCCCAGCCTGGGCAAAAAGCGGTTCCTGGAGATCTTTTCTCAGGGGCTCTATCCCCAGAGCTGGGGTGGACCTCGGGGACCCATCTCACAGGGGAAGGAAAAACCACATGGACAGGTCTATGCTCTGTAGGAGACGTTAGTGTGTCTCATCTCTTAGGAACATTCTTGGCTCGTACAGAGACACCTCTGTGTGTAAAGCTACACACCGAACATAGGGGCACAGGGAGCCTGATTCTCTCCGTGGGGTGCTGATGCTTTGTGGCAAAGCACCTGTTTGAGAATCCATCCGCTTACGCTTCCCTCGCCTTGACAGAGGTCTCATTGCTGTGTCTCTTGGCAGTTGGGAAAGAAGTAGACCCTTACCCTTCACCAAGTAGGCCCTGATCCTAGTTTGAAAGGAAAGGCAATAGCTGAGCTGAGGCCAGTAAGGCACCCGTCAACTCTGACATATTCCCGATGCCTGCTCCTTCATGGAAAATATTGCTAGAATCTAGGAATGTCTTTGCAAGGCTGGCAAAGGGCAGTCAGGAACCTCGACCCTGCCTCTGGAATTTCTATCTTCTGAGCAGATCTGGAGGTCTCCTTCTGGAGAAGCTAACCCATTCCTTGCAAATAGAGGCTTCCAAACACAGGCTAGTTGGCTGCCTCTTCTTGCCTGAAGGAGGCTTGCTTTTCCTGCCTCCTATGATCCCTGGTTCCCAGCATGGGGGAAAAGCAGATCTTGGAGATCTTTGCTCAGGGGTTGTTTCCACGGAGCTGGGGTTGTGCCCAGAGACCCACACATACAGGGGAAGGCAAAACCACATGAACAAGTCTTTGCTCTCTAAGAGAGCTCTAGTGAACCTCAGTCTTTGACGAACGTTCTTGGCTCCTATGCGGACACCTCTCTGTGTGAAACTGCGTACCCAACATGGCGGCAGAGAGCCTGATTCTCTCTGTGCAGGTTTAATGCTGTCGTTCAGAAAACAGCTTGAGAATCCATACAATTCTCGCCCTTACCTCTGAGAGAGTTCTCATTGCAGTAGCCCTTGGCAGTTTGTAGAAATCTGCACCTAAACCCTTCTCCAAGTAGGCCTGAGTCCCAGTTCGGAGGAACAAGCAATGGCGGAGCTAAGACCAGTATGGCACCCGTCAGTTTTCACACACTCTGGCAGCCTGCTCCTCCAGGAACAGTAAGGCTTCTTTTTCTCTGCAGGAGGCTCACTTGCCTTACTTCCTGTGAACAGCTTTTCCCAGCCTGGGCGAAAAGCGGTTCCTGGAGATCTTTTCTCAGAGGCTGTTTTCTCGGAGCTGGGGTGGACCTCGGGCACCCAAATCACAGGGAAAGGCGAAACCACATGTACAGGTGAGCACTCTGTAGGAGAGCTCTTGTGAGCCTCATCTCTCAGGAACATTCTTGGCTCCTGTAGAGACACCACTGTGTGTGAATCTACACACCCTACATAGGGGCAAAGGGAGCCTGATTCTCTCCGTGGGGTGCTGATGCTTGGTGGCAAAGAACCTGCCTGATAATCCATCCGCTTATGCTTCCCTCGCATTTACGGAGGTCTCATTGCTGTAGCCCTCGGCAGTTTGGAAAGAAGAAGACCCTTACCCTTCATAAAGTAGGGCCTTGTCCTACTTTGAATGGAAAGGCAATAGCTGAGCTGAGGCCAATAAGGCGCCAGTCAAGTCTGACATATTCCCAAAGCCTGCTTCTTCAGGAAGATAACTGTAGAATCTAGGAATATCTTTGCAAGGCTGGCAAAGGGCAGTCAGGACCCTGCACACTGCCTCTGGAATTACCGACTTCTGAACAGATCTGGAGGTCTCCCTTAGGGGAAGCTAACCCATTCTTCCAAATAGAGGCTTCCAAACGCAGGCCGCTTGGCTGCCTCTTGCTCTCTGAAGGAGGCCTGCTTTTCCCGCCTCCTATGAACCCCACATCCCAGCCTCTGGGAAAAGCGGATCTTGAAGATCTTTTCTCAGGGGTTGTTTCCACGGAGCTGGGGCCGAGCCTGGAGCCCCAAACGCACAGGGGAAGAAAAACCACATGGACAAGTCTTTGCTCTCTAGGAGAGCTCTAGTGAACCTCACTCTGTCAGGAACGTTCTTGTTTCCTATGGAGACACCCCTGTCTGTGAAGCTGTGTACCGAACATGGAGACACAGAGTCTGATTCTCTCTGTGCAGCTTTGAAGCTGTCGTTCAAACAACAGCTTGAAAATCCATACAATGCTCTTCCTTACCCGTGACACAGTTCTCATTGCTATACCCCTTGGCAGTATTTAGAAATCCATACCCAAACCCTTCTCCTAGTAGGCCTGGGTCCTAGTTCAGAGGAACATGCAATGGCGGAGCTGAGGCCAGTAAGGCACCAGTCAGGTCTCACACACTCTTGCAGCCTGATCGTCCAGGGACACTAAGGCCTGTTGTGCCTTGCAGGAGGCTCGCTTGCGTTACCTCCTGTGAACTGCGTTTGCCAGCCTGGGGGAATAGCGGTCCCTGGAGATCTTTTCTCAGGGGCTCCTTCCCCTGAGCTGGGGCGGACCTCAGGGACCCAACTCACAGGGCAAGGCAAAACCATATGGACAGGTCTATGCTCTGTAGCAGACTTCTAGTGAACCTCATCTCTCAGGAACATTCTTGGCTCCTATAGAGACACTTCTGTGTGTGAAGCTGCGTACCTAACATAGGGGCACAGAGAGCCTGATTTTCTCAGTTCATTTTGACCCTGTCACTCAGAAAACAGCTTGAGAATCCATAAAATGCTCTCCCTTACCGCTGAGAGAATTCTCACTGCTGTAGCCCTTGGCACTTTGTAGAAATCCGCACCCAAATGCTTCTCCAAATAGGCCTGGGTCCTAGTTCGGAGGAACAGGCAATGGTGGAACTGAGGCCAGCAAGGCAACAGTCAGGTTTCACACACTCTGGCAGCCTGCTCCTCCAGGGACAGTAAGGCCTCTTTTTCTCTGCAGGAGATTCGCTTGCCTTACTTCCTGTGAACAGCGTTTCCCAGCCTCAACGAAGCGGTTCCTGGAGATCTTTTCTCAGGGACAGTTTCCCCGGAGGTGTGGCGGACTTCGGGGACCCAACTCACAGGGGAAGGAAAAACCACATGGACAGGTCTATGGTCTGTAGGAGAGGTTTAGTGAACCTAATCTCTCAGGAACATTCTTGGCTCCTATAGAGACAACTCTGTGTGTGAAGCTACACTCCCAACATTGGGGAACAGGGATCTTGGTTCTCTCCGTGGGGTGCTGATGCTTTGTAGCAAAGCACCTGCTTGAGAATCCGTCCTCTTAGGCTTCCCTCGCCTTGACAGAAGTCTCATTGCTGTAGCCCTTGGCAGTTTCAAAGAAGAAGACCCTTACACTTCATAAAGTAGGCCCTTGTGCTAGTTTGAATGGAAAGGCAATAGCTGAGCTGAGGCCAATAAGGAGCCAGTCCCCTCTGACACATTCCCGAAGCCTGCTCCTTCATGGAATATAACTCTAGAATGTTGGAATGTCTTTGCAAGGCTGGCAAAGGGCAGTCAGGAACCAGCACCCTGCCTCTGGAATTACCGACTTCTGAGCAGATCTGGAGGTCTCCTTTAGGAGAAGCTAACCCATTCCTTCCAAATAGAGGCTTCAAAACACAGGCAGGTTGGCTGCATTTCGTGCCCGAAGGAGGCTTGCTTTTCTCTCCTCCTATGAACTCCAGTTCCCAGCCTCTGGGAAAAGCGTATCTTGAAGATATTTTCTCAGGGCTTGTTTCCACGGAGCTGGGGCCGAGCCCGGGGCCCAAAGGCACAGGGGAAGGCAAGACCACATGGACAGGTCTATGCTCTGTAGCAGACCTCTAGTGAACCTCATCTCTCAGGAGCATTCTTGGCTCCTATAGAGACACCTCTGTGTGTGAAGCTGCGTACCTAACATAGGGGCTCAGAGGGCCTGATTCTCTCTGTTCATTTTGACGCTGTCATTCAGAAAACAGCTTGAGAATCCATAAAATGCTCTCCCTTACCACTGAGAGAATTCTCACTGCTGTAGCCCTTGGTACTTTGTAGAAATCTGCACCCAAACGCTTTTCCAAGTAGGCCTGGGTGCTAGCTCGGATGAACAGGCAATGGTGGAGCTGAGGCCAGTAAGGCAACAGTCAGGTTTCACACACTCTGGCAGCCTGCTCCTCCAGGGACTGTAAGGCCTCTTTTACTCTGCAGGAGATTCGCTTGCCTTACTTCATGTGAACAGCATTTCCCAGCCTCGGCGAAGCGGTTCCTGGAGATCTTTTCTCAGGGACAGTTTCCCCGGAGGTGTGGCGGACCTCGAGGACCCAACTCACAGGGGAAGGCAAAACCACATTGACAGGTCTATGCTCTGTAGGAGAGGTTTAGTGAACCTAATCTCTCAGGAACATTCTTGGCTCCTATAGAGACAACTCTGTGTGTGAAGCTACACTCCCAACATTGGTGCACAGGGAGCTTGATTCTCTCCGTGGGGTGCTGATGCTTTGTGGCAAAGCACCTGCTTGAGAATCCATCCTCTTAGGCTTCCCTCACCTTGACAGAGGTCTCATTGCTGTAGCCCTTGGCAGTTTGCAAAGAAGAAGACCCTTACCCTTCATAAACTAGGGCCTTGTCCTAGTTTGAATGGAAAGGCAATAGCTGAGCTGAGGTCAATAAGGAGCCAGTCCCGTCTAACACATTCCCGAAGCCTGCTCCTTCATGGAAAATAACTCTAGAATCTAGGAATATCTTTGCAAGGCTAGCAAAGGGCAATCAGGAACCAGTACCCTGCCTCTGGAATTACCAACTTCTGAGCAGATCTGGAGGTCTCCTTTAGGAGAAGCTAACCCATTCCTTCCAAATAGAGGCTTCAAAACACAGGCAGGTGGGCTGCCTTTTCGTTCCCTATGGAGGCGTGCTTTTCTCTCCTCCTACGAACCCCGGTTCCCAGACACTGGGAAAAGTGGATCTTGAAGATATTTTCTCAGGGGTTGTTTCCACGGAGCTGGGGCCGAGCCTGGACACCCAAAGGCACAGGGGAAGGCAAGACCACATGGACAAGTCTTTGCTCTTTAGTATAGCTCTAATGAACCTCACCCTGTCAGGATCTTTCTTGATTCCTACGGAGACACACCTGTGTGTGAAGCTGCGGCTACAGAGAGCCTGATTCCCTCCGTTTACCGCTGAGTCTGCATTGCCAAGCAACAGCTTGGGAACGCAGCCTGGGGCACTTCCCTTCCCTCGGACAGAGCTCTCCTTGCGGTAGGCCTTGGTAGTTTGCACACAATGGGGCCCTAAGCCCTCTGCAAGTTGGCCTGGCTCCTAGGTCCAAAGGGCAGGCCAGAGCGGAACTGAGGCTGTCAGGCTCCAGACACATCTCCCATACTCCTACATCCTTCTCCTACCCGGGCGTGAATGCTAGAAGCTGGGAAGGTACCTGGACCGTGGAGGGGAGGGGCGAACGCGGGCGGCATGGGGCGGGGGTCGGCTTCTGGCGGGGGTGGGGGCGGGCTTCCCAGTTGTGCTCTCAGAGGTGGACACTGAGGCTGAAAACTCGCCGGGAGCGCACCCGGGACTGAGTAAACCCGGGCTGCGGGGGTCGAGATTCAGATGGCTTTGGGTGGGGGTCGGTCCCAGTTGTGCTCCCGGGGTCGCCACTGCGGCTGGGAACGCGCAGGGAGCGCGGCAGGGGCGGGGCTAACCCTGGCGGAGCGGGGCGGGGTCGGCTCACGGGGGGGATGGGGAGGGGTTCCCAGTTGCGCTCTCGGGGGTTGCAACTGCGGCTGGGAACGCCCATTTCGTCCGCTCCTGGGTCCCCAAGGATCGCCATCCCGTGGGTGCAGCGGAGGGCTGCGGACCACAGGTAAGGGAACTGGGACTGCGTGGAGCAGGGAACCAAGTATTCCGCCGTCTGTTGGCACATTCTCGGAGCTCCCCAATCTGGCGGTCGCAAAAAGGCCTTGCCTTTGGGGTCAAGGCCTTTACCGCTCCACCCCTCTGCTGAAAAATCTCAGAGTCTGCGCGGTTCTTCCAAGCAGCCTAGTGTCCCCTGGAAGTCCAAGGGACAGAACACTGAACTCTGGCCGGCTGGCCCAGCCCTCTTCTGGCACTTTGTAAGCCAGCGGGCCCTTGAGCACCTGCTGGGATGGGAAAGGGAAGGGTCCACGGATTGCACCCTAGAAACTTAGTAGGGTGCATGGATTTCAAACCCTGGTGGCCGCCCAGGCAGCAAAGAAGGGGGGAGGGCACCTTGCTGCCCTTTCATGGCAGAATCTGTGGTTGTCCAGCTGCGTGGGCCTTTTCATGAGGACCCTGTGCAATAAAAGTTTGGTGTTTTGGAACTGAATAATTAGAACGTGTAAAAGCTTTAAATTATGTGGTGGTGTAATTAAAAAACAAAACAAAACAAAACCAAGCTCCAAGTGTTTTGCAAATGGAGGTTTAAATATTGAAGGACTGTATTCCTTGCACTGTGGCATTCTATCAAGAAGTGTGCAGGATTTTTTTTTTTTAAGAAAAGTGTTCGAAGTGAGGGAAACAGGAAACCCAGAAGTGCCCCTGTATTTTGGGGAAGGCCTTAGGAGGTCACTTGGAAATGCTGCTGGCTGTGCGGGAGGGGGGCAGATGGGCTGTGCAGGCTTGTCCTTTGCATGGATGTTCTTGTGTGTGGAAACCCAGCTCGGAGCCATCTCCTGATGTGTAAGAATTTCGCAGACAAACCTTGAGCTAAGCAATGCATTTTTTCCTAAGAAAATGTTTGTCTTAAGCGATGTAAATATCCTATGTATTTCCGCTAGACTCTGGCTTCAGGTCGGTTCCCCGAAAAGGCTCAGAAGCGATTTGAACAAAACAGCATGTTTTCCTCCTAGCTTGTTCTCCTTATCTATGTTAAGGAAATGATATATTTGCCTGCAATACTGCCTTTCTTCAAGATTCATGTCAATCAAGTTTTGGCCCGGGATGACTCACCTGCTGCCAATATTATCTCAATGCATGTCGTGGGGGAGGGGCCTGGTGCCATTCCCTGAAACAGTTCCTTTCTTTCCTTAGCTGATTGCTAGTGCCTGTAGAATATCTGGCTAAAGACCAGCAGGGGGTACTCTTACTACCCCCCCCCACCCCGCCTCAAGTCTAAGTCAGCAGCTTTCTCTATCTCTTTAATACTTTAATAACACTTGATGACACAAAAGCTTTGAGCAATCAAATCATATCAAATCTTCATTTCAGATTGAAGATGCATTCCATGGTATTGCCATCTTAAGTCTTTCCATCGTTATGGAATATCTGTCCATGTATTCAGGATAGTTTTCAGCCAGGGTGTATAATTTCCTGTGTGCCAGTCTTGTCATCCTCGTTACATCCATGGCAAAGTGTTTTATTCATGTTGATATTATTGAAAGGGAATTTTTTAAAATTCCTTTTCAGATTATTATCTGCTAATGTATACAGATAAAACTGTGTAATCATTCATTTTGATCAGTTTGGACAGCTTGATAGTTGTCTTTAATTTCTTTACTTTCTGACACTTTAAGATTATCCTGGGACACATATGTAATGCCTCACCCCTAAATTCAGACATGTGTTCAAAGAACTTCTGTCCTTTTATTTATTTATTTATTTATTTATTTATTTATTCTTTAACATTGAAATCGTTTTGACTATGCTGGGTGTTTGTTGCTAGATGGAAGTAGCTAGGACCTCTGGACTGCAGTCTCTCATCTCTTGCTGACCTCTTGTTGACCTCTGCAGAATCCTGGTAGGTGGGAGCTTGTTAGTTCCTTGTTCCTTATCAGAACCTCCTGTGGTAAGTGTTTTTCTCTTCTCTGTTGCCTGGTAAGGGTGGGTGGTCATGGGCATCCCAAAGTTGGCTAGAAGTCAATTATTTAGGCAGGCTTGTGCACAGATATGGGAGAAGGCAATGGCACCCCACTCCTGGAAAATCCCAAGGATGGAGGAGCCTGGTAGGCTGCAGTCCATGGGGTGGCTAAGAGTCGGACACCACTGAGTGACTTCATTTTCACTTTTCACTTTCATGCATAGGAGGAGGAAATGGCAACCCACTCCAGTGTTCTTGCCTAGGGAACCCCAGGGACTGCGGGGCCTGGTGGGCTGCCATCTATGGCGTGGCACAGGGTCGGCCTCAACTGAACCACTTAGCAGCTGCAGCAGCAGCAGCAGCAGTGCATAGATATCAAAGGGGATGAGAACAGTCAGGTAGGATCACATATGTCATCGTGAAACAATACTTCTCCTCTTAGCCAAAGCTAACGAAAGATTTCTGTTCTAGGTCAACCTAGACGAGATCACTTAAGAGGTAAAGAAACTTAAACTCCATTAGCAAAGGCAGTTCAACATCTCAAGAAAACTTGTGCTAGGCACAAAACTCTTTTCTGGGGGCCTACTTTCCCTACAACCTCCTTATCCCATTCTGTACCCATTCCTTTGCTTCTCCCGTCCTGAAAATGCCACCTGTAAGACAGAACTACTTCGTTTTCCTTCTTAAAGTGTGATTGCATTCCATACATTCTTGTAATAACAAGTCATACATTTCCCTTCAGCAACCAAGAACTGACTCTTATATTGGCATTTGATAGATTGGTGAGCATACCTATCAGTGATAATAGCGCCCACCCCGCTTCCTGCAAGAACAGAACAAAACAAAACAAAACAAAAAAATTGCTTTCTTACATTTAATATGTTCGGATGGTGCCAGTCACTATTCATGCAGAGTCAAAAATCTCTTTTGTTTCTGTGTAAAAGGGAGGTCCTTTCAAGTCGTGAATGTTTAAGAAGTTTCATTTATTTGGAAGTGACCTAGCTATTCAATACACTGTCGTCACTTAGTTTAGCACCAGGATAGAAACTCAGGTAACCAAAACACCTGGAGGAACGATTGTAAGTTCAGTTCAGTTCAGTTGCTCAGTCGAGTCTGACTCTTTGTGACCCCGTGGCCTGCAGGACGCCAGGCTTCCGTGGCCATCACCAACTCCAGGGGCTTGCTCAAACTCATGTCCATCGAGTCAGTGATGCCATCCAACCATCTTATCCTCTGTCATCCCCTTCTCCTCTGCCTTCCATCAAGACTATGAGAGGCAGATATTTTAGAGTATAATTATTGTTAAGAGTTTATCTAAAAGCTCATATCACATTTACATATTTTACATTGGTTGTTGCTGTTTCCAGGTACTTTCTTGCTGACAAGCTTGTGACACATATAACAATAGAGCAATTTTTACCTCAAAAGAAACCTAGGCACTATGAACATGTTGTGCTTAATGTTGTTGACTCTTAGACATGTCTATAGTGGAGGAGCAAAACCAAAAATACTAGATATTTAATATTGGCTAGTTCCCAGTTCACGGGACTCTGACATTCATTTAGGTCAATGTTTTCTTGTATTTCCAGCAGTTTGATTTGGAAGGGCTGCCTTGTCTTGAGACCATTGAAATCAGAACTCAGAACTTGAGCAATATTATCAAAAAACACAAGGCTCACACTGACATATACCTTAATCCAGACAGACAGACAAGACATCTTCCAGTTTTCCGCCTGAGATTTAAAATATTTATTTGAGCCGTTTTCCTGGGAAGTGGGGGGGGGGAGTGGGGGTGGCAGCGAGGCAGGCTTGGGTAACAAGCTAATTGTTGGTCATTGCATATGCAAAGAACCAGCTTTCCGGGTTCCAAGGAAAAAATCTTCCTTGGTACCCAATTTTGTTTGGATCTATAGACTCTCATGGCCCTCCTAGGTCAGGACATCTTTCCTTTCTGTAGTCCTCGTTTGAACCCTAAATCATAGACAGCTTGGATTTTCTCTGTGGGGTGGATGTATTGTCCTCGTGTTTGACCTGGCAGCAGTAGCGAGGTCCGAGAGCCTCTCCTGGAACCGGGCGTGGGGACAGGGCTCACCGGGAGCCCCTGGTGGAAGTGGGCAATGCGCCGGGAGCGCGCCAGGGGCGGGGCGATCCCAGGCGGCGCGGGTCGGGGTTCTGGTCGGGAGGGGGTGGGGGGTGGTAACAGTTGTGCTCTCGGGGGTCCACACTGCAGCTGGAAACGCGCTGGGAGTGCGGCAGGGGCGGGGTGAACCCTGGTGGCACGAGGCGGGGTTTGGCTCCTGGCGGGGGTGGGGGAGGGCTTCCCAGTTGTGCTCTCGGTGGTGGCCACTGAGGCTGGAAACGCGCCAGGAGCGCACCCGGGGCGGGGTAAACCTGGGCTGCGCGGGTCGAGATTTAGATGGCTGTGGGTGGGGGTTCGGTCCCAGTTGTGCTCTCCGGGGTCGCCACTGCGGCTAGGAACGCCCATTTCCTACGCTAATGTGTCCCCAAGGATCCACATCTAGTGGGTGCAGCGGAGGGCTGCGGGCCACAGGTCAGAGAACTGGGACTGCTTGGAGCAGGGAACCACGTATTCCGCCCTCTGTTGGCACATTCTCGGAGCTCCCCAACCTGGCGGTTGCAGAAAGGCCTCGCCCTTGGTGTCAAGGCCTTTACCGCTCCACCCCTTTGCTGAAAAATCTCAGTCTGCACGGTTTTCCCAAGCAGCCTAGTGTCCCCTGGAAGTCCAAGGGACAGAACACTGAACTCTGGCCGGCTGGCCCAGCCCTGCTTCTGGCACTTTGTAGGCCAGCGGGCCCTGGAGCACCTGCTAGGATGAGAAAGGGAAGGGTCCGCGAATTGCACCCTAGAAAGTTAGTAGGGTGCATGGATTTCAAACCCTGGTGGCCGCCCAGGCAGCAAAGAAGGGGGGAGGGCACCTTGCTGCCCTTTCATGGCAGAATCTGTGGCTGTCCTGATGCGTGGGCCTTTTCATGGGGACCTTGTGCAATAAAAGTTTGGTGTTTTGGTACTGAATAATTAGAAATTGTAAAAAGTTTAAATTATGTGGTGGTGTAATTAAAAAACAAAACAAAACAAAACCAAGCCCCAAGTGTTTGGCAAGGGAGGTTTAAGTATTGAAGGCCTGTTTTCCTTGCACTGTGGCATTCTATCAAGAAGTGTGCAGGATTTTTTTTTTTTTTAAGAAAAGTGTTCGAAGTGCTTGAAACAGGAAACCCAGAGGTGCCCCTGTATTTTGGGGAAGGCCTTAGGAGGTCACTTGGAAATGCTGCTGGCTGTGGGGGACGGGGGCAGATGGGCTGTGCAGGCTTGTCCTTTGCATTCATGTTCTTGTGTGTAGAAACCCAGCTCGGAGCCATCTCCTGATGTGTAAGAATTTCGCAGACAAACCTTGAGCTAAGCAATGCATTTGTTCCTGAGGAAATGTTTGTCTTAAGCGATGTAAATATCCTATGTATATCTGCTGGACTCTGGCTTCAGGTCGGTTCCCCCAATAGGCTCAGAAGCGACTTGAACAAAACAGTATGTTTTCCTCGTACCTTGTTCTCCTAATCTATGTTAAGGAAATGATATATTTGCCTGCAATACTGCCTTTCTTCAAGATTCATGTCAATCAGTTTTTGGCCCAGGATGACTCACCTGCTGCCAATGTGACCTCAAGGCATGTCGTGGGGGAGGGGCCTGGTGCCATTCCCTGAGACAGTGCCTTTCTTTCCTTAGCTGACTGCTAGTGCCTGCAGAATATCTGGCTAGAGACCAGCAGGGCGTACACCCCGCCTCAAGTCTAAGTCAGCAGCTTTCTCTATCTCATTTATACTTTAATAACAATTGATGACACAAAAGCTCTGAGCGATCAAATCATATCAAATCTTCATTTCAGATTGAAGATGCATTCCATGGTATTGCCATCTTAAGTCTTTCCATTGTTATGGAATATCTGTCCATGTATTCAGGATAGTTTTCAGCCAGGGTGTATAATTTCCAGTGTGCCAGTCTTGTCATCCTCGTTACATCCATGGCAAAGTGTTGTATTCATGTTGACATTATTGAAAGGGAATTTTTTTTAATTCCTTTTCAGATTATTATCTGCTAATATATACAGAAAAAACTGTGTAATCTTTCGTTTTTATCAGTTCGGACAGCTTGATAATTGTCTTTAAATTCTTTCCTTTCTCATAATTTAAGATTTTCCGGGCACCTTACATGTACTGCCTCACTCCTAATCTCAGTCATGTGTTCAAAGGACTTCTGTCCTTTATTTGTTTACTTATTTTTTGCAACATTGAATTCGTTTTGACTATGCTGGGTCTCTGCTGCAAGATGGAAGTTGCTAGGACCTCTGGACTGCAGTCTTCCATCTCTTACTGACCTCTTGTTGACCTCTGCAGAATCCTGGTTGGTGGGAGCTTGTTAGTTCCTTGTTCCTTACCAGGACCTCCTGTGGTAAGTGTTTTTCTCTTCTCTGTTGCCTGGTAAGGGTGGATGGTCATTGGCATCCCAAAGCTAGCTAGAAGTCAATTATTTAGGCAGGCTTGTGCATAGATATGGGAGAAGGCAATGGCAACCAACTCCAGTACTCTTGCGTGGAAAATCCCATGGATGGAGGAGCCTGGTAGGCTGCAGTCCATGGGGTGGTTAAGAGTTGGACACCACTGAGCGACTTCACGTTCACTTTTCACTTTCATGAATGGGAGGAGGAAATGGCAACCCACTCCAGTGTTCTTGCCTAGAGAACCCCAGGGACTGCGGGGCCTGGTGGGCTGCCGTCTATGGGGTCGCACAGAGTCGGACTCGACTGAAATGACTTAGCAGCAGCGGCGGCGGCAGCAGCAGCAGAAGCAGTGCATCGATATCAAAAGGGCTGCAAACAGTCAGGAAGGATCACATATGTCACCGTGAAACACTGCTTCTCCACTTAGCCAAAGCTAACGAAAGATTTCTGTTCTAGGTCAACCTAGAAGAGATCACTTAAGAGGTAAAGAAACTTAAACTCCATTAGCAAAGGCAGTTCGACATCTCAAGAAAACTTGTGCTAGGCACAGAACTCTTTTCTGGGGGTCCACTTTCCCTACAACCTCCTTATCCCATTCTGTACCCATTCCTTTGCTTCTCCCATCCTGAAACGGCCACCTGTAAGACAGAACTACTTCGTTTTCCTTCCTCAAGTGCCATTGCATTCCACATACTTTCTTGATATAACAAGTCATACATTTCCCTTAAGCAACCAAGAACTGACTTTTATATTGGCATTGGCTATAGCCCGCCCCCCTCCCCCCACCCCCAAGAACAGAACAAAACAAAACAAAACAATTGCTTTCTTACATTTAACATGTCAGGATGGTGCCAGACACTATTCATGGAGAGTCAAAAATCTCTTTTGTTTCTGTGTAAAAGGGAGGTCCTTTCAAGTCGTGAATGTTTCAGAACTTTCATTTATTTGGAAATGACCTAGCTATTCAATACACTGTCGTCACAAGGATAGAAACTCGGGTAACCAAAACACCTGGAGAAACGTTTGTTAGTTCAGTTCAGTTCAGTTGCTCAGTCGTGTCTGACTCTTTGGGACCCCGTGGCCTGAAGGACGCTAGGCTTCCGTGTCTGTCACCAGCTCCAGGGGCTTGCTCAAACTCATGTCCATCGAGTCAGTGATGCCATCCAACCATCGTACCCTTGTCATCCCCTTCTCCTCTGCCTTCAATCAAGACTATGAGAGGCAGATATTTTAGAGTATAATTATTGTAAAGAGTTTGTCTAAAAGCTCATATCACATTGACATTTTTTACTTTTGTTGTTGTCGTTTCCAGGTAGTTTCTTGCTGACAAGCTTGTGACAGATATAACAATAGAGCAATTTTTACCTCAAAAGAAACCTAGGCACTATGAACATGTTGTGCTTAATGTTGTTGACTCTTAGACATGTCTATAATGGAGGAGCAAAACCAAAAATACTAGATATTTAATATTGACTAGTTCCCAGTTCACGGGACTCTGACATTCATTTAGGTCAATGTTTTCTTGTATTTCCAGCAGTTTGATTTGGAAGGGCTGCCTTGTCTTGAGACCATTGAAATCAGAACTCAGAACTTGAGCAATATTATCAAAAAACACAAGGCTCACACTGACACATACCTTAATCCAAACAGACAGACAAGACATCTTCCAGGTTTCCGCCTGAGATTTAAAATATTTCTTTGAGCCAGTCTTCTGGGGAGTGGGGGGATGGAGGTGGCAGTAAGGCAGGCTTGGGTAACAAGCTAGTTGTTGGTCATTGCATATGCAAAGAACCAGCTTTCCGGGTTCCAAGGAAAAAAGTTTCCTTGGTAACCAACTTTGTCTGGTTCTATAGAATATCATGGCCCTCCTAGGTCAGGTCATCTTGCCTTTCTGTAGTCCTCGTTTTATCCCTAAATCATAGACAGCTTGGATTGTCTCTGTGGGGTGTATGTATTGTCCTCATGTTTGACCTGGCGGCAGCAGCGAGGTCCGAGAGCCTCTCCTGGAACCGGGCGTGGGGACGGGGCTCACCGAGAGCCGCTGGTGAAGGTGGGCAGCGCCCCTGGAGCGCGGCAGGGGCGGGGCGCCCCGGGCGGCGCAGGGCGGGTGTCGGCTCCTGGCGGGGGTAGGGGAGGGCTTCCCAGTTGTGCTCTCGGAGATGGCCAATGCGGCTGGAAACGCGCCGGGAGCGCAGCCAGGGTGGGGTAAACCTGGGCTGCACAGGTCGAGATTCCGCTCGCTGTGGGTGGGGGGTCGGTCCCTGTTGTGCTCCCGGGGGTCGCCAATATGGCTGGGAACCCGCCGGGAGCCCGGCAGGGCCGGGACGAAACCTGGCGGCGCGGGGCGGGGTGGGGGTCCGTTCGCAGCGGGGGTCGGCTCCTGGCGGGGGTGGGGGAGGGCTTTCCAGATGTGCTGTTGGGGGTCGCCATTGCGGCTGGGAATGCCCATTTCGTGAACTCCTGGATCCCCAAGGATCGGCATCCATTGGCCACAGCGGAGGGGTGCGGAACACAGGTAAGGGAACGGGGACTGCCTGGAGCAGGGAACCATGTATTCTGCCCTGTGTTGGCACAGTCTCAGAGCTCCCCAACCTGGCGGTCGCAGGAAGGCCTCGTCTTTGGGGTCAAGGCCTTTACCACTCCACCCCTCTGCTGAAAAACCTCAGAGTCTGCGCGGTTTTCCCAAGCAGCCTAGTGTCTGCTGGAAGTCCAAGGGACAGAACCCTGAATTCTGGCCGGCTGGCCCAGCCCTGCTTCTGGCACTTTGTAGGCCAGCGGGCCCTGGAGCACCTGCTAGGATGGGAAAGGGAAGGGTACGCGAATTGCAACCTGGTGGCTGCCGAGGCAGCAAAGAAGAGGGGAGGGCACCTTACTGCCCTTTAATGGCAGACAGAATCTGTGGCTGTCCTGCTGCGTGGGCCTTTTCATGGGGACCTTGTGCAATAAAAGTTTACCGGTGACCTTAGGGAACTTCCCAGTGTGCTTCTGACAGATGAGGGATGCTGTGGAGTTGGCGGGGACTCTCAGGACTCTGCTGGGTTTGGCGCAATGGAAGAGGGCCTCATCTCCAGGGAAGGCAGGAACCTCAGGCTTCCTCTCCGTTTCGGACTCCGACCGCAGTGTCCCTGCAGAGTTGGGACAGGAGAGTCAGGAATCGTCTTGTCTGAGGAAGGGAACTCCGCTTGCCTCTCGAGGTGCTCAGGGGGTCTCAGGCCCCTTGTTGAGCTGTGTGTGGAACCTGTGGGTATTTCCGGAAATGCACGACGGTGACAGTGCCCCTTCGTGTTGTGCCTTCACCCACTGGGTTGCCTTCGAAGAGGTGTCTGGGCCTCGGGTTCTTTTTAAGAGCGGACCGGGAAATCGGGGTCTTTCGGCATGTGGGACCACCCACGGGGCTAGTCTCAAATTTCCTAGTGAGGCCGGCTTCATCCTGACGTGTGCCGGGAAGGCCGGGGACCCTTCCAGACAACGCAGGGGGATCGAATCTCCTGTCGCCATCATGAGGGGAGAAGGGGCTCAGATGAAGTGGGGCCGGAACCCTCGGTGTTACCCTCGAGGGAAACCGGCGTGTGGGGGACTTTTGGGGGTTGCATGAAAGGAGTCAGGTACCATTTCGCACTTCAGGACAGAACCTGGGACTTCCCTTGAGACGCCGTAGCGGGCAAGGGCCTCATCTTGCGAAGACGTTGGAACCATGTGGATTTTCTCGAGTTGCGGCGGGATTCTAGAGTTACGACGGGGATTTCAGGCTTCCTCTTGTGTTGGCCCCGGGAAGCCTAATCTTCCATTCGAGTTGTGACGGAAAGCTTGGGGTTGCACTCGAGTCACTGCAGGGCCAAAGAGACCTCATCTAGGCCTGTGTCCGGGACTTAACATTCCTCTCAAGGGAAGACAGGGATCTCAGGGTGGCGTTCCAGACTCCCCCGGGGAGTCAGGCCTAGCCTCGAGGGCAAGTAAAGGATGCCGCTCTCCTCTCAAGTCGCGACGCAGATCTCTTGGAGCCCACTGAGTGGCCTCAAGGGAGTCAGGCCTTCTCTTCAGTTTGGAGAGAGGACTCAGGATTGCGGTCTGGGTCAGGCAGGAAAAGAAGGCCCTCACCTCGCGAGGATGGGGGCTTCTCAGGGGTTTCCTCGAGCTGCGGCGCCCATGGGGGTTTTCTCACGAGGCAAGACGAGGATCTCAGGGAGCCTCTCGTGCGGTGCCAGGGAAGTCAGGTCTCTGTGCGCGTGGCGAGGGGGAGCGCGTCATGGCTCTCGAGTCACGGGAGGGGACTAGGGCCTCCAGACGCGTTGAAGAAGGACACTCGAGGTCTTTCTGGGGTTGCGGCGGGAAAGCCTCATTTCCCTCGACTTCTGCCGGGGACCTGAGGGAACTTCCCATGGTGCCTCTGATAGGTGAGGGATGCTGTGGAGTTGGCGGGGCCTCTTGGGACTCCGCTGGGCTTGGCGCAATGGAAGAGGGCCTCATCTCGAGGGGAGACAGGAAACTTAGGCTTCCTCTCCTTTTCGGACTCCAACCACAGGGTCACTGCAGAGTTGGGACAGGAGAGTCAGGCCTCGTCTTGTCTGAGGAAGGGAACTCCGCTTGCCTCTCGAATTGCTCAGGGTGTCTCACGCACCTCGTCGAGCTGTGTGTGGAAACCGCGGGTTTTTCCGGACGACTCACGGGGGTGTCAGTGCCCCTTCGAGTGGTACCTTCACCCACAGGGTTGCCTTCGAAGAGGGGTCCGGGCCTCGGGTCCTTCTCAAGAGCGGACCGGGGAATCGGGGGCGTTCGGCATGTGGCACCACCCACGTGGCTCGTCTCGAATTTCCCCGTGAGAACGGCCTCATCCTGAGGTGCGCCGGGAAGGCCGGGAACCCCTTCTGGACCACGCAGGGGAATCGCCTCTCCTGTCGTGATCAGGAGGGGAGAAGGGGCTCAGATGAAGCTGTGCCGGGACTCTCGGTGTTCCCCTCGAGGGAACCCGGCGTGTCGGGGAACTTTTGGGTGTCGTACGAAGGGTGTCAGGTACCGTTTCGCACTTCAGGGCGGAACATGGGACTTCCCTTGAGACGCCGTAGTGGGCAAGGGCCTCATCTTGCGAAGACGTTGGAACCACGTGTTTTTTCTCGATTTGCGGCGGGATTCTCGAGTGACGACGGGGATTACAGGCTTCCTCCTCTGTTAGCCCTGGGAAGCCCCGTCTTCCATTCGAGTGGCGAGGGAAAGCTGGGGGCTGCCTTGAGTCACTGCAGGGCCAAAGAGACCTCATCTAGGCGTGTGTCCAGGACCTAATGTTCCTATCCAGGGAAGGCAGGGATCTCGGGGTTGCATTCCAGGATCCCCCGGGGTGTCAGGCCTCATCTCGAGGGGAAGCCAAGGACTCCGCTGTCCTCCCGAGTCGCGACGCGGATCTCTTGGAGCCCCCTAGTGGCCTCAGTGGAGTCAAGCCTCCTCTTCATTTTGGAGAGAAGGCTCGGGATTGTTCTCCAGGCCATGTAGGAAAAGAAGGCCCTTCACCTCGTGAGGACGGGGGCGTCTCAGGGGTTTCCTCGAGCAGCGGCGCCCTTGGGGGTTTTCTCGCGAGGCACGACGAGGACCTCAGGGAGCCTCTCGTGCGGCGCCAGGGAAGTCAGGTCTCCCTGCGCGTGGCGAGGGGGAGCGCGTCATGGCTCTCGAGTCACGGGAGGGGACTAGGGCCTCGAGACGCGTTGAAGAGGGACTCTCGAGGTCTTTCTCGGGTTGTGTCGGGAAAAGTCATTTCCCTCGACTTCTGCCGGGGACCTTAGGGAACTTCCCAGGGTGTCTTGAGAGTTGATGGATACTGTGGAGTTGGCGGGGCCTCTCGGGACTCCGCTGGGTTTGTCGCAATGGAAGAGGGCCTCATCTCGAGGGGAGGCAGGAACCTCAGACTTCCTCTCTGTTTCGGACTCAGACCGCAGGGTCCCTGCAGAGTTGGGTCAGGAGAGTCAGGCTACGTCTTGTCTGAGGAATGGAACTCCGCTTGCCTCTCGAGTTGTTCATCGGGATTCAGGCCCCTTGTCAAACTGTGTGTGGAATCTGCAGGTTTTTCCAGACGATGCACGGGGGTGTCAGTGATCCTTCGATTTGTGCCTTCATCCACAGGGTTGCCTTCGAAGAGGTGTCCGGGCATCGGGTTCTTATGAAGAGCGGACTGGGAAATCGGGGTCGTTCAGCATTTGGCAGCACCCACGTGGGTTGTCTCGAATTTCCTCATGAAACCGGCCTCATCCTGAGGTGTGCCGCGAAGGTCATGAAACTCTTCCAGACAAAGCAGAGGAATCGACCCTCCTGTGGCGATCAGGAGGGGAGAAGTGGCTCAGATGAAGTGCTGCTGGGAACCTCGGTTTTTCCCTCAAGTGAGACAGGTATGTCGGGTAACTTTTGGGGTCGCAGAAAGCGTTCCAAGTACCGTTTCACTCTTCAAAATGGAACGTTGGACTTCTCTTGGGGTGCTCCAGCGGGCAAGGGCCTCATCTTAGAATGACTGCGGAACCACTTGGTTTTTCTAGAGTTGCGGTGGGATATTTGAGTTACCACAGGGAATTCATGCTTCCTCTTGTGTTGGCCCACAAAAGTCTTATCTTCCATTCGAGATTCGAGGAAGAGCTGGAGGTGCGCTCTAGTCACTGAAGGCAAAAGAGACCCCACCAAGGCTTGTGTGCAGGACCTAATGTTCATCTCAAGACTCGACAGAAATCTCGGGGTTGCATTCCAGACTCACCTTGGAGTCAGGCCTCGTCTCGAGGGGAAGCAAAGGACTCTGCTCTCCTCTCGAGTCGGACGGGTATGTCTTGGAGCCCACTGAGTGGCTTAAAGGGAGTCAAACCTCCTCTGGTGTTTGGAGGGAGGACACGGGATTGCTCTCTAGGCAATGCATGAAATGAAGGCCCTCATCTCCCGATGACTGGGGCGTCTCGTAGGTTTTCTCGAGCTGTGGTGCTAGTGTGGGGTTTCTCACGAAGTAAGACTGGGAGCTCAGTGAGCCTCTCACGTGGTGCCAGGGCAGTCAGGTCTCTATGCACGTGGTGAGAGGGAGCCCGTCATTGTTCTCGAGTCATGGTAGGGGAATTGGGCCTGAAGACGTGTTAAAGAAGGACTCTCAAGGTCTTTCTTGGGTTGCAGCAGGAAACCCTGGGTTCCATCGACTTGTGCCAGTGACCTCAGGAAGCTTCTCAGCGTGCCTCTGAGAAGTCAGGGTCACTGTGGAGTTGGGAGGGGCCTCTCGGAACTCCACTGGGTTTGGTGCAATGGAAGAGGGCCTCATGACAAGTTGAGGCAGGAACCTCAGGGTTCCTCTCCTGGCTTCGAATGCACCGGATCTGACTCGGATCGCAGAGTCCCTGCAGAGTTGGGACAGGAGAGTCAGGCCTCGTCTTGTGTGGAGGAATGGAACTCCGCTTGACTCTCGCGTTGTTCATGGGGTGACAGGCCACTTGTCGATTTGTATGTGGAACTTGCGGGTTTTTCTGGATGATGCACCGGGGTGTCACTGCCCCTTCGTGTTGTGCCTTGATCCACAGGATTGCCTTCGAGTTGGGTTCTGCCATCGGGTTCTTATCAAGAGCGGACCAGGGAATCAGGGTCTTTTGGCATGTCACACCACCCATGAGGCTATGTCTCGAATTTCCTCGTGAGACTGGCCTCATCTTGATGTGCGCCAGGAAGGTCGGGAACGCCTTCCAGACAAAGCAGGGGAATCGAACCTCCTGTCGCGATCAAGAGGGGAGAAGAGTCTCAGATGAAGTGGTGCCGGGAACCTCGGTGTTCTCCTCAAGTGAGACTGGTATGTCGGGGAACTTTTGGGGTCGCATCAAGGGTTCCAAGTAACTTTTCGCTCTTCAATACGGAACGTGGGACTTCTCTTGAGACGCTGTAGCGGGCAAGGGCCTCATCTTTCGAGGACGGGGGAACCACGTGGTTTTTCTTGAGTTGTGGCGGGATTCTCGAGTTACGACGGGGAATTCAGGCTTCCTCTTCAACTGGCCCAGGGAAGTCCAGTTTTCATTCGAATTGCGAGTTAGAACTGGGGATTGCTCTCGAGACACTGCAGGGCCAAATAGACCTCATCTAGGCTTGTGTCCAGGACCTAATGTTCCTCTGCTGGGGCGACAGCGATCTCGGCATTGCATTCTCGACTCACCCTGGGAATCAGGCCTCGTCTCGAGGGGAAGCCAAGGACACCGCTCTCCTGTCAAGTCGCGACGGGTATATCTTGGAGCTCACTGTGTGGCCTAAAATGAATCAAGCCTCCTGTGGAGTTTGGAGAGAGGACTCAGGATTGCTCTCCAGGCCATACAGCAAAAGAAGGCCCTCATCTCGTGAGGACTGGGGCGTCTCGTGTGTATTCTCGAGCTGCGGCTCCAGTGTGGTGTTGCTCACGAGGTATAATGGGGAGCTCAGGGAGCCTCTCCTGTGGCGCCAGGGAAGTCAGGTTTCTATGCGCGTGGCTAGGGGGAGCGCGTCATTGCTCTCGAGTCATGGTAGGGGAATCGCACCACAAGACGCGTTGAAGAAGGACTCTCGAGGTCTTTTACAGGTTGGGGCAGGAAACCCTTGGTTCCCTCGACTTGTGCCGGTGATCTCAGGAAGGTCTAAGGGTGCCTCTGAGAAGTCAGGGATACTGTGCAGTTGGGAGGGGCCTCTCGGGACTCCACTGGGTTCAGTGCAATGGAAGAGGGCCTCATCTCGAGTGGAGGCAGGAAACTCATGTTTCCTCTCCTGACTTCCCCTGGGCCAGATCTGACTCGGATCGCAGTTTCGCTGCAGAGTTCGAACAGGAGAGTCAGGCCTCGTCTTGTGTGGAGGAATGGAAATCTGCTTGCCTCTCCAGTTGTTAACGGGGTGACAGGTCACTTCTCGAGCTGTGTGTGGTACCTGCGGGTTTCTCCGGATGATACCTGGGGGTGTCAGTGCCCCTTCGTGTTGTGCCTTCATCAAAAGGGTTATCTTCAAAGAGGTGTCCGGGCATTGGGATCTTATCAAGAGCGAACCGGGAAATCGGGGTCTTTCGGCATGTGTCACCATCCACGAGGCTATGTCTCGAATATCCTCGTGAGACCGGCCTCATCCTGAGATGCACCGGGAAAGGCGCGAACCCCTTCAAGACAAAACAGGGGAATCAACCCTCCTGTCACGATCAGGAGGGGAGAAGGGGCCCAGATGTAGTGGTGCCGGGAACCTCGGTGTTCTCCTCGAGTCAGACCGGTGTGTCGAGGAACTTTTGAGGTCGCATCAAGGGTGCCAATACCGTTTCGCACTTCAAGACGGAACGTGGGACTTCTCTTGAGACGCTGTAGGGGGCAAGGGCCTCATCTTGCGATGACGGGGGAACCACGTGGCGTTTCTCAAGTTGTGGCGGGATTCTCGAGTTTCGACTGGGAATACAGTCTTCCTCATGTGTTGGCCCAGGGACGTCCTATCTTTCATTCGAGTTTCAAGGGAGAGCTGGGGATTGTCCTCGAGTCACTGCAGGGCAAAATAGACCTCATCTAGGCTTGTGTCCAGGACTTAATGTTCGTCCCTAGGGGCGACAGGGATCTGGGGGTTCCATACCAGACTCACCTGGGGAATCAGGCCTCGTCTCGAGGGGAAGCAAAGAACTCCGCTGTCCTTTTGAGTCGCGATGGGTATCTCTTGGAGCCCACTGTGTGCCCTAAAGGGAGTCAAGCCTCCTGTGCTGTTTGGATAGAGGACTCGGGATTCCTCTCCAGGCCATGCAGGAAAAGAAGGCCCTCATCTCGCGATGACGGCGGCGTCTCGTGGGTTTTCTAGACTGCCGCGCTAGTGCCGGGTTTCTGACGAGGTAAGAGAGGGAGCTCAGGGAGCCTCTCGTGTGGCGCCAGGGAAGTCAGGTCCCCATGAGATGGCTAGGGGGAGTTCGTCATTGCTCTCGAGTCATGGTAGGGTAATCGGGCCTCAAGACGGGTTGAAGAAGGACTCTCGAGATCTTTCTCGGGTTACTGCATAAAACCCAGGGTTCCCTTGACTTGTGCCTGCGACCTCAGGGAGCTTCTCAGAGTGCCTCTGAGAAGTCAGGGATACTGTGCAGTTTGGAGGGGCCTCTCGAGACTCCTCTGCATTTGGTGGAATGTAAGAGGGACTCATCTCGAGTTGAAGCAGGAACCTCAGTGTTCCTCTCCATTTCTGACTCAGATCGCAAGGTCCCTGCATGTTGGTACAGGAGAGTCAGGCCTCGTCTTTTCTGGAGGATGGGACTCCTCTTGCCTCTCGAGTTGTTCTCGAGGTGACAGGCCACTTGTCGAGCTGTGTGTGTAACCTGCCCGTTTTTCCGGATGATGTACAGGTGTGTTAGTGCCCCTTCGTGTTTTACCTTCATACTCAAGCCTGCCTTCCAAGAGGTGTCCGAGCATCGGATTCTTATCAAGAGCGGACCGGGAAATTGGAGTCTTTCGGCAAGTGGCACCACCCACAAAGCTACGTATCGAATTTCCCCATGAGACCGGCCTCATCCTGAGTTGTGCAGGGAAGGTCGGGCCCCCTTGCAGACAAAGCAGGGGAATCGACCCACCGGTCACGATCAGGAGGGGAGAAGGGGCTTAAATGAAGTGGTGCCGGGAACCTCGGTGTTCCCCTTGAGTGAGACCGGCATGTTGGGGGACTTTTGGGGTCGCATGAAGGGTGCCAAGTACCGTTTCACATTTCAAGACGGAACCTGGGACATCTTTTGAAACGCTGTAGTGGGCAAGGGCCTCATCTTGCGATGACGGGAGAACCACGTGGTTTTGCTCGAGTTGCGTCGGGATTCTCGAGTTATGACCGGGAATTTAGGCTTCCTCTTGTTGGCCTTGAAATCCAATCTTCCATTCGGGTTGCGAGGGGGAGCTGGGGATTGCACTAGAGTCACTGCAGGGCAAAAGAGACCTAATCTAGGCTTGTGTCCAGGATCTAATGTTGCTCTCCAGGGGCGACAGGGATCTCGGGTTTGCATTCCAGACTCATCCGGGGAGTCAGTTCTCACCTCGAGGGTAAGCAAAGAATTCCGCTCTCGTCTCGAGTCGCGATGGGTATCTCTTGGAGCCCAATGTGTGTACTAAAGGGAGTCAAGCCTCCTGTGGAGTTTGGAGAGAGGACTCGGGATTGGAATCCAGGCCATGCAGGAAAAGGAGGCCCTCATCTCGAGATGACGGTGGCATCTCGTGGGTTTTCTCGAGCTGCGGCGCCAGTGTGGGGTGTCTCATGAAGTACCACGGGGATCTCAGGGAGCCTCTTGTGTGGTGCCAGGAAAATCCGGTATTCCATTCGAGTTGCGAGTTACAACTGGGGATTGCTCTCCAGTCACTGCAGGGCAAAATAGACATCATCTACGCTTGTGTCCAGGACCTAGTGTTCCACTACTGGGCCGACAAGGATCTCAGGGTTGCATTCTCGACTCACCCGGAGAGTCAGGCCTCGTCTTGAGGGGAAAAAAAGGACTCCACTCTCCTGTCGATTCGCGACGGGTATCTCTTGGAGCCCACTGCGTGGCGTAAAGGGAGTGAAGCCTCCTATGGAGTTTGGAGAGATGACTCGGGATTGTTTTCCTGGCCACGCAGGAAAAAAGGCCCTCATCTTGCGATGACGGGGGCGTCTCGTGGGTTTTCTCCACCTGCGGCGCCAGTATCAGATTTCTCACGAGGTACGACGGGGAACTCAGAGAGCCTCTCGTGTGGTGCTAGGGACGTCAGGTCTCCGTGCATGTGGTGAAGGGGAGTGCGTGATTGCTCTCGAGTCATAGTAGGCAAATTGGGCCTCAAGACGCATTGAAGAAGGACTCTCGAGGTCTTTCTCGGGTTGCGGCAGGGAACCCTGGGTTCCCTCGACTTGTGTCGGTGACCTCAGGCAACTTCTCAGGGTGCCTCTGAGAAGTCAGGGACACTGTGGATTTGGGAGGGGCCTTTCGTTACTCAACTGGGTTTGGTGCAATCGAAGAGGGCCTCATCTCGAATGGAGGCAAGAACCTCAGGGGTCCTCTCAATTTCTGACTCGGGTCGCAGAGTACCTGCCGAGTATGGACAAGAGAGTCACGCCTGATCTTCTGTGGAGGAATGGATCTCCGCTTGCCTTTCGAGTTGTTCACGGAGTGACAGGCCACTTGAGCTGTGAGTGGAACCTGCGGGTTTTTCCAGACGATGCACAGGGGTGTCAGTGCCCCTTCGTGTTGTGCCTTCATCCAAAGGGTTGCCTTCAAAGAGGTGTCCGGGCATCGGGTTCTTTTCAAGAGCGGACCAGAAAATTGGGGTCTTTCAGCATGTGGTACCACCCACGAGGCTACGTCTCGAATTTCCTCGGGAGACCGGCCTCATCCTGAGGTTCGCCGGGAAGGTAGGGAACCCCTTGCAGACAAAGCAGGGGAATCGATCCACCGGTCACGATCAGAAGGGGAGAAGGGGCTCAGATGAAGTGGTGCCGGGAACCTCGGTGGTCCCCTCGAGTGAGACCGGTATGTCACGGCACTTTTGAGGTCGCATCAAGGGTGCCAAGTACAGTTTCGCACTTCAAGACGGAACGTGGGAATTCTCTGGAGATGCTCTAGCGGGCAAGGGCCTCATATTGCGATGACGAGGGAAACACGTGGTTTTTCTCGAGATGCGGCGGGATTCTCGAGTTACGACGGGGAATTCAGGCTTCCTCTGGTGTTGGCCCAGGAAGTCCAATCTTCCATTCAACTTGTCACAGAGAGCTGTGGGTTGCTCTCGAGTCACTTCAGGGCAAAGAGTCCTCATCTAGGCTTGGGTCCAGGACGTAGTGTTCCTCTCCAGGGGCAACAGGGATATCGGGGTCGCATTCCAGTCTCACCTGGTGGGTCACGCCTCGTCTCGAGTGGAAGCAAAGGACTCCACTATCCTCTCGAGTCACGACGTGTAACTCTTGGAGCCCAATGAGTGGCCTAAAGGGAGTCAAGCGTCCTGTGTAGCTTGGACAGAAGGTTCACGCTTGATCTGTATACCATTCAGTTAAATATGGCCCTCCTCTCTTGATGACGGGAGCATCTCATGGGTTTTCTCGAGCTGCGGCGTCAGTGTGGGGTTTCTCACGAGATATGATGGGGAGCTCAGGGAGCCTCTCGTGTGGCGCCAGAGAAGTCAGGCCTCCATGCGTGTGGCCAGGCAGATCGCGTCATTGCTCTGGAGTCATGGGAGGGACTAGGGCCTCAAGACGCATTTAAGAAGGACTCTCGAGGTCTTTCTTGGGTAGGGGCGGGAAACACTTATTTCCCTCGACCTCTACCGGGGACCTTAGGGAACTTCCCAGGTGCCTCTGAGAGGTGAGGGATACTGAGGAGTTAGAGGGGCCTCTCGGGACTCGACTAGGTTTGACGAAATGAAAGAGGGCCTCATCTCGATTGGAGGCAGGAACCTCAGGCTTCCTCTCCATTTCTGACTCCGACCGCAGCGTCCCTGCAGGGTTGGGACAGGAGAGTCAGGCCTCGTCTTGTCTGAGTAATGGAACTCTGCTTGCCTCTCGAGTCGTTCAGTGGGTCTCAGGCCCCTTGTCGAGCTGTGTGTGGAACCTGCGGGTGTTTCCAGAAGATGCACAGGGGTGTCATTGCCCCTTCATTTTGTGCCTTCCCCCACAGGGTTGCCTTCAAAGAGGTGTCCGGGCATCGGGTTCATTTCAAGAGCGGACCGGGAAATCGGGGTCGTTCGGCATGTGGCAGCACCCACGTGGCTCATCTCGAATTTCCTCGTGAGACCAGCATCATCCTGAGGTGCGCCGGGAAGGCCGGGAACACCTTCCACACAAAGAAGAGGAATCGACTCTCCTGTCGTAATCAGGTGGGGAGATGGGGCTCAGATGAAATGGGGCCGGGACTCTAGGTGTTCCACTCGAGGGAACCCGGCATTTCAGGGAACTTTAGGGGTCGCATCAAGGGAGCCAAGTACCGTTTCCCACTTCAGGACGGAACATGTGACTTCCCTGGGGACGCTGTAGTGGGCAAGGGCCTCATTCTGTGAAGATGTTGGAACCACGTCGTTTTTCTCAAGTTGCGTCTGGATTCTCGAAAACGACGGGGATTTCAGGCTTCCTCTTGGGTTGGCCCTGGGAAGCCCAATCTTCCCCTGAAGTTGCGAGGGAAAGCTGGGGGTTCTGCTCGAGTCACTACAGGGCCAAAGAGACCTCATCGAGGCGTGTGTCCAGGACCTAATATTCCTCTCAAGGGAAGACAGGGATCTCGGGTTTGCATTCCAGACTCCCCCGGGGAGTCAGGCCTCGCCTCGAGGGGAAGCAGAGGACTCCGCTTTCCTCTCAAGTCGCGACACGGATCTCTTGGAGCCCAATGAGTGGACTCAAGGGTGTCGAGCCTCCTCTTCAGTTTGGAGAGAGGACTCGGGATTGCTGTCCAGGCCAGGCAGGAAAAGAAGGCCCTCAGCTCGCGAGGACGGGGGCGTCTCATGGGTTTCCTCAGGCTGCGGCGCCCATGGGGGTTTTCTCACGAGGCACGACGAGGACCTCAGGGAGCCTCTCGTGCGGTGCCAGGGAACTCATGTCTCCATGCACATGGCGAGGGGGAGCTGGTCATCACTCTCGAGTCATGGGAAGTGACTAGGGCCTCAAGAGGCGTTGAAGAAGGACTCTCGAGGTCTTTCTCGGGTGGCGGCGGGAAACCCTCGTTTCCCTCGACTTCTGCAGGGGACTATAGGGAACTTCCCATGGTGACTCTGAGAGGTGAGGGATGCTGTGGAGTTGGCAGGGCCTCTCGGGACTCTGCTGGGTTCGGCGCAATGGAAGAGGGCCTCATCTCGAGGGGAGGCAGGAACCTCAGGCTTCCTCTCCAATTCTGACTCCGACTGCACGGTCCCTGCAGTGTTGGGACAGGAGAGTCATGCCTCGTCTTGTCTGAGGAATGGAATTCTGGTTGCCTCTCGAGTTGTTCCGGGAGTCTCAGGCCCCTTGTCGAGCTGTGTGTAGACCCTGCGGGTTTTTCCGGATGA
The DNA here is from genome assembly GCF_029407905.1 of Bubalus kerabau. Lineage (NCBI taxonomy): Eukaryota > Metazoa > Chordata > Mammalia > Artiodactyla > Bovidae > Bubalus > Bubalus kerabau. The sequence continues at coordinate 544,866 of NW_026577936.1, forward strand.
TGCACGGGGGTGTCAGTGCCCCTTCGTGTTGTGCCTTCACTCTCAGGGTTGCCTTCGAAGAGGTGTCCGGGCATCGGGTTCTTATCAAGAGCGGACCGGAAAATCGGGGTCGTTCGGCACGTGGCACCTCACACATGGCTAGTCTCGAATTTCCTCCTGAGACCGGCCTCATCCTGAGGTGCACCAGGAAGGCCGGGAACCCCTTCCAGAGAAAGCAGGGGAATCAACTCTCCTGTCATGATCAGGAGGGGAGAAGGGGCTCAGATGAAGTGGTGCCGGGACCCTCGGTGTTCCCCTCGAGGCACCCAGCGTGTCGGCGAACTTTTGCGGTCTCATCAAGGGTGTCAAGTACCGTTTCACACTTAAGGACGGAACATGGGACTTCCCTGAAGACGCCGGGAATTTCGGTCTTCCCCTGGAGTGAGACCGGTATGTTGGGGAACTTTGGGGTCGCATCAAGGGTGCCAAGTAGCATTTCGAACTTTAAGATGGAACGTGGGACTTCTCTTGAGACTCTGGCTGGCAAGGGCCTCATATTGCGATGAAGGGGGAACCACATGGTTTTTAAGACTTGAGGCTGAATTCTCGAATTACGATGGGAAATTCAGACTTCCTCTTGTGTTGACCGTGGGAAGACCAATCTTCCATTCAAATTGTGAGGGAGAGATGGAGGTTGCTCTCGAGTCACTGTAGGGCAAAATAGACCTCATCTAGGCTTGTGTCTAGGACATAATGTTCCACTCCAGGGGCGACAGGGATCTCGGGGTTGCATTCCAAACTCACCCGGGGAGTCAGGCCTCGTCTCGAGGGAAGCAAAGGACTCCGCTCTCCTCTCGAGTCGCACCGGGTATTTCTTGGACCCAACTGAGTGGCCTAAAGGGAGTCAATCCTCCTGTGAAGTTTGGAGAGAGGACCAGGGATTGCTCTCCAGGTCAGGCAGGAAAAGAAGGCCCCCATCTCTCCTTGACGGGGGCATCTTGTGGTTTTTCTCGAACTGCGGCGCCACTGTGCGTTTTCTCACGAGGTACGATGGGGTACTCAGGGAGCCTCTTGTGTGGTACTAGGGAAGTCAGTTTTCCTGCTTGTGGCAAGGGGAGCGCGTCCTTGCTCTGGAGTCATGGTAGGGGAATCGGGCATCAAGAGACGTTGAAAAAGGACTCTCCAAGTCTTCCTCGGGTTACTTCAGGAAACTCTGGGTTCCCTCGACTTGTGCCAGTGACCTCAGGTAGCTTCTCAGGGAGCCTCTGAGAATTCAGGGATACTGTGGTGTTGGGAGGGGCCTCTCGGGACACCACTGAGTTTGGTTCAATGGAAGAGGGCCTCTTCTCTAGTTGAGGCAGGAACCTCAGGGTTCCTCTCCATTTCTGACTCCGATCGCAGGGTCCCTGAAGAGTTGGGCCAGGAGGGTAAGGCCTCGTCTTGTGTGAAGGAATGCAACTTCACTTGCCTCTCGTGTTGTTCACGGGGTGACAGTCCACATTTGGAGCTGTGAGTGGAATCGGTGGGTTTTTCCAGACGATGCATGGGGATGTCAGTGTCCCTTCGTGTTGTGCCTTCATCCACAGGGTTGCCTTCGAAGAGATGTCCGGGCGTCAGGTTCTTATCTAGAGTGGACCGGGAATTCGGGATCTTTCAGCATGTGGCACCAACCATGAGGCTACTTTTCGAATTTCCTCATGAGACCGGCCTCATCCAGAGGTTCGCGGGGAACGTCGGGAACCCCTTGCAGACAAAGCATGGGAGTCGACCCCCCTGTCACGATCAGGAGGGTTGAAGGGGCTCACAGGAAGTGGTGCCGTGAACTTTGGTGTTTCCCTCGAGTGAGACCGGTATGTCAGGGAACTTTGGGGGTCGCATCAAGGGTGCCAAGTACCGTTTTGTACTTCAGGATGGAACGTGGGACTTCTCTTGATACGCTGTAGCGGCCAAGGGCCTCATCTTGCGATGACGGGGGAGCCACGTGGTTTTTCTCGAGTTGCGGCGGGATTCTCGAGTTACGACGGGGATTTCAGGCTTCCTCTTGTGTTGGGCCAGGGAAGTCCAATCATCCATTCGAGTTGCGAGGGAGAGCTGGGGGTTGCGCTCGATCACTGCAGGGCAAAGGAGACCTCATCTAGGCTTGTGTCCAGGACCTAATGTTCCTCTCCAAGGGCCACAGGGATCTCAGGTTTGCATTCCAGACTCACCCAGGGAGTCAGGCCTCGTGTCGAAGGGAAGCAAAGGACTCCACTCTCCTTTCGAGTCGCGACGGGCAACTCTTGGAGCCCACTTTGTGGCCTAAAGGGAGTCAAGCCTCCTGTGAAGTTTGGAGAGAGGACTTGGGACTGCTCTCCAGGCCATGCAGGAAAAGATGGCCCTCATCTCGCGATGACGGAGGGGTCTTGTGGGTTTTCTCGAGCTGCTGCGCCAGTGTGGGGTTTCATACGAGGTACGTCAGGGAGCTCAGGGAGCCTCTCATGTGGCGCCAGGGAAGTCAGGTCTCCATGTGCGTGGCGAGGGGGAGCGCGTTATTGCTCTCGAGCAATGGTAGGGGAATCTGACCTCAAGACGCATTGAAGAAGGACTCTCGAGGTCTTTCTTCGGTTGTGGCAGGAAACCCTTATTTCCCTCGACGTTTGCTGGTGGCCTCAAGGAGCTTATCAGAATGCCTATGAGAAGTCAGGGATACTGTGGAGATGGGAGTGGCCTCTCGGGACTCCACTGGGTTTGTTTTAATGGAAGAGGGCCTCATCTCGGGTTGAGGCAGGAACCTCAGGTTTCCTCTCCATTTCTGACTCAGATCGAAGCGTGCCTGCAGAGTTGGGATTGGATACTCAGGCCTCGTCTTGTCTGAGGAAGGGAACTCCGCTTGCCTCTCTCATTGTTCAAGGGGTGACAGGCCAGTTGTGGAGCTGTATGTGGATCCTGTGGGATTTTCCGGACGATGAACAGGGTTGCCAGTGCCCCCTCGTGTAGTGCCTTCATCCACAGGGTTGCCTTAGAAGAGGTGTCCGGGCATCGGGTTCTTATCAAGAGCAAGACCGAGAAATCGTGGTCTTTCGGCACGTGGCACCAACACGAGGCTACGTCTCGAATTTCTTCGTGAGACTGGCCTCATCCTGAGGTGCGCCATGAAGGTCGGGAACCCCTTCTAGACAAAGCAGGGGGATCGACCTTCCTGCCGTGATCAGGAGCGGAGAAGGGGCTCAAATGAAGTGGTGCCAGGAACTTCGGTGTTCCCTTGGAGTGAGACCGGTATATTGGGGAACTTTTGGGGTCGCATCAAGGGTGCCAAGTAGCATTTCGAACTTTATGAAGAAACATGGGACTTCTCTTGAGACTCTGTAGCGGGCAAAGGCCTCATATTGCGATGAATGGGGAACCACGTGGTTTTTAAGAGTTGCGGCGGGATTCTCGAGTTACAACGGGAAATTCAGACTTCCTCTTGTGTTGGCCCAGTGAAGACCAATCTTCCATTCGAATTGCGAGGGAGAGATGGGTGTTGCTCTCGAGTCACTGTAGGGCAAAATAGACCTCATCTAGGCTTTTGTCCAGGACATAATGTTCCTCTCCAGGGGCAACAGGGATCTCGGGTTGCATTCCAGACTCACCCGAGGTAAGGCCTCATCTCGAGGGGAAACAAAGTACTCTGCTCTCCTCTCAAGTCGCGACAGGTATCTCTTGGAGCCCATTGAGTGGCCTAAAGGGAGTAAAGCCTCCTGTGAAGTTTGGAGAAAGGACCAGGGATTGCTCTCCAGGTCAGGCAGGAAAAGAAGTCCCCAATCTCGCGATGACGGTGGCGTCTCGTGGGTTTTCCCGAGCTGCGGCGCCAGTGTGGGGTTTCTCACGAGGTATGACGGGGAGCTCAGGGAGCCTCTCATGTGGCGCCAGTGAAGTCAGGTGTCCATGCGCATGGCGAGGGGGAGCGTGTCATTGCTCTCGAGTCATGGTAGGGGAATCCGGCCTCAAGACGCGTTGAAGACGGACTCTTGAGGTCTTTCTCGGGTTGCGGCAGGAGACCCTGTGTTCCCTCGACTTGTGCCGGTGACCTCAGGGAGTTGCTCAGGGTGCCTCTGAGAAGACACTGATACTGTGGTGTTGGGAGGGGCCTCTCGGGACTCCACTGCGTTTGGTGCAATGGAAGATTGCCGGGAGCCAGCGAGAGACATTCCACTCGTGACAAATGTCATGAGGAAAGAGTCTCGGCATACGCAAAGGTGGGATCGAGCCTCTGGGAGTTCCCCCGTATATTCCTGAGCATCTACCCCCAAAAACCAAAGTCTGCCTTTTTTATGGCTTTGTTCTCTCACCTCTGACATTACTGGGGATGTCCCCTACCACCATCTCACTCTCTCTGTCAAAGAGCTAACTTACAGCTCCAACTAATAATGTTCCTGGGTAATTAGTAGTGTTTAAATCCAAACCCCTCAGATGGTTTTCTAACTCGCCTGACAAGTTTACCCGGTCTCCTACAGCTATGCATACGATTGTGTACAGTCTCCCAGCCTCGAGACGCACGGGAAGTTTAAGATATTCAAATAGCTTAGAGCCTCTCAGAGAGTTAGAAACTGTCAGAATAAAACTAGTAAAAGATTTCATTGATGAACCAATGCTTTTTGCCAAGTTTCCACATCCCCTGAATTGTATCCTTGAATGTGTGTTAATTAATATAGTTGGTATGTAGAAAAAATAAGTACTGGCCTTGATGTTAGTAACTTTAGACCCTTAAGGTAATAAATTCTTTTCTTTGTTGTAAACCCATTACACATCCTCCCTATAGGAATGCAATTTTATCTTCGAAAGATGGTGCCAAACCTTAAACAATTACTCTTAGAGAAAATAACTCTTATGGTTGATAAGTCTTTGTCAAGAGTCATAAAATGTTAATAGGTCTTCTGGCCAGAAGATGATGTAAATCATCTAAACCATTTTAATACGATAAATCTGCAGAAAAGAAACCCTGGTTTTTGATAAGGATTAAAGACTGCTGACTTTGCATCCCCTATTTTCCTCTATGTGTAACTTAGGGTATTAAAACCTGTGTTGAAAATAAAGTTACGGGCCTTGCTCGCCAACGCTTGGTCTCCCCATGTCATTATTCCCCTCAATTTTCAGATGAGTGTCCATCTGGAGCGCGGATATCCTCTGCGATCATTTATTTGCCTGGGCTTCGAAGACCTACTCGATAAGGTGTCTAAGGTGGGGCACCTTCCTCTATTCTAGAGGGCACTTGCAGCCTCCGTGGTCAGAGCTAACCTGGTGTCACGGGTTATATTGATTTTCCGCGTAAACCAAGCTACTCAGCTGCTTTTCTCCACTGAATTTTCCTACTGAGCTATCCTCATTCTATTACTCTTTATATCTTTGATGAATAAATAAATATATAAATAGGTCGCCTACTCCATCTTCCCTTCAAATACCCTGGATCAGCTGGGGCTGGACCTCTGCAGGTGGCGCCCGAGACAGGCATTTCGAAGGTAAATCCCCAACCCCATTCCCCCAGTGTTCAGTTTTGGGGACAGATAGGATCCCACTTAGGGGGCTGCAGATCCCCCTGTAGAATAGACAGGGCGAGAGGAGTGGGAAGTGTTGAAGAGTTAGAGAGAAAAAACGGTTTCTAAAAAGGCTGACAAAAAAGGCCTAATCTTTAGATAGCTAAAAGCAAAATCTTTTACTATCCTTAATTTTCTGACATGGGCAACACTGAATCAAATGAAAGACAGCTCTTTATAGGAGTAATTTTACAGTTATTAAGTAAAAGAAGAATCAAGGTTAAAACATCTTCCATTCAATCATTTTTTACATTTGTACAAGACCACTGCCCTTGGTTTCTACAACAAGGCACTGTTAACCTAGATATCTTGAAAAAACTAGGAAAACAGCTAAGAGCTTATTGTGCTCAGCAAGGTTTGGAAAAAATCCCTACTTACACCTTTCCTCTGTGGAATATGACTAGAGATGTTTTAGATCCAGCTCATGAATTTGAAAAGGTACCTGTTAAAGTGGAAAGTAAAGTTGGAAAAGTACCTGTTAAACAAAAAAGCAAATCTGAAAAGGTACCTGTTATAAAGAAAAGTGAAAATGAAGAGGCTATACCTAGCTATCGACAGCTAAATGAATGGCTAGCCGCTATGACTGCCAATGAGCATGTAAAAGATAGGGATGAAAAGAAAGATCAGCTGTCCCCTCAATTTGAAAAATGTTTAGAGGAAACAGCAGCTCGATGCCATTCTGATGAGGATTTTTTTTTTTTTTTTTTTTTTTTTAGCTAAAGATGCTCCTAAAAGTTTAAGAAAACATCCCTAATCAGACCATCCGCTCCTAGGAGGTTGAGGGAAACATCCCCGATCAGACAGTTCGTAAGATTTAGTTACCAAACAGTTAAAGGATCTCCGGAACAGAAGAGGAAAACTTCGGGACGCTCCCATCCCCCTATGCCTCCTCCTCCATGTCGGGGTAAAGGGCCACCGCTAGGAGTTTCCCGGAGAAGGATTTTCTCTAGTCCCAAGGATGAACTCGATCCTCACCTTGAGGCTTCTTTTCTAGTCCCCTCTGAAGTTTAGCCAGGGTAACGAGGTTACAAAATAAATAAAAATATTCTCTAAAATTAAAAAAAAATTAAAAATGGATTTCTCTGCATCTAAGAATAGACAAATATTTATTGACTGTGGAATATGATTAGAAATGTCCTGGACCTCCGTCACGAGGCTGTTAAATAGCCTATGGGGGAGGCTATAGAGGTGGATGGTGGTGAGTCTCCATTTACTGCACAGATCATATTTTCTGCCATTGAAAAAAAAAAAAAAGGAGGGAGAAAGTGGTCTACCTCCCGAGGAAGGAGAGGGCTTACAGGACGCTGCAGCCGAGAGCCCTGGCGAGCTCCCTCCCCCTCTGCGCAAACCTTTAAAAAACTTATCCACCACTTTCTGATTTAAGGAGACCACCACCGCCTTCGATTGTGCCTCCCAGGACCCAGGAGTTCCCCACTTTGCCCCCAAAGCCTCCCAAAGTGTTGCCTAAGACTGAAGAAGATAAAAAGTTTTTTAAACAAAGGAGCTTTTAGTACACAATATTCAGAGCGTGCTCCTTGGAGAAAACTCCCTCAGGGGGGTCTCACCCAGGCTAGGAGAAAAGCGAAAAGGCAAGGAGATTTAATAACAATATTAACCCCTGATGTGCCACTTACTCCAATTCCAACCGGAGTGGCTGGCCCCCTATCTGAGGACATTGTAAGATTTGTCCTGGGGCGTAGCTCGCTTTCTTTTAAAAAAAAATTAAATAAAAAAAAAGAAAGAAAAGAAATTTCGCTGGTGCATGGTGTAGTAGATTCTGATGATATTGAGAAATTAAAGTCTTGATCTCACTGCCTATCAAAACTGTACAAATTAATAAAGGTCAAAGAGTAACACAGCTTTTACTTTTACCTTACTATCAGACAAGGAAAAACTTGACTTCTCAAGCTAAGAGCCACAAAACATTTGGATCTAGTGATCTAGCCTTTTGGGTGCAGGAAATTACAGTTCCAAGGCCTTTAAAAGATCTTTTAATTCAAGAGAATAAAATGCCAGGGCTATTAGACACAGGAACAGACGTCTCTTAACATTGCTGGGAAAGACTGGCCCAGCTCCTGGCCAACACATAATACTGAAAATGAGTTCGTGGGATTAGAGAAAGTGGTATGTGGGGTGGAGATGCTGTACAGGTGGTACATTTAACAATACTTTATATATTGTTATAAATACATATTATAAATGTATTTGCCTAATTACAGTTTGCCTAATTAGGTATGGGTATAAATAAAATATAATAAAGGTACACCTAATTCTATTTATAGATCTATACTTAATTAATTTGTATATAAATTAATATGTATACTATATACACACACATATATATATACTGTATAATTAAATATATATGGCAGAATATAATGTGTGTGTGGCTGATATTAATTGGTATGGATTGATGTGCTGTGATGATAAATGTTCTATATACTGTATAATTATAAATGTGTGACATGTATTATTACAGTATATTGGTTTGTGTTGGTTGGTATTAGCTGTGTATGTGTTGTATTGTTGTAATATATATTAATTAATATATTAATTATAAAGATTAATTCAAGGATATTGATTTATATATATTATATGTCAATAACTTTATACTTGTTGCCATATATAAATACATATATAAATGCATTTTGCATTTAGGTCTATCTGTATACCTGTATACCAAAATGAGATAAGGAGGTTATACATTTATTACTTAAATTTATACAGAGACCTAAACTAAACATTAGACCTAAATTAACATATCCATAGGGAAACAGCTAGACAAATAGTGAAGTTATGTTCCAATTGTAATTAATCACTTAAACGTAAACACACAGGGGCAGACTACAATGATGAGACACTAGATGCCTGAATTACAGGCTACGACTCGGCCCCTGGTCAAGTAAAAAGGCCTCCTTACGGGAGAGTGAAAAAGGCCAGATGTGTTGCTAACTTGTGGGAGAGGGTATGCTTGTATATTTGTACAGAATGCAGATTCTCCGGTTTGGATCTCAGACAAATTCGTCATGTCACATTCCCCAAAGACCAGGTTTGCGGCGCGCGCACTCGCTCGCTCCCCCTCCCCCAGCCAGCTCTCGCCTCCGTGCCACCAGCAGCGCCTCGCACCCACCTCGCTGCACCCCGTGACCTAGAGCAAAGAAGTCTGTGCAGCGAGTGAGGGCCAGAGAGGAAAGCGCACCTGCGGAGTGCTGTCCAGACCAGCATGGCCCCACCGGCGAGAGGGGACCGCCCTGAGCCCAAGCGGTGGCGGCTAGCCCTAAACCACGAATCCTGCCCCTCTGCCCACCATAGGCGCCTTGGCCCACAGCCTGCCGCTCGCGTTCTGCCTCCTGATGCTGGGGACACTGCTCCCCCAGGCTGACGCCTACAGCTGCTCCCTGGTTCATCTTGTTTAAACCCTCAATATAATGTTTGCTCCTTTGTAATGCTACAACATCCACCTTATCTTATGATGTAACCACTTATTGAATTATGGTCTTGCTGTATTACAACAACTACAGGATTTAATGCAAACACGACGGTTTGTGGGCTTAATTATCTTGGGAACAGCAGCTTTGATAAGTGCAATCACTTCTGTTACTGTGGCAGCAATATCATTGACTCAACAAGTACATACTGCTCAATATGTTGATTCTATGTCCAAAAATGTTTCTTTAACATTGGCAACACAGGAAGCTATAGAGAGAAAATTAGAAATGAGGGTAGACGCCCTAGAGGAAGCAGTAATACATATTGGGACTGAATTGCAGGCTTTAAAGGTGAAAATGGCATTGTCTTGTCATGCTGACTATCGGTGGATATGTGGAACACCCCTGAAAGTAAATGAGACAGATTTTGAATGGGAAAAGATTAAAAACCATATTTCAGGTATCTGGAACAGCTCTGACATTGGTTGAGACGTAGGGAAACTTCACTATCAAATAGCAACCATGGAGCACTCCCGATTAGATTTTACTGCTGCTGGAACAGCAAATGATTTCTTCCATACTTTCCCTAACTACATCTCAGGAAAGAATATTCTGTCTAATGTCTTTAGCTATGCTGCGGTGGCTGCTTTAATTCTGCTTCTCATAATCATTCTTCCTTGTATTGTCAGGATTCTTCGGCAGAGTATTCAGAGGCTCGCGACTGAGCTACATCTGGCTGTTTTAAGAAATAAAAAACGGGGAGATGCCGGGAGCCGGCGAGAGACATTCCACTCGTGACAAAGGTCATGAGGAAGGAGGCTGGGCATACACAAAGGCGGGATTGAGCCTCGGGAGTCCTCCCGGATATTCTTGAGCATCTACCCCCCAAAACCAGTGTCTGCCTACTTTATTGCTTTGTGCTCTCACCTCTGACTTTACTGGGGGCTGTCCCCCACCACCATCTCACTCTTTCTGTCAAAGAGCTAACTTACAGCTCCAATTAATAAAGTTCCTGGGCAATTAGGAGTGTTTAAATCCAAACACGTCAGATGGCTCTCTAACTCGCCTGACAAGTTTACCCGGACTCCTACAGCAATGCATACAATTGTTTACAGTCTCCAAGCCTCGAGAGGCACGGGAAGTTTAAGATATTCAAATAGCTTAGAGCCTCTCAGAGAGTTAGAAACTGTCAGAATAAAACTAGTAAAAGATTTCATTGATGAACCAATGCTTGTTGCCAAGTTTCCACATCCCCTGAATTGTATAATTGAATGTGTATTAATTAATATAGTTGGTATGTAGAAGAAATAAGTAGTGGCCTTGGTGTTACTAACTTTAGACCCTTAAGGTAATAAATTCTTTCCTTTGTTGTAAACCCATTACACATCTGCCCTATAGGAATGCAATTTTATCTTCGAAAGATGGGGCCAAACCTTAAAATAATTACTCTTAGAGAAAATAAGTCTTACGGTTGATAAGTCTTTGTCAAGAGTCATAAAATGTTAATAGGTCTTCTGGCTAGAAGATGATGTAAATCACCTAAACCATTTGTATATGATACATTTGCAGGAAAGAAACCCTGGTTTTTGATAAGGATCAAAGGCTGCTGACTTTGCATCCCCATTATCCTCTATGTGTAACTTAGGGTATAAAAACCCCTGTTGAAACTAAAGCTACGGGCCTTGATTGCCAACGCTTAGTCTCCTAATGTCATTCTTCCCCTCAATTTTCAGATGAGTGTCCATCTGGAGCACGGATATCCTCTGCGACCATTTATTTGCCTGGGCTTCGAAGACCACTTGAGAAGGTGTCTAAGGTGGGGCACTTTTCGCTATTCGAGAGGGAGCCTGCGGCCTCCGTGGTCAGAGCTAACCTGGTGTCACGGGTTATACTGATTTTCCGCATAAACCAAGCTACTCAGCTTCTTTTCTCCACTAAATTTTCCTACTGAGCTATCCTCATTCTATTACTCTTTATATCTTTGATAAATAAATCAATAGGTCGCCTACTCTGTCTCCCCTTCGAAAACCCTGGACCAGCCGAGGCTGGACCTTGTCAGAAGAGGGCCTCATCTCGATTTGAAGCAGGAACCTCAGGGTTGCTCTCCATTTCTGACTCTGAACACAGAGTCCCTACAGAGTTAGGACAGGAGAGTCAGGCCTCGTCTTGTGTGGAGGAATGGAACTCCACTGGACTCTCGAGTTGTTCACCAGATAACAGGCCACTTGTCGAGCTGTGTGTGGAACCTGCGGTTTTATCCGGACGATGCATGGGGGTGTCAGTTCCCCTTTGTTTTTTGCCTTCATACACAGGGTTGCCTTCGAAGAGGTATCCAGCCTTCAGGTTCTTATCAAGAGTAGACCAGGAAATCAGGGTCTTTCGGCATGTGGCACCACCCACAAGCCTACGTCTCGAATTTCTTCTTGAGACGGACCTCAACCTTAGGTGCACCAGGAAGGTCGGTAACCCTTTCAGACAAAGCAAGTGAATCGACCCTCTTGTCCCGATCAGGAGGGGAGAAGGGGCTCAGATGAAGTGGTACCGGGAACCTCGATGTTCCCCTCGAGTAAAACTGGGATGTCGGGGAACTTTTGGAGTCACATCAAAGGTGCTAAGTACCGTTTCAAACTTCAAGACGGAACGTGAGACTTCTCTTGAGACGCTGTAGCTGGCAAGGGCCTCATCTTGTGGTGACGGGTTAACCACGTCGTTTTTCTCGAGTTGTGGCGGGATTCTCGAGTTAGGTCAGGAAATTCAGGCTTCCTCTTGTGTTGGCCCAGGGAAGTCCAGTCTTCCATTCGAGTTGCGAGGGAGAACTAGGGATTGCGCTTGAGTTACTGCAGGGCAAAAGAGACCTTATCTAGGCTTGTGTCCAGGACATAATGTTCGTCTCCAGGGGGGACAGGGATCTCGGGGTTGCTTTCCTGATGCACCCGGGGAGTCAGTCCTTGTCTCGAGGGGAAGCGAAGGACTCCGCTCTCCTCTCGAGTTGCGACGGGTATCTCTTGGAGCCCACTGAGTGGCCTAAAGGGAGTCAAGCCTCCTGTGGAGTTTGGAGAGAGGACTCGGGATTGCTCTCCAGGCCATGCAGGAAAAGAAGGCCATCATCTCGCGATGAAGGGGGCGTCTCGTGGGTTTTCTCGAGTTGCAGCGCCAGTGTGGGGTTTCTCATGAGGTACTACGGGGAGCTCAGGGAGCCTCTCATGTGGCGCTTGGGAAGTCAGGTCACCATGCGCATTGCGAGGGGGAGCGCGTCATTGCTCTAGAGTCATGGAAGGTGTATTGGCCTCAAGAACCGTTAAAGAAGGACTTTCAAGGTGTTTCTTGGGTCACGGCAGTAAACCCTGGGTTCCCTCGACTAGTGCCGGTGGCCTCAGGGAGCTTCTCAGTGTGCCTCTGAGAAGTCAGGGATACCCTGGAGTTGGGAGGGCCCTCTCGGGACTCCACTGGGTTTGGTGCAATAGAAGAGGGCCTCATCTCGAGTGGAGGCAGGAACCTCAAGGTTCATCTCCATTTCTGACTCTGATCGCAGGGTCCCTGCAGAGTTGGGACAGGAGAGTCAGGCCTCGTCTTGTAAGGAGGAATGGAACTCCGCTTGCCTCTCGAGTTATTCATGGGGTGACAGGCAACTTGTCGAACTGTGTTTGGAATCTGCGGGTTTTTCCGGACGATGCACGAGGGTGTCAGTGCCCCTTCGTGTTGTGCCTTCTTCCACAGGGTTGCCTTTCAAGAGGTGTCCGGGCATTGGGTTCTTATCAAGAGCGGACCGGGGAATCGGGGTCTTTCAGCATGTGTTACCACCCATGAAGCTACGTCTCAAATATTCTCGTTAGACCGGCCTCATCCTGAGGTGCGCCGGGAAGGTTGGGAACCCCTTCCAGACAAAGCACGGGAGTCGACCCTCCAGTCGCAATCAGGAGGGGAGAAGTGGCTCAGATGAAGTCGTACCGGGAACCTCGGTGTTCCCCTCGAGAGAGACCAGGGTGTCGGGGAACTTTTGGAATCGCATCAAGGGTGCCAAGTTTTCACACTTGAAGTGTGAAAACACTTCAAGAAGAAACCTGGGACTTCTCTTTAGACGCTGTAGCGGGCAAGGGCCTCATCTTGCGATGACGGGGTAACCATGTGGTTTTTCTCGAGTTTCGGCGGGATTCTCGAGTTATGATGGGGAATTCAGGCTTCTTCATGTGTTGGCCCAGGGAAGTCCAATCTTCCATTCGAGTTGCGAGAGAGAGCTAGGGATTGCTCTCGAGTCACTTCAGGGCAAAAGAGACCTCATCTAAGCTTGTGTCCGGGACCTAATGTTCCTCTCCAGGGGCGACAGAGATCTCGGGGTTGCATTTTAGACGCACCCGAGGAGTCAGGCCTTATCTCGAGAGGAAGGAAAGGACTCTGCTCTGCTCTCGAGTCCCGACGGGTATTTCTTGGAGACCACTGAGTGGCCTAAAGGGAGTCAAGCCTCCTGTGGATTTTTTTTTTTATTTTATTTTATTTTTAAACTTTACATAATTGTATTAGTTTTTCCAAATATCAAAATGAATCCGCCTCAGGTATACATGTGCTCCCCATCCTGAACCCTCCTCCCCCCCATAGCATCCCTCTGGGTCGTCCCAGTGCACTAGCCCCAAGCATCCAGTGTCATGCATCAAACCTGGACTGGCAACTCTTTTCATACATGATATTTAACATATTTCAATGCCATTCTCCCAAATCTTCCCACCTTCTCCCTCTCCCACAGAGTCCATAAGACTCTTCTATACATCAGAGTCTCTTTTGCTGTCTTGTACTCAGGGTTATTGTTACCGTCTTTCAAAGTTCCATATATATGCGTTAGTATACTGTATTGGTGTTTTTCTTTCTGGCTTACTTCACTCTGTATAATAGGCTCCAGTTTCATCCACCTCATTAGAACTGATTCATTCTATTCTTTTTAATGGCGGAGTAATACTCCATTGTGTATATGTACCACAGCTTTCTTATCCATTCATCTGCTGATGGACATCTAGGTTGCTTCCATGTCCTGGCTATTAGAAACAGTGCTGCGATGAACATTGGGGTACACGTGTCTCTTTCCCTTCTGGTTTCCTCAGTGTGTATGCCCAGCAGTGGGATTGCTGGATCATAAGGCAGTTCTATTTCCAGTTGTTTAAGGAATCTCCACACTGTTCTCCATAGTGGCTGTACTAGTTTGCATTCCCACCAACAGTGTAAGAGGGTTCCCTTTTCTCCACACCCTCTCCAGCATTTATTATTTGTAGACTTTTGGATTGCAGCCATTCTGACTGGCGTGAAATGGTACCTCATAGTGGTTTTGATTTGCATTTCTATGATAATGAGTGATTTTGAGCATCTTTTCATGTGTTTGTTAGCCATCTGTATGTCTTCTTTGGAGAAATGTCTATTTAGTTCTTTGGCCCATTTTTTGATTGGGTCATCTATTTTTCTGGAGTTGAGCTGTAGGTGTTGCTTGTATATTTTTGAGATTAGTTGTTTGTCAGTTGCTTCATTTCCTATTATTTTCTCCCATTCCGAAGGCTGTCTTTTCACCTTGCTAATAGTTTGCTTTGATGTGCAGAAGCTTTTAAGGTTAATTAGGCCCCATTTGTTTATTTTTGTTTTTATTTCCAATATTCTGGGAGGTGGGTCATAGAGGATCCTGCTGTGATGTATTTCAGAGAGTGTTTTGCCTATGTTCTCCTCTAGGAGTTTTATAGTTTCTGGTCTTACGTTTAGATCTTGAATCCATTTTGAGTTTATTTTTGTGTATTGTGTTAGAAAGTGTTCTAGTTTCATTCTTTTACAAGTGGTTGACCAGATTTCCCAGCACCACTTGTTAAAGAGATTGTCTTTAATCCATTGTATATTTTTGCCTCCTTTGTCAAAGATAAGGTGTCCATATGTGTGTGGATTTATCGCTGGGCTTTCTATTTCGTTCCACTAATCTATATTTCTGTCTTTGTGCCAGTACCATACTGTCTTGATAACTGTGGCTTTGTAGCGGAGCCTGAAATCAGGTAGGTTGATTCCTCCAGTTCCATTCTTCTTTCTCAAGATCGCTTTGGCTATTCGAGGTTTTTTGTATTTCCATACAAATTGTGAAATTATTTGTTCTAGCTCTGTGAAGAATACTGCTGGTAGCTTGATAGGGATTGCATTGAATCTATAAATTGCCTTGGGTAGTATACTCATTTTCACTATATTGATTCTTCCAATCCATGAACATGGTATATTTCTCCACCTATTAGTGTCCTCTTTGATTTCTTTCACCAGTGTTTTATAGTTTTCTATATATAGGTCTTTAGTTTCTTTAGGTAGGTATATTCCTAAGTATTTTATTCTTTCCGTTGCAATGGTGAATGAAATTGTTTCCTTAATTTCTCTTTCTGTTTTCTCATTATTAGTGTATAGGAATTCAAGGGATTTCTGTGTGTTGATTTTATATCCTGCAACTTTACTATAGTCATTGACTAGTTCTAGTAATTTTCTGGTGGAGTCTTTAGGGTTTTCTATGTAGAGGATCATGTCATCTGCAAACAGTGAGAGTTTTACTTCTTCTTTTCCAATTTGGATTCCTTTTGTTTCTTTTTCTGCTCTGATTGCTGTGGCCAAAACTTCCAAAGCTATGTTGAATAGTAATGGTGAAAGTGGGCACCCTTGTCTTGTTCCTGACTTTAGAGGAAATGCTTTCAATTTTTCACCATTGAGGATAATGTTTGCTGTGGGTTTGTCATATATAGCTTTTATTATGTTGAGGTATGTTCCTTCTATTCCTGCTTTCTGGAGAGTTTTTATCATAAATGGATGTTGAATTTTGTCAAAGGCTTTCTCTGCATCTATTGAGAAAATCATATGGTTTTTATTTTTCAATTTGTTAAGGTGGTGTATTACATTGATTGATTTGCGGATATTGAAGAATCCTTGCATCCCTGGGATAAAGCCCACTTGGTCATGGTGTATGATCTTTTTAATGTGTTGTTGGATTCTGATTGCTAGAATTTTGTTAAGGATTTTTGCATCTATGTCATCAGTGATATTGGCCTGTAGTTTTCTTTTTTTGTGGGATCTTTGGCAGGTTTTGGTATTAGGCTGATGGTGGCCTCATAGAATGAGTTTGGAAGTTTACCTTCCTCTGCAATTTTCTGGAAGAGTTTGAGCAGGATAGGTGTTAGCTCTTCTCTAAATTTTTCGTAGAATTCAGCTGTGAAGCCGTCTGGACCTGGGCTTTTGTTGGCTGGAAGATTTTTGGTTACAGTTTCCATTTCCGTGCTTGTGATGGGTCTGTTAAGATTTTCTATTTCTTCCCTGGTCCAGTTTTGGAAAGTTGTACTTTTCTAAGAATTTGTCCATTTCTTCCACGTTGTCCATTTTATTGGCATATAATTGTTGATAGTAGTCTCTTATGATCCTTTGTATTTCTGTGTTTTCTGTTGTGATCTCTCCATTTTCATTTCTAATTTTATTCATTTGATTTTTCTCCCTTTGTTTCTTGATGAGTCTGGCTAATGGTTTGTCAATTTTATTTATCGTTTCAAAGAACCAGCTTTTGGTTTTGTTGATTTTTGCTATGCTCTCTTTTGTTTCTTTTGCATTTATTTCTGCTCTAATTTTTAAGATTTCTTTCCTTCTACTAACCCTGGGGTTCTTCATTTCTTCCTTTTCTAGTTGCTTTAGGTGTAGAGTTAGGTTATTTATTTGACTTGTTTCTTGTTTCTTGAGGTGTGCCTGTATTGCTATGAACTTTCCCCTTAGGACTGCTTTTACCGTGTCCCACAAGTTTTGGGTTGTTTTGTTTTCATTTTCATCCGTTTCTATGCAAATTTTGATTTCTTTTTTGATTTCTTCTGTGACTTGTTGGTTATTCAGCAGCGTGTTGTTCAGCCTCCATATGTTGGAATTTTTAATAGTTTTTCTCCTGTAATTGAGATCTAATCTTACTGCATTGTGGTCAGAAAAGATGCTTGGAATGATTTCTATTTTTTTGAATTTACCAATGCTAGCTTTATGGCCTAGGATGTGATCTATCCTGGAGAAGGTTCCATGTGCACTTTAGAAAAAGTTGAAATTCATTGTTTTGGGATGAATTGTCCCATAGATATCAATTAGGTCTAACTGGTCTATTGTATCATTTAAAGTTTGTGTTTCCTTGTTAAATTTCTGTTTAGTTGATCTATCCATAGGTGTGAGTGGGGTATTAAAATCTCCAACTATTATTGTGTTAGTGTTAATTTCTCCTTTCATACTTGTTAGCATTTGTCTTACATACTGTGGTGCTCCCACGTTGGGTGCATATATATTTATAATTGTTATATCTTCTTCTTGGATTGATCCTTTGATCATTATGTAGTGACCTTCTTTGTCTCTTTTCACAGCCTTTGTTTTAAAGTCTATTTTATCTGATATGAGTATCGCTACTCCTGCTTTCTTTTGGTCCCTATTTGCATGGAAAATCTTTTTCCAGCCCTTCACTTTCAGTCTGTATGTATCCCCTGTTTTGAGGTGGGTCTCTTGTAGACAACATATATAGGGGTCTTGTTTTTGTATCCATTCAGCCAGTCTTTGTCTTTTGGTTGGAGCATTCAACCCATTTACGTTTAAGGTAATTACTGATAAGTATGATCCCATTGCCATTTACTTTATTGTTTGGGGTTTGAATTTATACACCGTTTTTGTGTTTCCTGTTTAGTATTTGTTGGAGAGCTGGTTTGGTGGTGAAGAATTCTCTCAGCTTTTGCTTGTCTGAAAAGCTTTTGATTTCTCATTCATACTTGAATGAGATCCTTGCTGGGTACAATAATCTGGGCTGTAGGTTATTTTCTTTCATCATTTTAAGTATGTCTTGCCATTCCCTCCTTGCTTGAAGAGTTTCTATTGAAAGATCAGCTGTTATCCTTATGGCAATTCCCTTGTGTGTTATTTGTTGTTTTTCCCTTGCTGCTTTTCATATTTGTTCTTTGTGTTTGATTTTTGCTAATGTGATTAATATGTGTCTTGGGGGGTTTCGCCTTGGCTTTATCCTGTTTGGGACTGTCTGGGTTTCTTGGACTTGAGTGATTATTTCCTTCCCCATTTTAGGGAAGTTTTCAACTATTATCTCCTCAAGTATTTTCTCACGGTCTTTCTTTTTGTCTTCTTCTTCTGGGACCCCTATGATTCGAATGTTGTAGCGTTTAATATTGTCCTGGAGGTCTCTGAGATTGTGCTCATTTCTTTTAATTCGTTTTTCATTTATCCTCTCTGATTCATTTATTTCTACCATTCTATCTTCGAATTCACTAATCCTATCTTCTGCCTCTGTTATTCTACTATTTGTTGCCTCCAGAGTGTTTTTAGTTTCATTTATTGCATTATTCATTATATATTGACTCTTTTTTTATTTCTTCTAGGTCCTTGTTAAACCTTTCTTGCATCTTCTCAATCCTTGTCTCCAGGCTATTTATCTGTGATTCCATTTTAATTTCAAGATTTTAGATCCATTTCACTATCCTTACTCGGAATTCTTTATCAGGTAGATTCCCTATCTCTTCCTCTTTTGTTTGGTTTGGTGGGCATTTATCCTGTTCCTTTATCTGCTGGGTATTCCTCTGTCTCATCTTGTTTAAATTGCTGAGTTTGGGGTGTCCTTTCTGTATTCTGGCAGTTTGTGGAGTTCTTTACTCTGGCATTTCCTCGTTGTGTGTGGGTTTGTACAGGTGTCTTGTCAAGGTTTCCTGGTTAGGGAAGCTTGTGTCCATGTTCTGGTGGGTGGAGCTGTATTTCTTCTCTCTGGAGTGCAATGAAGTGTCCAGTAATGAGTTATGAGATGTTTGTGGTTTTGGGGTGACTTTGGGCAGCCTGTATCTTGAAGCTCAGGGCTGCGTTCCTTTGTTGCTGCAGAATTTGCTTGGTATGTCTTGCCCTGGAACTTGTTGGCCCTTGTGTGGTGCTTGATTTCAGTGTCGGTATGGAGGCATTTGATGAGCTCCTGTCAATTAATGTTCCTTGGAGTCAGGAGTTCCCTGGAGGCAGGGTTTGGACTTAAGCCTCCTGCTTCCAGTTATCTGTCTTACTTTTACAGTAGTTTCAAAACTTCTCCTTCTATACAGCACCATTGATAAAACATCTACGTTAAAGAAGAAAAGTTTCTCTACTGTGAGGGTCACTCAGAAAGGTTCACAGCGTTACATGGAGAAGAGAAGAGGGAGGAGGGAGTTAGAGGTGACCCAAATGAGATGAGGTGGAATCAATAGTGGAGAGAGTGGGCTGGCCAGTAGTCACTTCCTTATGTGCACTCCACAACTGGACCGCTCAGAGATGTTCACAGAGTTATACAGAGACGAGAAGAAGGAGGAAGGAGACAGAGGTGGCCAGAAGGATAAAAGGGGGGAATGAAAAGGAGGGAGATCCAGTCAGTAATCAGTTCCCTAAGTGTTCTCCACCGTCTGGAATTCACAGAAATTCACAGAGTTGGGTAGAGTAGAGAGGGGTTAGGGAGGAGACACAGGCGACCTGGTGGAGAAAAAGGAGAGTCCAAAGGGAGAGAGAGCAGTCAAGCCAGTAATCTCGTTCCCTAGTGAAAAATGGGTACTGAAGATTGGGTTCTTAAAGGTACAAAATTGGTAACAAATACATAAAAGCAAAAATTAAAAATCTAGAGTAGAGTTTGGAATTTCAAAAATACGATGTTAAAGAAAAGAAGAAGGAAAAGAAAGAGAGAAAAAACGAACAAAGAAAAACAAACATGGTCGCAAAAATTATCAAGAAAATACAGGTACAAAATTGATAACTAATACCAAAAAGCAAAAATTAAAAATCTAGAGTAGAGTTTGGAATTTCAAAAATACAATGTTAAAAAAAAGGAAGAAGAAAACTAAAGAGAAAACAAACAAACAAAAACAAGCAATGTCGCAAAAATTATAAAGAAACTACAGGTACAAAATTGATATCAAATATCAAAAAGCATAAATTAAAAATCTAGAGTACAGTTTGGAATTTCAAAAATACAATGTTAAAGAAAAGAAGAAAAAAAAACAAAACAAAAAAACAAGGTCAAAAAATTATTATATATATATATATAAATATATATATATGAAGTTTGCTGAAGAAGAAAAAAATAGGGTCTTTTTTTTGCAAAGTAATAGGTTATAAAAGTGAAAATTAAATGAACAATAGAGGACTTAAATTTAAAAAAATTAAAAAAAAGAAAGAATGATCATAAAAATATATCTAGGACTTTCTCTGGTTTTGTTGTGAGTATCGTGGGTTCGGTTCATTTTTGGCTAGTTCCTTGGTCCTACTTATATTTCTCAAGATCTATAGGCGCCTTCCTATGTAGTCCTAATAACCACAGGGTTTTAATCTATTGCCTGTAGCTTCCAAGGCGTTTCCCTCTGTTATAGCTTCTTTTGTTTGCTGGTCTCTTCAGTGTCTGGTTTACGCCCTGACACAAAGGGGACGGTGGAGGACACTTTTTTTTTTTAGGCTCACTTGTTCAGTTGCGCTGTGGGGAGGGAGGGAGGGAGTGATGCTGCAAACAAATAACACTGGCGTGCGCTCGCAGTGCCTCAGCCACACTGGGTCTGCCCCCGCTCACGGCGCGTGTAGCCTTCCTGCCCACACTGCTCGGGCTCTAGGTTGTTCCACCGGGAACAATCCGAGGCTGGCCCTGGGCTGCATGCACCTCCCAGGTCCAAGCCGCTCAGGTTCAGGCACTCGGGTAGTCCTCAGAGGCACAGACTCAGTTCGGCCTGCGTTTTGTGCTCTTCCCAGGTCCGAGCAGCTCAGGTGATGAGGTTTTTGGCGAGCACCAATGTTGTGACTTATCGCCTCCCCGCCACTCGGTTATCTGGGTGTAAAACAGGCGCACTTTCTCAGGCAGATGTTGACCGTCCAGATCCCCAAGAAGTTTTAGTTAGCAAAGAAGCCTGCTTACAGTTTTATAGATAATGTCTCTCTGGGGCTGCAATTGCCCCCTTCTGGCTCTGGCTGCCTGTCACCGGAGGGGGAAGGTCTGCAGCCGGCTATCTCTGTTCAGTCCTTTGTTCCGTGCGTGGGCCTGGCGGTGTCTTAGGTTAGGGCTGGCTTTTTGCGTGGTAGATATCCCAGAGTCTGGTTTGCTAGCCCAAGTTATTTCGTTCAGATAGCGCTCATGGTATTCAGGCCAGATTCTTACTCTAAGCGATGCAGCCCGCGCCGCGCCTCCCTGCCCAGCCCCTGCTTGCTAATGGTGTGAGCAGGCGTCTGCACTGCTTCGCGGCTGGGGGAGTTACCGTAGGGCTTGCAATCTGCGAGTTTTAATTGTTTATTTATTTTTATCCCCCTTATGTTGCCCTTTGTGCTTCCAAAGCTTGGCAAAGATTTGGCAGTGAAAAGCTTTCCTGGTGTTTGGAAACTTTTCTCTTTTTAAGACTATCTTCCCGGGACGGAAATCCCTCCCTCCCTCTTTTGTCTCTTTTTTTGTCTTTTATACTTTTTCCTACCTACTTTCCAAGAGTTGGGTTGCTTTTCTGGGTGCCTGATGTCCTCTGGCAGCATTCATAAGTTGTATTGTGGAATTTACTCGACGTTTAAATGCTCTTTTGATGAAATTGTTTGGGGGGGAAAAGAGTTCTCCCCGTCCTACTCCTCAGCAATCTTGGCTCCTCTCTTGTGGAGTTTGGAGAGAGCACGCGGGATTGCTCTCCAGGCCATGCAGGAAAAGAAGGCCCTCATCTCGCGATGTCGGGGGAGTCTCGTGGTTTTTCTGGAGCTGCGGTGCCAGTGTGGGGTTTCTCACAAGGTACGACCGGGAGCTCAGGGAGCCTCTCGTGTGGTGTCAGGGAAGTCAAGTCTCCATACGAGTGGCGAGGGGGCGCACATCATTGCTCTCGAGTCATGGTAGAGGAATCAGGGCTCAACGCAATGAAAAAGGACGCTCGAGGTCTTTCTCGGGTTGCGGCAGGAAACCCTGGGTTCCCTCGACTTGTGCCTGTGACCTCAGGTAGCTTCTCAGGGTGCCTCTGAGAAGTCAGGGATACTATGGAGCTGGGAGAGGCCTCTCGGGACTCCACTGGGTTTGCTGCAATGGAAGAGGGCCTAATCTTGAGATCAGGAAGGAACCTCAGGGTTCCTCTCCATTCCGGACTCAGATTGCAGGGTCCTTGCAGAGTTGGGACAGGAGAGTCAGGCCTCGTCTTGTGTGGAGGAATGGAACTCCGCTTGCCTCTCAAGTTGTTCAAGGAGTGACAGGCCACTTGTCGAGCTGTGTGTGGAACCTGCGGTTTTTTCCAGACAATGCACGGCGGTGTCAGTGCCCCTTCGTGATGTGCTTTCATCCACAGGGTTGCCTTCGAAGTGGTGTGCGGGCATCGGGTTCTTATCAAGAGCGGACCGGGAAATCGGGGTCTTTTGGAATGCGGCACCACACACGAGGCTACGTCTCGAATTTCCTCGTGAGACGGGCCTCATGCTGAGGTGCCCCTGGAAGGTCGGGAAAGCCTTCCAGACAAAGCAGGTTAATCGACCCTACTGTCGCGATCAGGAGGGGAGAAGGGGCTCAGATGAAGTGGTGCCGGGAACCTCAGTGTTCCCCTTGAGTGAGACTGGTATGTCAGGGAACTTTTGGGGTCTCATGAAGCTTGCCAAATACTGTTTCAAACTTCAAGATGAAACGTGGGACTTCTCTTGAGACGCTGTGGCGGGCAAGGGCCTCATCTTGTGATGAAGGGGAAACCACGTGGTTTTTTTCGAGTTGTGATGGGATTGTTGACTTACGACGGGGAATTCAGGCTTCCTCTTCTGTTGGCCCAGGGAAGTCCATTCTTCCATTCGAGTTGCCAGAGAGAGCTGGGTGGGAATTGCTCTCGAGTCACGGCAGGTCAAAATAGACCTCATCTAGGCTTGTGTCCAGGACCTAATGTTCCTCTCCAGGGGCGATAGGGATCACGGGGACGCATTCCAGACTCACCCAGTGAGTCAGGCCTCGGCTCGAGGGGAAGCAAAGGATTCTGATATCCTCCTGGGTCACGATAGGTATCTCTTGGAGCCCACTGAGTGGCCTCCAGGGAGTCAAGCCTCCTGTGGAGTTGGAGAGAGGACTCGGGATTGCTCTCCAGGCCATACAGGAAAGAAGTCCCTCAGCTCGCAATGACGGGGGCGTCTTGTGGGTTTTCTCGAGTTGGTGCGCAAGTATGAATTTTCTCACGAGGTACAACGGGGATCTCAGGGAGCCTCTCATGTGGCGCCAGGAAAGTCAGGTGTCTATGCGTGTGATGAGGGGGAGCCCATAAATGCTCTCAAGTCATGGTAGGGAAATCGGGACTCAAGACGCGTTGAAGAAGGAGTCTCAAGGTCTTTCTCAGGTTGTGGCAGGAAACCCTGGGTTCCCTCGACTTGTACCGGTGACCTAGGGAGCTTCTCAGGGTGCCTCTGAGAAGTCAGGCATACTGTGGACTTGGGAGGGGCTCTCGGAACTCCACTGGGTTTGGTGCAATGGCAAAGGTTCTCATCTCGAGTTGAGGCAGGAACCTAAGGGTTCCTCTCCATTTAAAACTCCGACCACAGGGTCCCTGAAGAATTGGGACAGGAGAGTCAGGCCTCGTCTTGTGTGGACGAATGGAACTCCACTTGCCTCTCGAGTTGTTCACAGGATAACAGACCATTTGTCGAGCTGTGAGTGGAACCTTCGGTTTTTTCCATAAGATGCATGAGGGAGTCAGTGCCCCTTCGTGTTGTGCCTTCATCCACAGGGTTGCCTTCAAAGAGGTGTCTGGACATCGGGTTCTTATCAATAGCGGAGCAGGAAATCGGGGTCTTTCAGAACGTGGCACCATCCATGAGGCTACATCTCGAATTTCTTCGTTAGACTGGTGTCATCCTGAGGTGCGCCATGAAGATCGGGAACCCCTTCCAGACAAAGCAGGGGAATCGACCATCTTGTCGCGATCAGGAGGAGTGAAAGGGCTCAGTTGAAGTCGTGCCGGGAACCTCGGTGTTCCCCTCGAGTGGAACCGGTGTGTCGGGAAACTTTTGGGGTCGCTTCAAGGGTGCCAAGTACCGTTTTGCTCTTCAATACGGACTTGGGGCTTCACTTGACATGCTGTAGAGGGCAAGGGCCTCATCTTGGGATGACGGGGGAATCACGTGGTTTTTCTCAAGGTGCGGCGGGATTCTCGAGTTACGACGGGGAATTCAGGCTTCCTCTTGTGTTGGCCCAGGGAAGTCCAATCTTCCATTCGAGTTTCGAGGGAGAGCTGGGGTTTGCTCTTGAGTCACTGCAGGGCAAAAGAGACCTCATCTAGGCTTGTGTCCAGGACCTAATATTCCTCTCCAGGGCCGACAGCGATCTCGGGTTTGCATTCCAGACGCATCTTGGGAGTCCGAGCTCGACTCAAGGGGAAGCAAAGGACCCCGCTCTCCTCTCGAGTCGCCACAGGTGTCTCTTGGAGCCCACTGAGTGGCCTAAAGGGAGTCAAGCCCCCTGTGGAGTTTGGAGAGAGGACTCGGGATTGGACTCCAGGCCATGCAGGAAAAGAAGATCCTCATCTCGCGATGACAGGGGCGTCTTGTTGGTTTTCTCGAGCTGTGGTGCCAGTGTGCAGTTTCTGATGAGGTGCAACGGGAAGCTCAGAGAGCCTTTCGTGTGGCGCCAGGGAAGTCAGGTCTCCATGCGCATGGCAAGGGGGAGCGCGTCATTGCTCTCGAGATATGGTACGGGAATCGGGCCTCAAGATACGTTAAAGCAGGACTCTCAAGGTCTTTCTCAGGTTGCGGCAGGAAACCCTGGGTTCCGTCGACTTCTGCCGGTGACCTTAGGGAGCTTCTCAGGGTGCCTCTGAGAAGTCAGGCATACTGTGGATTTGGGACGGGCCTCTCGGGACTCCTCTGGTTTTGCGGCAATGGAAAAGGCCTCGTTTTGAGTGGAGGCAGGAACCTCAGGCTTCCTCTCCATTTCTGACTCGGTGCGCAAGGTCCCTAGAGTTGTGACAGGAGAGTCAGGCATCGTCTTGTGTGGAGGAATGGAACTCCGCTTGCTTCTCAAGTTGTTCACGAGGTGACAGACCACTTGTGGAGCTGTGTGAGAACCTGCGGGTTTTTCCGGAAGATGCACGGGGTGTCAGTGCCCCTACGTGTTGTGCCTTCATCCACAGGCTTGCCTTCGAAGAGGTGTCCAGGAGTCTGGTTTTGATCAAAAGTGGACCATGGAATCGGGGTCTTTCGGCATGTAGTATGGCCCTCGAGGCTACGTCTCGAATTTCCTCGTGAGACCGGCCTCATCCTGAGGTGCGCCGGGAAGGTCGGGAACCCCTTCGAGACAAAGCAGTGGAATCGACCCTCCTATCGCGATCATGAGAGGAGAAAGGCCTCAGATGAAGTGGTGCCGGAAACTTCAGTGTCCCCTCTAGTGAGATCGGTATATAGGGGAACTTTTGGGGTCGCATCAAGGGTGCCAAGTACTGTTTTGCACTTCAAGACGGAATGTGAGACTTCTCTTGAGACGCTGTAGGGGGCAAGGGCCTCATCTTGCAATACAGGGAACCACGTGATTTTTCTCGAGTTGCGGCGGGTTTCTCAAATTACAACTGGAAATTCAGGCTTCCTCTTGTGTTGGCTCAGAAAGGCCAATCTTCCATTCGAGTTGCAAGGGAAAGCTAGGGGTTGTGCTTGAGTCACTGCAGGGCCAAAGAGACCTCCTCTAGGCTTTTGTCCAGGACCTAAGGTTCCTCTCCAGGGGCGACAGGGATCCAGGGTTGCATTCCAGACTCACCCTCGTAGTCAGGCCTCATCTCGAGGGGAAGCAAAGGACACCGCTCTCCTCCTGAGTATCGACGGGTATCTCTTGGAGCCCACTGAGTGACCTAAATGGAGTCAAGCCTCCTTTGGAGTTTGGAGAGAGGATTCGGGATTGCTCTTCAGGTCATGCAGGAAAGAAGGCCCTCATTTCACCATGACAGGGGCGTCTCGTGGGTTTTCTCGAGCTGCGGCACCAGTGTGGGGTTTCTCACGAGGTACGATGGGGAGCTCAGGGAGACTCTCATGTGGTGCCGGGGAAGTCAGATCTTCATGCGCGTGGCGAGGGGGAGCGCGTCATTTTTCTCCAGTCATGGTAGGGGAATCGGGCCTCAAGACGCGTGAAGAAGGACTCTCGAGATTTTTCTCAGGTTACGGCAGGAAACCCTGTGTTCCCTCGACTTATGCCCGTGACCTCAGGGAGCTTCTCAGGGTGCCTCTGAGAAGTCAGGGATACTGTGCAGTTGGGAGGGGCCGCTCCGAACTCCACTGGGTTTGGTGCAGTAGAAGAGGGCCTTATCTCGAGTTGAGGCAGGAACCTCATGGTTCCTCTCCATTTCTGAATCGGATCTCAGTGTCCATGCAGAGTTGGGACAGGAGAGTCAGGCCTCGTCTTGTGTGCAGGAATTTAACTCCTCTTGCCTCTTGAGTTGTTCACGGGGTGACAGGCCACTTGTCGATGTGTATGTGGATCTTGCGGGCTTTTCCAACGATGCAGGAGGGCGTCAGACCCCTTCGTTTTGTGCCTTCGTCCACAGGATTGCCTTCGAAGAGGTGTCCTAGCATTGGGTTCTTATCAAGAGCAGACAGGGAAATCGGGGTCTTTCGGCGTGTGGCACCAACCACAAGGCTACGTCTCGAATTTCCTCGTGAGACCGGCCTCATCCTGAGGTGCGCCGGGAAGGTCCGGAACCCCTTCCAGACAAAGCAGGGTAATCGACCCTCCCATCGCGATCAGGAGGGGATAAGGGGCTCAGAACAAGCGGTGCACCGAACCTTGGTGTTCCCCTCGAGTGAGACCAGGGTGTCGGGGAACTTTTGTGGTAACATCAAGGTTGCCAATTATCGTTTTAAACTTCAAGATGGAACGTGGGGCTTCTCCTGAGACGCTGTAGCTGGCAAGGGCCTCATCTTGCGATGACGGGGGAACCACGTGGTTTTCCTCGAGTTGCGGCGGGATTTTCGAATTATGACGGGGAATTCAGGTTTCCTCTTGTGTTGTCCCAGGGAAGTCCATTCTTCCATTCGAGGTGCGAGGGACAGCAGGGGATTGCTCTCGAGTCACTTCAGGGCAAATGAGACCTCATCTATGCTTGTGTCTAGGACCTAATGTTCCTCTCCAGGGGCGACAGGGATCTCGGGGTTGCATTCCAGACTCACCTGAGGAGTCAGGCCTGGTATATAGGGGAAGCAAAGAATTCCGCTCTCCTCTCGAGTCCCAATGGGTATCTCTTGGAGCCCACAGAGTGGCCTAAAGGGAGTCAGGCCTCCTGTGGAGTTTGAAGAGAGGCCTCGAGATTGCTCTCCAGGCCATGCAGGAAAAGAAGGCCTTCATCTCGCGATGACGGAGGCGTCTCGTGGGTTTTCTCGAGCTGGGGAGCCAGTGTGGGATTTCTCATGAGGTATGACGGGGAGCTCAGGGAGCCTCTCGTGTGGCGCCAGGGAAGTCAAGTCTCCATGCGAGTTTCGAGGGGGAACGCGTCATTGCTCTCGAGTCATGGTAGGGGAATCGGGATTCAAGACGCGTGAAGGAGGATTTTCGAGGTCTTTCTCGGGTTGCGTCAGGAAACCCTGTGTTCCCTCGACTTGTGCCGGTGACCTCAGGGAGCTTCTAAGGGTGCCTCTGAGAAGTCGCGATACTGTGGATTTGGGAGGGGCCTCTCGGGCCTCCACTGTTTTTGGTGTAATGGAAGAGGGCCTCATCTCGAGTGGAGTCAGGAACCTCAGGGTTCCTCTCCATTTCGGACTCCGATCGCAGGGTCCCTTCAGAGTTGGGACCGGAGAGTCAGGCCTCGTTTTGAGTGGAGGAATGGAACTCTGCTTGCCTCTCGAGTTGTTCATGGGATGACAGGCCTCTTGTCGAGCTGTGTGTGGAACCTGCGGCTTTTACCGAATGATGCACGGGAGTGTCAGTGACCCTTCGTTTTGTGCCTTCGTCCACAGGGTTGCCTTCGAAGAGGTGTCCGGGCATCGGGTTCTTCTCAAGAGTGGGCCGGGAAATCGGGGTATTTCGGCATGTGACACCACCCCCGACGCTATGTCTTGAATTTCCTCGTGAGACCGGCCTCATCCTGAGGTGCACCGGGAATGTGGGGAACCCCTTCCAAACAAAGCAGGGGAATAGACCCTCCTGTCTCGAACAGGAGGGGAGAAGGTGCTCAGATGAAGTGGTGCGGGAACCTAGGTGTTCCTGTCGAGTGAGACCGGCGTGTCCGGGAACATTTGGTGTCGCATCAAGGGTGCAAAGTACCGTTTCGCACTTCAAGACGGAACGTGGTTCTTTTCTTGAGAGGCCATAGCAGCAAGGGCCTCATCTTGGGATGACGTTGGAAACACGTGGTTTTTCTCGAGTTGCGGCGGGATTCTCGAGTTACGAAGGGGATTTCTGGCTTCCTCTTGTGTTGGCCCAGGGAAGCCCAATCTTCCATTCTAGTTGCGAGGGAGAGCTGGGGGTTGCGCTCGAGTCACTGCAGGGCAAAAGAAACCTCATCCAGGCTTGTGTCTAGGACCTAATGTTCCTCTCAAGGGGTGACTGGGATCTTGGGGTTGCATTCCAGACTCACCCAGGAGTCAGGCGTCGTCTCGAGGGGAAACAAAGGACTTCTCTCTCTTCTCGAGTCGCGACGGGTATTTCTTGGAGCCCACTGAGTGGACTAAAGGGAGTCAAGCCTCCTCTGGAGTTTGGAGAGAGGACTCGGGATTGCACTCCAGGACATGCAGGAAAAGAAGGCCCTCATCTCACGATGACGGGGGGGGGGGGTATCAGTGGTTTTACCGAGCTGCAGCGCCTGTGTTGGTTTCTCAGGAGGTACGATGGGGAGCTCAGGGAGCCTCTTGTGTGGCGCCAGGGAAGTTAGGTCTCGATGCGTGTGGCAAGAGGGAGTGCGTCATTGCTCTCGAGTCATGGTAGGGGAATCAGGCCTCTAGACGCGTTGAAGAAGGACTCTCAAGATCTCTCTCGGGTCTTGGCAAGAATACCTGAGTTCCCTCGACTTGTGCCGGTGACCTCAGGGAGATTCTCCGGGTGCCTCTGAGAAGTCAGGGATACTGTGGAGTTGGGAAAGACCTCTCGGGACTCCACTGGGTTTGGTGAAATGGAAGGGGGCCTCATCTCGAGGGGAGGCAGGAACCTCAGGGTTCCTCTCCATTTCTGATTCCAATCGCAGCCCCCTGCATAGTTGGGAGAGGTGAGTCAGGCCTTGTCTTGTGTGCAGGAATGGACCTCCGCTTGCCTCTCGAGTTGTTCACTGGGTGACAGGAACTTGTTGAGCTGTATGAGTAACCTGCGGTCTTTTCCGGACGATGCACGGGGGTGTCAGTGCCCCTTCGTGTTGAGCCTTCATCCACACTATCTTCGAATAGGTGTCTGGGCATCGCGTTCTTATCAAGAGCGGATAGGGAAATCACGGTCTTTTGGCATGTGGCACCACCATCGAGGCTACGTCTCGAATTTCCTCGTGAGACAGCCTCATCTGAGGTGCGTGGAGAAGGTCGGGAACCCCTTGCAGACAAAGCAGGGGAATCGACCCTCCTTTCGCGATCAGGAGGGGAGAAGGGGCTCAGATGAAGTGGTGCCAGGAACCTCGGTGTTCCCCTCGAGTGCGACCCGTATGTCGGGGAACTTTTGGGGTAGCATTAAGGGTGCCAAATATCATTTCGCACTTGAAGACAGAATGTGGGACTACTCTTGAGACGCTGGAGCGGGCAAGGGCCTCATCTTGCAATGAAGGGGAAACCACGTGGTTTTTCTCAAGTTGAGGTGCAATTCTCGAATTACTACTGGGAATTCAGGCTTCCTCTTGTGTTGGCCCAGGGAGGTCCAATATTCCATTCGGGTTGCGAGGGAAAGCTGGGGAGTGCTCTCGAGTTACTGCAGGGCAAAAGCGACCTCATCTAGCCTTGTGTTCAGGACCCAATGATCCTCTCCAAGGGCGACAGGGATCTCGGGTTTGCATTACAGACTCACCCAGGGAGTTAGGCCTCATCTCGAGGGGAAGCAAAGGACTCGGCTCTCCTCTCGAGTTGCGACGCGTATCTCTTGGAGCCCACTGAGTGGTCTAAAGGGAGTCAACCCTCCTCTTCAGTTTGGAGAGAGGACTCGGGATTGCTCTCCAGGCCATGCAGGAAAAGAAGGCCCACATCTCGAGATGACGGGGGCGTCTCGTGTGTTTTCTCGAGCTGCGGCGCCAGTGTGGGGTTTCTCACGAGGTACGACGGGGAGTTCAGGTAGCCTCTCGTGTGGCAACAGGGAAGTCAGGTCTCCATTGGCGGGGCAAGGGGGAGCGCGTCATTGCTCTCAAGTCAGGGTAGGGGAATCGGGCCTCATGACGGGTTGAAAAAGAACTCTCGATGTCTTTCTAGGGTTGCGGCAGGAAACCCTGGGTTCCCTTGACTTGTGCCGGTGACTTCAGGGAGCGTCTCAGGGTGCCTCTGAGAAGTCAGGGATACTGTGGATTTGGGAGAGGCCTCTCGGGACTCCTCTGGGTTTGGTGCAATGGAAGTGGGCCTCATCTCGAGTTGAGGCAGGAACCTCAGGGTTCTGCTCCTGACTTCCTGGAGGCCGGATATGACTCAGATCGCAGGGTCCCTGTTGAGTTTGCTCAGGAGTGTCAGGTCTCGTGTTCTGCGGAGGAATGGAACTCCGCTTACATCTCAAGTTGTTCAAGGATGACACCACTTTTCGTGATGTGTGTGGAACCTGCGGGTTTTTCCGAGATGCACGAGGGCGTCAGTGCTCCTTCCTGTTGTGCCTTCATCCACAGGGTTGCCTTCGAAGAGGTGTCCGGGCATCGGGTTCTCCTCAAGTGCGGACCGGGAAATTGGGGTCTTTCAGCATGTTGCACCACGCACGAGGCTACGTCTCGAATTTCCTCGTGAGACCGGCCTCATCCTGAGGCACGCAGGAAAGTCCGGGAACGCTTTCCATACAAAGCAGGGGAATCGACCCTCCTTTCGGGATCAGGAGGAGAGAAAGGGCTCAGATGAAGTAGTGCCGGGAACCTCGGTGCTCTCCTTGAGTGAAAGTCGGGTAACTTTTCGCGTTGCATCAAGGGTGCCAAGTACCGTTTCGCACTTCAAGACGGAACCTGGGACTTCTCTTTAGACGCTGTAGTGGGCAAGGGCCTCATCTAGCGCTGACGGGGGACCCACGTGTTTTTTCTCGAGTTGCAGCAGGATTCTTGAGTTACGATGGGGAATACAGGTTTCTTCTTGTGTTGGCCCAGGGAAGTCCAATCTTCCATTCGAGTTGCAAGTGAGAGCTGGAGATTGCTCTCGAGTCACTGCAGGGCAAAATAGAGCTCATCTAGGTTTGTGTCCAGGACCGAGTTTTTCTCTCCAGGGGCGACAGGGATCTCGGGGTTGCATTCCAGACTCACCCGGGGAGTCAGGCCTCGTCTCGAAGGGAATGAATGGACTCCGCTCTCCTCTCGAGTCGCGACGGGTATCCCTTGGAGCCCAAGAGTGGCCTAAATGGAGTTAAGCCTCCTGTGGAGTTTGGAGAGAGGACTCGGGATTGCTCTCTAGGCCATGCAGGAAAAGAAGGCCCTCATCTCGCGATGACGGGGGTGTCTCGTGGGTTTTCTCAAGGTGCAGTGCCTGGTTGAGGTTTCTCACGAGATAGGACGGGGAGCTCAGGGAGACTCCTGTGGTGCCACGGAAGTCAGGTCTCCATGGACGTGGCGTGGGGGAGCGCCTCATTGCTCTCGAGTCATAGTTGCTCGATTCCCCAGGTAGGGGAATCAAGCCTCAAGACGCTTCGAAGAAGAACTCTCGAGGTCTTTCTCGGGGTGTGGCAGGAAACCCTGGGTTCCCTCGACTTGTGCCCATGACCTCAGGGAGCTTAGCGGGGTTCCTCTGAGAAGTCAGGGATACTGTGGAGTTGAGAGGGGCTTCTCGGGACTTCACAGGGACTGGTGCAATTGAAGAGGACCTAATCTCGGATTGAGGCAGTAACGTCAGGGTTCCTCTCCATTTCTGACTCGGATAGCAGGGTCCCTGCAGAGTTGGGACAGGAGAGTCAGACCTCGTCTTGTGTGGAGTAATGGAACTCCGCTTGCCTCTCGAGTTGTTCATGGGATGAAAGGCCACCTGTCGAGTTGTATGTGGAACCTGCGGTTTTGGGGGACGATGCACAGGGGTGTCAGTGCCCCTTCGTGTTGTGCCTTCATCCACGGGGTTACCTTCGAAGAGGTCACCAGGCATCGGGATCTTATCAATAGCGGACCAGGAAATCGGGGTCTTTCGGCATGTGGCACAACCCACGAGGCTACGTCTCGACTTCCCTCGTGAGACTGGCCTCATCCTGAGGTTCGCCGGGAAGTCTGGGAACCCCTTGCAGACAAAGCAGGGGAATCGACCCTCCTGTCGCCATCAGGAGGGGAGAAGAGGCTCAGCTGAAGCGGTGCTGGGAACCTCCATGTTCTCTTCGAGTGAGACCGGGGTGTCAGGGAAATTTGGGGGTCGCATCAAGGGTGCCAACTACCGTTTCACACTTCAAGACGGAACATGGGACTTCCCTGGAGACGCTATAGCTGACAGGGGCCTCATATTTCGATGACGGAGGAGCCACGTTGTTTTTCTCCAGTTGCCGCGGGATTCTCGAATTACAACGGGGAATACAGGCTTCCTCTTGTGTTGGCCCAGGGAAGTCCAATCATCCATTCGAGTTGGGAGGGAGAGCTGGGGATTGCACTTGAGTCAATGCAGGACAAAAAAGACCTCATTTAGGCTTGTGTCCAGGACCGAGTTTTCCTCTACAGGGGCAACACGGATCTCGGGATCCCATTCCAGACTCACCCAAGTAGTCAGGCCTCGGCTCGAGGGGAAGCAACGGACTCCGCTCTCCTCTAGAGTAGCGACGTGTATCTCTTGGAGGCTACTGAGTGGCCTAAACGGAGTCAGGCCTCCAGTGGAGTTTGGAGAGTGGACTCGGGATTGCTCTCTAGGTCATGTAGGAAAAGAAGGCCCTCATCTTACGATGATGGGGGCGTCTCGTGAGTTTTCTCGAGCGGCGGTGCCAGTGTGGGGTTTTCATGAGGTAGGACGGGGAGCGCAGGGAGCCTCTCGTGTGGCGCCAGGGAAGTTAGGTTTCAATGGGCGTGGCGAGGGGAATGCGTCATTGCTCTCCAGTCATGGTAGGGTATCGGGCCTCAAGATGCGGTAAAGAAGGTCTCTCGAGGTCTTGCTCAGAATGCAGCAGGAAACCCTGGGTTCACTCGACTTGTGCCAGTGACCGCAGAGAACTTCTGAGGGTGCCTCTGAGAATCAGGGATACTGTGGAGTTGGGAGGGGCCTCTCGGGACTCCACTGGGTATGGCACAATGGAACAGGGCCTCATTTCAAGTTGATGCAGGAACGTCAGGTTTCATCTACATTTCTGACTCCGATCGCACGGTCCCTGCAGAGTTGGGAAAGGAGAGTCAGGCCTTCTCTTGTGTGGAGGAAAGGAACTCCGCATGCCTCTCTAGTTCTTCAAGGGATGACAGGACACTTGTCAATCTGTGTTTGGAATCTGCGTGTTTTTCCATACTATGCATGGGGATGTCAGTACCCCTTCGTGTTGTGCCTTCACCCACAGAGTTGCCTTCGAAGAGGGGTCCAGGCCTCAGGGCCTTCTCAAGAGCGGACCGGGGCATCGGGGGCGTTCGGCATGTGGCACCACCCACGTGGTTCGTCTCGAATTTCCTCGTGAGACCGGCCTCATCCTGAGGTGCGCCGGGAATGTCGGAACCCCTTGCAGACAAAGCAGGGGAATCGACCCTCCTGTCTCGATCAGGAGGGGAGAAGGGGCACAGATGAGGTGATGCCGGGAACCTCGGTGTGCCCCTCCAGTGAGACCAGTGTGTTGGGGAACTTTTGGGGTCGCATCAAAGGTGCCAAGTACCGTATCACACTTCAAGATGGAACGTAAGACTTCTTTTGAGACGCTGTAGCGGCAATGGCCGCATCTTGCGATGAACAGGGAACGATGTGGTTTTTCTCGAGTTGTGGCAGGATTCTTGAGTTATAACGGGAAATTCAGGCTTCCTCTTCTGTTGGCCCAGGGAAGTCCAGTCTTCCATTTGAGTTGCGAGGGAGAGTTGGGGGATTGCTCTCGAGTCACTGCAGGAAAAAAGAGACCTCATCTAGGCTTGTGTCCAGGACCTAATATTTCTCTCCAGGGGCGACAGGGATCTCCGGTTCGCATATCAGACTCACCCGAGGAGTCAGGCCTCGCCTTGTGGGGAAGGAAAAGACTCCACTCTCCTCTCGACTCGCGACGGGTATGTCTTGGAGTCCACTGAGTGACCAAAAGGGAGTCAAGCCTACTGTGGAGTTTGGAGAGAGGACTCGGGATTGATCTCCAGGCCATGCTAGAAAAGAAGGCCGTCATGTCGCGAAAACGGGGGCGTCTAGTGGGTTTTCTCTATCTGCGGCGCCAGTGTGGGGTTTCTCACGAGGTATGACGGGGAGCTCAGGGAGCCTCTCGTGTGGCGCCAGGGAAGTCAGGGCTTCATGAGTGTAGCAGAGGGAGTGCGTCATTGCCCTCGAGTCATGGTAGGGGAATCAGGCCTCAAAATGCGTTGAAGAAGGACTCTTGAGTTCTTTCTATGGTGGCGGCAGTAAACCCTGGGTTCACACGAATTGTGCTGGTGACCTCAGGGAGCTTCTCAGGGTGCCTCTGAGAAGTCAGGGATACTGTGGAGCTGGGACGCGTCTCTCGGGACTCCACTGGTTTTCGTGCAATGGAAGAGGTCCTAATCTCGAGTGGAGGCAGGAACCTCAGCGTTCTTCTCGTGACTTCACTGGCGCTGGTCTGATTCGGATCGCAAAGTCCCTGCAGAGTTGGGACAGGAGAGTCAGGCCTCGTCTTGTGTAGAGGAATGAAACCCCACTTGCCTCTCGAGTTCTTCAGGGGTGACAAGCCACTTGTTGAGCTGTATGTGGAACCTGCGGGTTTTTCCGGACGATGCACGAGGATGTCAGTGCCCCTTTGTGTTGTGCCTTCATCCACAGGGTTGCCTTCGAAGAGGTGTCCAGGCATCGGGTTCTTATGAAGAGTGTACAGGGAAATCATAGTCTTTTGGCATGTGGCACCACCCGCGAGCTACGTCTCGAATTTCCTCGTGAGACCGGCCTCATCCTGAAGTGCCCCGTGAAGATCGGGAACCCCTTACAAACAAAGCAGGGGAAGTGACCCTCCTATCACGAACAGGAGGGGAGAAGGGGCTCAGATAAACTGGTGCCGGGAACCTCGGTGTTCACCTAGAGTGAGACCGATATTTCGGGGAACTTTTGGGGTCACATCAAGGGTGTCAAGTATCGTTTCGCACTTCAAGACGGAACGTGGGACTTTTCTTGAGAAGCTGTAGCGGGCAAGGGCCTCATCTTGCGATGACGAGGGAACCAAGTGCTTTTTCTCGAGTTGCGGTGGGATTCTCGAGTTACGAAGGGGAATTCAGGCTTCCTCTTGTGTTGGCCCAGGGAAGTCCAATCTTCCATTCGAGTTGTCAGGGAGAGCGGGGGATTGCTCTCGAGTTACAGAAGGGCAAAAGAGACCTCATCTAGGCTTGTTTCCAGGACCTAATGTTCCTCTCCAGGGGAGACAGGGATCTCGGGGTTGCATTCCAGACCCACCTGGTGAGTCAGGCCTTGTCTCGAGGGGAAGCAAAGGACTCCATTCTCCTCTCGAGTCGCGATGGGTATCTCTTGGAGCCCACTAAGTGGCCTAAAGGGAGTCAAGCCTCCTGTGGAGTTTGAAAAGAGGATTCGGTATTCCTCTCCAGGCCATGCAGGAAAAGAAGGCCCTCATCTCGCGATGACAGGGGCGTATGGTGGGTTTTCTCAAGCTGCGGCGTCAGTGTGGGGTTTCTCACGAGGTACAACAGGGAGCTCAGGGAGCCTCTCTTATGGCGCCAGGGAAGTCAGGTCTCCATGTGCGTGGCGAGGGGGTGCGTGTCATTTCTATAGAGCCATGGAAGCAGATTCGGGCTTCAAGACACGTTGAAGTAGGACTCTCGAGGTCTTTTTCGCATTGTGGCAGGAAACCCTGGGTTCCCTCGACATGTGCCGGTGACCTCATGGAGCTTCTCCGGGTGCCTCTGAGAAGTCAGGGGTACTGTGGAGTTGGGAGGAGCCTCTCTGGACTCCACTGGGTTTGGTGCAATGGATGAGAGCCTCATCTCGAGTGGAGGCAGGAACCTCATGTTTCCTCTCCTGGGTTTCCTTGCGCCGGTACTGACTCGGATCGCAGTTTCCCTGCAGAGTTGGTACAGAAAATCAGGTCTCGCCTTGTGTGGAGGAATGGAACTCCACTTGCCTCTCGAGTTGTTCACGGGGTGACAGACCACTTGTTGAACTGTGTTTGTAACCTGCGGGTTTTTCTGGATGATAAACGGGGGTGTCAGTGCCCCTTCGTGTTGTGCTTTCATCCACAGGTTTTCCTTCGTAAAGGTGTCAGGGCATCGCGATCTTATCAAGAGTAGACCGGGAAATCGGGGTCTTTCGGCTTGTGGCACCACCCACGAGGCTATGTCTCGAATTTCCTCCTGAGACCTGCCTCATCCTTAGGCGTGCTGGAAAGGTCGGGAACGCCTTCCAGACATAGCAGGGGAATCGACACTCCTGTCGCGATCACGAGGGCAGAAGGAGCTCAAATGAAGTGGTTCCGGGAACCTCGGTGTTCCTTTCGAGTGAGACCGGAGTGTCGGGGAATTTTGAGATTGCATCATGGGTGCCAAGTACCGTTTCGCACTTCAAGACAGAACGTGGGACTTCTCTTGAGTCGCTGTAGCGGGCAAGGGCCTCATCTAGCGCTGATGGGGGAACCACGTGGATTTTCTCGAGTTTCGGCGGGATTCTCGAGTTACGATGTCGAATTCAGGCTTCCAATTGTATTGGCCCAGGGAAGTCCAATCTTCAATTCGATTTACAAGGGAGAGCTGGCGATTGCTCTCTAGTAACTGCAGTGCAAAATAGACCTCATCTAGGCTTGTGTCCAGGACCGAGTTTTCCTCTCCAGGTGCGACAGGAACTCGGGGTTGCATTCCAGACTCACACGGGGAGTCAGGCCTCATCTCGAGGGGAAGCAAAGGACTCCTCTCTCCCTTCAAGTCCTGACAGGTATCTCTTGGAGCCAACTGAGAGGCCTAAAGAGAGTCAAGCCTCCTGTGGAGTCTGGAGAGAGGACTCGGTTTTGCTCTCCATGCCAGGCAGGAAAGAAGTCCCTCATCTCGTGATGACGGGGGCGTATCGTGGGTTTTCTCGAGCTGCGGTGCCTGAATGGGGTTTCCGAAGAGGTACGACGGGGAGCTCAGGGAGACTCTCTTCAGGCGTCAGGGAAGTCAGGTCTCCATGCGCATGGCGATGGGGAGCGGGTCTTTGCTCTCGAGTCATGGTAGGGGAATCGGGCCTAAAGACGCGCTGAAGGACTCTCAAGGTCTTTCTCGGGTCGCAGCAGGAAACCCTGGGTTCCCTTGACTTGTGCCGGTGACCTCAGGTAGATTCTCAAGGTGCCTCTGAGAATTCAGGGATACTGTGGAGTTGGGAGGGGCCTCTCGCGACTCATCTGGGTTTGGTGCAATGGAAGAGGGCCTCACCTCGAGTTGAGACAGGAACCTCAGGTTTCCTCTCCATTTCTAACTCGGATGGCAGGGTCCCTGAAGAGTTGGGACAGGAGAGTCAGGCCTCATCTTGTGTGGAGGAATCGAACTCCGCTTGCCTATAGAGTTGTTCACGGGGTGACATTCCACTTGTCGAGCTGTGTGTAGAACCTGTGGGTTTTTCTGGACGATGCACGGGAGTTTTAGTAACCCTTCTGTGGTGCCTTCATCCACAGGGTTGCCTTCGAAGTGGTGTCCGGGCATCGGGTTCTTATCCAGATTGGACCGCACCATCGGGGTCTTTCGGCATGTGGCACCACCCACGAGGCTACGTCTCGAATTTCCTCCTGAGAAAGGCCTCATCCTTAGGTGCGCCGGGATGGGCGGGAACTCCTTCCAGACAAAGCAGGGGAATTTACCCTCCTGTCGTGATCAGGAGGGGAGAAAGTGATCAGATGAAGTGGTGCCGGGAACTTCGGTGTTCCCCTCGGTGAGAACGGTGTGTCAGGGAACTTTTGGGGTTACATCAAGGGTGAAAAGTAGCATTTCACACTTCAAGACGGAACGTGGGACTTCACTTGAGACGCTGTAGCGGGCCAGGGCCTCATCTTGGGATGACGAGTGAACCACGTGCTTTTGCTCGCATTGCGGCGGGAGTCGCGAGTTTCGACGGGGAATTCAGATTTCCTCCTGTGTTGGCCCATGGAAGTCCAATCTTCCATTCGAGTTGCGAGGGTGAGCTGGGATCCCACTCAAGTCACTGCGGGGCAAAATAGACCATATCTAGGCTTGTGTCCAGGATCGAATATTCCTCTCCAGGGGTGACAGGGATCTCGGGATGGCATTCCAGACTCACCCAGGAAGTCCGGCCTTGTTTCTAGGGGAAGCAAAGTATTCCGCTTTCCTCTCGAGTCGCGACGGGTACCTATTGAGCGCACTGGGTAGCCTTAGTGAGTCAAGCCTCCCGTGGAGTTTGGAGAGACGACTCGGGATTGCCCTCCAGGCCATGCAGTTAATGATGGCCCTCATCTCACGATAACGGGGGCGTCTCGTGGGTTTTCTCGAGCTGCGGCGCCAGTGTGGGGTTTCTCCCGAGGCACGACGGGGATCTCAGGGAGCCTCTCGTGCGGCGCCAGGGAAGTCAGGTCTCCATGCGCGTGGCGAGGGGCAGCGCGTCATGGCTCTCGAGTCACGAGAGAAGACTAGGGCCTCGAGACGCGTTGAAGAAGGACTCTCGAGGTCTTTCTCGGGGGGCGGCGGGAAACCCTCGTTTCCCTCGCCTTCTGCCGGGGACCTAAGGGAACTTCCCAGGGTGCCTCTGAGAGGCGAGGGATCCTGAGGAATTGGCGGGGCCTCTCGGGACTGCACTGGGTCTGGCGCAACGGAAGAGGGCCTCACCTCGAGGGGAGGCAGGAACCTCAGGCTTCCTCTCCGTTTCGAACTCCGACCGCAGGGTCCCTGCAGAGTTGGGACAGGAGAGTCAGGCCTCGTCTTGTCTGAGGAAGGGAACCCCGCTGGCCTCGCGAGTTGCTCAGGGGGTCTCAGGCCCCTCGTCGAGCTGTGTGTGGAACCCGCGGGTCTTTGCGGACGATGCACGGGGGTGGCTGTGCCCCTTCGTGTTGTGCCTTCACCCACAGGGTTGCCTTCGAAGAGGGGTCCGGGCCTCGGGTCCTTCTCAAGAGCGGACCCGGGAATCGGGGGCGTTCGGCATGTGGCCCCACCCACGTGGCTCGCCTCGAATTTCCTCGTGAGGCCGGCCTCATCCTGAGGAGCGCCGGGAAGGCCGGGAACCCCTTCCAGACCACGCAGGGGAATCACCTCTCCTGTCGCGATCAGGAGGCGAGAAGGGGCTCAGAGGAAGCGGTGCCGGGACCCTCGGTGTTCCCCTCGAGGGAACCCGGCGTGTCGGGGGACTTTTGGGGGTTGCAGGAAGGCTGTCAGGGACCGTTTTGCCCTTCAGGGCGGAACAGGGGACTTCCCTTGAGACGCCGTGGCGGGCAAGGGCCTCATCTTGCCAAGAGGTGGGAACCACGTGGTTTTTCTTAAGTTGCGGCGGGATTCTCGAGTTACGACGGGGATCTCAGCCTTCCCCTTGGGTTGGCCCTGGGAAGCCCAATCTTCCCCTCGGGTTGCGAGGGAAAGCTGGGGGTTGCGCTGGAGTCACTGCAGGGCCGAAGAGACCTCACCTAGGCGTGTGTCCGGGACCTAATATTCCTCTCCAGGGAAGGCAGGGATCTCGGGGTTGCATTCCAGGCTCCCCCGGGGAGTCAGGCCTCGTCTCGAGGGGAAGCCAAGGACTGCGCTCTCCTCTCGAGTCGCGACGCGGGTCTCTTGGAGCCCCCTGAGCGGCCTCAAGGGAGTCCAGCCTCCTCTTCCGTTTGGAGAGAGGACCCGGGATTGCTCTCCAGGCCATGCAGGAAAAGAAGGCCCTCAGCTGGCGAGGACGGGGGCGTCTCAGGGGTTTCCTCAAGCTGTGGCGCCCGTGGGGGTTTTCTCCCGAGGCACTACGAGGATCTCAGGGAGCCTCTCGTGCGGCGGCAGGGAAGTCAGGTCTCCATGCGCGTGGCGAGGGGGTGCGCATCCTGGCTCTCGAGTCATGGGAGGGGACTAGGGCCTCGAGACGCGTTGAAGAAGGAGTCTCGAGGTCTTTCTCGGAGGGCGGTGGGAAACCCTCGTTTCCCTCGCCTTCTGCCGGGGACCTTAGGGAACTTCCCAGGGTGCCTCTGAGAGGCGAGGGATCCTGTGGAGGTGGCGGGGCCCCTCGGGACTCCGCTGGGTCTGGCTCAACGGAAGAAGGCCTCACCTCGAGGGGAGGCAGGAACTTCGGGCTTCCTCTCCGTTTCGGACTCCGACCGCAGGGTCCCTGCAGAGTTGGGGCAGGAGAATCAGGCCTCGTCTTGTCTGAGAAAGGGAACCCCGCTGGCGTCTCGAGTTGCTCAGGGGGTCTCAGGCCCCTCGTCGAGCTGTGTGTGGAAACCGCGGGTCTTTGCGGACGATGCACGGGGGTGGAAGTGCCCCTTCGTGTTGTGCCTTCACCCACAGGGTTGCCTTCGAAGAGGGGTCCGGGCCTCGGGTCCTTCTCAAGAGCGGACTGGGGAATCGGGGGCGTTCGGCATGTGGCCCCACCCACGTGGCTCGTCTCGAATT
The DNA here is from genome assembly GCF_029407905.1 of Bubalus kerabau. Lineage (NCBI taxonomy): Eukaryota > Metazoa > Chordata > Mammalia > Artiodactyla > Bovidae > Bubalus > Bubalus kerabau. The sequence continues at coordinate 585,516 of NW_026577936.1, forward strand.
TCCTCGTGAGACCGGCCTCATCCTGAGGTGCGCCGGGAAGGCCGGGAACCCCTTCCAGACCACGCAGGGGAATCGCCTCTCCTGTCGCGATCATGAGGGGAGAAGGGGCTCAGAGGAAGCGGTGCCGGGACCCTCGGTGTTCCCCTCGGTGGACCCCGGCGTGTCGGTGAACTTTCGGGGGTCGCAGGAAGGCTGTCAGGGACCGTTTCGCCCTTCAGGGCGGAACAGGGGACTTCCCTTGAGACGCCGTCGCGGGCAAGGGCCTCATCTTGCCAAGAGGTGGGAACCCCATTTTTTTCTCGAGTTGCGGCTGGAATCTCGATTTACAACGGGGATCTCAGGCTTCCTCTTGGGTTGGCCCTGGGAAGCCCAATCTTCGCCTCGAGTTGCGAGGGAAAGCTGGGGGTTGCGCTCGAGTCACTGCAGGGCCCAAGAAACCTCACCTAGGCGTGTGTCCGGGACCTAATATTCCTCTCCAGGGAAGGCAGTGATCTCGGGGTTGCATTCCAGGCTCCCCCGGGGAGTCAGGTCTCGTCTCGAGGGAAAGCCAAGAATTCCGCTCTCCTCTCGAGTCGCGACGCGGGGCTCTTGGAGCCCCCTGAGCGGCCTCAGTTCACCAGACTCCTCTTCCGTTTGGAGAGAGGACCCGGGATTTCTCTGCAGGCCATGCAGGAAAAGAAGGCCCTCAGCTCGCGAGTACGGGGCCGTCTCAGGGGTTTCCTCGAGCTACGGCGCCCGTGGGGGTTTTCTCCCGAGGCACGACGAGAATCTCAGGGAGCCTCCCGTGCGGCGCCAGGGAAGTCAGGTCTCCATGCGCGTGGCGAGAGCGAGCGCGTCCTGGCTCTCGAGTCGCGGGAGGGGACTAGGGCCTCGAGACGAGTTGAAGAAGGACTCTCGAAGTCTTTGTCGGAGGGCGGCAGGAAACCCTCGTTTCCCTCGCCTTCTGCCGGGGACCTTAGGGATCTTCCCAGGGTGCCTCTGAGAGGCGAGAGATCCTGTGGAGTTGGCGGTGACCCTCGGGACTCCACTGAGTCTGGCGCAACGGAAGAGGGCCTCACCTCGAGGGGAGGCAGGAACCTCAGGCTTCCTCTCCGTTTCGGACTCCGACCGCAGGGTCCCTGCAGAGTTGGGACAGGAGAGTCAGGCCTCGTCTTGTCTGAGGAAGGGAACCCCGCTGGCCTCGCGAGTTGCTCAGGAGGTCTCAGGCCCCTCGTCGAGCTGTGTTTTCAACCCGCGGTTCTTTGCGGACGGTGCACGGTGTTGGCAGTGCCCCTTCGTGTTGTGCCTTCACCCACAGGGTTGCCTTCGAAGAGGGGTCCGGGCCTCGGGTCCTTCTCAAGAGCGGACCGGGGAATCGGGGGCGTTGGGAATGTGGCACCACCCACGTGGCTCGTCTCCATTTTCCTCGTGAGGCCGGCCTCATCCTTACGTGTGCCTGGAAGGCCGGGAATCCCTTCCAGACCACGCAGGGGAATCGACTTTCCTGTCGCGATCCGGAGGGGAGAAGGGGCTCAGATGACGGGGTGGCGGGACCCTCGGTGTTCCCCTCGACAGAACCCGGCATGTTTGGGAACTTTTGGGTGTCGCAGGAAGGCTGTCAGGGACCGTTTCGCCCTTCAGGGCGGAACAGGGGACTTCCCTTGAGACACCATCTCGGGCAAGGGCCTCATCTTGACAAGAGGTGGGAACCACGTGGTTTTTCTCGAGTTGCGGCGGGATTCTCGAGTTACGACGGGGATCTCAGCCTTCCTCTTGGGTTGGCCCTGGGAAGCCCAATCTTCCCCTCGAGTTGCGAGGGAGAGCTGGGGGTTGCGCTCGAGTCACTGCAGGGCCCAAGAGACCTCACCTAGGCGTGTGTCCGGGACCTAATATTCCTCTCCAGGGAAGGCAGTGATCTCGGGGTTGCATTCCAGGCTCCCCCGGGGAGTCAGGCCTCGTCTCGAGGGGAAACCAAGGACTCCGCTCTCCTCTCGAGTCGTGACACGGATCTCTTGGAGCCCCCTGAGCGGCCTCAAGGGAGTCCAGCCTCCTCTTCCGTTTGGAGAGAGGACTCCTGATTGCTCTCCAGGCCATGCAGGAAAATAAGGCCTTCATCTCACGATGACCTGGGTGTCTCATGTGTTTCCTCGAGCTGCCACGCCAGTGTGGATTTCCTCACGAGGTACGATGAGGATCTCAGGGAGCCTCTAGTGCAGTGCCAGGTTAGTCAGGTCTCCATGCGCGTGGCGAGGGGGAGCGTGTCATGGCGCTCGAGTCATTGTAGGGGAATCGCGACTCAAGACATTTTGAAGCACTCTCGAGGTCTTTCTCGAGTCGCGGCAGAAAACACAGGGTTCCCTCGACTTGTGCCTGTGACCTCAGGGAGCTTCTCATTGTGCCTCTGAGAACTCAGGGATACTGTGGAGTTGGTAGGGGCCTCTCGGGACTCCACTGGGTGTGGTGCAATGGAAGAGGGCCTCATTTAGAGTGGACGCAGGAACCTCAGGCTTCCTCTCTGTTTCTGACTCGGATCCCATGGTCCCTGCAGAGTAGGGACAAGAGAGTCACACCTAGTCTTCTGTTGAGGAATGGACCTTCGTTTGCCTTTTGAGTTGTTTACAGGGTGACACGCCACTTTTCGAAATGTCTGTGGGACCTGCGGGTTTTTCTGGACGATGCACGCAGGTGTCAGTGCCCCTTCGTGTTCTGCCTTCATCCACAGGATTTCCTTCAAAGAGGTGTTCTGGCATCGGGTTCTTTTCAAGAGTGGACCGTGGAATTGGGGTCTTTCGGCATGTGGCACCACCCACGAGGCTACGTCTCGAACTTCCTCATGAGACCGGCCTCATCCTGAGGTGCGCCCGGAAGGTCGGGAAACCCTTGCAGACAGAGAAGGGGAGTCGACCCTCCTGTTCCAATCAGGAGAGGAGAAGGGGTCAGATGAAGTGGTGCCAGGAACCTCGGTGTTCCCCTTGAGTGAGTCTGGTATGTCGCGGAGCTTTTGGGGTCGCATCAAGGGTGCCAAGTACCGTTTCGCACTTCAGGATGGAACGTGGACTTCTCTTGAGATGCTGTAGCGGACAAAGGGCCTCATCTTGCGATGACGAGGGAAGCACGTGGTTTTTCTCGAGTTGCGGTGGGATTCTCGAGTTACGACGGGGAATTCAGGCTTCCTCTTGTGTTGGCCCAGGAAGTCCAATCTTCCATTCGAGTTTCCAGGGAGAGCTGGGGATTGGGCTCCATTCACTGAAGGGCAAACTAGACCTCATCTAGGCTTGTATCCAGGACTTAATGTTCCTCTCCATAGGCGACAGGGATTTGGGGTTGCATTCCATACTCACCCGGGGAGTCAGGCCTCATCTCAAGGGGAAGCAAAGGACTCCACTCTCTTCTCGAGCCGCGACAGGTATCTCTTGGAGCCCACTGAGTGGTCTTTGCTCTGTAGGAGAGCTCTAGTGTACATAAGCCTGTACATAAGTGAACACAGACACTCTGTGTGCATGTTGCTGCGTACCCAAAATAGGACCACAAGGAGCCTCATGCTCTCCATGCGGCTCGGAAGATGTGCAGCCACGCAGCAGCTGAAGAATCCAACCAATTGCTCTTTTCTTACCTCTGACAGAGCTCGCATTGCCGTAGCCCTTGGCAGTTTGGAAACACTGGACTCTAACCACTCTCAAAGTAGGCCTGGGTTCTAGTTCGAATAGAAAGTCAATAGCGGAGCTGAGGACAGGAACGCGGCAGTCATTTATCACACGCTCCTGCAGCCTGCTACTACAGGGACACTAACGCTAGAAGCTAGGAATGTCTTTGCAAGGTGCGCAAAGGACAAGGGAGAACCTCGACCCTGACTCTAGTATTTCAGTCCCCTGAGCAGATCTGAGGTTCTCCCGCTGTAGAAGCTAACCCATTCCTTTCAAATACAGGCTTCCTAACACAGGGCCAGTTGGCTGCTTGCTCTTCCACGAAGCAGGCTTCCTTAACTTGCAAACTGCGAATTCCGCTTAACAGCCTGGAGGAAAAATCGCTTCTTGGAAGATTTTTTTCAGAGGCTGTATCCCCGGAGCTGGGGCCAAGCTAGGGGACCCATACTGACAAGGGAAGGCAAAACCACATCCAATGTCTTTGCTCTGGAGGACAGCTTTGGTGAGCCTAAGTCTTTCAGGAATATTTCTGGCTCCAACAGAGTCAAATTCTGTGTGTGAAGCTGCACAGCCAAAATAGGGGAACAGAGAGCCTGATTCTCTCTGTGTAGCTTTGAAGCTGTCATTCAAACAACAGCTTGAGAATCCATACAATGCTCTCCCTTACTGCTAAGAGAATTCTCATTGCTGTAGTCCTTGACAGTTTGTAGAAATCCGCACCCTAACCCTTCTCCAAGTAGGCCTGGGTCCTAGCTCGGAACAACAGGCAACGGCGGACCTGAGGCCAGTAAGGCACAAGTGAGGTCTCACACATTCTTGGAGCCTGATCGTCCAGGAGCAGTAAGGCCTCTTTTTCCCTGCAGGAGGCTCGCTTGCCTTGCCTCCTGTGAACTGCATTTCCCAGCCTGGGCGCAAAGCTGTTCCTGGAGATTTTTTCTCAGGGGCTGTTTCCCTGGAGCTGGGTCGGACCTCGGGGGCCCAACTCACAGGGGAAGACAAAACCACATGGACAGGTCTATGCTCTGTAGGAGAGCTCTAGTGAACCTCATCTCTCAGGAACATTCTTGGCTTCTACAGAGACACCTCTGTGCATGAAGCTACACACCCAACATAGTGGCAAAGGGAGTCTGATTCTCTCCGTGGGTGCTGATGCTTTGTGGCAAAGCACCTGCTAAGAATCCATCCGCATAGGCTTCCCTCACCTTGACAGAGGTCTCATTGCTGTAGTCCTTGGCAGTTTAGAAAGAAGCTGACCCTTACCCTTCACCAAGTAGGCCCTTGTCCTTGTTTGAATGGAAAGGCAGTAGCTGAGCTGAAGCCAGTAAGGCGCCAGTCAAGTCTGACATATTCCCGATGCCTGCTCCTTCATGGAAAATAACGTTAGAATCTGGGAATGTCTTTGCAAGGCTGGCAAAGGGCAGTCAGGAACCTCGACCCTGCCTCTGGAATTTCTATCTTCTCAGCACATCTGGTGGTCTCGGTCAGGAGAAACTAACCCATTCCTTGCAAATATAGGCTTCCAAACACAGGCCGGTTGGCTGTCTCTTCTTGCCGAAGGAAGCTTGCTTATTCCACCTCCTGCGAACTCCGCTTCCCAGCCTGGGGGATAAGAGGTTCTTGGAGATCTTTTCTCAGAGGCTGTTTCCACGGAGAAGGGGCCGATCCCGGAGACCCACACGCGCAGGGGAAGGGAAAACCGCATGGATAAGTCTTTGCTCTCTAGGAGTGCTCTAGTGAACCTCAGTCTATGCGGAATGTTCTTGGCTCCAACGGGGACATCTCTGTGTGGGAAGCTGCATAGCCAACATAGAGACACAGAGACCTGATTCTCTCTGTGCAGCTTTGACGCTGTCGTTCAAACAACAAATTGAGAATCCACACAATGCTCTCCCTTACCACTGAGAGAGTTATCATTGCTGTAGCCCTTCGCAGTTTCTGGAAATCGGCACACAAACACTTCTCCAAGTAGGCCTGGGTTCAAGTTCAGATGAACATGCAATAGCGGAGCTGAGGCCAGTAAGGCACCAGTCAGGTGTCACACACTCTGGCAGCCTGCTCCTCCAGGGACAGTAAGGCCTCTATTTCCCTTCAGGAGGCTCGCTTGCCTTACTTCCTGTGAACAGCGTTTCCCAGCCTGGGCGGAAAGCAGTTCCTGGAGATCTTTTCTCAGGGGCTGTTTCCCCGGAGTTGGGGCGGACCTCGGGGACCCAACTCACAGGGGAAGGCAAAACCAAATGGACAGGTCTATGCTCTGTAGGAGATCTCTAGTGAACTGCCGGGGTCCAGCCCCAGCTGATCCAGGGTATTCGAAGCAGAGACGGCGTAGGCGAGGGTCAGGGAACAACTGCTTAATTAAACGTTAATTAAGGATATAAAGAGTAATAAAATGAGGATAGCTCAGTAGGAAAATTCAGTGGAGAAAAGAGGCTGAGTAGCTTGGTTTACGCGGGGGACCAATAAAACTTCAAGACAAGAAGCTTGCACCACTTACGTAGGCCGCAGGCGTCCTTCCGTTCTCCCGAAGGAGAGGAGACACTGAGGCCTCCCCGGTCGGATCTTAGAAGCCCAGGCAAAATTAGTAAGCTTGGTGGGTTCCGCGCTCCAGATGGAGACTCAACCAGAGTGAGAGAGAGAGAGAGACATGGGGAGACCAGTATTTCGAGAAACTGATCCCAATTCTTTATTTTCCATGGTCTACTTTTATACACTGAGATGTTATGCCAAAGTCACGTGGGGTCAGCAGTCCTGACTTTTATCAAAGTCAGGTGCTTCATACAAAAGTATACAGAGGTCTTAGGGGTGTTACATCATCTTCTGGCCGGGGGGCCTGCTGACAATTTACGACCCTCTCCTTGTGACAGCGGTCAGTCAACCAGGACACGTATTTCTCCAGGGGTGATTATTCTTAAAACAGACGCCACCCAAATAAAGTTACATTCCTATAGGGTGAGGGTGTAGTGGGTTTTAGTTAAGGAAAGAATTTACTTAGCCTAAGGTCTAACGTGATTTATATCAAAGGTTAATACTTATTTCTTCTATATATTCATTAATGTGTATAAGGGCAGGGGATGTGGAGACTTAGCAGTAAACATCAGCTCAACAAATGAAAAACCCTTCACCAATATGATTTCTAATCAGCCCATTATACTTATACTAATAATTTTCTAACTTTCCTAAGGAACCTGTTTTTAGAAGGTTTAAAGCATCTCGTGCCTCTCATGGTTGGGAGGCTGTGAGCAATCACATGTGGCCGGACAAGCCTGTCAGGCAGGCTAGAGAACCTTCAGAGGAGTTTGTAGGTTAAAACACTCTTGTCACACCCAGGGGTTTTTATCAACTGGAGCTCTAGGTTAACTCCTTCTCCGAAAGAGGTGGTGGGGGACAGCCCCCCGTAAAGTCAGAGGTGTAGGTGAGAGCACAAAGTAGTAAGGTAGGCAGGCTCTGGTGATGGGGGTAGATGCTCGAGGATTTCCAGGGGGACTCCTGAGGCTCGATCCCACCTTTGCGTATGTCGAGCCTCCTTCCTCATGACCTTTGCCATGGGCGGAGTGCCTCACTCTGGCCCCCAACAGTGAACCTCCTCTCTCAGGAACATTCTTGGCTCCTATCGAGACACCTCTGTGTGTGTAGCTACACACGCAACGTAGGGGCAAAGGGAGCCAGATTCTTTCCGTGGGGTGCTGATGCTTTGTGGCAAAGCACCTGCTTGAGGATCCATCAGCTTACGCTTCCCTCGCCTTGACAGAGGTCTCATTGCTGTAGCCCTTGGCAGTGTGGAAAGAAGAGGACCCTTACCTTTCATAAAGTGGGCCCTTGTCCTAGTTTGAAAGGAAAGGCAAGAGCTGAGCTGAGGCCAATAAGGCGCCAGTCAAGTCTGACATATTCCCGAAGCCTGCTCCTTCATGGAAAATAACGCTGGAATCTAGGAATGTCTCTGCAAGGCTGGCAAAGGGCAGTCAGGAGCCTGCACCCTGCCTCTGGAATTACTGATTTCTAAGCAGATCTGGAGGTCTCCTTTAGGAGAATCTAACTCATTCCTTCCATATTGAGACTTCCAAAAACAGGCCGGTCGGCTGCCTCTTCGTGCCCGAAGGAGGCTTGCTTTTCCTGCCTCCTATGAACCCAGCTTCCCAGGCTCTGGGAAAAGCGGATGTTGAAGATATTTTCTCAGGGGTTTTTTCCATGGAGCTGGGGCCGAGACCAGAGACCCAATTGCACAGGGAAAGGAAAACCACATGGACAAGTCTTTGTTCTCCAGGAGACCTCTAAGTGAAACTTACTCTGTCCGGAACGTTCTTGACTCCTATGGAGACACCCCTGTGTGTGAAGCTGCGTACCCAACAAGGGGGCACAGAGAAACTGATTCTCTCTTTGCAGCTTTGAAGCTGTCATTCAAACAACAGCTTGAGAATCCATACAATGCTCTCCCTTACCTCTGAGAGAGTTCTCATTGCTGTAGCCCTTGGCAGTTTTTAGAAATCTGCACCCAAACCCTTCTCCAAGTAGGCCTGGGTCCTGGTTTGGATGGCCATGCAATGGCGGAGCTGAGGTCAGTAAGGCACCAGTCAGGTGTCACACATTCTGGTAGCCTGCTCCTCCAGGGACAGTAAGGCCTCTTTTTCCCTGCGGGAGTCTCGCTTGCCTTGCCTCCTGTGAACTGCGTTTCCCAGCCTGGGCGAAAAGCGGTTCCTGGAGATCTTTTCTAAGGAGTTGTTTCCCCGGAGCTGGGGTGGACCTCGGGGACCAAACTCACAGGGGAAGGCAAAACTACACGGACAAGTCTATGCTCTGTAGGAGACCTTAGTGAATCTCAAGTCTTAGGAACATTCTTGGCTCGTACAGAGACACCTCTGTGTGTAAAGCTACACACCGAACATAGGGGCACAGGGAGCCTGATTCTCTCCATGGGGTGCTGATGCTTTGTGGCAAAGCACCTGTTTGAGAATCCATCCTCTTACGCTTCCGTCGCCTTGACAGAGGTCTCATTGCTGTGTCCCTTGGCAGTTTGGAAAGAAGCAGACCCTTACCCTTTACCAAGTAGGCCCTGATCCTAGTTTGAAAGGAAAGGCAATAGCTGAGCTGAGGCCAGTAAGGCACCCGTCAACTCTGACATATTCCCGATGCCTGCTCCTTCATGGAAAATAGCGCTAGAATCTAGGAATGTCTTTGCAAGGCTGGCAAAGGGCAGTCAGGAACCTCGACCCTGCCTCTGGAATATCTATCTTCTGAGCAGATCTGGAGGTCTCCTTCTGGAGAAGCTAACCCATTCCTTGCAAATATAGGCTTCCAAACACAGGCTAGTTGGCTGCCTCTTCTTGCCCGAAGGAGGCTTGCTTTTCCTGCCTCCTATGATCCCTGGTTCCCAGCATGGGGGAAAAGCAGATCTTGGAGATCTTTGCTCAGGGGTTGTTTCCACGGAGCTGAGGTTATGCCCGGAGACCCACACATACAGAGGAAAGCAAAACTACATGAACAAGTCTTTGCTCTCTAAGAGAGCTCTAGTGAACCTCAGTCTTTGACGAACGTTCTTGGTTCCTACAGGGACAACTTATGGGGTCAGAGAGCCTGATTCCCTCTGTGAAGGTTTAACGCTGTCGTTCAGAAAACAGCTTGAGAATCCATACAATTCTCTCCCTTATCTCTGAGAGAGTTCTCATTGCTGTAGCCCTTGGCAGTTTTTTAGAAATCCGCACCCAAACCCTTCTCCTAGTAGGCCTGGGTCCTAGTTCAGAGGAACATGCAATGGCGGAGCTGAGGCCAGTAAGGCACCAGTCAGGTCTCACACACTCTTGCAGCCTGCTCCTCCAGGGGCAGTAAGGCCTCTTTTTCTCTGCAGGAGGCTCGCTTGCCTTGCCTTCTGTGAACTGCGTTTCCCAGTCTGGACGAAAAGCAGTTCCTGGAGGTGTTTTCTCAGGGGTTTCTTCCTCGGAGCTGGGGCGAACATCGGGAACCCAACTCACAGGGGAAGGCAAAACCATATGGACAGGTCTATGCTCTGTAGCAGAGCTCTAGTGAACCTCATCTCCCAGGAACATTCTGGGCTCCTATAGAAACACCTCTGTGTTTGAAGCTACACACCCAACATAGGGGCAAATGCAGCCTGATTCTCTCCGTGGGGTACAGATGCTTTGTGGCAAAGCACCTGTTTGAGAATCCATCCGCTTCCACTTCCCTCTCTTTGACAGAGGTCTCTTTGCTGTAGCCTTTGGCAGTTTGGAAAGAAGCAGACCCTTACCCTTCACCAAGTAGGCCCTTGTCCTAGTTTGAACGGAAAGGCGATAGCTGAGCTGAGGCCAGTAAGGCGCCAGTCAAGTCTGACATATTCCTGAAGCCTGCTCCTTCGTGGAAAATAACGCTAGAATCTAGAAATGTCTTTGCAAGGCTGGTAAAGGACAGTCAGGAACCTCGACCCTGCCTCTGGAATTTCCATCTTCTGAGCAGATCTGGAGGTCTTCTTTTGGAGAAGCTAACCATTCCTTCCAAATAGAGGCTTCCAAACACAGGCTAGTTGGCTGCATCTACTTGCCCGAAGGAGGCTTGCTTGTTCCGCTTCCTGTGAACTCCGCTTCCCGCCTGGGGGAAAAGTGGTTCTTGGAGATCTTTTTTCAGGGGCTATTTCAACGGAGTTGGAGCCGAGCCCGGAGACCCACACGCACAGAGGAAGGCAAAACCACATGGACAAGTCTTTGCTCTGTAGGAGAACTCTAGTTAACCTCAGTATGTGAGGAAAGTCTTGGATTCCACGGGGATACCTCTGTGTGTGGAGCTGCGTAGCCAACAAGGGGGCACAAAGGGCCTGATTCTCTCTTTGCAGCTTTGAAGCTGTCATTCAAACAACAGCTTAAGAATCCATGCAATGCTCTCCCTTACCTCTGAGAGACTTCTCATTGCTGTAACCCTTGGCAGTTTTTACAAATCCGCACCCAAACCCTTCTCCAAGTAGGCCTGGGTCCTGGTTTGGATGGCCATGCAGTGGCGGAGCTGAGGTCAGTAAGGCACCAGTCAGGTGTCACACACTCTGGCAGCATGCTCCTCCAGGGACAGTAAGGCCTATTTTTCCCTGTGGGAGGCTCGCTTGCCTGGTCTCCTGTGAACTGCGTTTCCCAGCCTGGGCAAACAGCGGTTCCTGGAGATCTTTTCTCAGGGGCTCTATCCCCAGAGCTGGGGTGGACCTCGGGGACCCATCTCACAGGGGAAGGAAAAACCACATGGACAGGTCTATGCTCTGTAGGAGACGTTAGTGTGTCTCATCTCTTAGGAACATTCTTGGCTCGTACAGAGACACCTCTGTGTGTAAAGCTACACACCGAACATAGGGGCACAGGGAGCCTGATTCTCTCCATGGGGTGCTGATGCTTTGTGGCAAAGCACCTGTTTGAGAATCCATCCGCTTACGCTTCCCTCGCCTTGACAGTGGTCTCATTGCTGTGTCTCTTGGCAGTTTGGAAAGAAGCAGACCCTTACCCTTCACCAAGTAGGCCCTGATACTAGTTTGAAAGGAAAGGCAATAGCTGAGCTGAGGCCAGTGAGGCACCCGTCAACTGTGACATATTCCCGATGCCTGCTCCTTCATGGAAAATATTGCTAGAATCTAGGAATGTCTTTGCAAGGCTGGCAAAGGGCAGTCAGGAACCTCGACCCTGCCTCTGGAATTTCTATCTTCTGAGCAGATCTGGAGGTCTCCTTCTGGAGAAGCTAACCCATTCCTTGCAAATAGAGGCTTCCAAACACAGGCCGGTTGGCTGCCTCTTCTTGCCTGAAGGAGGCTTGCTTTTCCTGCCTCCTATGATCCCTGGTTTCCAGCATGGGGGAAAAGCAGATCTTGGAGATCTTTGCTCAGGGGTTGTTTCCACGGAGCTGGGGTTATGCCCAGAGACCCACACATACAGGGGAAGGCAAAACCACATGAACAAGTCTTTGCTCTCTAAGAGAGCTCTAGTGAACCTCAGTCTTTGACGAACGTTCTTGGCTCCTATGCGGACACCTCTGTGTGTGAAACTGCGTACCCAACATGGCGGCAGAGGGCCTGATTCTCTCTGTGCACGTTTAATGCTGTCGTTCAGAAAACAGCTTGAGAATCCATACAATTCTCGCCCTTACCTCTGAGAGAGTTCTCATTGCAGTAGCCCTTGGCAGTTTGTAGAAATCTGCACCTAAACCCTTCTCCATGTAGGCCTGAGTCCCAGTTCGGAGGAACAAGCAATGGCGGAGCTAAGACCAGTATGGCACCAGTCAGTTTTCACACACTCTGGCAGCCTGCTCCTCCAGGGACAGTAAGGCTTCTTTTTCTCTGCAGGAGGCTCACTTGCCTTACTTCCTGTGAACAGCTTTTCCCAGCCTGGGCGAAAAGCGGTTCCTGGAGATCTTTTCTCAGAGGCTGTTTTCTCGGAGCTGGGGCGGACCTCGGGGACCCAACTCACAGCGAAGGTGAAACCACATGTACAGGTGAGCACTCTGTAGGAGAGCTCTTGTGAGCCTCATCTCTCAGGAACATTCTTGGCTCCTGTAGAGACACCACTGTGTGTGAATCTACACACCCCACATAGGGGCAAAGGGAGCCTGATTCTCTCCGTGGGGTGCTGATGCTTGGTGGCAAAGAACCTTCCTGATAATCCATCCGCTTATGCTTCCCTCGCATTTACGGAGGTCTCATTGCTGTAGCCCTCGGCAGTTTGGAAGAAGAAGACCCTTACCCTTCATAAAGTAGGCCTTTGTCCTACTTTGAATGGAAAGGCAATAGCTGAGCTGAGGCCAATAAGGCGCCAATCAAGTCTGACATATTCCCAAAGCCTGCTTCTTCAGGAAGATAACTGTAGAATCTAGGAATGTCTTTGCAAGGTTGGCAAAGGGCAGTCAGGACCCTGCACACTGCCTCTGGAATTACAGACTTCTGAACAGATCTGGAGGTCTCCCTTAGGGGAAGCTAACCCATTCTTCCAAGTAGAGGCTTCAAAACGCAGGCCGCTTGGCTGCCTCTTGCTCTCTGAAGGAGGCCTGCTTTTCCCGCCTCCTATGAGCCCCACATCCCAGCCTCTGGGAAAAGCGGATCTTGAAGATCTTTTCTCAGGGGTTTTTTCCACAGAGCTGGGGCCGAGCCTGGAGCCCCAAACGCACAGGGGAAGAAAAACCACACGGACAAGTCTTTGCTCTCTAGGAGAGCTCTAGTGAACCTCACTCTGTCAGGAACGTTCTTGTTTCCTATGGAGACACCCTTGTCTGTGAAGCTGTGTACCGAACATGGAGACACAGAGTCTGATTCTCTCTGTGCAGCTTTGAAGCTGTCGTTCAAACAACAGCTTGAAAATCCATACAATGCTCTTCCTTACCCGTGACACAGTTCTCATTGCTATACCCCTTGACAGTATTTAGAAATCCATACCCAAACCCTTCTCCTAGTAGGCCTGGGTCCTAGTTCGGAGGAACATGCAATGGCGGAGCTGAGGCCAGTAAGGCACCAGTCAGGTCTCACACACTCTGGCAGCCTGATCGTCCAGGGACAGTAAGACCTGTTGTGCCTTGCAGGAGGCTCGCTTGCGTTACCTCCTGTGAACTGCGTTTGCCAGCCGGGGGGAATAGTGGTCCCTGGAGATCTTTTCTCAGGGGCTCCTTCCCCTGAGCTGGGGCAGACCTCGGGGACCCAACTCACAGGGCAAGGCAAAACCATATGGACAGGTCTATGCTCTGTAGCAGACTTCTAGTGAACCTCATCTCTCAGGAACATTCTTGGCTCCTATAGAGACACTTCTGTGTGTGAAGCGGCGTACCTAACATACGGGCACAGAGAGCCTGATTTTCTCAGTTCATTTTGACCCTGTCGTTCAGAAAACAGCTTGAGAATCCATAAAATGCTCTCCCTTACCGCTGAGAGAATTCTCACTGCTGTAGCCCTTGGCACTTTGTAGAAATCCGCAGCCAAACGCTTCTCCAAATAGGCCTGGGTCCTAGTTCGGAGGAACAGGCAATGGTGGAACTGAGGCCAGCAAGGCAACAGTCAGGTTTCACACACTCTGGCAGCCTGCTCCTCCAGGGACAGTAAGGCCTCTTTTTCTCTGCAGGAGATTCGCTTGCCTTACTTCCTGTGAACAGCGTTTCCCAGCCTCAGCGAAGCCGTTCCTGGAGATCTTTTCTCAGGGACAGTTTCCCCGGAGGTGTGGCGGACCTCGGGGACCCAACTCACAGGGGAAGGAAAAACCACATGGACAGGTCTATGCTCTGTAGGAGAGGTTTAGTGAACCTAATCTCTCAGGAACATTCTTGGCTCCTATAGAGACAACTCTGTGTGTGAAGCTACACTCCCAACATTGGGGAACAGGGATCTTGGTCCTCTCCGTGGGGTGCTGATGCTTTGTAGCAAAGCACCTGCTTGAGAATCCGTCCTCTTAGGCTTCCCTCACCTTGACAGAGGTCTCATTGCTGTAGCACTTGGCAGTTTCAAAGAAGAAGACCCTTACACTTCATAAAGTAGGCCCTTGTCCTAGTTTGAATGGAAAGGCAATAGCTGAGCTGAGGCCAATAAGGAGCCAGTCCCCTCTGGCACATTCCCGAACCCTGCTCCTTCATGGAATATAACTCTAGAATGTTGGAATGTCTTTGCAAGGCTGGCAAAGGGCAGTCAGGAACCAGCACCCTGCCTCTGGAATTACCGACTTCTGAGCAGATCTGGAGGTCTCCTTTAGGAGAAGCTAACCCATTCCTTCCAAATAGAGGCTTCAAAACACAGGCAGGTTGGCGGCCTTTCGTGCCCGAAGGAGGCTTGCTTTTCTCTCCTCCTATGAACCCCAGTTCCCAGCCTCTGGGAAAAGCGGATCTTGAAGATATTTTCTCAGGGGTTCTTTCCACGGAGCTGGGGCCGAGCCCGGGGC